>NC_091632.1:62141635-62766635 GCF_027580195.1 Bos mutus
CATGTATTATCTGCCATACTCAAGAAAATTTTCCTTGAAAGATTAATACTTGATACAAGAATGTAAAATGTACACCCTCTATGTTGATGCAAAGCTGAAGCTCCATTGATTCCAGGTTGATCCATGCTGTTTATTCAATGATGATGTATGCTATGTATCTTGTTTTACACTTTCAACATTAATTAATATTTAATGTTTCTGATATATTAAATATTTATATTACACAAACTCATTCTCCACAGATCCGTACTGAAGAGAAGGATGTTTTCAAACAAAAAGGAGAATCTTGAGCTTCTCAGACTGTGCCACAATCAAATAATCAAAAATAAGAGCACATCAAAATGAAGGCTACACCTTTTCTTTCTAAAAATGCCTAGAGCCAAGCTGTCTGAAATAAAACAATGAATTTTTCTGGAATAATCTGAGTCAAGAATACCAAGATTTTGCATAACATGTGATTCCTTTCTCCGTAACACATGTACACAACATGGAAATTTTGCAGTAAAAAGAAAATATAGATTTAATGCTGCACTTCACATTTGCATTTAAGTCAACAATATTCTTACAATTAAGGCAACTTATGAAAAAACAACAATAAAAACCAAACACTATTTTCATTGAAAAGTGTGTAGTTTTAATGTCACATTTTATATTGACATATAAAATACGTTCTTAAATGTTTCCATTGTTCATTGTCCAATACATTGTTCTTAATGTATTCCATTAAAAAAAATTTTTGTGACAATTTTTATGTAAGTAACAAAATATGTAATCTGACATCCTCTTTCCCTTGTCAAACCTTCTGAAGAAAATCCTACGCTTAATGTTTAATTCCTTGTACCTTTGTTGTATTGTTGGGCTAAAAAGGTGGTAGAAACCATGAGAAGGTCAGTGTATTCCTAGAAAAAGATCATACAAAAAAAGAATGACACAGAAATTTAGAGACAGAGAGAGGTCATCAGAACTTTTAAAGGCAGAGAAGAGAGCAAGAGGCAGCATTCGTAAATAGTGGTTTTTGTGTTGAGAAGGATGGACAAAAACATTCTAGTTTTTCTTTTTGCTTTGCGGTATAATCCTCTCTTTTGCTATCCCCTCAAGGTAACCTTCAACAGTAATCATGATTAGTCTTTAAGACTTTTGAAGCCAGGTTTATGAATGTGTTCCTTTTAGCTGTGTCACTATGCTGGGGTGGCCTTCCAGTGGGCACACAGAAAGCGGCCTGTCTTCACAGCATCCTCTGTGTTTGTCCTGTGCCATTATGGACAACACTCCCAATTGCCACAGTTGGAAACCCACTCAACAGAGCATGAATGTGCAAGGTTGACTTTACTGAAGATTTCACGGTGGAGACCAAGGAGATGTTTCCTTTGCGTCATGGATAACTTCATTATGAGATGTCCCCTGGGACATCTCTCCCCAGGACGGTCTTCTTGTCTCTGTTTCTCCATCTGCTTTTTTTCCTCCTTCCTCCTCTGGTATACCCCTCTAGCTCTTCCAGACCTGCCTACCAGTACCCTACATGGCAAACAAAACACCCTCCTTAGAAATCCATGTAGGACTATGCAGAAATGTTTTTCATTGTCATGTAAAGTTAAAATAAACACAGATCCTGTTTTACTCATTTATTATAGCAATTGTTCTATCAGTCATTATGATATGAATATAAACCCCATTACAAGTCTGCATTACATCTCTTGACCTATCAATACATTTGAATTTGAAAGGGCTTTTGCTGTCTCAGTGGTCTGGGAAAATTTACAGTATGATGTCCAGTGGGAAGTGGCATCCTGAAATCCAGGTTAGACAGGAGGGTCTGGGCAAAACCTGGGTAAAGTTGTTGGCTCAGAAGGATAAGTCACTTGGAGAGGGAGTGGCTTAAGTTCATTCATTCACTAAGCATTAGTTGTACACTTATCCTGAGTCAGATATGGAGCTGGGGCTATGAAAAGAACCAAGGTGGATGTGGTCGAGAAGTCTATAGTCTAGTGACAGAGATGAGTAATTAAACAAACGACTTGAATATAATGTGGTAGGTGACAGGGGAAGTACAGCGTGAAATAGACCAGCTGTTGACACCCCCTGACCATTTATCCACAACAAATAGAAAAGAGGTGGGGAGGGGAGTAGGAGGGGCTGTTGAGCAGAGGTAACAGCAAGTACCAAGGTGAGCAAGCAAAGGAAGCTTGCGCAGCTTGAAGTGTGTCAGAAAAAGGGCTCATTTTGACTCTGACGTGGGCTCTGAGTGGGGCAGGCTAGGTAGAGTTCAAAAGATGCTGGAGAGTTTAACAAAAATACATGTATTATCTTTTTTTTTTTTTACTTTGGGATATGAATTTTTTTTTACCTTTCAAATTTTATGTTTGCTCATGGAATGAATTGAAATCTAGTGTGTAATTTCAGATCAGACACAATGACGACTGTATTATTTTTGTTTTAAGAAGTATAAATATATTATAAGTTAGAAATTAACAATTAACCAGTCAGTGAAATTGACCTATATATAAGAAAATGTATCCAATAGCTAATACTTCGGAGAAGGCAATGGCAACCCACTCCAGTACTCTTGCCTGGAAAATCCCACGGACAGAGGAGCCTGGTAGGCTGCTGTCTATGGGGTCGCATAGAGTTGGACACGACTGAGCGACTCATTTTTCACTTTTCATGCATTGGAGAAGGAAATGGCAACCCACTCCAGTGTTCTTGCCTGGAGAATCCCAGGGATGGCGGAGCCTGGTGGGCTGCCATCTATGGGGTTGCACAGAGTCAGACACGACTGAAGTGCCTTAGCACCAGCAGCAGCAGCAGCTAATACTTTAATTTGTACCCATTTTATAGCAATATTTACTTCCAAGACTTCTAAATTTGTTCCTGCCTTTTAGATAATTATTTCTCATCTCTGAATGCTCTCCTGTAAATTCTGGAAACTGAAGAATGCATTTGTAGATAAGACATTAACTTGCGTTTACTAACTGTAGCTTTTGAGTTCGTTTTTTGTTTTTTGTTTTTTTTTCTCTCTTTGTGGTTTGCTACTTGAACTATTCTTTACAGCCTTTATATTCACGGGATTCTTTCATATGGTGATTACAAGATTGACAGCTATTAAGTATGATGGTAAGTGAAAATAATATACTTTGATAGGGTGTTCAAAAAGCAGAGTGCTGTGTTTACATCCACCTTTCCTTCTATGGTTTGACCAGTATTATCAAAATACATGCATTTTCTTGATACAAAAGAAATTAATTTCATGTTAAGAATTTTTTCTGAGAATATCTTAAGCAACCTTCAAAATAGTAGCAAAAAGGCTGGTATATTACAAATTGATTTTGAAATTCTTTCCCTTAAACTGAATATGATGCTCTTTGGAGGTGAAAACAATTAAACACAGGACCAGCTGGATAACCAGGAATAGCCGCATCTTGGGGTTACATTAGAAAATATCTCTCCAGAGTGCCCACCGTTCATGAAATGTGCAAAAAACAGTGCTAAAGATTCCTGTGATAAGAAGAGATGTAAAGGGCATTGTTAGAACCTAGACATGAGGCATGGAATTAAATGTGAGTGGCTGGGTAAGCCTTACTGGGGAGGTGATGTTTCACATCAGGGAAGATGGTTTCTCTTTGCCCTTTCTCCCTTTCCCCTATTGCCTGATTATTTCTATTCACCCAGGATTTCTGGGGCCATGTGCTCAATTACCACACCAATGTAGTAATTAGGTAAAAAGACTCTGAAATAAAAGCATTCTGGATATGAGTTTGTAGTTCAAAGAAGAGGAACTTGTTCTTTTTCACTTGGTTTTTAAAATTTTATTTTATTGAAATTTAGTTGATTTACAACTTTGTGTTAGTTTTACATGTACAGCAAAGTGATTTAGTTATATATATACACACGTGTGTGTGTATACACCTATTCTTTTAAATATTCTTTTCCATTATAGCTTATTACAGAATATTGAATATAGTTCCCTGTGCTGTGTAGTAGGACCTTGTTATTTATCCATTCTATATACAATAGTTTGTATCTGTTAATCTGCTAAGTTCAAACTTCCAATCCATCCCTCCTGCCCTTTGTCAACCACAAGCCTGTCCTCCATGTCTGTTTCTCTTTTGTAGATAAATTCATTTGTGTCCGATTTTAGATTCCCCTTATACGTGGTGTCATATGGGATCTGTCTTTCTCATTCTGACTTACTTCACTTAGTATGATGATGTCTGGGTCCATCCATGTTGCTACAAATGGCATTATTTCGTTCTTTTTTATGATCGAGTAATATCCCATTGTATATATGTACCACATCTTCTTTATCCATTTATCTGTCGATGGACAATTCCATGTCTTGCCTATTGTGAAGACTGCTGCTCGGAACAGAGTTGTGCGTGTATCTTTTTGAATTATAGCCTTGAAGGAGTTTTTTCTTGCTCACAGTCACTTTCTCTGTCTTGAGCCCCTTTCCATTGCCATGCCTTCCCCCTGACTTATTGACTTCTTTGTCAATGGAGATCTCCCCTGACCAACAGGCAATGCAATGGTAATCTAGATGGTTTCTAAATACTCAGGCATTCCCCGCCCCAGCACAGGAATTAATGTCCAGATGAGACAGAGGTCAGCTAACCAGGAAAGACCCTCAGAAAGACAGGGAAGGAGCTTCCCTGGTGGTCCAGTGGCTAAGACTCTGCACTCTCAGTGCAGGAGCCAGGGTTCGATTTCTAGTCAGAGAACTAGATCCCAGATGCTGCAACTAAGAGTTTGCATGCTGCAATTAAAGATCCTGCATGCAACAACCAAGATCTGTTGCAACCAAAAAAATGAATTAAAAAAAAAAAAAAAAAAGAAAGACAGGGAGACAGAGACTAAAAGACACAAGTTTAACTGACAAGGACAGGGACACCCACACCACTGTATGAGGGGAAATGTACTGTCTTGGACGGCATTTGTCCTAAACAACTTGACAAATTTTTTAAAACTTGATATCTAAATGGAGAATGGCAATAAATATTTGAGGTAGAGAAGTCAAATCAAATGATGCTTTTTTTCTTCTCATGCATCTTATAGTCACTCTGAGAACAGACAGCCCTTTGACTGTTGAATAGGAAAATTTGGATATTCTAGGTAGGCTTAATTATCTGCAGTAGTTATCTTTTTCATTCATTTGTTCATTTATACAACAAAAATATATATAACACTTCCTATATCTCATACACTGTGAAACCAAAATATAAATAAAATGAAGTGAGCCTAATGAGGGAATCAGCAAGTACAGTATAATGATTTAAGTACAATATAAGTTTCAGGAAGGATGGGGACCATATTTGTATTCAAAATTCCATTCTTAATGCAACACATGACATATAAGAGGTATGTGTCAAATGTGTGTGTCTAATGTACATGCATAGCTTGGAAGCAGGACATATAATCAGATAGGGTGGGAGAATGAGGAATGTCCATCTGAGCTTGGAGACCATGTCTAGAGTGGCACCATTCTCCTTGATGGTGTGAATTTATGCAGCAGGGTTCAACTGCTTGATTTTCAATGAGATCATTGGATAATTTGGATCATAATAAGTTCCAGAAAGCAAAACATACAGGAGCAGAAAGGCCAAGGGCCCTCCTGGAAGCAGTTGAAGCAATGAAGCATAAAGTCTAGAATGAATAGAGAAGGAATGAAGCTCAAAGAAAATGAAAAAATGGTCAGTGAACCAGAAACTTCATGAGGTTTCAAGATTGGAGAACGGGGCTTAAAATGAAGAAACAGGACAAAGAGGGGGATGTGTATGTATAAAAATGGGAAATGGAGCCATGGAGGATTATGTCAGTTTCCAGTGGATATGCAGAAGTAGTTGTAGTTCAGTTGCTCAGTCGTGTCTGACTCTGCGACCCCATGGACCGCAGTACACTAGGCTTCCCTGTCCTTCACTATCTCCTGAAGTTCACTCAAATTCATGTCCATTGAATCAGTGATGCCATCCAGCCATCTCATCCTCTGTCATCCCCTTCTCCTCCTGCTTTACAATCTTTCCCAGCATCAGGTGGCCAAAGTATTGGAGCTTCAGCTTCCGCATCAGTCCTTCCAATGAATATCCAGGATTGATTTCCATTTAAGAAAAGAAGGTCAAAGCAATATGTAACACTTGGGCGGTGGTTGGGTCACCTTTGTTGTGTTGCACAATGGCAATAGTGGCAATGGAGGGGAAGAGCCCCAGGCCAAAGACATCATGGGAGCACTGGCAGGGAAGTCAGTAAGTGCGCATCCGAGAGGGAGAGCCCAGGTGGAATATTCAGGACCAATTTCCTTTAGGAATCACTGGTTTGATCTCCTTGCTGTCCAGGGGACTCTCAAGAGTCTTCTCCAACACCACAGTTCAAAAGCGTCAGTTCTTCAGTGCTCAGCCTTCTTTATGGTCTGACTCTCACATCCATACATGACTACTGGAAAATCCAGTAGCTTTGACTATACGGATCTTGTAGGCAAAGTAATGTCTGCTTTTTAATATGCTGTCTAGGTTGGTCATAGCTTTTCTTCTGAGGAGCAAGCCTCTTTTAATTTCATGACTGCAGCCACCATCTGCAGTGATTTTGGAGCCAAAGAGAATAAAGTCTTTCACTGTTTCCATTGTTTCCCCATTTTTTGCCCTGAAGTGATGGAACCAGATGCCATGATCTTAGTTTTTTGAATGTTGAATTTTAAGCCAACTTTTTCACTCTCTTCTTTCACTTTCATCAAGAGGCTCTTTAGTTCTTCGCTTTCCGTCATAAGGGTGGTGTCATCTGCATATCTGAGGTTACTGATATTTCTGAGGTTACTGATAATCTTGATTCCAGCATGTGCTTCTTCCAGCCCAGTATTTCACATGGTGTACTCTGCATATAAGTTAAATAAGCAGGATGACCATATACAGCCTTAACGTACTCTTTTCCTGATTTGGAATCAGTCTGTTGTTTTATGTCCAGTTATGTTTCTTCTTGACCTTCATACAGATTTCTCAGGAGGCAGGTAAGGTGGTCCGGTATTCCCATCTCTTGAAGAATTTTCCAGTTTGTTGTGATCAACAGTCAAAGTCTTTAGCATAGTCAATGAAGCAGAAGTAGATGTTTTTCTGAAAATCTCTTGAGTTTTCTGTGATCCAGCGGATGTTGGCAATATGATCTCTGGTTCCTCTGCCTCTTCTAAATCCAGCTTGAACATCCGGAAGTTCATGATTCACCTACTGCTGAAGCCTAGCCTGGAGAATTTTGAGCATTACTTTACTAGCGTGTAACATGAGTGCAATTGTGCAGTAGTTTGAACATTCTTTGGCATTGCCTTTCTTATGGATTGGCATGAAAACTGACATATTCCAGTCCCGTGGCCACTGCTAAGTTTTCCAAATTTGTGGGCATATTGAATGCAGCACTTAAACAGCATCGTCTTTGAGGATTTGAAATAGCTCAACTGGAATTCCATCACCTCCACTAGCTTTGTTCAAGTGATGCTTCCTAAGGCCCACTTGACTTCACATTCCAGGATATCTGGCTCTAGATGTGTGATCACACCATCGTGGTTATCTGGGTCATGAAGATCTTTTTTGTATAGTTCTTCTGTATATTCTTGCCACCTCTTCTTAATATCTTCTGCTTCTATTAGGTCCATACCATTTATGTCCTTAATTGTGCCCCTTTTCCCATGAAATGTTCCCTTGGTATCTCTAATTTTCTTTAAGAGATATCCAGCCTTTCCCATTCTATTGTTTTCCTCTATTTCTTTGCATTGATCTCTGAGGAAGGCTTTCTTATCTCTCCTTGCTATTCTTTGGAACTCTGCATTCAAATGGGTATATATTTCTTTTTCTCCTTTGCCTTTAGCTTCTCTTCTTTTCTCAGCTATTTGTAAGGCCTCCCAGGCAACCATTTTGCCTTTTTGCATTTTTTTTTTCTTGTGGATGGTCTTGATCACTGCCTCCTGTACAATGTTACGAACCTCTGTCCATAGTTCTTCTTCAGGCACTCTATCTATCAGATCTAATCCCTTGAATCTATTTGTCACTTCCACTGTATAATCATAAGGGATTTTATTTAGGTCATACCTGAATGGTCTAGCGGTTTTCCCTACTTTTTTCAATGTAATTGAGCCTCAAAAAGCTCCAATTTATAAAGATATAATTTATCTGATCCACTTGAAAGTTTTCTTCCTCGAGGTAAATTAACAAATTAGCATTCTGATTTAGATAGAAGTCTTTTGAGAGTTTGTTTAGCCAGTGAAGCTCCCCTGAGCCTGAACGACTCTGGGCTTATGAATAAATCAAGTCTATGGACCCCAAAGTGGAAGGTCACACCTGAGAACTCAGGGACTGCACCCTTTGCCCTATGAGAGTCTAGCTCACTTCCTCTGATATTTTAGAATTAATATTCTGATGTCAATACACGATGTCTGTGACGTATCATTGTGTGGAAGTAAAATTATGTCTGTGTGGCATAGTTTACTATTACTGCATAACAAATTAACACAAAGCTTGAAACAATACACACTTATTGTCTCAGAGTCCCTGTGGGTCAGAAATCTGAACATGGCTTAACTAGTTCTAATACTACAGACCCTTTCACAGACAACAATCAAGGTGTCAACTGGGAGTAGCTGTCTTCGGGTCTTAAGAATCTATTTCCCATCCCCTAGGGTTGTTGGCAGAATTGAGGCCACTGTGGACTGTTGGACCTAGGTTCTCAGTTTCTGGCTGGCTCTTCCTTCAGTTCCCTGCCCCATGGGCCTCTTCAACCTGGCAGCTTGCATCATCAAAACCAGCAAAAATCTGTTAGAGAAGTAATTAACTTTTGAAACATAATCATGGACATCCATCATATTTGTCAGATGCTATTGGCTAGAAGAGAGTCCATATTCAACAGACGGGGTTTGCATAAAAGTGTACAGAGATCATTGGCAACGAGCTTAGCACATACCTAGCAAGCTGTGTATCATTCTAAAGGGGTGTGTAGGTCAATTAGGGTACAAGCTAGGCTGCTACAACAAAGAGGTGCATATACAGTCTTAAAGGCTAGAAACTGAGTGCTCTCTTTCTCTCTCTCTCTCATTATAGACCAGATGTCCGCAGTCAGTCCAAGGTTGAGAAGTGGCTGTGCCTCTCCAAGGACCAAGGACCAAGGACCCAGGCTTCTTTTCTCCTGTTGCTCAATCTTCCTGCAAGATGCTGTTCTAGTCTGATGGTCACAACTGGTTCATACTTCATCCTCAATCTAATTTCTGGGAATGAAAAAGAGGAGATAAGGATGGAATCAAATTTATCTTAAGGATGTGATACATCAGAGGAGTTGCACTGGTCCCTCCTACTCACATCTCATGGGTGGGAACTGGGGCCCATGGCCATAGCTATGAGGAGGCTGAGAAATGTAGTTTTCTGTTGGTCAGCCATGTGCCTGTCAGAACTTGAGAGGAAGTTTCCTATTAAATAAAGAGAAGAGAATGGACACTGGAGAGGAATAAGTGGTCTCCACCAAAGTGCCCAAGAATGACAAGAGGGTTGAACCTTTACCTTGTTACTTTCAGGTCACACAGCAGATGTTTATTCCTCGCAACCCTGACATTCTCTTTGGAGCTCTGATAGTTACCTAGAAAATTCTGTATGTGGACTGGCATAGCTCCCAATTCTAGTTGAGCAATTTCAAGCTTCACTAAAATACTAATTGCAGCCCAAATGAGGGTTAGTTCAAATGTGGTGTTTTCCCAAAGTAGAAAGAAAAATTAGGTGCTTTGCAGATGACCTCAATGCTGTATGGCTGTATTTTGTTATTAAAATATCCTAAATGATAAAATCCAAACATATAACATATTAAAATTACTGGGTAATTGCTAATAAAGAGAAGGATTCTTAACTTTTTATACATTTGATCATCATAGTCCTTTAAATCAAGAGGGCTCCTAGTACATTTCACTTATTGTAAAAGGTTATAATGTATTTAAAAAGAAAAACTCTATTCCCCTATTGACACAAAGCAAGTTGGTGCCTGATAAGTTCTATTAGAAAGACAAGCACTGATTAGGTTTTGATTGCCATGTTGTCTGCGTCATTTCCAGACACTGACAGTGGATGATTTCCAGCTGACACAGTGAAACCCAGAACAATGCCTAGTGTTTCTGAATTTTAATTAGTTTTAAAACTTTCCTTTATTGCATTATTTGATAGTGCCAACTCTGTGGACAGAGGAGCCTGGGGGGCTACAGTCCATGGGGTTGCAAAGAGTCAGACATGACTGAATGGCTAATACTTTCATTTTCATGGCTAATGAGGGGCTTCCCAAGTGGTGCTAATAGTAAAGAAACTGCCTGCCAACACAGGAGACATAAGAGATGCAGGTTTGATCCCTGGAGGAAGGCATGGCAATTCACTTCAGTATTCTTGCCTGGAGAATCCCAAGGACAGAGGAGCCTGGTGGGTTACAGTCCATAGTGTCACATAGAGTTGGACACAAGTGAAGCAACTTAGCACACACACATAGCTAATGAATTCTCATTGATTTATCCATCTTGAAAACTGTTAGGAGAACCACTAACCAGTGTCCAGAGAGGCAGATAGGGTCCACTAGAAAGTTAGGAGAAGTCCCCGAGCTGCATTTTTGAAAGCTATCAAGTTTTTTCTTTAAATAATTACCTTAGTCTGATGGCATTTTGCCAGAAGTATTAAGAAATTCAGATGCATCTCTTGTCTTTCACTCAGTTATTGACAGTTTACAGCTATGTTTCAGATTTTTTTAAAGCAGAATACAGTTAGAATAATTCATCCGGTTTACTTTTCCACCTTCTAGTGAAGGAGTCCCAGTGTGGATTCCAAGGAACTGTTTGTGGAGTTTCTTGACACTCTTGAAATTATATGTAAAATTTGTGTTCATGTGCAAAGACTTTGACATCAAAGACTAAGAGAGTCTTTGACACTAAAAAGGTTAAGGGCAATTATTTCAGTGGCTGGATAACACAGTGATGAAATAAGACTGAAAAAATAATAGAAATAACAACCATCACTTATTGAGCAATTCCTACCTGTCAGGTATTATGTTGAACTCTTTATATAAAATATATCATTTCATCCTCACAGCAATCCTATAAAGGATGCTGTAATACCCCCATTTAACAGAAAGAGAGAGAAAGTCTGGCATGTTTTGGGAGCATCAACCAAATAAGGAGTTGGACTGCACAGTGGGAAGGGAGAGGAGTAAGATTATAAAGCTGTGAAGTTAGTAGAAAAGAGAAGCTCACGTAGCTAGACTGTCACTCGGCTAATAAATGAGAGAAGCCCAATTTGAACTCAAGGTGATCTCACTCCAAAGCCTGTGCCTCCAATTTCCATGTCTGAACCTCCTGTTGTGGAAACAGGAGTGGGTAGAACCTGCTTTATGCTGATGTACAATAATCTACACCCAGAGAACAGTTCAAAGACGGGGCAAAGGTTTGGGCTTATTGTTTAGTTTTAAAGTTGGGGGTTATTCATCATTTGTTTATCCATCCATTCATTCATCTGTGTCTTGAATATTTATTGAGCACCTCATGGGCACTAATCATGTTGCTAAATGCTAGGACCTCAAGATCAAAAGTCATGTCCCTCTTCCCAAGGGAGCTTACAAATTAATGGAGACATGGATTTGCTAACCCTCCATGACAGAAGAATGTGAAGGAACTGAAATGAATTTATGAACAAACTACAATAAGAACATAGGAGAAGAGATACTTAAATCTCCCTAGAGGGGCCAGAGATCCTTTAAAAGGTGAGAAACCCTAGAAATGAGAATTGTAAAGAGAGTCGCTTTTAGGAAGATAAGCTGAGCAATGTGCAGATGAGAGAGAAGGAGGGGAAAAAGAATATACAATGTATTTGCGGAATTTCGCATGGTTTGACGTTACAAAAGCATGAAGAGTGAAGAGGAGGCGGAGGTAGGTTGAGGCACAGTTACAAGACTGACAATCAGGCCTGGCTGTGTAGACCCTGGGATGGCAGGCTCCATCGAGGATGAAGTATTGCTGGCATTGTGTGAGCAGCAGAGAGACAGGGTTCTATCTTTGCTTTAGAAGGTTCACTCTGACAGCCCCGGGGAGGAAGGGCGGAGGGGGACTGAGATCAAAGCCTGCATAGCTTCTAGGAGACTACGGAGCCACACAGGTAACCAGACGACGTCGTCCTGGACTAGAACAGAGGCAGCAGAATGGATTCAAGAGACAATTGGCATGTAGATTCGGTAGGCCTTGGTGGTTGATGGATTACGGAGGGCGAGGGAGAGGCCAAAGGCTAACATCATTCCTAAGGGTGTGACTTGAACAACTGGCAGATGATGGTGCTGACAATCACAGGCTGGGAACACAGCAAGAGAAAGGGAATAGGTAAGAGTTCACACTGGGACTTGTTGAGTTAGAGGCACCTGCGAGACATCCCAGGGGAGACATCCCAAAGGCAATTCCTTCCTGTGGCACAGAAGGCCTGTGGCTTCCCATGTGGCACTAGTGGTAAAGAATCTGCCTACAATATAGGAGACACAGGTTTGATCTCTGAGTTGGGAAGATCCCCTGGAGCAGAAAATGGCAACCAGTATTCTTGCCTAGGAAATCCTATGGACAGAGGAGTCTGATGGGTGCATGGGTCTCAAAAGAGTCAGATATGCCTAAGCACACGGTTGTTTACAGAAGGTGTGAACCTCAAGGCTGCTCAGTAGTCTGCAGTGGATTCAGGGAGAAAGGGCGTCCTTTCTGTGTGTTTCTTTGCCAATAAGGCCACCAAGGCTGCTTTTGGTCTGAGTCCCAGGCTGTCCTGAGAATTAGCTCCTTTAAGATCTGATTATATCTAACCCTTTTTATTTACAGTGCCTCCAAACCACTCCGTAGAACCCAGGAGAACCTCATCTCTTTCCCTCTAGTCGACATGTGTAATCCCTTCCCTCTTCCTTTATCCAGAACCCTGGGATCCCTATGCATATGGGCAAGAAAAAACACGCATCTTTATCAGTTTTTTTGTTTGTTTTTAAAATATTTTATTTGTTTATTTATTTGACGGGGCTTAGTAATGGCATGTGGGACCTAGTTCCCTGACCAGGGATCAAACCCAGGTCCCCTGCATTGGGACCTCGGAGTCTTAGCCACTGGACCACCCTGGAAGTCCCTTATATCAGGTTTAAGGTGAGGAGATTACCACATCCCCAGTCTCCATTCATGGGCTCTTTTCTCTGCTACCCATATGTGTGAATAAAGTCTAGAGTGAGAGTGAAAATGTTGATAATGATTAGCTCTATGTGGTGGGATGACGGATAGTTTTTACACCTTTTTGTGCTCAGTCGCTTCAGTCGTGTCCAACTCTTTGCGACCTATGGACTGCAGCCTGCCAGGCTCCTCTGTCCGTGGGATGCTCCAGGCACGAATACTGGAGTGGGTATCTTTTTACTCACCTTGATTTGAAAAGTTGCTATTGATGTCAAAATAGAACTTTTAAGAGCTGCAGACTTTGTAATCTTCCATTCCGTCATTTCTACTGCCCGTGCCTGAGGCTGCTCTGTGATCAGGCACAGAGCCTGCACCTGGATGCCACCCATGGATCCTGCCCGTCCCAGTTTTCATCTCCGCTCAGCCCCTGCCCTGCGATCAGCTGGAAATCACACGGCCAGTGAAAGACAGAACCCATGTAAAAGAGAACTGATTGCTGTGAGCATTAACCGAATTGTAGGGCATGTGACAAGGGAACTGTAGCAGGCTGTAATCAGAGGAGAGAGAGAGCTCTAGTTCTCATCGCTGTGACATCACCGCTCATTGAATGGAAACCATGGCAATGAGTTAACAATGTGAAATAGTAGTCTCCTGAATGCGGCAACAAAGAGGAAGGTGGAACAATGGAAAGGTAGCTGGAAGGAACACGTCAGCCAGGACAAGTGTGAAACCCTGGATCCCGGTGTAATTTAAACTGGGCCGTGGGGGGAAGGTGACTTAGGGTACAGTGGGCCACTGCCCAGGGCATTACTCACCTGGTACCTGTCTGGTGACACCCTGGCCTCAATAGGAATATTGCCTGACACCATAGAAATGCTAGAAATGCTGTCCTCTGATTCAGTACTCATCCTTGCGGAGGTTAAAAATTAACCGGGGCCTTTACACAGCCCCCACGCACACCTTCGGACTTCAGAAATGTCTCCTCACTGAGGCCTCTTTGGCCTGCTGGCACCACACCCTTTGTGTAATTCTTTTTTATTGTTTCACAGCCAACAGCAACACTCCTTCTGAATGGTGACTGCGTCTACTGGAAAGGCCTCCTGGGGGCCCAGGGCTGGCTCCAGCCCAGTGTTGCAGGGCCCTGGAGGGTTGTGATGGCCCTCAGAAGTGAGCAGCTCTTTAGTGACCTGACTTCTGGAATTTACCTGGACTGTCTCCAGCTTCCCAGACTCTCTCTGAAGGGAGTTTGCTTCCTCGGGGCTATTATTTAACATTTTTACTGAAGTAGAGTTGATTTACAGTGTTGTACTAATGTCTGCAAAGTGACTCATTTATACATATATATACATTCCTTATCACATTATTTTCCATTACATTTTATCACAAGATATTGAATATAGTTACCTGTGCTACGCAGTAGGACCTTGTCGGTTATCCATTCTGTATATACTAATTTGCGTCTGCAAATCTCAAACTCCCAGTCCTTCCCTCCTCCACCTGCTCCTCCTACCCTTTGGCAACTGCAAGTCTATTCTCCTGAGTCTGTTTCGTAGCTGAGTTCGTTTGTGTCCTGTTTTAGAGTCCACATGTAAGTGATATCCTATGGTATTTGTCTTTCTCTTTCTGACTGACTTTGCTTAGCATGAGAATTTCTAGGCCCATCCATGTCACTGCATTGTTTCATTCTTACCATGGCTGAGTAGTATTCCTGAGGCCCATTTTTACCTCTGGGAGAGTGCCAGGATTGGGTGAGTACAGGGAAAGTCTCTCCAGTTCTTCAAATACTCCAGCCATGAATTAGCTCAGGCCTAAAATGCCATAGTTAGAGTCCTTCTCGTCCTTTGATCATCGTTAAAACTCAAATCACTCTACAAATAGAGGTCTGATGGGTGCGTGGAAACAATAATACTCTCTGTGTCTTAATCCAGGCCCTGTAGGTTCTGCCTCTTACATAAAGTTCTCCAGATTTCTTAGCCATAATGATCTTCTCCATTTCTCAATTTCTACAGGGTCTATCTTTGTGCACAAAGCACCCTAGCTCCTCCTGATACACATTTGGGGTTGTTTTCTAGTTCAGTGATTCTCAAGGCAGGGCAGGTTTGCCCTCCAGGGGACATTTGGCAATGTGGGGAGACACTTTTGACTGTTATAACCTGGGAGGGTGGTACTGTCGTCTTGCGAGTAGATTACGTGAGTGACACCGCGAAACTTCCTGCAAGACCCAGGATGGCCCCTACAGCAGAGTTATCCAGCCCAGCATGGCAACAGTGCCAAGGCCCAGAGAACCTGCTTCTGTCCATGGATGACGTATTAAGCCTTATCAGTTATCTACATCGTAGTGTGAATGACTTTAGGAGACCTTCCATGAGAGCAGTGTGAATGGGCTGAAGCTGAATAATCTGGGTACCGGTAGTGGTGGAGGGTGGTGAGGGTGGATGGAGAGACTTCAAACGTGAAAGAGGAAATTGAAAGAGAAATTCAGAATTTTCAGAGGAAATATCACTTTCCTTGGGGCAGTCACTAAAGAATTTGTTAATTTGGTTTTTTTCTTCTAGTGCTGTTTGTTAATCAGAGTGTACATCAAAATCCTCAGGGAGTTTTTTCAAAATAAAAATGCTTGAGTCCCATCTTTGAATCTTGTTTAGAGTTGGGTCTGGATATATGTTTTTTATTTTATTTTATTTTGGCTGTTTGGCTTGTGGAATCTTAGTTCCCCGACAAGGCATTGAGCCCAGGCCCTCAGTAGTGAGAGCACAGAGTCCTAACCGCTGGACAGCAAGGGAATTCCCGGGATATTTGTTTTTAGAGGACTCCTCAGGATATGTACCTTTGCTTTCAAACCAGTGTGCTAAAGAACATTAGCCAGTATGACCACCGTTCTAGACTTTCTTCCTTGTTTTGAAAAAAAATTTTATTGAAGTGTAGTTGATTTACAGTGCTGTGTCAATTTCAACTGTACAGCAAAATGATTCCATTTTATATACATATATATATATATATACATATACCCACTCTTTTTTTTCAAATTCTTTTCCCATATAGACCATTAGAGAATCTTGAGTAGAGTTCCTTGTGCTATACAGTAGGTTCTTATTAGTTATCCAATTTTATATGCAGTTGGCACCCCACTCCAGTACTCTTGCCTGGAAAATCCCATGGATGGAGGAGCCTGGTGGGCCACAATCCATGGGGTCACTAAGAGTTGGACAAGACTCAGCGACTTCGCTTCACTTTTCACTTTCCTACATTGGAGAAGACAATGGCAACCCACTCCAGTGTTCTTGCCTGGAGAATCTCAGGGACGGGGGAGCCTCATGGGCTGCCGTCTATGGCGTCGCACAGAGTCGGACACGACTGGCGCGACTTGGCAGCAGCAGCAGCAGTGTGTGTATATGTCAGTCCAGGCCCTCTATTCACTCTCCCCTCTTCCCTGTTCCAACCTTTCTTTCCCAATCACAGAGTTTCCACTTTGAAAGAACTAACCATTTTAAAGAAGAATTTGAGATTTTTTTAATTTATTGCCTCCCATCAACACTGGGGGCTTCCCCGGTGGCTTGGTGGTAAAAAACCTGCCTGCCAATGATGCAGGAGACGCAGGTTTGATCCCTGGGTTGGGAGGACCCACCAGAGAAGGAAATGACAACCCATCCCAGTAATCTTGCCTGGGAAATTCCATGGACAGGAGAGTCTGATGGGCTACAGTTCATGGGGTCGCAAAAGAGTCAGACGTGACTTAAAGACTAAGCAACAACACTGGAATTACATCTTTCTTTTTTAAAATTGAGGTATAACTGACATAAAATTGCTTTAGTTTCTGGTGTACAACATAAAGACTTGATATTTGTATACATTGT
Organism: Bos mutus; assembly: GCF_027580195.1. NCBI lineage: Eukaryota > Metazoa > Chordata > Mammalia > Artiodactyla > Bovidae > Bos > Bos mutus. The sequence goes on from NC_091632.1 coordinate 62,158,649, forward strand.
GAAATGATCACAATAAGTCTAGTTATCATCTGTCACCATACATAGTTACAAAATACTTTTTTCTTGTGATGAGGACTTTTAATATTGACTCTCTTAGCAAGTTTCAAATACGTGATACAGTATTATTAACTATTGTCACCATGCTGCGCATTACACCCCTGTGATTTGTTTACTTTGTCAGTGGAAGTCTGTAACTTTAATCCCCCTTCACTCATCTCACCCATCCCCAAAGCCCCTCCCCTCTGGCAACCACCCATCTGTTCTCTGTATCTATGAATTTGGTTTTTGTTTGTTTTGTTTTTTAGACTCCAAATGACCTAATGATTCCTAATGTATTTTAATATACTATTAGAGAAATGCAGAAGGCTAACTTATAAAGTAAGGTTGTTATAAAATAACAAAAGCTGACTGGAATGTGTCATTTGTAAAATATCAGTTTTCATTTATGCATAATAAACATATGGCTAAAAAGAATATTGAGGGCACACTCTAAATTTTTAAGTTGTGCGTATGATTTTCAAAATTGAATTAATAAAATCACAAAGTGAAAGTGAACGTTGCTCAGTTGTGTCTGACTCTTTGAAACTCCATGGACTGTAGAGCCCATGGAATTCTCCAGGCCAGGATACTGGAGTAGGTGGCCTTTCCCTTCTGCAGGCGATCTTCCCAACCCAGGGATCGAACCCAGGTCTCCCGCATTGCAGGCAGATTCTTTACCAGCTGAACCACCAGGAAAACCCAGGACCATCTCATCTCCACTGTTTCTATTATCAGGCCCTAAACCAGAGGTGGTATACTGTCTGCATCCTGAAGATTGGAGATGCATGAGAGGAAAAGCGGCTACATTGAGCTCTTTATAGATTTTTCATTGTGCAGGGAATCTGAATTTCAAAACAAATCACTTGTCTTTTTCTTTATTTTTGGCTGTGCTGGGTCTTCTTTGCTGCACAGGCTTTTCTCTAGTTGTGGCGAGCGGGGGCTACTCTCTAGTTGAGGTGTGCGTGGGTTTCTCATCGAGGTGGCTTCTCTTGTTGCAAAGCGTGGGCTCTAGCGATGCCACAACTGCATCACTAATACTTGTGGCGCACTGGCTTGGTTGCTCTACAGCATGTAGGATCTTCCTGGATCCGGGATCGAGCGTGTGTCCCCTGCATTGGTAGACAGGTTCTTTACCACTGAGCCACCAGGGAAGCCCCCTCACTTGTTTCTTTAAAAATATATTTTTTTTACAAAATTTACTCACTCATTCTATCAGTCAACAGCTGTATTTGAAACTGCTTGCCCATCATTTTTTATACCATGTGTACTTGAGACAATGATGTTATAAAAAATGTCTTCCTTGGGGAGATTACAGTCTCTTACGGGCACAGACCAAAGCACAAACCATGTAAATATGAAAACCAAACAGAGTGAAAGAGAAAATATTCTGGACTCTGTCCACCAAGTCATTAATTTCCTTTTGGTCCCAATTTCCTTGTCTGTTTTAAATAGCCTTCAGAACCCCTACCAGCCTTCCAGTTCTCTGAATCTGTCCTGCTGTGGGTAATCTGAGTGCCTGGGTCCTCAATGACAGAGCCATAGTCACAGAAGGATGTCACATTGTTGATCAGTTTCTCGTTCATGTCCAACTCTTTGCAACCCCATGGACTACAGCACACCAGGCTTCCCTGTCCTTCACCATCTCCTGGAGCCTGCTCAAACTCATGTTTATTGAGCCAGTGATGCCATCCAACCATCTCATCCTCTGCTGTCCCCTTCTCCTCCTGTCTTCAATCTTTCCAGGCATCAGGGTCTTTTCCAAAGAGCTGGTTCTTTGCATCAGGTGGCCAAAGTATTAGGACTTCAGCTTTAGCATCTGTCCTTCCAATAAATATTCAGGGTTGATTTCTTTTGGGATTGACTGCTTTGATCTCCTTGCAATCCAAGGACTCTCAAGAGTTTTCTCCAGCACCACAATTCAAAAGCATCAGTTCTTTGGCTCTCAGCCTTCTTTATGGTGCAACTTTCACGTCCATACATGACTACTGGAAAAACCATAGCTTTGACTAGATGGACCTTTGTTGGCAAAGTAATGTCTCTGCTTTTTAATATGCTGTCTAGGTTGATCATAGCTTTTCTTCCAAGGAGCAAGCATCTTTTTATTTCATGGCTGTAGTCATCATTTGTAGTGATTTTGGAGCCCAAGAAAATAGTCTGTCACTGTTTCCACTGTTTTCCCACCTATTTACCATGAAGAGATGGGACCAGATGCCATGATCTTCATTTTTTTTTTAATCTTGAGTTTTAAGCCAGCTTTTTCACTCTCCTTTTTACTTTCATCAAGAGGCTCTTTAGTTTCTCTTTGCTTTCTGCCATTATTGTGGTGTCACTGGCATATCTGAGATTATTGATATTTCTCCCAGAAAACTTGATTCCAGCTTGTGCTTTATCCAGCCCGGCATTTCACATGATGTACTCTGCATATAAGTTAAATAAACAGGGTGACAACATACAGCCTTGACGTACTCCTTTCCCAGTTTTGAACCAGTCTATTGTTCCATGTCCGGCTCTAACTGTTGCTTCTTGACCTGCATGAAGTGAAGTGAAGTCACTCAGTCATGCCCGACTCTTTGAGACCCCATGGACAGTGGCCTGCACCAAGCTCCTCGGTCTATGGGATTTTCTAGGCAAGAGTACTAGAATGGGTTGCTGTTTCCTTCCCCAGGGAATCTTCCTGACCCAGGGATCGAATCCAGGTCTCCCACATTGTAGACAGACGCTTTACCGTCTGAGCTACCAGAGAAGTCCCTTGACCTGAATACAGGATGTCATACAAGGGAAGGATGTCATATGAGGGAAAGATGTCATATAAGGGAATAAAACCTGCTTCAGGGAGATCACCTGCAAGGCTCACCTGTAGATATCAACCTCTGTCAGCCCTCTAACCAAATGCCTTGACCCTGGTGGTTCCTGAGTCGGTCTGTCATGAACAAGGCATAGTCCTTCAACCTTAGTCCACCCACAGGTGGGGTTTGGACTTAATTCCTACAGCTGCTTTGAACAGACCTATGGTCTTTGTTTACTGTAAGCACCTGCACTTCTAAACAATTCCAGCCTGCCTGCCCAGCCCAGTATTAACTCAATCTGAATGTCTCGGCTTGCCTTTTGCTTTGTTTTCTTTCGTTTGTTCACTCAACAAATATTTATTGGGTACTTGTTCATATCAGGCAGTGTCCTTCCTTCTGGATGCAGATGTAAAGAAAAGAAGGTCCTGCCTCCCAGAGCCCACAGTCCAGCTCTACCTGCCTGTGGGCTTTGAGCCCAGCCTGAGGCATCCTGGGGTCCTGATACCATCTCAGTCTCTGTCACTCCCTGTCTCTCAGACCCCTTCTTTGGGCTGGGATCTTGCAGTGAAGGAAGTAAAAGTCTAGAACCTGATGTTCTGAGCTCTGGTTGCCTCTCCTCACCTGTGAACTGGCCCTCTGCTGATATGAATACTTGTCCACATCTTGTACTTGCCTGGTCTTCTCTTTTCTTCTGGATCTTCTGCACGGATCTCTCCATCTCTTTGTGATGAGTCGACCTCACCCCTCTCTAGCCTTGACTGCTTCCATCAGCTCACCATAATGTTCTTTTTTTTTTTTTTTTAATTTACTAGGTTGCACCGAGTCTTATTTGTGGCATGTGGAATCTTTAGCTGTGGCAGGGGAACACTTAGTTGTATCATGTGGGATCTAGTTTCCTGACCAGGGATCAAGCCCAGATCCCCTGCACTGGAGTGCAGTGTCTTGGCCACTGGACCACCAGGGATGTCCCACCATGCTGTTCTTGAGGTGCCAGCTTTGGCCAATTCTCCCTGAATCATGGTGGAATGGAAGAATCAAGTCACCCTCACTGTCCTGGTCACAATTGTTGAATATTTTTATTCAATGCGCTCTTGGAGCATCTTGCTTGAGACGTGTCACAATTAAAAACAGGAGCCGCTTAAGCAGATGAGTGTGCGGTTGATACAGTAGTGGAGCCTTAATGGTACTGAAGTAATCAACTAAGAGAGTTTCCCACCAAACACCTGCATCTAGAGCCATACTTTGTGAAAACTGAGTAATGGAAAGCGTTCGGCCAAGACTCAGCAGTTTGCTCCTCTGCAGTCATGCTGCCAGTGCAAGGATGGTGCTGGTGACAACCAAGGCCTGCTTGCCTGGGAATCACGACTCCAGACACTTCTCTGTCTTTCTGCTTCCCCTCCCCCAACCCCATCCCAGGAGGAGTTTACTAGGCAGCACATCCGTGCTTCTCTTTAGCTGGGGCTAGGACTCTACTCTCTTGGAGCAGGCAATGGCACCCCACTCCAGTACTCTTGCCTGGCAAATACCATGGACGGAGGAGCCTGGTGGGCTGAAGTCCATGGGGTGGATAGGAGTCGGACACGACTGAGCGACTTCACTTTCACTTTTCACTTCCATGCATTGGAGAAGAAAATGGCAACCCACTCCAGTGTTCTTGCCAGGAGAATCGCAGGGATGGGGGGGCCTGGTGGGCTGCCATCTATGGGGTCACACAGAGTCAGACACGACTGAAGCGACTTAGCAGCAGTAGCAGCAGGACTCTACTCTGGAACCTGTAAGATGATCTTGCAAACATATGAGCCAGTCTTCCCTCTCCAGCCTCCTCTGTGCCCCATGTCCCCTAGAGCCAGGAGCAGGAAGACTGGGCAAGCCAGGCCACGAGGGGGATGTGTTTACCTGGAGTCAGCCACCCAGCCATCAAATCTAACCCCAAATACACTGTCCGCAAAAGGACGGGCTCAGTTTTCTTTAAGGAGCCTCTAAAGCCGCTGCTTCTGAGCCCGAGGAATTCCAAAGGAAAGTTGCAGTGGAAATTGTCCCGATCAATGCAGTGGGCTGTAAATAATGTGCTAAAGGCATTGAGCGTGCTGTCACCAGCTCTCCTTCTCGTGTCTTTCAATGCACAATGGTCCTGCCCCCTCCCAGATGGGTAGAAGCTCAAGTCATAGGCTGCTAATTCATGTTTCCTTCTTTACTGCTGAAAATTACTCCAAAGACACAAGAAATTATTTAACAGTCTTTACAAAACCACCTCCCTCAGTTCGCAAAGTATATTCTAAATTCTGACTCATTCCTGGGCATCCCAGAGAGTGAGGGAAGCAAGATGTAACTGTAACTAAATGGCCATTGGTATCATGTCTCTTTCTCCCTCATAGACAAAATAAGACAAACTACACCAGCCTGCTGCTGCTGCTAAGTCGCTTCAGTCGTGTCTGACTCTGTGCGATCCCATAGACAGCAGCCCACCAGGCTCCCCCATCCCTGGGATTCTCTAGGCAAGAATACTGGAGTGGGTTGCCATTTCCTTCTCCAATGAATGAAAGTGAAAAGTGAAAGTGAAGTCACTCAGTCGTGTCCAACTCTTCTCGACCCCAAGGACTGTAGCCTACCAGGCTCCTCTGTCCATGGGATTTTCCAGGCAAGAGTACTGGAGTGGGTTGCCATTTCCTTTCCCAACACCAGCCTATTACACATTAATAACTAAGAAGAGCTTTGAGATTGCCGATGGGTGGAAGCTGACCCTTCCTGGGCCCTCCCAGGGGCTGGGGCTTCCACTGACACTTGACCCAGGCCAGGTACTCTGCCTGCATGCCCCTCTAATCCTCATACCTGCCCTGTGAATTAGGTATCATCCCCAAGTTTCAAACGAGGAAATCGCATTTCAAAGAGCCTAAGAATTTGCTCTGGCTTCCTCATTTGGTAAACTGAGCTGAAATTCTAACCCAGAGGCTTGTGACTTCAAAGGCTAATAGCTAAAATAGTTTGATTCCCTCTAAAATCTGGGTATGTACATTTGTAGATTCATATAGTCAATGCATTATTCTTGAGCACCTACTATATGCCAGATGTTTGTGATAAACTAATGAACAAATTAAACAAAACTTCTGAGCCTCATAGAGTTTACACTCTAGTGAGTGGAGTACAGAGAGAAGTGGGTACATAATTCTTTTTGCCTGAAATTCCAAAATGGGTATTGCTGGAGAAAACACAAATAGACAATATGAAAATTGCCTCAGGAAGAAGGCAATATTCCTAAATGGAGCTAAATTGATTGCAGTGATCAAAGCCAGGAAATTCTGCTGTGAAGATTAACCGTGTAAGTAATGGATTTCCATTTGTGAAGGCATCTGTTGAAATTCTGGATCAGTCAGCTATGGAATGGTGTGCATACCTTAAATCTTATTAAAAAGATTAGATGTCTGTTGAAGATCTTTTTTTGCAATAACATGCAAAGGTCTACATTTCTATACTCATTTCATAGATAAGGAAACTAACTTTTCAGGGGATGAATTGCTATGAACCACTCAAAGGTAATTCCTGTAAGAATAAAATGCAGTCCTGAGTGGTAAGTAAAACAATGGATTTACCAGCAGAAATGAGTACAGAACATTTTAAAATATTTATTTTTGGCTGTGCTGGGTCTTCCTTGCTGCACACCGGGCTTCCTCTAGTTTTGGGGAGCAGGGCCTACTCTTTCTGTCGGTGGTTTGGATCAGGTGCGCATGCGCAGGAGTTGGGGTGCACTGGCTCTGTTGCTCTGCGGCATGTGGGATATTCCTAGACCATGGATCAAACCCAAGTCCCCTCCATTGGCAGGTGGATTCTTAACCACTGGACCACCAGGGAAGTCCCTACAGGACATGTTTGTAACCTTCTGTGCTTCAAACAATTGGGATCAGAGGTTATCTATGTGAAAATCCTATAAAAGTTAGACTTGTCTTCTGAAAGCTGTGACTTCCCACTAGAAAAGATACTTCTTTTTAAAACTGAATTACAGCTGATTTACAGCATCATATAATTTCAGGTGTATAGCATAGTGATCAATGTTTTTATAGATAACACTCCATTTAGGACACTTCTGATGATAAAAGGATTCCTAGAAGGTCAGCCAGTGTGTCTGTACTGTTCAGCGTAGAAAAGACAGACAACTCAGCACCCAGAATACGAATCTGTAGCTACACACACGGGTAAAATGAAGAACTGACCCATTACCTGGACCACATAGCTTTACTTCACAAGCGTACATTAGTTGTTTAGTTGCTGAGTTGTGTCCGACACTTTTGTGACCCTATGAACTGTAACCCAACCAGGCTCCTCTGTCCATGGGATTTCCCCAGCAAAAATACTGGAATGGGTTGCCATTTCCTTCTCCAAAAGTGTTAGGGGGAATATTTTGGCGATAATTTCACTTTGAGATGTTGAGGTGAGTATTTACAAACAAGTGGTACCAAGAGTCATTCAAATCCTGACCCTGCCACTTACTTAATAGCTGTGTGATTTTGGATAAATTACTTAATATCTGTGTCTCAGTTTTCCCATCTGTAAAGTAAAGATAACAATGGTACCTATTTTATAGGGTCTTTTAAGGGCTCACTGAATTTATGTATGAGAAACATTTAGTTGATTCATGTCTGACACTCGAGTCAGTACACACCACTGTGAGAGATGTTATTATAATTTAGGATGGTGTGTCTATATGGACTGATGTAAGAACATTCTGAAACAGCCCATTTGCTTTAATAGCATTTGAAATTTCTTTTCTCCAATGATCAACAATTTCCTACCACGCCTGAAAGATCACGAGATGGCTGACAAGGCTTCTTGGTCTGTCTCAACAGCAAAATCTGAAGCAAACGACCACGCAGTCCAGCAGGTTGCCAAGCACACCGTCATCCACTTAAGTGACTGAATATTGCACTTACCTTGGCCAGTTTGACTGTCCTGTCTAGACATAATCTAACAGTGGCTGACATCTTATCATGGTACAGACCCACAAGTGATGAGGCTTCAAAAGGGGCAAAAGAACTAGGTATTAATGAGGGGAACTCAATACCAACATGAAAACAAATGGTAAAAAACCTTTTCTATTAATACGGGGTAAGTTTAGTGGGGTAAATGTGGGGGTAAGTTTGAAGCCACAATGTGAGTTCAGTTCAGTTCTGTTCAGTTGCTCAGTCGTGTCTGACTCTTTGCCACCCCATGAACTGCAGCACGCCAGGCCTCCCTGTCCATCACCAACTCCTGGAGCTCACTCAGACTCACGTTCATCGAGTCAGTGATGCCATCCATCCATCTCATCCTCTGTCGTCCCCTTCTCCTCCTGCCCTCAATCCCTCCCAGCATCAGAGTCTTTTCCAATGAGTCAACTCTTCGCCTGAAGTGGCCAGAGTACTGGAGTTTCAGCTTTAGCATCATTCCTTCCAAAGAAATCCCAGGGCTGATCTCCTTCAGAATGTGAGTTAAGAAAGAACATTACACAAGATCCTAATGATCCAGAGTTTCCATTTGGGAAGAAAACAAAGATACAAAATATTTAATTCCTCAAGGGAGATGATTATCTTTGGCAACCTTCTGACTGATTTGTCAAAATGCAACAAACCAAAAGATGAATCCAGTGAGATTCCATGGTTGTTATAAATGGGACAAGTTACAAATTGTGAGTCTGGGTGGTATCTCTTACATGTACTTGGACAAGCCTGTGGGTGTCTTCAGGGCAAAGAAGGAAACTGATCGCTGTTGTTTCTTACATGTCATAGTCTGTGTTCCAATGAATGACTTTGATATTCCCCTGTGACAAAGAGAAAAAAAGATCTCTTGAGCACCTTCACCCTGGACATGTAGCTGTTGAACAAAATCTTTACTTGTCTCTGAGGAGTAGCTACTCTTTCCAGTTAGAAATCCATGTGAGCAGTTATTTGATGAAGATGCTTCTTGTAGCCTCAAAATAAAATATGTACATTTGGCTGCCCCATGCCTCTGCAGGGAAAGGAAAGCAAATTTTCCCTCCTCACATCACCAGTGAAGGAGTCTCTCCAAGAGGTTTTATTGCTCAGTATTTCATTGGAAAACTGGTGAAGTGGGCTAAAGGTCTGTAAGAAGAATGGAATAGACAATAAGAGGTTATGTACTTTCTATAAAGTATATAAGTGTAAAGTAAAAATTTTTTAATTAACCTTTTAATCTCAGCAGAACAAATATTTTTCTTATGCATCATAATATTTCAAACTGAAATATTTGGGGGCTTGCATTGTCTGCAAAATTTCCTCAACTAACATCTTCAATTTGCTAAGAGAAAGTCTAGTTTTAAAATGTATGCAAAACTTCCTAGATTTATTCCTAGATTTCTTTCTCTTCCATCTCTTTTTTTCTAAAGAAATTTTAACCTCTCTTGTGGGCTTTGGACTTATTTAATCAAAGGACAGCTGAAGATTTTATTACCTTCCTGATGATGCTATTTGACTATTGTTTGTTTTTTTGTTTTTTAATACAAAGAACAGTTTTCATTCCAATCCCAAAGAAAGGCAATGCCAAAGAATGCTCAAACTACTGCACAATTGCACTCATCTCACACGATAGTAAAGTAATGCTCAAAATTCTCCAAGCCAGGCTTCAGCAATATGTGAACCATGAACTTCCTGATGTTCAAGCTGGTTTTAGAAAAGGCAGAGGAACCAGAGATCAAATTGCCAACCTCTGCTGGATCATGGAAAAAGCAAGAGAGTTCCAGAAAAGCATCTATTTCTGCTTTATTGACTATGCCAAAGCCTTTGACTGTGTGGATCACAATAAACTGTGGAAAATTCTGAAAGTGATGAGAGTACCAGACCACCTGATCTGCCTCTTGAGAAATCTGTATGCAGGTCAGGAAGCAACAGTTAGAACTGGACATGGAACAAAAGACTGGTTGCAAATAGGAAAAGGAGTTCATCAAGGCTGTATATTGTCACCCTGCTTATTTAACTTATATGCAGAGTACATCATGAGAAACGCTGGACTGGAAGAAACACAAGCTGGAATCAAGATTGCCAGGAGAAATATCAATAACCTCAGATATGCAGATGACACCACCCTTATGGCAGAAAGTGAAGACAAACTAAAAAGCCTCTTGATGAAAGTGAAAGAGGAGAGTGAAAAAGTTGGCTTAAACCTCAACATTCAGAAAATGAAGATCATGGCATCCGGTCCTCTCACTTCATGGGAAATAGATGGGGAAACAGTGGAAACAGTGTCAGACTTTATTTTTCTGGGCTCCAAAATCACTGCAGATGGTGACTTCAGCCATGAAATTAAAAGATGCTTACTCCTTGGAAGGAAAGTTATGACCAACCTAGATAGCATATTCAAAAGCAGAAATATTACTTTGCCAACAAAGGTCCGTCTAATCAAGGCTGTGGTTTTTCCTGTGGTCATGTATGGATGTGAGAGTTGGACTGTGAAGAAGGCTGAGCACCCAAGAATTGATGCTTTTGAACTGTGGTGTTGGAGAAGACTCTTGAGAGTCCCTTGGACTGCAAGGAGATCCAACCAGTCCATTCTGAAGGAGATCAGCCCTGGGATTTCTTTGGAAGGACTGATGCTGAAGCTGAAACTCCAGTACTTTGTCCACCTCATGCGAAGACTTGACTCATTGGAAAAGACCCTGATGCTGGGAGGGATTGGGGGCAGGAGGAGAAGGGGATGACAGAGGATGAGATGGCTGGATGGCATCACTGACACGATGGACATGAGTCTGAGTGAACTCTGGGAGTTGGTGATGGACAGGGAGGCCTGGTGTGCTGCGATTCATGGGGTCGCAAAGAGTCGGACATGACTGAGGGACTGATCTGATCTGATCATAAGGCATGAATGGAGTTTGCTGCTACCAGCAATAAATGGAACTGGGAGAAGAAAGGCAGAACTCAGTTCAGTTCAGTTGCTCAGTCGTGCCCTACTCTTTACGACCCCATGAATCGCAGCACGCCAGGCCTCCCTGTCCATCACCAACTCCCGGAGTTCACTCAGACTCATGTCCATCGTGTCAGTGATGCCATCCAGCCATCTCATCCTCTGTCATCCCCTTCTCCTCCTGCCCCCAATCCCTCCCAGCATCAGGGTCTTTTCCAATGGGTCAACTCTTCGCATGAGGTAGCCAAAGTACTGGAGTTTCAGCTTCAGCATCATTCCTTCCAAAGAAATCCCAGGGCTGATCTCTTTCAAAATGGACTGGTTGGATCTCCTTGCAGTCCAAAGGACTCTCAAGAGTCTTCTCCAACACCACAGTTCAAAAGCATCAATTCTCGGGTGCTCAGCTTTCTTCACAGTCCAACTCTCACATCCATACATGACCACAGGAAAAACCATAGCCTTGACTAGACGGGCCTTTGTTGGCAAAGTAATGTCTCTGCTTTTGAATATGCTATCTAGGTTGGTCATAACTTTCCTTCCAAGGAGTAAGCATCTTTTAATTTCATGGCTGCAGTCACCATCTGCAGTGATTTTGGAGCCCAGAAAAATAAAGTCTGACACTGTTTCCACTGTTTCCCCATCTATTCCCCATGAAGCGATGGGACCGGATGCCATGATCTTCGTTTTCCGCATCTTGAGCTTTAAGCCAACTTTTTCACTCTCCTCTTTCACTTTCATCAAGAGGCTTTTTAGTTTGTCTTCACTTTCTGCCATAAGGGTGGTGTCATCTGCATATCTGAGGTTATTGATATTTCTCCTGGCAATCTTGATTCCAGCTTGTGTTTCTTCCAGTCCAGCGTTTCTCATGATGTACTCTGCATATAAGTTAAATAAGCAGGGTGACAATATACAGCCTTGACGAACTCCTTTTCCTATTTGCAACCAGTCTTTTGTTCCATGTCCAGTTCTAACTGTTGCTTCCTGACCTGCATACAGATTTCTCAAGAGGCAGGTCAGGTGGTCTGGTACTCCCATCTCTTTCAGAATTTTCCACAATTTATTGTGATCCACACAGTCAAAGGCTTTGGTATAGTCAATAAAGCAGAAATAGATGCTTTTCTGGAACTCTCTTGCTTTTTCCATGATCCAGCAGAGGTTGGCAATTTGATCTCTGGTTCCTCTGCCTTTTCTAAAACCAGCTTGAACATCAGGAAGTTCACAGTTCCAATTAAGAGAGCAGGAGTATAAAACCAGATCATGGAGGGACTTCCCCGGTGGCCCAGTGGCTGAGACTCCATTCTCCAGTACAGGGGGCCTGGGTTCTATTCCTGGTCAGGGAACTAGATCTCACATGTAGCAATTAAGACCCAAAACAGCCAAATAAATACAAATTAAAAACAACAGATTGTAAAGCAAAAGGACAGAAAGAGTAGGAGTAAAGGAGATGCAAGTCCCCTGATGGGTGTTAGAGAGCTCCTAACACCTGGCCTGCCTCTGCTCCAAGTTGTCATAGGATGCAGAGTTAGACATATGGATCACACATATTCATGTTCTGTACCACACATATTCAGATTCAGATTCATGTTCTGAACTGGCATAGACTGACCAAAACTGTCTCAGGAAACATCTGCCTTTCACCAGGACAACAGTTTAAAATTAAGTCAGTGTTTGGTCAAGAAAGCAGTTAATTTAGTACAGAAATGTCAGACTGGTTGTTTGAAATTCCTAAATCAATCCATTCAAAGTGAAGGAAATGATAGCCTGCATAAACTGTCTAAATAGGTGTTAGGTCCAGTAATCCTGATGAAAGAGCTATGAAATTTATTTGAAAAGCAATAAAGTATACACAAATGTCAGATATTATTATTATGCCATAATTTTCCTGCACTTCCATTATTGATTCATTTATGTTAGTATCACATTTCCAGTTTAGGCAAGAAAGCCTAAACTGCCATATTCTAGAAAATGTACATTTTGGTATCCACACTACTTTTATTTAGCATGCAAATAAAAGTGTATCAATTGCCCTTATTGACAGTAGCAGATTTCTTAGGATCTTTGATCTGCATGCAAACTAATTGGCCTTGAATCCATTCTAACAACATTTTAATTATTCACTAGTTCACTAGTTAATACTTAAGAGCAACTTCAACTTTAAAATGTCAATAAGAGCATGTCCTGACTTGTTTAATACCCATATAATAATTTCATACAATATTCATATCAACCTAAATTTTCTCTGATCTTTATAAATCAGTCTAAAATATTTTTATATTCAGAAAATAACATTAAAATTCTAACAATTGTAACATCCTTTGCATGTTAAATATGCAGATTTTCTGAGCATCTTGTTTATTAAATATTTTATTGACAAAGTTTGCTTTCTTAACAGAGAAGGTGATGGCACCCTACTCCAGTACTCTTGCCTGGAAAATCCCATGGACAGAGGAGCCTGGTAGGCTGCAATCCATGGGGTCTCGAAGAGTCAGACACGACTGAGTGACTTCACTTTCACTTTTCACTTTAATGCATTGGAGAAGGCAATGGCAACCCACTCCAGTACTCTTGCCTGGAGAATCCCATAGATGGAGGAGCCTGGTAGGCTGCAGTCCATGGGGTGGCTAAGAGTCAGACAGGACTGAGCGACTTCACTTTCACTTTGCTTTCTTAAAAAAAGATTTTTTTCTTTAGGCCATCTTTACAATTTGTTACAATATTGCTTCTGCTTTATGGTTTGTTTTGGCCATGAGGCACATGGGATCTTAAGCTCCTTGACCAGAGATTGAACCCACACCCCCGTGCATTGAAAGGCAAGGTGTTAACCACTGGACCACCAGGGAAGCTGTTTTTTCATTTAGTCTGAGACTACCTGGTATCAGTTTTTAAGAGTCAGTTGAAAAAAATCAGTAAAAAGTCTGGCTCCTATTTGTGCATAGAACTATACCATGGGGAGTATAAAGTGAGCCTGCCAGGCTCCTCTGTCTGTGGGATTCTCCAGGCAAGAATACTGGAGTGGGTTGCCATTCCCTTCTCCAGGGGATCTTCCAAACCCAGGGATCGAACCTAGGTCTCTCACATTTCAGGCAGATTCTTTACCATCTGAGCCACCAGGGAAGCCCTGGTATATATACCAGTATGTATACTGGTATAAAGTATACAGATGTGGTAAAACCACATTCTCTCAGTGCACTGTTCATATCCCCATGGAACCCTTTACTGCAACCACTGAATGCAGGTAGCAACTGGAAACAAAACAAACAAAAGACAGAAAGGCACCAGACCGTAAGAGAACATGTGTCTGTCCTGGGTTGGGCTCTCCAGATGAGGGTATCTGTAAAAAGTGCTTTGGGGAGTGGAGAAATAGGGCTAAAGGGAAATCCTATAGAAGGTAACTTTAGCTCAGTATTTTTTTTTTTTTTTTTGGTTTACAAAATAATTTGTACAATTTTTTTTTTCCCTTACACAGAAGGAACAATGAAACCTAACTGATGAGTACTGAACAGGCACTCTCTTTGAATAGTTACCAAATAAAATACATGCATGTAGAAATGTACAATTTTAGACTTACTAGTAACAGAGTTTCTACCAATATTCCTAGTGGTCTTATCAAATTCGCCTATAATACTATCTGGCCCTGTTGTTTTTGTGAGGGTGTAGCTCTTTGACAATTTTCTCATTTCTTCTACAAAAATCTGATTGTTTAGATTTTCTAACTCTTCTGGAATCATTTATGGTAAATTTGTAAAATTTCTAGAAAGTTTTTCATTTTTATCTAGGTTTCTAAATCATTTGCATATATCTCAGTCATCTTTAATGTTTCTTTTAATGCAGTTATTTCCCCTTTATCATTTAAAACTTTGTGTATCTGTACTTTCTCTACATGTTTCTTAAAAGTCTCTTAGAATTTTGGTTGGGGCCGGGGGGCGGAATTCATTTTCCAGTGTTGAATGTTATGTGTTAAATTTTCTTGTAACATGAAATTCTTAACCAATGACCAAACACAAAGCCAGGTGTAAATAACAACTTAGTTTATAATAAAAGTGACATTTAAACTGGGAAAATGGACAGTTTGTCAAATTATGTTGAATGAAATAACTATTGATATATTTGTAATGAATCTTCATATCTAAGTACCACTTACTGGAATAAACTCCAGATAAATTCAGAGTTACTCTTAAAATGTATGTCAGAACAAAACATTGTAGAATATTTCTCCAACTTTAGGATAAGGAAATAATTTCCAAAAAAAAAAAAAAAAGGCCAGAAAAACCATAAAGGAAAATACTGGTAAATTTGTCTGATTAAAAATTTTAGTACAGCAAAAGACACCATGAGTAAAATTGTTACATGACAGGGAGAAAACATTGCTACACGTTTAAAGGACTAATAATTAGTATCTAGTGTATATTGAAAGTGAAAGTGCTCAGTGGTGTCCAACTTTGTGACCCTGTGGACTATAACAGTCCATGAAATTCTCCAGGCCAGAATACTAGAGTGGGTAGCCTCTCCCTTCTCCAGGGGATCTTTCCAACCCAAGGATCAAACCCATCTCCCACATTGCAGGCAGATTCTTTACCAGCTGAGCCACAGGGGAAGCCCAAGAATAGTGAAGTGGGTAGCCTATCCCTTCTCCAGTGGATTTTCCTGACCCAGAAATCGAACCAGGGTCTCCTGCATTGCAGGCAGATTCTTTATCAACTGAGCTATCAGGAAATCTCCTAGTGTATATTGAATTCCTACAAATTAATAAGGAAATCTCAAAAAAACTATTTAAAAGAAGGCAAAAGATATTTTTAAAATTTACAGAAGATAAATGATAAGTAATGAAATATATTCAAATTTGCTGTCATCTGAAATATACAAATTAAAATAATAGTATACCAATTTTTGCCTATTAGATTGTTAAAAATTAAAATAAATGGAAGTATCAAATATTTAACCAGGAACTAATGCATAATATATATGGGTTAATATATATAATACATATATGGGTAGCTCAGATGGTAAAGAATCTGTCTGCAATGCAGGAGACCTGGTTTATCCCTGGAAGATTCCCTGGAGGAGGGCATGGCAACCCACTCAAGTATTCTTGCCTGGAGAATCCCCATGGACAGAGGAGGCAGGAGGTTTATAGTCCATGAGCTCGCAAAGAGTTGTACACGACTGAGTGACCAAGCACCCAATGCATAATATAAAATATGTGGGGGGTGGGGAGTGAATCTGGAAGAACAATTTTAAAAAATGCATATAACCTTTGATTCAGCAATTTTTCCACCCTAAAAATGTACTCACATATTTCCACAAGATGTTCAATATCAGTTATATAGGGATGTGGTGTTACACTGTGTATTGTATCCATAATATGAAATACTGGTAGTCATTAGAAGGAGGTAGAAAGAGCTTCATGCAGTGATGTATAGAGCTCTACAAGACCTATTGTTAGGTGAAGAAGGAAGTTGAAGAATGGTTTGTCTATATATTATGATTACATGTGTGTAACACAACCAACCAAGATTGAATTTGTGTAGTGTGTAATATATATATGTCTGTGTGCTTTTTTTTTTAAAGATGAGAAGGTTGTTCACCAAAACGTTGACATTTTCTCCTCTAAGTAAACGAATCAGATTGGGAAGCACAAAGATATTCACATTTCCATCCCTTTATTTTTTGTATTTTACAATATTTGAATCATTTACAATAAGAATGTATTTACATTTTAGTAGCATCATTTTTTAAAGACAGTAAGTATTAAAAAAAGTAGATGGTATGGGCCTGCCTATTTGTATATCGGGGCATATGTTGGGGGTGGGTATGATGAGGAACAATTACTTGTGACCCATTTTTACTCAATCAGGAGACTCTTCCATAATTCGGTGAAATACTCTGTAGTCCAGAGCAGATCCTTCAATAAGAAACAAATGTTTAAATCCTTTCTCTCTTCTCTCTTTCACACACATATACACACAAATCCACATATTAATTTATTCCCTAGGTGTTTGTTGAGTATGGACCTACTTCTAATTCTGTTTTAAGTGTGATGACACTTTCTCATCACCCTGTGCAGGTAAAAATATGCATTTTCTCAAACTTTCTGGGTCACCATGCCAGCTTGTAGGACAACATCGCTCTGCTGCTGTCATTAAGGAGAGATGCCTTCGGGCAATTTTAGGCAAGCAGTTTTTTTCCCATCCCAAATCTCCCTCAAGTTCCAACTGCTTAGATGGGGCTGAAAGAAGTAGGGTTAGGGCAAGGGAGAGGTCAGGGGGTATCTATATGATGGTGTGTGTAGTTGTAATATGTGATTTATAATAAATGTATTTGGTCTTTGTTCCAAATTTTGGTACAGAGCTCCTAAAACCTTTGGAATAACCTAACTGAAGAGAGTGCAAAATGTCTTTTATTAAGTTAATGAGACTACTCTGGGACTGTATATAAGGGTGGGAGCTGAACGCCAGCAGAACCAACTACATGATTAAAGGATTAGGACTTTCAGTACCACCCCTTAACCTCCAGAGTGCAAAGAGGGGCTGGAGGGTAAATCCATCACCAATGGCCAATGATTTAATCAGTTGTGCCTATGTAATGAAGCATCCACAAAACCGCAAGAAGGTCAAGTTTGCGGAGAGCTTCTGGGTTGGTGAACATGAGGAAATTTGAGGACAGTGGCAAAGGGAAGGGCATGGAAGCCCCACACATTTTCCCTGTGCTTATGCATTTCTTCCATCTAGCTGGACTTGAGTGATACCCTTTTATAATCACCTGGTGAATCTAGTAAGTAAAATGTTTCTCTGAGTTCTGCACCACAGTAGCAAATTAATGGTCCAAGAAGCTGGGGGAGAGTGTGGGGGGGGACAGGAGGTGTTCATAGAACTCTGATCTACAGCCTGTGGATCTTGAATAGAGATGATAGCCTAGACTTACAAGTGGCATCTTAAGTGAGGGTGGGGGACAGTCTTGTAGGACTGAACTCTTAAACTGTGGGGTCTGGGACCTCCCTGGTGGTCCAGCGGTTAAGAATCTCCCTGCTGATGCAGGGACATGGATTTGATCCCTGATCTGGGAAGAACCCACATGCCGCGGGGCAAGGAAGCCTGTGCACCACAACTGCTGAAGCCTGCTCACCTACAGCCTGCTACAAGAGAACCCACCACAGTGAGAAGCCGGTTAGAAGAGTAGCCACCGTTCTCTGCAGCTGGAGAAAGCCTGTGCTCAGCAACGAAGACCCAGCACAGCCCCCCAAAATAAATAAATATTCTGAAAAATGGACAAAAGATGTGGGATCTGACACTATCTCTGATAGTGAGTTGAGCTGTAGGACAACCAACTGGTCTCTGAGAATTGATTGGTGGGAACCCCTTCACACTCTGGAATTGGAGGTGCCATGTCACAGTAGTACAGCCATGCCACTTTGGCTGCAGAAAAAAACCGGCCAGATATATGTTTATGCATTGCTTTTTTTGTGGAGGGTAGCTAGTGGATTATCACAAGAAGGAAGTGGGAAATGGGACAAATCATCCCAAAGTGTCATCCACAGGTGTGTGGCTTAGAGAGCAAAGACCATATAAGCAAAAGGACATACAGACTCGAGAAGCAACGTCCTTGCGTTAGGAGGCCCAGTGTCATCCTTTTACCATGAAACTTTCAGACGACTGCTGCCCCACCCTCAGGGCCTTTGCCCAGCATCAGCTGGGGCACTGGACTGGCCCGCCCTCACGTAAGCACATACTGTGCACTGCCTGCCACTGCCCCTGCCTGTGCATCTCTACATTCAACTGATCAGATGTGGGATCTCAAAACTGTATCCAGTGCACTGGGTTCTCAGTTTTCTGACCCCCAACTTGTCCCTTTTATTTATTTATTTTAGAATTTCCTCTCTTTTTTTTGTCCCTCTCTTTTGATAACAGTGCATCTTTTCAGATGACGGCATCATGGGAAAGAGTAGCCTTTCAGTCCTTATCACTTGACTCTAGGCTGAAAAGCCATTGAAATCAAGTTCAAACACATCTTTATGATCGTAAATTCATTAATGTCAATAACCAAACTCACTGTTTGCTTGTATTTGTAACTTCAAGAAATTATTCTCGGAACTTTACCAGCACACGATGTTCTGTTTTGATTGGCTCAATCTGATTTCTTTCAGCTCTGAAACAAATTCTCTGCATTGAGACAGCCTCATTGCTAACCACAAAAAGATCATTTCATTCATAAGTGGAGTGTATTTCTGCATGTGTGCCTTACTTTTGCACAATGGTTATATAGTGCTTGACTTGCAGCGAGGGAAACCATTTTACACTTATTTTCATTCAACTACATTACATGAGAAAAAGAAGATTCTATTAATACTATGTCTTATGGCAGAAAGTGAAGAGGAACTAAAAAGCCTCTTGATGAAAGTGAAAGAGAAGAGTGAAAAAGTTGACTTAAAGCTCAACATTCAGAAAACTAAGATCATGGCATCTGGTCCCATCACTTCATGGCAAATAGATGGGGAAACAGTGGAAACAGTGTCAGGCTTTATTTTGGGGGGCTCCAAAATCACTGCAGATGGTGACTTCAGCCATGAAATTAAAAGACGCTTACTCCTTGGAAGGAAAGTTATGACCAACCTAGATAGCATATTTGAAAGCAGAGGCATTACTTTGCCAAGAAAGGTCCGTCTAGTCAAGGCTATGGTTTTTCCAGTAGTCATGTATGGATGTGAGAGTTGGACTATAAAGAAAGCTGAGCACTGAAGAATTTATGTTTTTGAACTGTGGTGTTGGAGAAGACTCTTGAGAGTCCTCTGGACTACAAGGAGGTCCAACAAGTCCATCCTAAAGGAGATCAGCCCTGGGATTTCTTTGGAAAGAATGATGCTGAAGCTGAAACTCCAGTACTTTGGCCACCTCATGAAAAGAGTTGACTCACTGGAAAAGACTCTGATGCTGGGAGGGATTGGGGGCAGGAGGAGAAGGGGACGACAGAGGGTGAGACGGCTGGATGGCATCACTGACTCGATGGACGTGAGTCTGAGTGAACTCCGGGAGTTGGTGATGGACAGGGAGGCCTGGCGTGCTGCGATTCATGGGGTCGCAAAGAATTGGACACAACTGAGTGACTGAACTGAACTGGTCAAAATTTCAAGACAGCCCTTGATCAGAGATGTATTTACAAAATAGCCTGCTCCTGGCACTTTGACTAGAGGCAGCATTTGTTATTGTTGTTTAGTTTCTAAGTCAGTTCAGTTCAGTTCAGTCACTCAATCGTGTCCGACTCTTTGCGACCCCATGAATCACAGCACGCCAGGCCTCCCTGTCCATCACCAACTCCCAGAGTTCACTCAGACTCACATCCATCGAGTCAGTGATGCCATCCAGCCATCTCATCCTCTGTCGTCCCCTTCTCCTCCTGCCCCCAATCCCTCCCACCATCAGAGTCTTTTCCAGTGAGTCAACTCTTCGCATGAGGTGGCCAAAGTACTGGAGTTTCAGCTTTAGCGTCATTCCTTCCAAAGAAATCCCAGGGCTGATCTCCTTCAGAATGGACTGGTTGTATCTCCTTGCAGTCCAAGGGACTCTCAAGAGTCTTCTCCAACACCACAGTTCAAAAGCATCAATTCTTCATGTCTGACTCTTTTGCAACCCCATGGACTGTAGCCCATCAGGCTCCTCTGTCCATGGGATTTCCCAGGCAAGAATACCAGAGGGGTTTGCCATTTCCTTCTTTGAGGGGGGATCTTCCTGACCCAGGGATCCAACCTGAATCTCCTACATTGGCAGGTGAGCCATCAGGGAAGCTCATAAATTAACCCAGTTCTAGCAAATAAGATGCAATGGCAAAACTGTAACGGGATTAGCAGAAGTATTTCCATTCACTTGATGGAATGTGAATATACGATGATGCATTTGGAAGAGGTTTGGCATTTTTCTGTGGTATTGGATGTGCAAATGCAATAAGCTCCCCTGTAACTCCACCTTGACTTGATTTGTTTTTCCATATTCGTGCCCAATAGTCTCAAAGAAGTTATAAAACATCCATGTGAAGTGAACCATATCATAATGGGCCTAAGCAATAGATGGTAAGGTGGGTCTGACCAGGGAAATCTGGATTAGAAAACCTAATACTATAGAGGATAACCCTAAAGTTCAAAAGCTGTCGATGGATCCTTCTATGGACATACAAGTGATGAACATCCAAACATTATATTTTAATTTATTTAGGGGATGCATATTATTGAGTTATTTATATTCTTCAGTTCATAGCACATTATCGTCAGTGATCTCAGCAAAATCTTTCCTCTTTATGTTTTATTTCATTCAGTCAATAAATATTTATGAAGTACATGCTATGTGCCAGGTACTATTCTAGGCAGTGGTGCTACAATCATGAACAAAACAAAGCAAAACAAAATCTTTGCTCTTGTGGTATTTACTTTCTAGCAGGGTTAGATAGACAATAAATAATAAAATAGTAAATTATACAGTATGATGGAAAGTGGTGCATGGTATGGAAAACTTGATAGAATACTTCCCAAATAAGAAGTAAATGAATGCAAATCCTAAGATCTGAGTGCTGGAGAGGCAGGAAACTTAGCTTCCAATTGCAACCACAGAATTGGCTACATAAGACAGTGCTTAATTCCTAGGACAGAAGAACATAAAAGAGAAAAAGTGAATACAAAGGTAGAAACTTGGAAAGACATGTTCTGTTTCAGTAATTCTTAGAATTCCAAAATATTTTAGCAGTACACCTAACCCAACTCTTCAATAATCTTAAAAGGATATTGCTTAATTGCTGCCTAAATTACTTTCAGATAATCTTA
Organism: Bos mutus; assembly: GCF_027580195.1. Lineage (NCBI taxonomy): Eukaryota > Metazoa > Chordata > Mammalia > Artiodactyla > Bovidae > Bos > Bos mutus. The sequence continues at coordinate 62,180,159 of NC_091632.1, forward strand.
GAAGGGCATTGCTTAATCACTGACTACAGTTACTATCTTTTATACCATAATGCATTTTTTTTTTCTGTTCTGAAAACCAGACAACTTTAACCAGATCTTAGGCTTAAATTCCAGACCACCCTGCCAAACATGAAAAAGACCTATTTCAACTATTGCTAAATGCAATGTTGACAGAAATGCAGAATGGTAAGCCTCTACTCCAAAATAAGGCGCCCCTTATATCTCCAGCATGCCTGGGAACCAACACTCATTCGAAGGTCCTATCTTATCTGTCTCCCCCACTACCTGTGAACTCCTTGAAAGCAGGAACTGTGTTTTATTTGTTTTGGATGATTTGGAATCTAGCTCAGTGCTAGCATATAATGATCAATTTTAAAATATTTAAAGATTGAGTATTAAAGACAGCATATTAAAAAGCAGAGACATTACTTTGCCAACAAGGTCCATCTAGTCAAAGCTCTGGTTTTTCCAGTAGTCATTTATGGATGTGAGAGTTGGACCATAAAGAAGACTGAGTGCTGAAGAATTGATGCTTTTAAACTGTGGTGCTGGAGAAGACTCTTGAGAGTTGGACTATAAGGAGATCAAACCAGTCAATCCTAAAGGAAATCCACCTTGAATATTCATTGAAAGGACTGATGCTGAAGCTGAAGCTCCAATACTTTGGCCACCTGATGTGAAGAGCTGACTCATTAGAAAAGACCCTGATGCTGGGAAAGATTGAAGGCAGGAGGAGAAGGGGACAACAGAGGATGAGATGGTTGGATGGCATCACTGACTCACTGGGCATGAATTTGAGCAAACTCTGGGAGATGGTGAAGTACTGGGCAGCCTTGCGTGCTGCGGTCCATGGGGTTGCAAAGAGTTGGACATGACTGAACAACAACAAAAAAGAATGAACAAATGAACATTTTATGATGGTGTTGGGCTTGTTTTCATAGTGATATGTTATGTTACTGAAGGGGTTGCTTAAGAGTTGAAATGTCTTATTAAAAATAGAAATACACAAATATTTTATATGGCCTCTGCATATCAGATCTTTAAATCTCTGGTTTTTAAAGGTGATTCTTTTAATAGTTTGCTCTTGGAGTCCATGCCTATCTTGTCTTTCCTGCTCAGCTGTAAACAGGAAAGAGCTTCATCCTCAGTGTCTGACCCTACCGGATTACTGACTCAATCCTGGCTGATGCTGGCGACTCATTTATATCAGTGTGTGTTTGTGCGTTGAGGTGAGATGAAATGGAAGTGAGGTGATGGTGGAAGGGGAAGATGTGAAATTAGTCTAATGGTATGGGATGTGACTGGAGAAGGCAATGGCACCCCACTCCAGTACTCTTGCCTGGAAAATCCCATGGACGGAGGAGCCTGGTAGGCTGCAGTCCATGGGGTCGCTAAGAGTCAGAGATGACTGAGCAACTTCACTTTCACTTTTCACTTTCCTGCATTGGAGAAGGAAATGGCATCCCACTCCAGTGTTCTTGCCTGGAGAATCCCAGGGATGGGGGAGCCTGGTGGGCTGCCGTCTATGGGATCACACAGTCAGACAGGACTCAAGCGACTTAGCAGCAGCAGCAGCATGGGATGTGACTGGGGTGAACTAAGAGTGTCTCTCTGTCCACCAAGATATTGTCTGTTTGGTTCATATAGCTGAACTTCTGGTTAGAGTCTGTAGGAGATGCTATGATATGTCATCCACATCCTCCCTTCAGGACTGCCTTCAACCAAAGGGACCTGCCTCACCCAAGATTATAACCCTTTGTGGGCTGTCCATACCCAAGGGCTGATCATTGTGGGATCTGGCCCCTTGCCTCATTTGGGACATCTCTAAATGGTCATGAAAGCTTCAGAGTTCGCTGTGGGATTTGGATCAGACCTCTGTTGTCATTTAGTCACTAAATTGTGTCTGACTCTTTGCAACCCCATGGACTGAAGCCTGCCAGGTGCCTCTGTCCAGGCAAGAATACTGGAGTGGGTTGCCATTTCCTACTTCAAGGGTCTTCCTGACCCACAGATTGAACCCATGTTTCTCGATTGGCACTTTACCACTGAACCACCTGGGAAGCCCTGGATGAGACCTTTATTGCAATGGTATTACAATTGTACTTCTCCCTCTGATGAATCCTGCTTCCCTCATATTCTTACAGGTGTTGTTCCTAAGATATTCCCCCCAAAACTTCCTGCCTGCAAATCTCCACCTCCATTTGTTTTCTTGGAAACTTATCCCATGAAAGAGTACCACTTCTATTCCAGACTCTGCCCCAGGTTAAAAGCTTGTTTCAAATTTTGGCCCTCTCGCTGATGATCAGAATTCTTGTGAAGACCTTACCTGTCCCCTCCCACAGATAGTTGGATCCTACTCACCGTACCTTTAGCAGATGGACCAATAGACCATTTGAAAAATGTAAAACCACCACCTGTAAGTTTTTTAAAATGTAATTTTCCGATAGGTTCTACAATTGAGCCACTTTTAGTAACAAAACTGATCAATTAAGCACTTTGGATGCTGTGATTTGATCTGCTATGTACTAGTTTTGGGTTTGATTGGCATTCTGGATTAAAACAAATTACAACTAAATTTATAATCATTTCCCCTTCATGATGACCATATCTACATTCCTTTGTTGAGCTCACAAGGATGGTAACATCTAACTTTCTCTACTATATTGCATTGACATGTATTCATATACAGTATAATATTTTTTAAAATATTTTTATTATATTTACCTGGCTTCACCAGGCCCTAGCTGTGGCATGTGAGACCTTTGATCTTTGTTGCTACATTCATGATTTTTTTTTTTTTCTTTTAGTTGCAGCATGTGAGATCTAGTTCCTTCAGCAGGGACCAAACCTGGGCAGCTTGCATTGGGAGCGTAGAGCCACTGCACCACTGGAGAAATCCCTCCAATATAACATTTTGAGATAACCCAATGTCTCTATCTTCCTTCCCATAGAGTGTTCCCCAAAAAAGATCTAGAAAGTTCTTACTCTGTCATTTAGGATATCAAGTATGTGTTTTGTCATAGATAAATATATAAGAATAAGAGGTCTAAGACATCAGAGTTTTCACATAAACAAATTGTTCTTGGCAAATAAATAAAATGTTAGTTTAAGTCTTTTCACTTAAACCCAATTTTAGGAACTTATGAGACAGGATCACAAAGACAAATGTATGATAATATTTGTCACCATATTCCTTTATACTAAATAACATTGAAAAAAATAAATGAAGTTACTTGAAGGAAACTGGTTCTTCAACAGAAGATTGAATAAATAATATTATGGTACATCCATAAAAGCAGCCATGAAAAATATGGCATAAGGGTACATTTTATTAATATGAGTAGAAGTTCATATTGTAAAGCTGAAAGAAATTGGGGTTACTGAACAACATTAAAGACAATTCATTTACGTAAAATATCAATATATCTGGCATGGACATATGCTGAGATAACTAGAAAGACGGTCACTAACATGCAACAAATTATTTTTTCTTAGTAGTAGATTTAGACTGACTTACATGGACATGACTGAGCGACTTCCCTTTCACTTTTCACTTTCATGCATTGGAGAAGGAAATGGCAACCCACTCCAGTGTTCTTGCCTGGAGAATCCCAGGGACGGGGGAGCCTGGTGGGCTGCCGTCTATTGGGCCGCACAGAGTTGGACACGACTGAAGCGACTTAGCAGCAGCAGCAGCACACTTTTCAGAATTGCTTGAATTTTTACCATATATATTCAAGAAGAATAAAATTATCTTACTCTGTGCTTTTCTTCCTAACCATCCTCCCAAATCTTTTTTACATCCTCTCAAAAGAATAGGAAGCAAAATTATGCTCATAGCAGCCAAAGGGTGGAAGCAACCCAACTGTCCTTCAATGAATGAACAGTAAACAAAATGTATATGTATGTATATGTAGTGGAATATTATTAAGCTTTAAAAGAGAAGGAAAGTCTGACACAAGCTACTGTATGTATGAACCTTAAAGATATTATGCTAAGTGAAATAAGCCAGTCACAAAAGAACAATACTGTTTCATTCAACTCATTTCAAGTACTTAGAGTGGTCAAATTCAGAGAGACAGAAAATAGATCAGTGGTTACCAGGAGCTGGGGTGAGAGAAATAAGAAGGTATTGTTCGATGGGTGCAGAGCTTCAGTTTTGCAAGATGAAACAAGTCCTGGAGATGGATGGTGGTGACAGTTGCATAACAGTGTGAATGTCCTTAATGCAACTGAACTGTACACTTAAGAATAGTTAGGATGGTAAATTTTATGTTATGTGTGCTATGCTAAGTCACTACAGTCGTGTCCAACTCTGTGTGACCCCATAGATGGCAGTGCCCCAGGCTCCCCCATCCCTGGGATTCTCCAGGCAAGAACACTGGAGTGGGTTGCCATTTCCTTCTCCAATGCAGGAAAGTGAAAAGTCAAAGTGAAGTCGCTCAGTCGTGTCCGACTCTTAGCAACCCCATGGACTGCAGCCAGCAGGCTCCTCCATCCATGGGATTTTCCAGGCAAGAGTACTGGAGTGGGGTGCCATTGCCTTCTCCAAGTGTTATGTGTATTTTATCACAATTTTTTAAATTGAGGAATTTTAACAAAAAAAAAAAAGAAGAAGAAGAAGAAGAGGATTTGAGTTTTACCATTTATATGTCTCTGGAGTATCCAAAGATGCTTAGAGCACCATATTTCTGGGGAGTGGAGGGGAAAGGATGAACTTTGGTGGCTCATGGAGGGAACATTTTATAGTATTCTTCTTAGTTACAGTGGAGGCAGGAATAATGACAGGCTTGTGAAGTATATAAGAGGAGAAAAGTACCCCTTATAAATCTTGTGATGATCATTCCCCACTTTGAACTACTACAGGATGATGGTCCAATTCAACATATTTACAGCTACTCTAAGACTTTCTTTTTTTTTTTTTTAAGATTTTCTTGATGTTGGTGATGTCTTTGGAGTTTACACCCAAGGGACACATCTCACATTTAAGGAGACAGATGGGGGAAAATGGAGCATAAAAAGCACCTTTTGTGGCAAAGGAAGAGAGAGTATCCAAAAACTGGATCTAAATACTTGAAAATTTTACTTTTTGATTTCAAATTCCAGGATCCTGGAATGTGGCAGAATGTGGCAGCCCTGGTGGTGGCAGAAACTAACCGTGTCCCTCTAGCAAGGACCTGCACTTGCCCAGCAGAGCCCCGCTCACTAAAACACCAGCTTCTCTGATCCCTGCTTTTGCAAAGAGTCATCCAAATGACCTTGTAGGTATTTATTCTTTCTTCTGCTTTCAAAACAAAAATCTCTTCTTTTTTTCCACCCTCAAGAACAATTCCAACCTGCTCACCTGGAATGAGTCTGGTTTCCCTGACTGGTTGGTGCTTCCTGTTGCCTGGACCAGAGAAGAGAATGATCAGGCAATTTGCCTTCCTTTAGTGCTTTCCGTGTGATAGGCACACCATGCTGGTGTATCACAAGTCTTCACAGCAGAGGAGACTGGAATCGTTAATGCGGAGTCTTCGGAAGGCAATCACGTCTGTTTTTATAAGAAAGGAGGTCATTGGTCAAGGTCAAGTGATGTTGAAAGGCAAGAACTTTGAAGTCTAGTAGTCAAAAGTGTCTTTTTAAAAAAATAATTCTAGGTAGGAGTGAGAACAAACGGAACAGGGATTTGGAGCTGGGCCACCCTGGAAAGCCTCTGCCGTAATACCACAATATTCTGATAATTCAAGCAGATACTTGCACCCAGCGTTCATAGGAGCACTGCTTACACTAGGGAAGACATGGAAACAACCTACATGTCCACAAACAGGTGAAGAGATAGGAACTTACCTGGCAGTCCAGTTGTTAAGACTCTGAACTCCCAGTACAGGGGGCACAAGTTCAGCTGGGCTCCAACTCCCAATACAGGGAGCACAAAGTGGGGAATTAAGATCCCAAATGCTGCAGAGCAATGCCAAAAACAGGGGGAAAAAGTTGATGGATAAAGAAGATATGGTGTATATATATACATATATATTGGTTGATACTGGAGTGGGTAAACTTTCCCTTCTCCAGGGGATCTTCCCAACTCAGGGATCGAACCCAGGTCTCCTGCATGCAGGCAGATTCTTTAACAGCTGAGCCACAAAGGAAGTGCGCACACACACACACACACACACTGGAATAGTAGCCATAAAAAAGAATGAAATAATGCTTTTGCAGCAACATGGATGGACCTAGAGATTGTCATACTAAGTGAAGTAAAAGTCAGACAGAGAAAGACAAATACCATGTGATGCTGGCAGGCTATGGTCCCTGGGGTCACAAAAAAGTCAGACACAACTTAGCAGCTAAACAGGAACATTCCGTATAATGGAATCTAAAAAATGATACAGATGAACTTATTTACAAAACAAAAACACAGACATAGAAAACAAACTTACAGTTATCGAAGGGAAGAGGGGGTGGATAATTCAGGAGTTTGGAATTAAAATACACATACTACTATATATAAAATAGATGAATAACAAGGACCTACCATATAGCTCAGGGAATTATATCAATATGTTTTAATTATCTATAATGGAAAAAAATCTGAAAATGTATGTATTTATATATATAACTGAATCACTTTGCTGTACACCTGAAACTAATACAACATTGTAAATCAACTATACTTCAATAAAAAAATTTTAATAATATTTTGAAGGTTTGAGAGAATTCTGACTGATTTGTAAAATTCAACTAACATGGTCTCACTATAGACCTTGGGCTATGCCAACAAGGGGACCAGATATTTAAGAACCACAAGCAAAGAAACTAGAATTTGTTAAATTAAACTTAAATTTGCTATATCAGTTACTCACTGAGAATTACCAAGTGGAGAAAATTTATGAAATAATGATGTAAATCTATGAAATTTTTGTTTTATTCACTTAATTCTGCCAAGTTTTTGATAGCTTTTCTGTAAATTTTGGACTCAGTCTCTGCTTCAGACTCTCTGACCCATGACTTGTTCATGAGTTCAGCTGCTACTTAATCCTCTTTTTTTCATAAAAATAAAAACTGTTCATTGCCTTTTCCATATCAAAGAGATTTTCTGTTATGCCTGAATGAGGAATATTTCTCTTAATAAAAAATATACATACATACATACATACATTCATATATATGTACATATATATATATTATATATATAATTTGGGATTATGTTATCCCAACTGATTGCCAATACTGTCTATTGTTAACTGTTTCTGTCACTGTCTCTTTTTCAGAAGCAAGTTCCCATCAGCCTAACAAGAACAGTTAGTCCCATTTTAAATAGACTCACAGATCCCTTCAGAAGAAAGTCTGCTAAACACAGGCACTGTTGGAGAGGTCAAAGGTGACATTTCTTGTCCTCGATTGAGGAGTATCCCCAGACACGCAAACAGCAACAAATTTGCCAGGCAGGGGATGATAAAGGTCAAAAGCACAGCAGAGAAAAGAGATCCCAATCCCTGCAGGGACTCAGAAAAGGCCTAAGGCAGAAAGTGACATTGGAACTAGGTCCCCAAGGGTGGATAGGATTTCAATGAGCAGAGATGGAAAGAAGGGCATTCCAGACTGCTGGGAAGTATAAACAAAAGAGAGGAAGCAGGAGCCAGGGCGTGTTCAGGAACAGCTAATGGTTCAGTCTGGCCCAAATGCAGGGTATGTGTTGGGAATCAGTGAGAAACATGGCAAGAAAAACAGGGTAAGTTTGCAGATGATCCATCAACCGGTTATGAAGAGAATGAGGACTCTCGAGTGGTTTTAGGAAAGGAATATTGAAATGTGACTGAAATATGAAAATGAATTGACTGCTTCATACCATGTTTGTTGGGAAGCTAGGATGTGAGAAAGATGACTGGCAACTTAGAATGAGCTCCCATCCAAGCATTGAGAGGAAGGAGGCCATCCTTCACATGAGTGCAAGGATCTGCTACCCGAGACGCGTGCTTCTACTGTGGGGCAGAGCTACGAATCCGCTCTGATCACAAAACTGTGGTCATTGGTTTCACCTCCAGGCTCACTGAACAGTCTCACCATGTCATTTTTACAATGCTTCTTCATTGCCTGTAAAAGAAAACCCAGGGACTGCCCTGGTGATCTAGTGGTTAAGAATTCGCCTGCCAGTGCAGAGCACATGGGTTTGATCCCTGGTCCAAGAAGATCCCACATGCTGAGGAACAACTAAGCCTTCACACTTGTGTGCCACAGCTACTGAAGCCCACGCTTTAGAGCCCATGCTCTGCAACAAGAGAAGCCACTTCAAGGAGTAAGCCTGTGCATCGCAACTAGAGAGAAGCCCCTGCTCAGGGCAACTAGAGAAAGCCTGCAGGTAGCAATGAAGACCCAGTGCAGCTAATAATAGAATAATAATAATAAAGATAGAGGCTTTCTGGGAAAGATATTATAAATAAAGATATTTGTCTTTCTGGGACAGTCTGAGTATGAACATCCCTGTATGGACAGGGAGGTCCCATGGTGGCAAGGACCCAGGCTATTTTTATTCGTGTTGCTCTTCCTTCTCAACACACATGCAGAACCTCTGAAGAACAGAAAGTGTCAAAAACCAACAGATAAGTGAATATGTTACTCTCTTAAACAAGAATATGATATCATGAAAAGAAACAATCAGAAAACAGTTAAAGATCTTTTTAAATTGAAGTATAGTGTTGATTTACAATCTTAGTTTAGGTGTTAGGTGTCAACATAGTGATTCAATATTTTTAAATATTATACTCCATTTAAAGTTATTAAAAATAATGGCATGTTTCCCTGTGCTGTACAGAATATCCTTGTTGCTTATTTATTTTATGCATAGTAGCTGTGTTTCTTAATCCCGTATTCCTCCATGTCCCTTCCCTCTTCCTTCTCTTTATGGGTAACCACTAGTTTATTTTCTAGATCTGTGAGTCTGTTTTTGTTTTATTATATACATTCATTTATTTTTACCAGATTCCATATATAAACGGTAAAAGAGTATTTGTCTTTCTCCCTGATTTATTTTGCTAAGCATGATACCTTCTAAGTCCATCGAATATGAAAAAATTTTGTCAATATAATAACTGGAAATAAAACCAAGAAAATCTCTTGGAAAAAATAGCAGAAGGACTGTCTGAAAGATCTGATTCAGTGTCAGGCGTATACAAATCTTAAGGAAAAGCTGGACAGAGGAAATGAAGGGAAGAAAATCTTTAAAGGAGCAATACATTAAAAAATTTTTTAAGTTAAATAAGAAATAGTTTTTTATAGGGAAAATGTCCACTGACTACCAGGTCAACTGATGGGAACTATAAAAGCCCTCACACTTCAATCCAATGACATGAAATTTCAGGACAGCAAAGGCCAAAGAGAGATATTAAGTCTTTCAGAGAAAAATAAAACAAGTCACCTAAAAAGGAATGAAACACTGGATGTTCAAATGGTGGTAGTTTACTTGTTAAGTCATGCCTGACTCTTTGTGATCTCATGGACTGTAGCCCTCCAAGCTCCTCCATCCATGGGATTTTCTAGGCAGGAATACACTGGAGTGGGTTGACATTCCTTTCTCCAGGGGATCTTCCCACCCCCAGCATTGAACCTGCATCACCTGCTTGGCAGGCAGATTCTTTATTGAACTGAGACACCTGGGAAGCCCCATGGATGTTCAAATATGTGTCTTTAAAATAGTTTTTTAATCTGAAGTCTGTATACATGACATTATTAGGCAACTGTGAGAGTAGAAAGTATTTTTGAAGATACAAAGCTGCATCCTTTCTTAGGAAATTATTGGGCTGGCCAAAAACTTTGTTTGGGGTTTTCTGTGCCATCTTAAAAACCCAAAGGAAAATTTTGGCCAACCCAATACTCACTGACAGTCTCAGCAAGTGGAAGTAAACCAAGAAAGAGATGATGTGGACTCCAGAGAATACAACTCAGGAAGGCAGATGAAACTTCTAAGATGTCAGCTGGGAGTTAGCCTAAATTAACCTGGAAACTCCAGGAGGAGGCAGGTCTCTGGAAAAAGATACTACAGAGTAGATAAAATGAGGTAAAGACTGGAAAACTTGAATGTATGATAAATTACAAGAAAAGGGAACAGAGAACTAGAAAGTCTAGGAAAAACATAGAGCTCTCCAAAAAAAGTCATAGATCAAATATTAAGCAAACAAGACCATCTAGGAGATTTTAAGCAACTGATGCACTGTAAAAAAAGAATAACTATTTGACCATGAAGCTAGGACCAATTTTATTTAATTAGTTCATGGAAAGTAAATGTTAACAATTTTGACACAATGTTAAAGAAGAAAGATTTGACCAGAGTGTGGGATGAAAAGGGGAGAGAGAAAAAATAATAGAAAAGATAGAGAATAAAATACCTTCATGTTATGAATTGGAAAATCTAGCAATCCTATGTGAAGCGGACATAACAGGAAATAGAAATCTCAGTGTATTAAATAATCAGGTGTGAAGGTTTAGTTTAGAAGAACTAAAAACAACCAAACATTGGTATGAAGACAAGGAGAGGAAATGGAGTTATGTTGTTAAGTTAAACATTCAACTTTCATACTGAGGAGTCAACAAATGTGTTATGTAAATAAATCAAGAAAAAGGAGCTCAAGCACATAATTTAGATGTTCGGATTTATCCAAAGAACCAAAAGCAGAAACAATTTAAAAATCTTGTTTCAGGGAAATAGGATTGTGGGTAGAAAGGAGTGGAGAAGGAAACCATAGCTTTTCACCAGAATCTCTTTCATTTGTTTTTCAAATGTGAAACAGTAGTCCTGGTCCAAACGTGATGGCACCTTGGAGGGCCTTGCCCCCTTATCTAGGACATCTCTGGCTGCTGGTGCTTCCCGAGAATTTCCTGAGCCTGCTAGCACTCCAGATTAATTCACCTGTCAGATGCAGTTGAGAAAGGCTGCAGCTTGCAACTGTCCACAAAAGGAAAGAGTATAGCAAAATGCAAAATAAGACACAGACCACCCCATCTCAAGGGCTTCCCTGGTGGTTCAGTGATAAAGAATCTGCTTGCCAATTCAGGAGACGTGGGTTTGATTTCTGAGACGGGAAGATGCCCTGGAGAAGGAAATGACAACCCACTCCAATAGTCTTTCTTGCCTGGGAAATCCCATGGTCAGAGGAGTCTGGTGGGCAAGAGTCCATGGGGTCACAAAGAGTTGAACATGACCTACAGACTAAACAACAACAACCGCATCTCAAGAATCCAATTCTAGTTCTTTCAAACCAACCCACACCCTGACCCTTCTTTCTATTCAGGCTCTATCCAGCTCCACTCCTCTTGGTTTGGTGTCTTTAAAAATGACTTTTCCCAGGCATTTGACCTTGATCCTGATCCTGGAACTTGCTGACTCAAAGTGCTTGAGTCTGTGAACTTGACCTCCTAGTAGTAAACAGCCCTCTTCATCTTCAACAAACAACACATCAGCACCTTCTTCTTCTATAGAGGATAAAAGACAATGCCCAAAAATATCTGAGTTCCCTTTTCAGGGTCTATCATATTCTCCATGAACTCCCTCTCCTCTTTATCTTACATGGCAGCTGGGTCACTTTTCTATGAGGTTACCCTATAGCTTTTCTGGTGCCTGCCTTTCCCATATTCTGCCTTCTGGATGCCATGTGAATTCTCTTTCTCCTCGCTTTATCCCTTCGGCATCTTAAGAGGTAGCCTCGGTCCAGCTCCAGCTCCACTTTCCCGCAGGTGGATCCTCTCCTTATTTATCCTTTTCCTGCTTTCCACCCCTTCCTCCCACTGGGTTGTCCCATTGCTGGCCTCTCTTCCTGCCTGATTCTTAAGCATAAAACCAGCAGAAATATGTAAATAGCATTCAGGCAAAGAAAAGAGTTGTCAAAAGGCAAGACATGATTAATTGCCAGATGTATTGTGCAGATGATAATTGCCTTAGGAATTCAGAGGAGACATGATGAGAGCATGCTAATGAACCGTTTCTTTTCCTCACTAACAGTTCTCCCACTTGACTGTTGTCTCTTTCATCATCACAGTGATTCTCAAAATGTGGTCCCTGGACCAACAGCATCAGCATCTCCTTGTTACAATTTGTTAGAAAGGCAAATGCTTGCGTCTCTCCCCAGAACTGCGAAGTTAGCGGTTCTGGGAATAAAGTCCAATAGCCTGTGTTTTATTTAACAAATTCTCCAGGTGATTCTGATGAACACCTTAGTTTGAAAACCACAGGCCAAACTCTTCTGGCCAATAGTGGTTTGAGATAAAAGAAGCAGCGATGATTTTTGTGAGCTAAAATCATCAATAAATTATTCAGTACTTCACAGCTTAGGGATCTGTATTGCATATCTACCACAGATTAATCTTGCCACTCAAATCCTACCACTTCCCAGGGCCCTAATGAGATCCACCCCTTGGCACTTTCTACATGGAATTCCATTCCCGTAACTCTAAATACTTGAAGACAAAAATCAAAGTCCATTTCAGATCTTTAAAGAAAACACACATCAAAGGTAGAGCTGAGATTCCACCTCCTCTCTGAAATTTCCCATTATTTTATTGTTCATGGAAAAAGAACAACATAACAAGTAGTTAGAGGCAGCTTGGCCCCCACAAGCACCATGCTTACATAGAAGCTCACTGAATCCTTGTAACGACCTTGGATGGATGGTTCTACTACCCTTCACCATTCTCAACCAGATTCACTGTTTCCCGCACATGCTTAATACTCTGATGCTCTCTGTGTGCTCATATTAAGGGATCCCAGATGAAGAACGGAAACTTTATTTTGGCATCTATCCTTCCAGTTAAGCATGTAACTGCCATGGGGAATTAGGAGGAAAACCTTTGGATGCATATTGGATTCAGTGACTAGATTAGGAAATTGTAACAGGGTTTGCAGAGGGAAAACCCCCACAGGCTAGCTAGCTATCTATTTCAATGAATTGGATCACATGATTATGGAAGCTAACAAGTTCAAAACTGGCACAGTGGACTGGCAGAATGTTAACCCACTAGAGCTGATGTTTTAGTTCAAGTCTAAGCTAGTCTGCTTTTGAGCCTGGAAGAACTAACATTGCAGATGAATTCTGAGGGCAGTCTTCTGGAGAATTATGTCTTAGGAGGCATATTTTTTGGGCGTACGGTTCAGGCCTTCAACTGATTGGATGAGGCCCACCCACATTATGGAACTGATTTAAATGTTAATATCATCCAAAACACTATCACAGAAAAACGGCAAAAATGTTTGACCAAGTATCTGTGCCCATAAAATTAAGCATCACAGAAACATCCAAGATTAGGCCGGAATAAGAAAGCAAGTTGGACAAGTAGGATCCAGTGCTGACTTATCCTGAAGGGCTATGTCTATCTTGTTCACTAATTTTTCTTGTTGACCAACAGGGTCCACAGCAACCTGAGAATAAATATTATAACAACTGAGAATAAATATTGGTTGAGTGAATGAAACAAATATTCATTCAAAATGAATGAGAGCTTCCGTATATCCAACAAACAGAGATGTGAAAAATGTTTTTAACGCTTTTCTTTTAATGTCTAAGGAATAGACATTAAATAGACATTCCTCTAATGTCTAAGGAATAGTCATCCTCTGGACCTGAAATGTATTCCCATCTCCATAAACTCTAGTGGGACCTGAGAAATGGATGGAAAAGTCCAACTGGTTAGTTTCAGATTGCTCTTTGGAGAATGGAGGCAAGAAACTTTCCTACCCTCCTATGTCTTTGGGAGCAACCAATCAAGTGCTGTGATCCACAGTTTGGCTTCATTTGGTAATTCAGATACTTAATCACACAGTACCACACACAGCAATGACCTAGTTCTATTGGAGAACTCTTTCAGCTTCATAGAGATATTGACAGGTTCTGCCTCCTGGATCAAATTACAATAATATTTGATAACCAACTATTCTCCAAACAAGGAGAAGCTGATTCCTAGAGTTTCATCTTTTAAAGCATTTCATCTCAAAAGTGGTGCACACAAATTATCTGGAAGGCCTACTAAATTATAGACTTTTGGTCTCTACCACCAGAAATTCAGTAAACCTGGAATGAATCTGCTTTTTTACCAAGCAGCCCCAGGAGATACTGACATAGGAGATATATCCCACACACACCCGACAGACATAAAGGAGAATGTTTACCTACTTCTTTCATTTAAGGATCAACTTCTTTCATTTAAGGATCAACTTAATTCACAAAGAAAATGTTCATATACCCTGGGAAACTTCTTATTATTTGATACTGTACCTTATATGAACACCTTATTGCAAAATTCAGAGTTGAATTGAAGAAAATGGGGAAAACCATTAGATCATTCAGATATGACCTAAATCAAATCCCTTATAATTATACAGTGGAAGTGACACTAGATTCAAGAGATTAGATCTGATAGACAGAGTGCCTGAAGAACTATGGATGAAGGATCGTGACATTGTGCAGGAGACAGTGATCAAGAACATTTCCAAGAAAAAGAAAAGCAAAAAGGCAAAATGGTTGTCTGAGGAGGCCTTACAAATAGCTGAGAAAAGAAGAGAAACTAAAGGCAAAGGAGAAAAGGAAAGATATACCTATTTGAATGCAGAGTACCAAAGACTAGCAAGGAGAGATAAGAAAGCCTTCCTCAGTGATCAGTGCAAAAAAATAGAGGGAAACAGTAGAACAGGAAAGACTAGAGATCTCTTCAAGAAAGTTAGAGATACCAAGGGAACATTTCATGCAAAGATGGGCACAATAAAAAATGAAAATGGTATGGACCTAGCAGAAGCAGAAGGCATTAAGAAGAGGTGGCAAGAATACACAGAAGAACTATACAAAAAGGTCTTCATGACCCAAATAATCACGATGGTGTGATCACCCACCTAGAGCCAGACATCCTGGAATGTGAAGTCAAGTGGGCCTTAGGCAGCATCACTATGAACAAAGCTACGGGAGGTGATGGAATTTCAGTTGTGCTATTTCAAATCCTAAAAGATGATGCTGTGAAAGTGCTTCACTCAATATGCCAGCAAATTTGGAAGACGCAGCAGTGGCCACAGGAATGGAAAAGGTCCGTTTTCATTCCAATCCCAAAGAAAGGCAATGCCAAAGAATGCTCAAACTACCTCACAATTGCACTCATCTCACACACTAGCAAAGTAATGCTCAAAATTCTCCAAGCCAGGCTTCAGCAATACATGAACCATGAACTTCCAAATGTTTAAGCTGGATTTAGAAAAAGCAGAGGAACCAGAGATCAAATTGCCAACATCCAGTGGATCATCGAAAAAGCAAGAGAGTTGTAGAAAAACTTCTACTTCTGCTTTATTAACTATGCCAAACTCTGTGACTATGTGTATCACAACAAACTGAGGAAAATTCTTCAAGATATGGGAATACCAGATCACCTGATCTACCTCCTGAGAAATCTGTATGCAGGTCACGAAGCAACAGTTAGAACCAAACATGGAGCAACAGACTGTTTCCAAATCGGGAAAGAAGTACGTCAAGGCTGTATATTGTCACCCTGCTTATTTAACTTACATGCAGAGTGCATCATGCGAAATGCTGAGCTGGATGAAGCACAAGCTGGAAACAAGACTCCTGGGAGAAAAATCAATAACCTCAGATATGCAGAAGACACCACCCTTATGACAGAAAGTGAAGATTTAAAGAGCCTCTTGATGGAAGTGAAAGAGGAGAGTAAAAAAGTTGGCTTAAAAGTCAACGTTCAGAAAACTAAGATCATGGCATCTGGTCCCATCATTTCATGGGAAGTAGATGGGGAAACAATGGAAGCAGTGACAGACTTTATTTTTTTGGCTCCTAAATCACTGCAGATGGTGACTGCAGCCATGAAATTAAAAGACGCTTACTCCTCAGAAGAAAAGCTGTGACCAACCTAGATGGCATATTAAAAAGCAGAGACATTACTTTGCCAACAAAGGTCCATCTAGTCAAAGCTATGGTTTTTCCAGTAGTCATATATGGATGTGAGAGTTGGACCATAAAGAAAGCCGAGCACTGAAGAATTGATGCTTTTGTACTGTAGTGTTGGAGAAGACTCCTGAGAGTCCCTTGGACTGCAAGGAGATCCAACCAGTCCATCCTAAAGGAAATCAGTCCTGAATATTCATTGGAAAGACTGATGTTGAAGCTGAAACTCCAATACTTTGGCCACCAGATGTGAAGATCTGACTCATTTGAAAATACCCTGATGCTGTGGAAGATTGAAGGTGGGAGGAGAAGGGTAGACAGAGGATGAGATGGTTGGATGGCATCACCAACTCAATGCACATGAGTTTGAGTAAGCTCCGGGAGTTGGTGATGAACAGGGAAGCCTGGCGTGCTGCAGTCCATGGGGTTGCAGAGTTGGACACGACCGAGCAACTGAACTAACTGTATTTTATATTTTTTGTTAACATTATTAACATTATAATTATATTATATTAATATTATCTTCCATTTGAGTAAGCTTTACTATTTATAAAGCACACTCCAGTGTTCTTGCCTGGAGAATCCCAGAGGCAGGGGAGCCTGGCGGGCTACTGTCTCTGGGGTCACACAGAGTCGGACACGACTGAAGCGACTTAGCAGTAGCAGCAATATTTATATATTAAAAGGCTTCCCTGGTGGCTCAGTTCACTTGTGAAGAAGCCTCTTGCAAATACAGGAGATGCAGGAGACTGCCACAGTTCAATCCCTGGATCAGGAAGATCCCCTGAAGGAGGAAATGGCAAACCACTCCAGTATTCTTGCCTGGGGAATCCCATAGACAGAGGAGCCTGGTAGGCTATAGTCCATGGGGTCACAGAGAGTTGGACACGATTGAGCGACTGAGCACATCCACACGTGCTATTTATGTATTATGTTGTTTGATCCACTCAATCGTCCTTTATAAAGTAGGCAGAGAGAGGTATAATTATCCACATTAGACTGATGAGAAACTGAGATTTAGAAAGATTAAGCGGCTACCAGATTGCTCAAGTAGTAAGTGTCTTAAAGATGACAATTTTTTGAGGACAAAAATTATCTTTTTGTGGTCCCAAGAGTGGATATGAGTCAAACGCTGGCACTTCTTTTTCACACTTGAATATCATCTGTACATTGTAATCTGAAGGCAGTCTTCTGGAGAATTATTTCTTGGGAGTCTGTTTTTTGGGGGGTACTGTTCAGGCCTTCAACCAATTGGATGAGTACTAGAGCCTTCAAAAGGAGAGTGCAAAATCCCTTCTTGGAAAATTAACCAAGACAGCTCCTCTCCCACTCTCCCAGTCTTAATCCTGGCAGTGCACTTTGCCTGCTTCTTAGAGGTTTCCATCAGGATTGTTCTCATCATTTTCTGCTGCTTCTTTTTACTCTTT
This sequence comes from Bos mutus, assembly GCF_027580195.1. Lineage (NCBI taxonomy): Eukaryota > Metazoa > Chordata > Mammalia > Artiodactyla > Bovidae > Bos > Bos mutus. Next base: position 62,197,491 of record NC_091632.1, read on the forward strand.
AAGGCTTTGGTGGTTCTAACGTCTGTATGAACCGTTGTGATAACAGTGGTCTTATTTCTCCCAACTCCAGAAGACACTTTAGCCTTCCTCCTCCAAATACCCTTCAGGACTTCTCTTTAGAATTCAGCTTTGCCCCTAGTTCAAAGTCTGCCTTTGTCCTACCCAGATGGCAGCTAGCATGCTCTAGAAAAATTAAAAATTCACCTAATAGGAAATAGAATTTTTTTAGCAGAAAACACAGCTGTGTCATCTTTTGCTTGCATGAGTATAGGCTCTTATAGGCCAACTTCCCTGTAAAAATCCTATTGTTTGCCTGGTTTCCCACTGTAATTACTATTAGCTCCCCTTTCACTCTCAGAAGTGTCTCAGATTACACAATAAACTGAATGGCCATCCTACTCAGATGACATCTCTCCATGGGAATTCAACATATATGTTTTAGAATAACTGGTAGCATTTGGTGCCTCTCAGCATTAGTTAGGTAATGTTAATCAGGAAGCTTATTAAAAATAGATTTCAAGCGCCTCTGCTCCCCTCCCCACAGAAAACTACAGAAACAGCATTTTTATTTTTAAAAACGCATTTTATTGTATATTGGAGTAGAGCTGATGAGCAATGTTGTGATAGTTTCAGAGGGACAGCAAAGGGACTCAGCCACACATTCACATGTATCCCTTCTCCCCCAGGCTCCCCTCCCATCCAGGCTGCCACATAAACATTGAGCGGAGTTCCCTGTGCTATACAGTATGTCCTTGTTGGTTATCCATTTTAAATATAGCGGGTATACGTATCCATCTCAAACTCCCTAACTATCCCTCCCCGTCATCTCTCCCCTCTGGCAACCATAAGTACGTTCTCTGCATGTCAGTGAAACAGCATTTTTAGAGTAGAGATAAAGCATCTGTATTTTGAGTATGTTCCCCAGTGATTCTGATCATGTTCTTCTACAGACTTTGGGGCTTACTCTTCTGGAGTATTTCTGCTCTATCCCCTTGGTAGCTTCATGACCTTGGGCAGATTCTTCAGTTGCTCTAAATCTAATTTCACCTGTGAGGATAGGCAAGCTGCTATAAAAAGCACCCAGAGAATCTCAGTGACTTAACACAACATAGGTTTATTTCTCATTTGTGCCATGGTCCAGCACAGGCTGGATGGCGTTTCCGCCTCACACAGGAAATCAGGTCTAGATTCCTTCCATCAGGTGCCACCAACCCCTGCAGAGTTTCCTGCTGGATCCTATGAGCCAAGCTGGAGAATGAGAGAAAAGAGAGGACAAGGAGCATCATGCAGGACTGTCAGGGCCAGACCTGGAATGGTACACACGACATCCATAGTCTATTGGCTTAAACATAGGAACATGGTTGCCCCTAACCATAAAAGATGACAGAAATGCCATGTCTCTGTATATCCAGGAGAAAAGTAAGGGATTGGATTTGGTCCCTGCCACAGACCCCTATTCTGGTCATCAAATGTTTGCTGATGCTTAGTCCTTTACATAGACAGTCCGCAGGAGACAACCCAAATCCTAGGCCCTTCCAGTGCCTGCTGCTAGTTTCCATCCAGGATTGCCAAGGGATGCACAATCCTCCCCATCAAGTCCAGATGCTACCCTCTTCTTGTCTAGAGATCTGGGCATGCATGCCTGCTCAGTCACTCAGTTGAGTCATGTCTGACTCTTTGCAGTGCTATGGACTATAGCTGACCAGGCTCCTCTGTCCATGGGATTTCCTAGACAAGAATACTGGAGTGGGTTGCCATTTCCTCCTGCAAGGGATCTTCCTGACCCAGGGATCCACAAGCATCTTCTGCAGCTCTGGCATTGGCAGACAGATTCTTTACCACTGAGCCACCTGGGAAGCCCCTAGAAATTTTAACTTTAGATCAAGAAGACAACTTATATTTCCCTTCCCCAATGCCCACCCAATATACAGTGATGGGTTAAGGGAACGGTATTCTCAAAAGAAATCCCACGTGGCTCAGACGGTAAAGCGCCTGCCTACAATGCGGGAGACCTGGGTTCAATCCCTGGGTCAGGAAGTTCCCCTGGAGAAGGCAATGGCACCCCACTCCAGTATTCTTGCCTGGAAAATCCCATGGACGGAGGAGCCCGGTAGGCTACAGGCCATGGGGTTGCAAAGAGTCGGACATGACTGAGCGACTTCACTTCAGAAAGCAAACGCTCAGCATTTGACTATGACTAGAAGGGCAGGAAAAGGTTCCCTTCCTTGAGGTTAGAGATGTGTTTTCATTAGACCTTAATTTGGCTTTCTGGGAAGCATTACTTTGTCCCTCATTCTCTGGTGCTTGACTTACACTTTGTGGTGTTTTTCCCCAGTTGATAATCTCTCTGTCCTTGGCTTAAGAGAGCACTGGGGTATAGGTCTTAGAAGTTTTATAGGAGTCCATCTCCTACTGAAGCAGATTTTGAGGCCCAGTGGCTGTTTTACAACTGGGAAAGTTCTTGCCACCAGTTAGTTGCGTGTGCTCGTAGCCACTCCCAAAGTTCTTTCCTGATATAATCCTCAAGTCTGATTTCTAGCTTTCCTGGTTTGCCTCCACCATTTCCCCCTATCCCCCACTCTCTGCCTTTCTCTCCTTAATGGTGACCACCCTGAACTCATCTGAAACAACATGAAGGAAAGAGTCACATCTAACCTGATTTGGTCAAAAGCCTAAGTCACTTTGTTCAGTTGAGGGATGTTACTAGATCTTTGTCACTCAATCCTTTTCTAAGAGTCTTAACTTTGGGAATCTAGAAGCAGTTAGTTTTCCCAAACCTGATGCCCTGAGTTCCTGGACTCATCCTCTCTCCTTCCACTGTAACTTGTAAACTGGCTAGTTGATTTGATTCCTATGTTGTTTTTTGTTGTTGATGGTGTTTACTTGTTCGTTTTGTCATACCTTGTCAAAGATAGCCAATAATAGCCACACTTCCACTAACACTTTGATATATTCCAATTATTTTTCTTGGCGTTACAGTTCAAATATACATTAATTGTCTTCCAAATTAAAGAAGCTGACAGTTTTACCAAATATTTCACTATATAACATAATCACATTTCTGGGCTTTGGTGTCAGTTTCTTTGCTACCCATTACCCAACTGCTAAGCCAGTGTCATCTATTTTTGGGTTTTGTTTAGGCACAACCCCTACTTCAAAGCACCAATATAAGTATACGGGCATACTAAGTCGCTCAGTTGTGTCCAACTCTTGCAACCCTGTGGACTATAGCCCTCCAGGCTCCTCTGTCCATGGGATTATCCAGGCAAGAATACTGGACTGGGTTGCCATGCCCTCTTGATCCAAGGATCTTCCTAACCCAAAGATCCAACTCGTGTCTCTTAGGTCTTCTGCATTGGCAGGGGAGTTCTTTACTACTAGCGACACTTGGGAAATGCAATACAATATGTTAGTCACTCAGTCGTGTCCGACTCTTTGTGACTCCATGGACTGCAGCCTATTAGGCTCCTCTGTCCACGGAATTCTCCAGGCAAGAATACTGGAGTGGGTTACCATTTCTTTCTCCAGGGGGTCTTCCCAACCTTGGGATCAAACCTGGGTCTCCTGCATTGCAGGTGGATTCTTTACCATCGGAGCCACCAGGGAAGCCATCAATACAAGTATGGTGGTGGTGGTTTAGTAGCTAAGTATATGTGCTATCTAATATAACAAAATAACCAAAATAGACTTTTATTTCTTGCTTATGTCACCAAGGTATACTCTGCTCCACACACATGTTCAGGTACCCAGGCTCCTTTTGTTAAATGGTTCTAATGTTCCCTTAGTGCCTTTATGCTCTCTCTGGATCCTTTTTATCTGCTCAGCAGATAAGGGGTGAGAAGCAGCCTGGAGGATTAGGTGGGAGATTTTAATGGGTCAATAGTTTATATGCTTATACCCATATTCTCCTAGCTATACCTGACTGCAAGAATGCCTGGGATATACAGTCAGGGAGAAAAGAGAAGTTATTTGATAACTTGTAACTGGCCAGCCTTTGTTTGCCTTATCTGTGAAATGGGGATAATCATAATATCTACCTCATAAGATTGTTGCGGGATTACATAAAATAATTGATGGAAAAAACAGTCTGGCATAGACTCACAGTAAATAACCAACATATACTATTTTTTCCATCATTATTATGCATATTTTCAGTATTGGCCAAAGTTAAATATTCTCTGTGAGATGTTTCTACCTAACTTGAAATGATTAAGCTCTCAACTGTCCAACCTCCTCAGGAAGAGACAAAATCCACCCGAGGTGAATTCCTGCCTCAGAAATCAGGCTCTTCTAGGGAATTCACAGATAAAAGACATTAAACTCTTTTTATAAAGAGGGTCACACTGGTGAAGACACCCCACAGTAAGTCATTGTGTGAGAGGACAAAACAGCAGGAAATGGACCTCACTGTGGTCAAGAGTAACGGTATAGATGTCTGGAGAGAAGGTACAAACTCCTGAAATTCTGAGCTAGCAATCACCACTGAGAACAGAGAGCAATCTACAAGTATGTGAGTCTTGAGCCCCCACTGTGTGTCTGGACCTTGACCGAGGGTCAGAGGAGAAGGGCAGGCACACAGCTGCAATGGATCCCAAGAGCCTGGGACCCATGACATTCATTTCTGATTGTTTGGAAGACGTTTCTCCAAAACATTATCAATAATGGCTTGTTTCCCTAGGTTCACTCACAAAAGCCTATTTTACAATCAGAGTTCATTTTAAAAAGTTCTTATTAATGTAGTGGTAAGAGTCTACATTCCTGGTTTTCAGTTATCGTTTTTTGGCTTGACAGCCATATGGCATTTTGAAAAATCACTCAACCTTCAGATTCTGTTTATACTTACTAAAGGGAATAATGCTGTGATGGGTTTTGTACTATGTCAGCTTAGCTAAGCTGGAACTATGTTTCCCTGAATTTCCTTCTCTGCACAGTTTTGGATTGCCATGAGCCCCGAGAGACATTGATTTGGAAGATGGAAGTGAACCAGATGCCACGTTCTTAAGCTCAGAATTAGGGGCAAGATACCAGGTGCCATTGTAGCTCATGTAATTTGTCTCTGATCTCATTTTGATGATCCAGAGTCACAGACAGGCTTGCAGCTGCTGTAGCCCTAACTGAGTCTTCCTTTCGTTTTTCCAGCTACTTAGTCAGTTGCATGTGTGGCTTTGTTATGGAAGTTTCCAACTTCTCCTGGAGATCATCTGCATCGTCAAAGCTGAGGGGTTAGAAAGAGTTTAAGACCAAGGCAGAGAAAATTCAGCCACTGAAATGCCATGTAATGTCAGCATCCCATGGTTAATATCATCCTCTTCTTCACTCTGACCACCTGAAGCCTCCAATCTGATGCTTCATTCTCCTATTTTGAACAAAAGTCAGATTCACAACTTTACCCCACCCCTCTGGGCTGTGAAGCCACACGTATTAGGCTTTTCAAGAGCTTATCTGTCTAGTAGCTTTAAAAAATAGTCATAAAAGCTCATCTTCTGTGCTGGTCTCCCTTATTCAATATTTTATTTTTCTCACTGAGATGCTGGCTGTCTGGTATTACAAAGGCCCAGAGTGAGACTTACTCTCATAGAAAATTAGACTGAGACTATTTGGGGCATTTTATCACTGGAGCTGGAATGGGTGGGAGCTCTTTAGTGGTGAATAGAATGCTGTCTGCAGAGAGAAGATACTAGTGAGACCATGGATGTGCAGAAGGTAAAGCAGGAGGAAAGCAGGGATGTGAAAGAGGGAGTGCCTTTGGGAGAATTTTCTTTCTGCTTTCCTTATCTCACAGTAGACCCATCACCAAACATTCTGTCCAAAAATGGGTGAGTTGGTTTCCTGTGGCTACCATATGAATGACCACAAGCTATTTGTATCATTTTTTTTTAGATTCCGGATAGAAGTAATATCATGTAATATTTGTCTTTCTCTGACTTACTTCACTTAATATGATAATCTTTAGGTTCATCCATGTTGCTGCAAATGGCATTTTTTCATTTTTTTATGGCTGAGGAATATTCAGTTGTATATATGTACCACATCTTCTTTATCTGTTTCTCTGTTGATGGACATTCAGTTTGCTTCCATGTTTTGGCAATTGTAAACAGTCTGAAATGAGCACCAAGGTGCACACATTTTTCAAATTATGGTTTTCTCCAGATGTATATCCAGGAGTGGGATTGCTGGATCATATGGTAGCTCTATCTTTAGTTTTTAAGGAACCCCCCCATACTGTTTTCCATAGAGGTTGTACGAATTTACATTCCCACCGTCAGCATAGGAGGGCTCCCTTTTCTCCACACCATCTCCAGCATTTGCTGTTTGTAGACTTTTTGATGATGGCCATTCTGACTGCTTTGAGGTGATACTTCATTGTAGCTTTGAATTCCATTTCTCTGATAATTAGTGATGTTGAACATCTCTGCATGTGCTTTTTGGCCATCTGTATATCTTCTTTGGAGAAATGTCTATTTAGACCTTCTGCCCATTTTTGATTAGGTTACTTGTTTTTTTGCATAGAGCTGCATGAGTTGTTTAAAGTCCAACAACCCATGATGTCAGGGTAAGAATTCTCTGATAGACTGTGAAGCATAGAGGTATATTCCATTTATTAAATCTCTTTTGTGAACATTATTAAGAGTCCTTATGATGGAGAAATATGTGATTATTCTGTAGAGTGTATTTTTTCCAAATTTCTGACTCTAGCTAGTGTAAAAACCTACATAACTAGAAGATTCTTCAACACATAGGTTATACATAATGAATAAAACATCAGGCAATAAGGAAGCAGATAGTACTAACAGCCTCCAAAATCAGGATCATCTGCACATTTTTCTCTATTCATCCTCCCATTCTTTCTCCTCTAACACCTACAAAAGAATTTGAGTCACTTATTTTCCATCTTCCTTCTTGCCTATAATCTCCAAAGATTTGCAATATTGCCATATACTGGAATAATATTTCTTTCAAAAAACTGCCAAGAAGCTCATTATGTTAGTCTCTATCAAAGGGATGGGTTTTTGTTTTTGTTTTTTTTTCCCTACTTCTAACCGTGCTTCATTTTCCTTGCCTTCCTGTCTCTGGAAACAATTCTTAAGAAATAAATAAGCAAACAATGGAACACACTGAGAAGAAGTAATGAGGAAAACATGTTAACAAAAATGTGAATGCAACTTAGAAGATGAGACTGTATTTAAATATAGCCTGCTGATTAAGGTTTAGTGTTTGTTCTTTTTTTTTTTTGAGCAGTTTATAAAGACATTTGCTGGTAACACAGATGTGCCAACAGGCTTCTCAAGTAAATATTGACTTCAGTTGACAAAGCCTGACATTTTCTCTGGTTTTTCTGACACTAGCAAGACACTTGCTTCATAGTATGTGCGGGAAGGTAGAGGGTAAATAAGCAAGCAGATGGTTACTGACTCTACAGGAAAAATGGGCAGTAGTCCACAGAGAACACAGCTCCCACAGCCGTGGTTCCCAAACCTGGGGCAGAAGATAGAAAATACATACAGGTTCCCAGCCAGGTTTTAATTCAGAAAGTTAAGTGATTGCCCAGGCATCTGTATATTTAAGCTTTGATATACAGGCAGGTTTGGAATTACAGCCCTAAAGGCTTCTATCTAGCACTGTTATAACTACTGGCCCAGCACCTACGTCAGCAGAGCTCTTGGGGGCCAAGATGGAATAAGATGTGAAGGATGCACTAACCTTATGTTCTACAGAGAAGGTCCCTCAAGGTTATGGTTGAAGCACATGGCCACTGTGTCTATTTCTTGCATAAAGAGTGGAATTTATCCCATGGGCTGCCAATTTGGCACCCATTTGGAGCATTAAATTCACTTAGCAAGTCAGAAAGGGAAGCTTTTTAAAAACACCGTTTCAGTTAGGATAAATTTCAACTATGGCTTATACTCTCTTTTTTTAAAATTAATTTATTTTTAATTGAAGGATAATTGCTTTACAATATTGTGTTGGTTTTTGCCATATATCAACATGAATCAGCCTTAGGTATACCAATGTCCCCTTCCTCTTGAACCTCCTTCCCACCTCCTTTCTTTACTGCAGATAGCTGTGACTACTCAGACCTGAATAAGGGCATCTAACTACACCTTATGTTTTAAATATCACAGATCTAAATAGTCTTTTGAAGATCAGTCAGTCAACCCTACTCAGGAAATGCCAACCACAGTGAGAATAATGGATAAGCCACTGCAGTTCATCAGACATGGGTTTGAACACATCGACTTACTTCTTACTGGCTGTGACTGTGGGCACAAATACTTCATACCAGTTCTTCAGTGTCTTGCTCTGTAAAATGGAGGTAACCACAAGACTTATCATACAGGGTTATCAATAAGTTATAATAACATGTAATACGTGTAAAGCTCCTGCTGCTGCTGCTGCTGCTAAGTCACTTCAGTCGTGTCCAACTCTGTGCGACCCCATAGACGACAGCCCACCAGGCTCCTCCATCCCTGAGATTCTCCAGGCAAGAATACTGGAGTAGGTTGCCATTTCCTTGTCCATGTAAAGTTCCTATACTATTTTTAAATGTTTCAATTTTATATTGGAGTATAGTTGATTAACAATATTGCATTCATTTCAAGCATATGGTGAAGTGATTCAGTTATACATGTATCTATTTTATATATATATGTGTGTGTGTATATATATATATACACACACATTATTTTCCCATTTAGGTTATTACAAAATATTGAGCAGAGATCCCTGTGCTATACAGTAGGTCCCTGTGGGTTATCTATTTTAAATATAGCAGTGTATACATGTCAATACCAAAATTCCAATCTGTTCCTCCCTGCCACCCTTCCCCCTTGGTACCTATAAGTTTGTTCTCGAAGTCCATGAATTTGTTTCTTTTTTGTAGGTAAGTTCATTTGTATCAATTTTTTTAGATTCTGCATATAATTGATGTCATATGGTATCTGTCTTTCTCTGGCTGATTTACTTCACTTATGATAACCTCCATGTCCATCCATGTTACTGCAAATGGCATTATTTCACTCTTTCTTAATGGCTGAGCAACATTCTATTGTATATACATATATAAGAAGAAGACCCACATCTTTATCCATTCATCTGTCGATAGGCATTTGAGTTGCTTCCATGTCTTAACTATTGCAAACAGTGCTGCAATGAATACTGGAATGCATGTTTACTTTTGAACTATGTTTTTTTTTTTTTTTCCAGATATATGCCCAGAAGTGGGATGACTGGATCATATGTTAGCTCTATTCTTAGTTTTTTAAGGAGCCTCCATACTGTTCTCCATAGTGGCTGTGCAATTTACATTCCCACCAACAGTGTAGGAGGGTTCCCTTTTCTCCACACCCTCTCCAGCATTTAAAACTCCTATATCATTATCTGGTTCATATTAAGCAATAAAAGTATAAGCTATTAAAAGTGTTATTATTGGTATTATATCTGGCAGATAGCCAATACTCAATACATCATGATGATGATCATGATGGTGTCAACTGAGGTTATTCCTTCAGCCCACCATCTCCACCACCACCACCTCTGAGGACCTCAAAGAGAAGCAATTAGACATACTGCTCTTCAGAGTCAAGTTCATATATGATGGATTGTGAAATAACTCAGGGCAGAGAGGGAGCCAACAATCTTCCCTCTGCATAATAAAGCTGATGAAAGTATTTCACAAGAAAGAGAGTCAAAGTTATGTCAATGGGAGGAACAACAACATCTCTTTGCAGATCAAAAAGAGCAAAGTCAAATCTTCAGTTCACCAAGGGCATCTAGCTACTGTCTGGAGAAGAAACTCTGGCGCTTCTGCCTCCTCATACATGAGACTAGATCCTGAAGGACAAGCAAACACAAGGGTGGTCCCCCACCCATTCATCATTGACATTCAGTGATGAAGGCTGTGGAATTTTTAAGACCTGAGACTGAGCTTGGAACTTAAAGATTTCCAAATGAGAGGGAATTCTAAAGGCAGATGAAAGTACTAGAAGTGGAAAGGAATGAAAGAGTAAGAATTCTTAGTAGAGGGAGATGAGTAGAAAGTTTAGGATCAAGAGAAGTCTGCAAGGCACCCTCACATTGCCTGGGAAATATCAAGGTAAGCCTTTCCCAGCAGGCCTAGGCAGTGAGACTTTGACCTTTGTGTGATCCAGAGAAGCCAATGAAATAACCTGGGGGAGAATGCCAATTCTTCCTCCATCTTTCAAGATTCTAAAGTGTGTGTATTGTGGTGGGGGTGGGGGATTATACACGTATCCAAATAGTTATGGAATACCAGCTGGGTGTCCCTACAACTCATGTCCATCCTGACACTGTCGACCTGGAGACAGTTAAGGGCTCAGTCCCACATTTTCAGATGCCATTCTCAAGTCCAGGCTGTTACCTGGGCTTCTGACTAACCAGCTGTGGAGTTCCCACAACCTCCTCCTCAGGTCCCATTAATTTGGTGGAATGGCTCAACTCAGAGAAACATTTTACTTATGGAAAAGATGCATAGGGCAAGGTATGAGAAAAAGGCATATAACTTCCATGCCCTCCCCACTTACCACATGCTTACCACTCTCCATAAATCTCCACATATTCACCAACATGGAAGCTCTCCAAATCCGAACCCTTTGAGTTTTTATGGAGGATTCATTATATAGGCACGATTGATTAAATTGTTGGCCATTGGCAACTGATTAAACCCCCAGTCTGTCTCTCTTCCCCAGGGTCAGGGGTTGGGACTAAATGTTCCAACTTTTGAATCACATGGTTCCTTTTTCTGGCGACTGGCCCCAACCTTAGCTGCAGTCCAAATATCACCTCATTAACATAACAAAAGGCACAAGCCCGGCTTTATGGCTCTTATCAGGAAATTCCAAGTGTTTTAGGAGCTCTGTACCAGAAATGGGGATGAAGACCACACATACTTTTCTTATTATAAATTGCAATCCTCTTCCCCACTCTACAGAACTTTGGTCAACTAAAGCCCTTCATTAAAAATTGTTTCATACTGAAAAGGGAATCCTCCTATACTGTTGGTAGAAATATAAGTTGGTACAGCCACTATGGAAAACAGTACGGAGAATCCTCAGAAAACTAAAAATAGAGTTGCCATATGACCCAGCAATTCCCGAGGCATATATCTGAACAAAACTATAATTCAAAAAGATACATGCACTCCTATGTTCATAGCAGCATTGTTTACAATAATGGAGATATGGAAACAATCTAATTGTCCATCAACAGATGGATAATGAAGATGAATATATATATACATATGTATGTATAATGGAATATTACTCAGCAATGAAAAGAATACCATTTGCAGCAACATGGTTAGACCTGGAGATTATCATACTAGGTGAAGTAAGTCAGAAAGAGGAAGACAAATACCATATGCTATCACTTATAAATGTAATCTAAAATATGACACAAATAAACTTATCTACAAAACAGAAACAGAATCACAGGTGTAGAGAACAGAATTGTGGTTGCCAAGAGGGAGGGAGGTGGTAGAGGAACAGAGTGGGTATTTGGAGTTAGCAGGTTCAACCTATCACATATAGAATGGATAAATAACAAGGTCCTACAGAGTAGCACAGGGAGCTACACTCAATATTCTGTGATAAACCATAATATAATAATATAATAACCATATATAATATATAATATGTGATAAGCCATCATATAATATAAACCAAAATATAGAAACAATTAAAAAAAGAATGTATATACATGTGTAACTGAGTCACTTTGCTGTATAGCAGAAATTAACAAAATATTGTAAATCAACTGTATGTCAATAAAAAAATTTTTTTAATGTCTCATAACTTTATTGAAGTCCAGTGTGGCGTTACCTCAGGAAGAGTCATAAAGGACAGTGTTTCCTGTTTCATGGGTTCCACCCCCCAACTATGGCTCAGAGGACAGCAAGAAGTAACAGTTCACAGCCTGTCATCCCGCACTACCCTGAATGATCAAAAAGGATAGCTGGAGACACCACTGTGAACAGAAAAGGGAGGGGCTTACTTATATCAGTAGTTGATTGATAGTTGTTTTGATAGATGCTAGGAGTCGGACACGACTGAGTGACTTCACCTTACTTTTCACTTTCATGCATTCGAGGAGGAAATGGCAACCCACGCCAGTGTTCTTGCCTGGAGAATCCCAGAGACGGGGGAGCCTGGTGGGCTGCCGTCTACGGGGTCGCACAGAGTCGGACACGACTGAAGCGACTTAGCAGCAGCATGGGACCTAAGGGCTTCCCAGGTGGCACTAGTGGTAAAGAACCTGCTCACCAGTGCAGGAGGCACAAGAAAAATGTGTTCAATCCCTGGGTGGGGAAGATTCCCTGGAGGTGGGCAGGGCAACCCACTCCAGTATTCTTGCCTATATCCACGGGCTACACTCCATGCGGTCGCAAAACATTGAACAGGACTGGAGCAACTGAGCATGCACACACGCATGGGACCTAAAGGCAGCACAAAGTATGTTACATGCAAAACTTTTCAGGGTTCAAATAATTAAAGCTTTGAACATATTACCAAAAGCGTTTGTTAATTTCCCATTTCAGGAACACTTTTAAATACGTAGACCATCATCTCGCACAGTTTCATTTTTAATTTTGCTTACATGTAAGAAGCTACCCTCAGATTTTTTAGGTTAAGCTCCTTGTGCTTATATATTACCAGCATGGGGAAAAAAAGCCATATAAAACGTGACAATAGTCAAAATAGGTTCATATCAATTTTACCCTCAAAACCTGCTATGAGCAAATGAAAACACTGGGATTCACAAAATTTAACATAACCTGGGTCACAAAGCTCCTGTAGAATTTTGACTTATCCAAGGCTCCTGACCTTAGTCTCACACCTGTTCTCTGGGTCATTCTGAGCCGCACTGTAGGGAGGGGTCAGTAGTGATTCAAAGTTACTTCCTTGACTAGAGATACTTCTAGGAGAAAGGAGCATTGAACACAAACGTCCCTATGTAGTTTTAATACATTTGAATTAAAACATAAAAATTCAGCTTATCATACAAATAATGTTTTTTTATGTTTCTGTTTTGTTTTTTCGCTCAAAGTGTTATTGAACTCCTTTAGGTACTCAAATATTCCCCAACTCCCTTCTGTGAAGAACACTGAGCTAAATGCTATGATGGAAGGCAGAGGTGGTCTGTCTCATAGAAGGATGGATGTTTGGCTTTTGCACAAGGACACAGGGGCCAGGACAGTAAATCAGAGTTTATTTCAGCTGAGGTCCCCTTGTTCCTGGACAGGGGAAAAAAGTACAGTTAAACAGATAGGATTATTTTGTATCATGGTCAAAAGTAGAATTCAAACTTTGATATTCAAGACAGCTTGAAAGGCAGAAAGTACCACCCAGGTTCCAACATGAAGACTGGACTAACTTGGTCAGCAAAGCAGGCTTTAGCCACTGAGGATCACTGAACCCATGTTGCTCTGATTCTACCACAAGACTTAAACCAGTGACCCCTGAGATCTACTTGGTCAAAATATTTTTTAAAGTAGGACCTGCCCATAGCATCCATTTTACTTCCTCAGCATCAGGCTGGGTTCCCACCCTTATTATTAACATCTGGTGGTACTACTATATCTACAGAAGTTTTGTAAGTGTGTGTGTATGTAACAGAGAAAAACAAAGGTGACTCCATACTGGATTCATTCCTTTATATTCTATTGCTACAAGTTAATCACTGAAGGGATGTTGCCTGTAGCTTAAAGTATACACAATGACCCATCTCTGAGAACTCTGCCTCCCATACTTGAGCTTAAACTGAAATGCCTTTGTTTAGCTCACAGGAAACATCAGATGTGGACCAGGCCCACCTATAAATGGCTGCAAGAAAGAAGAGATTAACACATCCCCTTTGATTCTGGTCAGAACCAGGAAATATTTGCCACGACTTGTCTCCTTTTTTAACTTTATCTCCTTACCTCCCCCTCTTTGTTTTATAAAAGACACAAGCATCCAAACCCAGGCAAGATGGTACTTTGGGACACTGGTCTACCGTCTTCCTGGTCATCTGGTTTTCTTTATAAAGGTCGCTATTCCTTGCCCCCCAAATCCATCTCTTGATCTACTGGCCTGTTGTATGGCGAGCAGTATGAGCTTGAACTCAGTAGCATGTGTGAGGGAGAGAGAAATAGAGACAGAGAATGAAGGAGAGATGATCTCTCACTCAGCACTGCACCCCCTGCCCCCAGTCTCTGCAGCGCTTCGAACTCTAGGGCCTGAGACTCACAGAGAATCCCAAATTTCAGTCCTTATTCCTTAGTCTTCATAGATATACTACACACTTTGAAGTGCTGAGTTAGTTTGTAAGAAACTGAAATAGAAGAATTGTGTAGAAGAGTAATGAGAAAGAAAATTTCAAAGATAAGGTTTGGGCCAAATTCTGAGAACTGGAATGATAGGCCAAGGGAAGTTTTTGAGAAACATAGTGTTTTGTTTTTTTTTTTCTTTTCTTTTAGAAACACATTTTAGAAACTATCTGGGTGTTTAGCTTCTGTAAACCAAAGATATATGCAGCCAACTGCTCTTCAGCCAATGATTTTGACAGCATTTAAACATTGTCTTTGTACATTTGCCACAATTTATGCAAAGAATGCATTTCCTGAAAGTTATGTTTAAGTTACATGTTGCAAATCAAATCACATTTTAAATGTACTCAGGGACCTTGCTATTTAAAGAGCATTTTGTCTACTGAACACATGTGCATATGAGTGTGTGTGTGTGTGTATACTAAATTCATCTTGGCTTACAAATTGGATAAAACTGTGGCTTACTCACCCACTAAATTTACCGTTTTTAAAACTCTTGATTTTCTGTTGTTTTCAAGGAGTTCAATGGCCTGATATAGAAAAAAACAAAAAAACTACTGCCCTAATTATTTGCCTAACTTTCAGACAGGAAAACGCCAGTTCATTGTCATTTACTTCATGCCCACAATAAGTATCTGAGGTGTCAGAATGTCTGGTGACAGTGTGTTTTATTTTTAAGAGTATAAGAGGGAGGAGGGAAAGAACTTCTTGGAATCTTCCCAAAGTCTATGTGAAATGCTGTTTGTCTGTTTTGAAGGACACGGTGAGCTGGTGAAACCAGGGAGGGGAGGAAGAGACTGTTCAAGGCAATGGCCTGCTGGCGGGAGGAGGAGGTTGCTAAATCCAGCTTGGAGGAACTCCACACATCAAAGAACTGGTTTGCTGAAGCTCCACTCCCAGGCCTTTCTGAATCACTCAGCTCAGCCAGACACAATAAGCCTGTTGCTTGAACTACCCAGCCCATGTCTCCAGTTTCCCCTTTTGCTTTGTCAGCAGGAACCTTATCCATGTGCATATAAGCACTGCTCACATTTGCATGCAAGAGCCATCTGTTTATTTTGCACAGGCTGGCTGAGACCTTCTCTGAATATTTTTCTGGTCATCTTGATCTTGAACAACCCTTTAACTACTCCCATCTCAAGGCTCTTTCTCACAAGACTTTCTGTTCTGGGATAATGTGTCCCAGGGCAGAGATTAGGACTATGCCAGGGAGATAAAAATGTTGCCAGAGCAGTGGTGGGACCATGCCCATCCCACCTGCCCTGGCTCTGCTTGTTTACAAGCTCCCCACTTGGCCACACCACCTCCCTCTCCATGCATATTCATCATGCATCACAAACCATGACCGAATGTGGGGGCAGGGGTCATTCAGCCAATCATAACTGTACAACTGGAGACTATTTATCAACCCTGAAACAAATTCATATCAAACTAGAGGTTATATTGATGAGACGTTTAAATATTCATTTAATTCAGCTCAATGACTAAAGAATTCCATTAATTACCTAAAATTCTGTCTATTGGTTTGACTGCTGTTTTACAAAGTTAACTGACTCTTTAGTTCATGTTGATATATCCTGTGAGTAGCTTCTTCTCAAAAGTAGACTATTTCCCTGCTCAAGCTCAACGTGTCCTTGGAGAGTTCAGGGAAACTAAGGAAAGGACCTCAAGACCTTATGGAAAGAGCAAATGCGGAGAGGGTTGGCTTAGAAGAACGGTTCATATTTTTGATTTTTGCATATTGCACTTGTAATCACAGAGTCTAAGAATACTGACATGTGATGAGGAGTGGGATTTCATGCACAAAGCAGGAATAAAAGTAACTAAAATTTCACACTGGAGTAATTATAATATCACATTCTTTTCCAATATTATTCCCTCATTGGCATTCATTCAAATAAATCCCTCAGTAAAAGCCACTTATACCAATACTGTATAAGAAAAGAAGCCTGACCTTCTAATAATTTCCAGATGGTCTCACATAATTCATAACAATTGAACACTTATTAAGTGCAGGTATTGTATTAAGGATTTTGAAAATGTTACCTTGTTTAATTAATCATTATTTCCTTTCACCTACTAACTTTAGGCTTTTTCTGTTTCTAGTTCCTATAAATTTAAAGTTTGGTGGTTTATTTGAAATCTTTCACATTTTTTGAGATAAGCCTGTATTACTATCAGCTTCCATCTTAGAACAGCTTTTGCTGTATCCCATAGATTTTAAATGTTACATTTCCAGTTTCATTTTTCTCAACATGTATTTTATTTCCCCTTTGATTCCTTCATTATCCCATTGGTTTTAGTACCAAGTTGTTTAGTCTTCACCACCCATGTCTTTTCCAGTTTTCTTCTTGTTGATTTCTATTTTTATACCATTGAAGCTAGAAAAGCTGCTTGATATGCCTTTATTATTTGTTTATCTTTTCCAGTGATATTTTTACATTCACATATTTTCTTACTATTGATTAATCAGTGCTTTTTCTTTTTGACTTAGAGAAGTCTCTTTAACATGTCTTGTAGGATTGGATTGGTGGTGATGAACTCCTTTATTGTTATTTAGTTGCTAAGCTGTGTCTGACTGTTTGCAACCCCATGAACCACAGCACACCAGGCTTCCCTGTCTTTCACTATCTCCCAGAGCGTGCTCAAATTCATGTCCATTGAGTCAATGATGTCATCCAACTATTTCATCCTCTGTTGCCCTCTTCTCCTTTTGCCTTCAATCTTTCCCAGCATCGGGGACTTTTCCAATGAGCCAGCTCTTCGCATCAGGTGGCCAAATATTGAAACTTCAGCTTCAGCATCAGTCCTTCCAATGAATATTCAGGACTGATTTCCTTTAGGTTTGACTGGTTGGATCTCCATGTTGTCCAAGGGACTCCCAAGAGTCTTCTCCAACACCACAGTTCAAAAGCATCAATTCTTCAGTGTTCAGCTTTCTTTATGGTCCAACTCTCATATCCATATATGACTCCTGGAAAAACCATAGCTTTGAATAGACCAACTTTTGTTGGTAAAGTAATATCTCTGTTTTTTAATATGCTTTCTAGGTTTGTCATAGCTTTTTTCCCAAGGAGCAAGCGTCTTGCTTACCTGGAAAGCTCTTATTCTCTTCTTCAATTCTGAATGATAACCTTGTCATGCAGAGAATTTGTGGCTGGAAATTTTTTTCTTTTTGGCATTTTGAACATGTCCTGCCACTCCCTCTACCCATAAAGTTTCTGCTGAAAAACCTACTGATGGACTTACAGGGTTTCTCTTGTACATAATAAATTGCTTTTCTCTTGCTTTTAAAGTTCCTTCATTATGCTTAGCTTTTGCTACTTTAAGTATAATGTGTCTCAGTGTATTTCTCTTCAGATTCATCTTATTTGGAACTCTAGGCTTCCTGGACCTGGATGTCTGTTTCCCTCCCCACACTAGGGAATTTTCCAGCCATTATTTCTTCAAGTAATTTTTCAGACCCTTTCTCTCTCTTTTCTTTATGGGATCCCTGTAAAATGAATGTTATTCTGCTTGAAAGTCCTGGAGATCCCCTAATGTATTCTCATTTCTTTCAGTTCAGTTCATCGCTCAGTCGTGTCTGACTCTTTGTGATCCCGTGAACCACAGCACGCCAGGTCTCCCTGTCCATCACCAACTCCCAGAGTCCACCCAAACCTATATCCATCAAGTCGGTGATGCCATCCAGCCCTCTCATCCTCTGTCGTCCCATTATCCTCCTGCCCTCAATCTTTCCCAGCATCAGGCTCTTTTCAAATGAGTCAGCTCTTCGCATCTGGTGGCCAAAGTATTGGAATTTCAGCTTCAACATCAGTCCTTCCAATGAACACCCAGGACTGATCTCCTTTAGGATGGACTGGTTGGATCTCCTTGCAGTCCAAGGGACTCTCAAGAGTCTTCTCCAACATCACACTTCAAAAGCATCAATTCTTCAGTGCTCAGCTTTCTTCATAGTCCAAGTCTCACATCCATACACAACCACTGGAAAAGCCATAGCCTTGACTAGACGGACCTTTGTTGGCAAAGTAATGTCTCTGCTTTTTAATATGCTGTCTAGGGTGGTCATAACTTTCCTTCCAAGGAGCAAGCGTCTTTTAATTTCATGGCTGAAGTCACCATCTGCAGTGAATTTGGAGCCAGAAAAATAAAGTCTGACACTGTTCCCACTGTTTCCCCATCTATATCCCATGAAGTGATGGGACCAGATGCCATGATCTTCGTTTACTGAATGTTGAGCTTTAAGCCAACTTTTTCACTCTTCTCTTTCACTTTCATCAAGAGGCTCTTTAGCTCCTCTACTTTCTGCCATAAGGGTGGTGACATCTGCATATCTGAGGTTATTGATATTTCTCCCAGCAATCTTGATTCCAGCTTGTGCTTCTTCCAGTCCAGCATTTCTCATGATGTACTCTGCATATAAGTTAAATAAGCAGAATGACAATATATAGCCTTGACGTATTCCTTTTCCTATTTGGAACCAGTCTGTTGTTCTATGTCCAGTTCTAACTGTTGCTTCCTGACCTGCATACAGGTTTCTCAAGAAGCAGGTCAGGTGGTCTGGTATTCCCATCTCCTGAAGAATTTTCCACAGTTTATTGTGATCCACACAGTCAAAGGCTTTGGCATAGTCAATAAAGCAGAAATAGATGTTTTTCTGGAAATCTCTCCCTTTTTCCATGATCCACTGGATGTTGGCAATTTGATCTCTGGTTCCTCTGCCTTTTCTAAAACCAGCTTGAACATCAGGAAGTTCACGGTTCATGTATTGCTGAAGCCTGGCTTGGAGAATTTTAAGCATTACTTTACTAGCGTGTAACATGAGTACAATTGTGTGGTAGTTTGAGCATTCTTTGGCATTGCCTTTCTTTGGGATTGGAGTCCAGTCCTGTGGCCACTGCTGAGTTTTCCAAATTTGCTGGTATATTGAGTGCAGCATTTTCACAGCATCATCTTTCAGGATTTGAAATAGTTCATCTGAAATTCCATCACCTCCACTAGCTTTGTTCGTAGTGATGCTTTCTAAGGCCCACTTGACTTCACATTCCAGAATGTCTGGCTCTAGGTGAGTGATCACAGCATCGTGATTATCTGGGTCATGAAAATCTTTTTTGTACAGTTCTTCCGTGTATTCTTGCCACCTCTTCTTAATCTCTTCTGCTTCTGTTAGGTTCCTACCATTTCTGTCCTTTATTGTGCCCATCTTTGCATGAAATGTTCCCTTGGTATCTCTGATTTTCTTAAAGAGATCTCTAGTCTTTCCAATTCTATTGTTTTCCTCTATTTCTTTGCATTGATCGCTGAAGAAGGCTTTCTTATCTCTTCTTGCTATTCTTTGGAACTCTGCATTCAAATGGGTATATCTTTCCTTTTCTCCTTTGCTTTTCACTTCCCTTCTTTTCACAGCTATTTGTAAGGTCTCCTCAGACAGCCATTTTGCTTTTTTGCATCTCTTTTTCTTGCGGATAATCTTGATTCCTGTCTCCTGTACAATGTCACGAACCTCCATCCATAGTTCATCAGGCACTCTATCAGATCTAGTCCCTTAAATCTATTTCACTTCCACTGTATAGTCATAAGGGATTTGATTTAGGTAATACCTGAATGGTCTAGTGGTTTTCTCCAATTTCTTCAGTTAGTCTGAATTTGGCAATAAGGAGTTCATGATCCAAGCTACAGTCAGCTCCCGGTCTTGTTTTTGTTGACTGTATACAGCGTCTCCATCTTTGGCTGCAAAGAATATAATCCGTCTGATTTCAGTGTTGACCATCTGGTGATGACCATGTGTAGTCTTCTCTTGTGTTGTTGGAAGAGGGTGTTTGTTATGACCAGTGCCTTCTCTTGGCAGAACTCTATTAGCCTTTGTCCTGCTTCATTCTGTATTCCAAGGCCAAATTTGCCTGTTACTCCAGGTGTTTCTTGACTTCCTACTTTTGCATTCCAGTCCCCTATAATGAAAAGGACATCTTTTTTTGGGTATTAGTTCTAGAAGGTCATGTAGGTCTTAATAGAACTGTTCAACTTCAGCTTCTTCAGCGTTACTGGTCACGGCATAGACTAGGATTACCATGATATTGAATGGTTTGCCTTGGAAATGAACAGAGATCATTCTGTTGTTTTTGAGATTGCATCCAAGTACTGCATTTCAGACTCTTTTGTTGACTATGATAGCTACTCCACTTCTTCTTAGGGATTCCTGCCCACAGTAGTAGGTATAATGGTCATCTGATTTAAATTCTCCCATTCCAGTCCATCTTCGTTCACTGATTCCTAGAATGTCGATGTTCACTCTTGTCATCTCCTGTTTGACCACTTCCAATTTGCCTTGATTCATGGACCTAACATTCCAGGTTCCCATGCAATATTGCTCTTTACAGCATTGAACCTTGCTTCTATCACCAGTCCCATTCACAACTGGGTGGTGTTGTTGCTTTGGCTCCATCCCTTCATTCTTTCTGGAGTTATTTCTCCACTGATCTCCAGTAGCATATTGGGCACCTACCGACCTGGGAGTTCATCTTTCAGTGTCCTATCTTTTTGCCTTTTCATACTGTTCATGGGGTTCTCAAGGCAAGAATACTGAAGTGGTTTGCCATTCCCTTCTCCAGTGGACACATTCTGTCAGACCCTCCACCATGACTCACCCATCTTGGGTGGCCCCATACGGCACGGCTTAGTTTCATTGAATTAGACAAGGCTGTGGTCCATGTGATCAGACTGGCTAGTTGTCTGTGACTGTCGTTTCAGTCTGTCTGCCCTCCGATCCCCTCTCTCACTTCTTTAATTTTTTTTTTTTTTCATTTTGCTGCTCTGTCTGGGGATTTTCCATTTCTTTGTCTTTTGGCTCACTGATTCATGCTTCTATTTCATCCATTCTGCTGTGAATTCTTCTAATGTATTTTTCAATTAAGTTATAACTTCCTTCTTTCCACTTATTTATGGCTGCACTAGATCTTCATTGCTGCATGAGGGCTTTCTCTAGTTGCAGCAAGCAGGGGCCCCTCTTCATTGTATTGTATGGGCTTCTCATTATGTTGATTTCTCCTGTTGCAGAGCATGAGCTCTGGGCACATGGACTTTAATAGTAGCTGGAGCACTCCGGCTCAGTAGTTGTGATGCACGGGCCCAGTTGTTCATTAGCATGTGGAATTATCCCTAGAGCAGGGATCAAATCCATGCCCCCTGCATTGGCTGGTGGATTCTTAAGCACTGGACCACCAAGGACGTCCTATAACTTCCTTCTTATATTTTCTATCGTTTGGAGGTTCTCTCTGTGTTCATCCATTCTTCTCCTAAGATCAGTGAACATTTTTATGACTGATACTTTGAATTCTTTATCAGATAAGTTGCTTATCTTTGTTTCACTTAAGTCTTTTTCTGGGGACTTTCTTTGTTCTTTGGTTTGGAATCAATACCTCTGTCTCCTCATTTGGCGTACCTATGTGTGTTTGTCTGTAACAGGCAAATGGCTCCCTCCTCTAGTCTTGAAGAAGTGGTCTTGTGTAGATGTTTCATGTGACTCGGAAATAAAAGCCACCAGAGCCAGGCATTCTTTGGACATCCTTTACATGGGCTGCATGTACCTACTATCTTTAGTAGGGCCACAGGATGAACAGGGCACAGGAAGTTTGCCTGATCCATTTGCAGCTCAGCTGCTGTAAGGGGAGGGTTCAGCTTAAGGTTCCTATCCAGTCCAAGGCATAGATCCTGCCTGATTGCTATGCCAAGTTGGGTGGGACATCTTTGTACTAACAGGATAGAAGGAAGACACCAAAAAATTAAGCCTGTCTTCTCTGTCACAAGCGAGCTAGGATGATCACAGAAATGACATCCATCAGCACTATCATTTCCAGATAAGGTCTCAGGAAGTTTCTGCCTCTCCAGCAGTCACTTTAAGCCCTTACAATCCAGTTGCTTTTCAGACTATTGCTTTTGGGCTGGATCTCAGGGCAAGTGGGTCTTCAGATCAACCTTTTAAGAGTTGGTTCTGTATTCCCTGCAGTTCTATCACTAATCCCTCTGTTTCCATGTTGGCCCCAAGGATCAGAGTGTCTGACATGAGGCACTATCTGTTCACTACTCAAGGAAAGTGAAAACTGAAAGTGTCCTCAATTGTATCCAACTCTGTGAGACCCCATGGAGCCTACCAGGCTCCTCTATTCATGGAATTCTCCAGGCAACAGTACTGGAGTGGGTAGCCATTCTCTTCTCCAGGGGATCTTCCTGAGTTCCTTATTTTGGGAAGGCCCTCTTGGCTGTAGGTTGCCACACCTGAGGTGGGGTCCTGGTGAGGACTTATCACTACCTCTCCTCTCATCTCAATGTGTCTTGTTTGTCTTTTATTTTGGAGGTGTTGATCTTCCGCTTCTCAGGATTTTGAGAAAAATCCTGAGATTTTTCTGTATGTAAATCTCAGCTCTGTCCAATCATAGAGATAAGCAAGTGACCAAGAAAGCCATTTAGAATCTCAATCCCGAGAATCTGAATTCTGAGTGGAGACACATTTGACGACTCAAAAGAAGTTAAGAGTGGAGTTGTCAGAGCTGAGAACTCTAAAGATACAAGAGATTTAATGTCACTGCCAAGATCCCTGAAACTGCCCTAGATCTTCTCTTTTGCAAAGGCTGGGTTTCAGCTCTTCCTTTGACTCCATGTTTCCTTCCGACAAGTTCCTTTTGGGAATGCTTGTGGAGGTGGTTTCTATTCCTTGCAACCCAAGAACAGCAACTGATACACTTAAAGGTGTTCAGTAAGTGCTTAGATCTCACAGATACTCAGTGGCAAAGTTGGGCTTTTAACTCCAACCTGTATGACTACAAAATCCCACAAGTAGCCATTAGTTACGCTGATTCATTTACCCTGTCTCATTTATCTCATGGCTTTTATCTTGTAGCAACAGGCTTTGTAATTTTTACCTTTCTGTTTAAGACTTTGGCCAGTTTCTTGTTAGTAGACTACCTCAACCAATATCAGGGTTGTTTTGCTGTTTCTTTGTTTCTCCCAGAGAGCACCTGAGTAGTGTTAGCTGAACAAGTTATTTCAACTAATAACTAATGCGTGTCTGCCTCCTCATCTCTTTATGACATAAAGGGGAAAGTAGGATCATATAATTAGACAGCCTTCAAAGGAGGAAGGATACAGGTAATTGGAGGGTCCTCTTTTCTCTGAGCAGAGGTGATGGAAGACAGTCAGGTGAACTTGAGCTCCCAAGGCACAAACAAACTGCCCAAAGACCCAAAGGAAGACAGTGCAGGGCCTTGCAGATGATTCCAGTAGTTTTCAAACTTATGCTCACACTACCATGCTAACATATTTTGAGCATGCACCTCCCAATATAGTATATTATTTTTGTAAATGATAAACATTTACTACTGAACCATTCCATAATGTTATAAAATATATACCAAAAAAATCTAAGGAATACATTAACAAGCATAAACACAAGTTATAATATTTTATTTCTGCATCTGCACAATTATTTTCTGCACCTCCTAGGGTACCCAAACCTACCTTGGATACCACTGAATTAGAAGTCAAAGAAAGGATTCTCTGTAATAAGTCTAGATAAATTATTTCGGATCATGATTTTTGCTGAAGGATTTTTAAAGGCCCTCCTCTACACCCAAGATCAGTGTATAAAAATAGTGTTTGTTCATAGTGCCAATTTAGCACTTATCATATTACATTAATTCATTTTTATGTGTATTTTCCCATCAGACTATGACATTCTTAAGGGCAGGGTTGGTGTCATATTTATCTTTGCATTCTCTATCACAGTTATAGCACAATAGGTGCCTAATAAACAGCTTTTTAACAGAAACCCACTCCCTCTCCTTCATGTCAGTTGGGCCTGGGCCGCCACTGGGATGGTCACTGAGGCCCTCTGGGTAGGGTCCCAAGCTCAGCAGCTTCACTCTGAGCCCATTCTTGCTGTTCAACAGTAAATAATCAACATGTTTTAAAGCACAAACAAATGCAAAGAACTGAATATCAAGAAATTAGCCTGAGACCTCAGAGAAGCTGCTGCTGCTAAGTCACTTCAGTCGTGTCCAACTCTGTGCGACCCCACAGACGACAGCCCACCAGGCTCCTCTGTCCCGGGGATTCTCCAGGCAAGAATACTGGAGTGGGTTGCCATTTCCTTCTCTCCTCTATGAAATAAATAGCCACATCTTAAAAGCTCTGTTTGTTTCAAATACTGATCTCTATTGGAGGGATGGGCAAGGTTTCCAATATGGAAAACCTTCAGTTTACTGTGCAGTGGAAAAAGACTCTCATATGTGTCTCCGGGTTGGGTTGTGAAAGAGCTCCACGTGGCATTAGGATCCCTTCACGGTGAATTTCAGTGCCTGCCTCTGTAGTTCTTCAGTCTGGAGGCACTTAGGTTTTGCAATCAAGGTCTTTAATTGTGCTCAGGTCAGGAAATCATGCATGTGTTTCTCCCTTTCTCTAATCCCTGGACTCTATATTATCAGAGCTTATGGATGGGGTGTAGGTTGCCTCTTGGATTTTTCTGAAATGATGCAATTCAGTCTTATTTGAGGTCCCAAAAGAAGCCTGGGAAAATTCACAATGTCAAGTTTTTCTCTTTCCCTGAGGAGGAAGTGGAATTCCATTCCTTTGTCCCTGCTCTTTCCCCACTCCCGCCCCAGCGCCCCACCCCCAGAGGACAGAGTTGTGTACCAGAACAACTGACCAAGTAAGGTCCTGCACTCACACCCTCAGGGAGGGAAAAAAATTTATCAGATTTCCAGGGCTAAAGAGATTTTTATCTGTTCAACTTCAAGGACTGTTCCCCCACACATTTTCATATGACGTAACAAAGGAATATCAGACCACATCCTCCCTATGGTGAAAGAGGTGGAGCCTTAGGCAGGAAGGATGAGAAAAAGACAAAAGCAAACAGAGAGCTGGTAAGGAACTAAAAATGTCACTCTTGGAATCCTCACCAAATGGAGTATTTAACCTGAGATAGGGGCTATTTCTTTTGAGATAAGATGTTAATACTGACTCCAGAAGGCTCTCTTCTGGAGGCTAGAGCTGTACAAGTCTTGACTCAGAGTCTTCGGACAGGACACACAGCCTGGGTAGATTTATGCAAGTCCCCTCTCCTCCTGCACAAATGCTGCCTCAGCTGTTTGTGGCGGGCACTTTCAGATGCAAATGTGACGCTGGTCACTGGATGCTAATCTCAGTTGCTTTTCTCCTTGGTCCTCTGTCCAGGAGAGCATCGGCCAGAACACCAATATTACTGCACAACATGCCGTGTCACGGCTCTGTGCCTACTGCACTTAAAAAAAAAAAGAAAGAAAGACAGAAAAAAAGTCTTCATAGCATTTCCCCCTCCGACAGAGCCAATTAGTTATGGGCTTTCTCGAAGCTTAGTGCTATTCAGTAAAAACCAACCACACGGAACCCCCAACCCCTCCCCTCCCTGTACCTCTCAAAGAAATTCACAATGGACAAACCAAGGGCGTGTCTTTCCCGGGTCAGATTTTTTTCTCTCCGAATCTGTGGACAAAAATATTACTGTAGCATTTGTGCACCTGAATCTGGAAGAGGAGAAACTGTTCACCCGAGTACGTTTTGAAATTCTCTCCTTGAACTGGGTTTGTTCCCATCATGGCAGGATTTGCAACGTGAGATTGAGTGGTCTTCAGGGTTGTCAGCAAAATAATATCAGCCCTTTGTGGAGGGGTGACAGACCATACAAAGAGTGCGGCTTGTTTTATCTGCCCATGCTGGCGGCCAACTTTGTAAAAAAACAAACTCAGTTTAAATATTTTCCCACAGAATGTCTGCTAATTAAAGAAAATGTATATAGCATAGACAAGCCAAACAATTGCACCACTTAGAGGTAACCACTATTCACACTTGATATGTGTATCTTGCTTCTGTCTTTTTCTATACATGAATTTTCTTTTGACCAAAAAAAGAAAGTCGACGTTATATGTACTATTTTATGTACTGCTTTTTCACCAAACAAAATATATTGTACACTCTTCATATCAGCTATTGTTCTGAAAATTCATTTATAAAAGGAATACATATATATTACTTTCTTTTAACCTTATGAGTACACCATAAGCTACTTAACTCTCTTACTTGGGGAAACATTTAAATTTATTCTTATTTTAAAATTCTTTGGATAAAATCTGCACTTTTGAGACATTTATGACCCTTTCTTAAAGATCAATTGCTAGCTTGTAAAAATTGCTGTTCCAAAGGTAAAAAAAAAATATCTTTTGACACATCACCAAATGTCTTTCCAAAAAGAGCTACACAAATTTACAAGGCCACCAGTATGTATAAAGTTATTTTAATCTCTGGCATTTTGATAGGCACCCACTGAAATGTGTCTTAATATTGTTTCATTTCGCATTTATACTGTAATACTTCAATAGGTATTACAGTAAGCATATTTAAAATTTATCACTCATTTTAATGCCACTTTGCAATACACTATTAGCAACTTTTATATATGATTTTCTATTGGGAACTGAGTATTTTTCATATTGATGTTTAAGAACTCTTTATATATTACATTCTATATGCTGCAACTTTTTTCTTCAATTTGATGTTTGACTTTCAATGTTATTTATTGTATGGGCCATGTAAAATAATTTTTTATATATTTGCTAAAAACTTAAAAAAATAGAAATACAATAAGTTAAAATAGTCACTTAAATATCACTACCCAGAAATAACCAAGACAATGCAGACATTTTTACTTTTAGTAAAATCTGAACCATTTTAATATTTTCTTTCATGATTTCTATATTTTTTGGTATTTTTAGAAGTGTCTTCCTTACTTTATACTCACCTGCATTTTCTTCTATTCCTTTTTAATTAACACATAAATCTTTAATTCATCTGGAGTAACTTTGGTATAAAGTAAGGCTGTAACTTTGTATCTTTCCAAATTCTCTTTCTTCTGCCCAGTATATCTCTGTCTATAAAGTATAGATACTTGGCTCTTTCTTTCTGTAGAAGGGTAAGACAGTGACAGAGAGAACTATGAGTAATCCAAATAATTCTGGCAAAAGCAAACAATTATATCAACAGCAATAGACTGATGGATGCAAGTGGCTCATCAGTAACTAGGTCAAAGAGTTATATGGAATAACTAGGTCAAAAGGGGGTCCCACAAGGTAGTGAAATGATGGAAGAGCCGTGGATGGCAAGAGGTGAGCTGACTTGCCACTCAGTCTCTAGCCCTCTGTCATTCCCTACCATCACCTACACCCCTGCTGCCACTTCCTGGGATGTAAAAACAGAAGGCTACTCATTAAGGTGAGATGGAGTTCAGGCATAAGGAAATCTACAAACCCAAGTGGAAACGCGTGCTAAGCTGCTTCAGTCATGTCTGACTCTTCGAAACTTGAGGACTGTGGCCCACCAGGCTCCTCTGTCCATGGGATTCTCCAGGCAAGAATACTGGAGTGGGTTGCCATGCCCTCCTCCTGGGATCTTCCTGACCCAGGGATGGAACCCACATCTCTTACGTCTCCTGCACTGGCAGGCAGTTCTTTACCACTAGCGCCACCTGGGAAGCCCAGGTGAGCAGCACAGTGACCAGGATTTGCAGGCCATGGGGTTGGATAGTTGAGAGGGTAACAGGCTCATACTCAGTGCCACCTCTGGATAACAGAGTGAGAACACTGGCTCTATGTACATGGAAGATTATTAGTGGCTTTTTACATTTTCAATAACCAGCCTACCCTGACTGCTAATCACATGAGAGTTACGTAGTGGTGGTGATGGTTTAGTCACTAAGTCATGTCCGACTCTTGAGACCCCACAGACTGTAGCCCGCCAGGCTCCCTTGTTCGTAGGATTCTCTAGGCGAGAATACTGGAGCGGGTTGCCATTTCCTTCTCCAGGGGATCATCCTGACCCGGAAATCGAACCTGGGTCTCCTGCATTGCAGGCAGATCCTTTACCGACTGAGCTATGAGGCTCAGTCTGAGAGTTATGCAGTTCTGTGATTTAGCTTAGACTATCTGCCCCACCTTCCCAGGCACTGCCAAGGCCTCTGATAGTGCAGCCTGCTGATGTTAGGTATCCTGACAATGTGGAGGGCCCAGGCAAGCCAGCTTCTGCTTCTCCCTGCCTCCCTGAGAAGCAAATGGCAACCCATTCCAGTATTCTTGTGTGGACATTCCCATGAACACTACAGTCCATGGGGTCACAATGAGTCAGACACACCTGAGTGACTAAATCACCACCACCACTGTTTATGCAGTGTCTGACCTGAGCTAAGATACATATTCATAAACCCATTTTGCTATGTCTATGGACAAGTCCTCTGTGCTAGAGCTTAGGAGGCACCCACAGCACCTTACTGTCTAGAATCCCCACCTGTTGGGTGGATCACCTTGAACGCTAACCCCAGGCTGCTTAATTGGAAGTTGTGTCTAGTCTAGTCTCCCTTGGATCACAGGACTGTCTGACTGTGTCCTGGGCTTGCCTTCCCGACTTCGATACTAACACACAGTCACTGCTCATGCTGGTCCTGTCACCCAGGACACATGCTAGGCCTGATCCAAGCCCCATCTGCCTTCCTCCTGGCCACTGAGGCCTCCCGGGAGCCAAGGCCAGATGCAGACCACTCATCTTTATTCCCAAATTGTCTGTTACTGACAATGAGTTCTCCAAGTCGGTTAAAATAAAGCTTTGAGTTTATTTTCATTGCTGCAGAAACTGACAACAATTTTTGCAAAGTGTTTGGTGAAATCAAGATTTTTTTCCCTGAGCCTTTGGCTGACTTCTGTTGGGAGGGTGGGAGAGGGGTTGAAATATGTTCTCAATTGCTCACTGAAGCATTTTTACAGTGGCTGCTTTAAAACCCTTGTCAGATAATTGTAACATCTCTGTCATTTGCTCTTGGCATCTATTGGTTTTCTTTTTTCATTCCATTTGAGATCTTTTTAGCTCTGGATGTGACAAGTAATTTTTGACTGAGAACTAGACATTTTGGGTACTGCCTTGTAAGAGATGGATCTTAATTAAACCTTCTGTTCTAGCTGACTTCCTCTGACATTGCTCTAGCAGGGAATGTAGAAGTCGGGGTCTCCATTCCCACCCCACTCCCATCCTGTTGGCCTCTGGATGTTCCTAGTTACTGCTGAGCAAGGCTGGGGGTTCCGGCTCCCGACTAGGCTCTGCTGATACCCCCTGGCTGGAAGGCATTGGAGCCTCCCCCTTACTGCTCTCCATGTGGCCTCTTCTGATAGAGGGTGGGGGAGCTCCTTATTGGTGGGTGGTGGTGAAAGTCCACTCCATTAGGCCTCCTCTGATCCAACCTAGGAGATGGGGAGGGACACTGCAGTCCACAAAGGAGGAATGGAAGTCCTGGTTGGCTCTGTATGTTCTAGGACGTCACCACCATAGGAAAGAGTGCGGGCTTTGTAGTGCTTCATTACAGCCTCACCAAGGTGCAAATGTTCCCTCCCCAGCCTTTGCTGGAGGGGTGGGGTGGGACCACGGTATTTTCCATGTTGTTGGCAGAAGCAGATCAATTATTGTCTAATAGTTTTCTTCTCTTTTCCTGGTCCTCTGATTAAGAGAGCAGGCTGTTGGTAGAGTCTTTTTTGTCAGTACCCACTAGTGTTTGGGGATGCCAACTTCTTGAAACTCATGTCTGAGAAACGTGAAATAAAAAGAAAACTTATCACAATGTTGCTCTTCAAAATCATTAGTCAGCTTTCTCTCTTCTTTTCAGAATCATCTTAAGTCTTTCTCTATGTACTACTGTCCAAGCTTTTTCACTGTATGTAATGGGAGAAATATAAAAAAATCACATCTGCTTCATCTTTCCTATTTATTTCTCTAAAGACAGTAGTAAAAGCAATAATACAGGAAAACATAAATTTCTCTGTATGAAATGGATGGGTTTTCCAAGTGGCTTACTGGTAAAGAATCCACCTGCCAATGCAGGAGACACAGGAGGCTGAGGTTTGATCCCTGGGTCAGGAATATCCCCTGGAGGAGAGCATGGCAACCCTCTCTAGTACTCTTGCCTGGAGAATCCCATGGACAGTGGAGCCTGGTGGGCCACAGTCCATGAGGCTGTAAAGAGTCGGACACAACTGAGTGAGTGACCACTCTCACAAGAAATGTATAGGGTTGGCAAAAATGTTTTTTCGGGCTTTTCCATAACATTGTACGGAAAAACCCAAATGGACTTCTTTGGCCAACCCAGTATATATTTAAAACACAAACACATATGAATTTCCTACCATGGGAATGTCAAAGCTCGTGCTTCTTTCACCTAGTTTAATTTGCCTTGATATTTAAGTAAATATGACTAGTTTGTGTTCGGAAAGATTCTAGTCAGAAAGAGTCAGAATCAGCTAGATGTAGCACGTCACTCTCTTTCAGCATCTAATTAGACTTGTCACTGTCAGTTCTTTCTCAGTGACAAATCATCAGTAATTCTTATAATTATAGCTTTGTAAGGAAAGGCAGGGCAGTTCTTCCTGATGCCAGCAGTTCCAAGCAATGTGAAAGCAAGTCTAAGTTCTCATGTGGAACTTAGATGGAATACCCGTGTGTGTGTGTGTGTGTGCACGTGTGCACGCATGCCCACATGCATCCATATCTGTCTAGCTATCTCTATGTGTACTGACTGAGAGCAAATGTTAATATCATGGTAAATTTTTGGAGTGTCACTAAGAAATAAGCATAATTTCTGTCTTCAAGGAAACAAAATTGAGAAATGACATGTAAAAATGTCTCTTATCAAAGCACTTTCCATCGACCTAGAGCTCATTGAGAAAAGCAGGTTGAGTAGTGAAATAATCCCCCTACTGGAACTCGGGGTCTGGATTTGCTATTAACATCATAGGTTGTTGGACTGAGCTGCTTAGGATGGTTGCGTATCCATCACCTGGCTTTTATGTCTCCCAGGACTGGCAGGAGGACATACCTATATGCACAGACAGCTACGAAGTAAAAGAAATGAGAAGAGAAAGAGTTTATGAAACTGATCCTGGGTCTCCCCTAGACTGAATCACCAGATCTGCTTTGTAAGAGTTGTCTGCCTTCAAGATGCTGAGGAGAGGGAGCCAGGAAGCTGAGAAATCTTTCTGTAACTCAACACAAGTCCATCTCTGATTGAAATAGGGAAGCAGGGACAACTTCGTCACTAGTTTAAAGAGTTTTGAGAGCTCTACAGACTTCTTAGGTGGCACTAGTGGTAAAGAACTGCCTGCCAATGCAGGAGAGGAGGGTTCGGTCTCGGGGCCAGGAAGATCCCTTGGAGGAGGCCATGGCAACCCACCCCGGTATTCTTGCCTGGAAAATTCCATGTACAGAGGAGCCTGGTGGGCTACAGTCCATGGGGTCTCAAAGAGTTGGACCTGACTGAAGCGACTGAGCACACACACAGCACAAGGGGACTTGACTCCCACCACCCAACACAAGAATCCTGTTTCAGGCTTTGACCAATCTAGACCTAACTTCACTCAGCACATTGCAGAATGAATGGAGCTTTAGCTTCTGGTAGGCCCTGTTTTGTGTCTGCCTTGATGCAGCCTCTTTAATTCAGACTCACTCAGGCACCCACCAGCCCATACAGGCACACACTTACATTCACAAAATTAGCTCAGGAAACCCTAATGTCCCCTGCCTCCAACACCACTATCCTACTTCTCCCTGAAATGCTGTTGTTTAGATTCTAAAGAAACCAATATCGCTTGGCTCTGGGGACTTGAGTTTTTACCACAATTTAAAATGCAACTCTCTCGGGACTTTCCTGGGCCTCCAGCGGTTAAGACTCTGCACTTTCAGTGCTGGGGGCCTGGGTTCAGTCCCTGGTGGAGGAAATAGGATCCCATATGCCTTACAGAGTGGTCAATTAAAAAAAAAAGTTTAAAAAAATCAATAAAGTGCAACTCTTTCTGAAAAACTGAGCAGGTTTGCCTTCCTGGCTTTCTACCTCCCTGCCCCACCCCCACCCCCAAAGTGCTGCTTCAGACAGAACCTCACCCTAACTCCCAGTCATAGAAGGCGACTCTCAACCCTAGCCACCTGACCACACCTTGACTGTGTGTGGTCTTGTGCAAGTTGTTTACCCTCTCTGAACCTCAGCTTCTTCACGATAAATGCTACATTATGTCACCTCAAAGACTTGTGTAATGCTCTGACGGGATACTGCATGCTGAGAATTTAGCACAATGCTCTGTGCATAACAAGCCCTCATCTACCTCTATCTCTGTTATTTCTCCAGATCTGGGATGGTATCAGAGGAATTATGCTTGGTTCAAGGCACCCTTCACTTTCAGGAGGGTATCGATGTAGTAGAGTGTCCAGAGAAAAATCAGGGACTACCCTGGTAGTCCAGTGGCTAAGACTCCTCGGTCCTGAAGCAGGGGGCCCAGGTTTGATCCCAACCAAGAGTTCACATGCTACAACTAAAGATCCCTCTTGCAGCAACTGAGAGCCGAGCAGGTGTAGCCAAATATATAAATAAAAATGAAAATATTTAAAAATAGGTCTACTGAAACATGGGTCAAAAGATGAATAACAATAATAATAAAACCAAAGGAAAATCAGCCCTTGATAGAGAAAACAATGATAGCAATAACTATTGTTGAACACTTGTGTGCCAAATATTGTATAAGGAAACTTAGCTATTTTTGTCATTTACTCTTCACAAAAACCAAAAAAAAGAAAAGTAGCTATTACTATTCTTATTTTCCTATCAAGACAGAAAAAGTCAACTTGCCCAATATCACAGAGTTCAGAGGTGTAGAAATAGAATTTGATCCCAAGTCAGTTTGCTTGCTAGGCAAACTGTCTTTTTAACTACATGCCTGATTCCTGCCATAATATAAGGGGCAAGCGAAGGAAACAGGAATATTTAACAAGCTGTCAGGTTTGGAGGAGACAGGGTGCAACGTGGAGAAATCTCCAGTAGCTCATTCTACTCCAAGGTTCTGTGATGTAACGACCGGCAGGCAATGAAGCCAAACTGTAGGAGCCTGGAACTTGCAGCACTGCTCTGAGAGGCTCTAGCTCTGGGAACTTGACCTTCTGTGGTTTTCTTTTCCCAACACCTTTACTTCTGCCTCTCTGTGCCATATAAAGAATATTTTCTTTTACCCCTAACGCAAGCTCAGTATATTTATGAGGTGCTGATTTTCAGAGGAAATAGGCCTTGTCATTAAGAACTCCAAAGACAACATCAGATCAGATCAGTCGCTCAGTCGTGTCCGACTCTTTGCGACCCCATGAATCACAGCACGCCAGGCCTCCCTGTCCATCACCAACTCCCAGAGTTCACTCAGACTCACGTCCATCGAGTCAGTGATGCCATCCAGCCATCTCATCCTCTGTCGTCCCCTTCTCCTCCTGCCCCCAATCCCTCCCAGCATCAGAGTCTTTTCCAATGAGTCAACTCTTTGCGTGAGGTGGCCAAAGTACTGGAGTTTCAGCTTTAGCATCAATCCTTCCAAAGAAATCCCAGGGCTGATCTCCTTCAGAATGGACTGGTTGGATCTCCTTGCAGTCCAAGGGTCTCTCAAGAGTCTTCTCCAACACCACAGTTCAAAAGCATCAATTCAGTGGGCGGCGAGCCGGGCGGGCGCCTGCGCAGGGGACGTGCGGCCGGGGAGCGCGGGCCGGCGTCGGGGGTTGTGAGAGCCGGAACGCCGCCCGGCGCACTGGGAGTATCTCTGAGAGCCTTCCACAGAAGTATGTGGATCATTTATCTGGAGCTGCTGGTCAAAGAGGAAAAGAAGACATTAAATGGACAAGTAGAAAGTCAAAGCACAGATTAATGACGTGAGCTACCTGAATGACTTAGTCATCTGAAAGTGCTTCCGAGAATGGTGATGTCTTTACTCTAAGAATTCCACGTTGCAAGTAGAACCACTTGGCTTGAGGTATAAAGATTGTGTTAGCTTGTTGAAAATTTGGGATGCAATTCTTTTGTGTGAAAGATAAATGGAACTTTAAAAAAGCCACGGTGAACTACTTAGAGGAGAAATTAAAAAACTGGAAGATAAGGTTGGTGAGCTACAGAAAGAACTGTCTGAAAGAAAAGAAGTGAATCACAGTTAGGGCATCAGAAAGTGGAGTGGCAACGAGAGCTCGGTAGACTGAGTTTGACCTTAAAGCAAGAAGAAGAGAATAGAAGAAATGCTGATATGTTATATGAAAAAATTAGGGAGCAATTAAGAAGAAAGGAAGACCAATATAGTAAAGAAGTTGAAATGAACAGCAACTAGAACTCACTCTCAGAGCTCTAGATGGAACTGAAGACGGAGAAATGATCTGAATCAGGTTATGGAAGGGCGACATATGACACTCAGAAGCAGCTTTCTGGAGAACGGAATGCCAGAATCTTACAGGAGGGAATCCTGGCCAATCACTTGCCAAACAAAAGCAGAAAGAAATGGCCAATAAGGAAATGAACTCTGGGGTATTTTCTGTAGTCATTTATGTGTGTGTGTATGTATCTGTGTATGTATATATTTTATAAATGAAGAGTATGTACCTTAGAAAGTATAGAGGCTTGTGAAAGCCTATACATCTATATTTTGAGGAGGGATGACATTTTCATGTGTCAGATAAAGTAATGCTTATAATTCACATCCATTTGTCTACAGCAGTCAGGTAGGGACATTCGATGACCTTATCCAAGGAGAGGCCTTTAATATTTTCCATAGGAATTGATCTCAAAATTATTGCAACTAGATTGGAGGAGCTGGCACCCTCCTCTGATTGCAGTTTAGGCCAGGAAGACGGTGTGTGCTCCCCCATGGACTGTGCTACACACCCAAGTCCCTCTGCTTTGGAGTGAGTGTGTGCATCACTTCATGCACATCATCACCTTCAGTGTCTAAATCAGAGTCCGTTCTTGGCTCCACTGTCATTTCTTTAACCAATGCCCTGTCAACGACCTTTGCACATCATTTACAGTTTTCCAATTTGTAAAAACTGCAAGATGAGTTGTAAAAACATTTTTGAACACTTTAAAAAAAGTAACTTCTTCAGAATAAACTTATTAAAGTCCCTCCTCCTCTGCTCCCCCACGAAGAAAAACCATACCTCTTCTGCTAGCAATGCTGCTAAGTCCCTTCAGTCATGTCCGAATCTGTGCGACCCCATAGACGGTAGCCCACCGGGCTCCCTCGTCCCTTGGATTCTCCGGGTGGGAATGCTGGAGTGGGTTGCTATTTCCTTCTCCAATGCATGAAAGTGAAAAGTGAAACTGAAGTCACTCAGTCGTGTCCAACCCTCAGCGACCCCATGGATTGCAGCCCACCAGCCTTCTCCGTCCATGGGATAGATACTCTTAATTTTTGACAGTGATTTCCCTTCCTTGCTAGATCATTGGGGTAGTTTATAACTTCCTCTGATGGTAAGGATGAAAAGTATAGGCAATTCGGAGACTGTATTGTGGATGTCATTCTTGTAAGAAAATTAACACTTTGCTCTATGTAGTGTCCTATTTTAGTACAAGGAACTTCTGAAAACAGTGATAGATATGACATAATAAATATTTAGTGATAATAAAAAAACAAACAAAAAAAACCACAAAAGCATCAATTCTTCAGCACTCAGCCTTCTTCACAGTCCAACTCTCACATCCATACATGACCACAGGAAAAACCATAGCCTTGACTAGATGGACCTTTGTTGGCAAAGTAAGTCTCTGCTGTTGAATATGCTATCTAGGTTGGTCATAACTTTCCTTCCAAGGAGTAAGCATCTTTTAATTTCATGGCTGCAGTCACCATCTGCAGTGATTTTGGAGCCTGACACTATTTCCACTATTTCCCCATCTATTTCCTGTGAAGTGATGGGACCAGATGCCATGATCTTCGTTTTCTGAATGTTGAGCTTTAAGCCAACTTTTTCACTCTCCACTTTCACTTTCATCAAGAGGCTTTTGAGTTCCTCTTCACTTTCTGCCATAAGGGTGGTGTCATCTGCATATCTGAGGTTATTGATATTTCTCCTGGCAATCTTGATTCCAGCTTGTGTTTCTTCCAGCCCAGCATTTCTCATGATGTACTCTGCATAGAAGTTAAATAAACAGGGTGACAATATACAGCCTTGACATACTCCTTTTCCAGATGGCCAATAAACACATGAAAAGATGCTCAGCATCACTATTTGTTAGAGAGATGTGAATCAAAGCTACAGTGAGGTATTATCTCACACCTATCAGAATGGTCATTATCAAAAAACCTATAAATAATAGATGCCGAAGAAGATGTAGGGAAAAGGGAACCCTCCTACAATATTGGTAGAAATGTAAACCAATACAGCCATTATGGAGAACAGTATGGAGATTCCTTAAAAAACTAGAAATAAATCTACCCTATGACCCAACAACCCCACTACTGGGTATATACCCTGAGAAAACCAGAATTATAAAAGACACATGTGCCCCGAATGTTCACTACAACACTATTTTACAATAGCCAAGATGTGGAAGCAACCTAGATGTCCATCAACAGATGAATGGACAAAGAAGATGTGGTACGTATATAAAATGGAATATTACTCAGCCTTAAAAATGAATTTGAGTCAGTTCTAGTGAGGTGGATGAACCTAGAGCCTGTTACATTGAAGAAAGTCAGAAAGAGAAAACAGATGTCATATATTAATGCATATGTATGGAATCTAGACAAAATGTATTGATGATCCTATTTGCAGGGAAGGAATGGAGATGCAGATGTAGAGAATGGACTTGTAGACACAGTTGGGGAGGCAAAGAGTGGGGTGAATGCAGAAAGTAATATCAACATATATACACTACTGCTGCTGCTGCTGCTGCGTCACTTCAGTCGTGTCCAACTCTGTGCGACCCCATAGACGGCAGCCCACCAGGCTCCCCCATCCCTGGGATTCTCCAGGCAAGAACACTGGAGTGGGTTGCCATTTCCTTCTCCAATGCATGAAAGTGGAAAGTGAAAGTGAAGTTGCTCAGTTGTGTCCGACTTTTAGTGACCCCATAGACTACAGCCTACCAGGCTCCTCCATCCACGTGATTTTCCATGCAAGAGTACTGGAGTGGGGTGCCATTGCCTTCTAAAATAGGTATCTAGTGAGAAGTTGCTGTATAACACAGGGAGGCCAGCCTCATGCTCTGTGATGACCTAGAGGGATGGAATGGGAGGAGGGGAAGGAGGCTCAAGAGGGAGGGGATATATGTATAATTATGGCTTATACACAACATTGTAAAGCAATTTTCCTCCAATTAAAAAAAAAAAAAAGACTGCTGCAGGGACTTCCCAGGTGGTCCAGTGGCTAAGACTCCATGATCCCAATGCAGAGAGCCTGGGTTTGATCCCTGGTCAGGGAACTGGAGTCCACATGCCTCAACTAAGAGTTTGCATGCTGTGATAAAGATTAAAGATCCCATGTGCTACAACCAAGACCCAGTGTAGCCCAATTAATCAATTAATTAATTTTAAAGAAAGAATTGCTGGAAAAGCCTAGCAGGTAGCCCTGATGATCAGAGAGACTGAGGGCTAAAGAAGGAGCACCTGAGGGTGGCCCCTAAATAGCAACAGAAATGGCCAAGGCTTGGGGAGTATTCATTGCTTGCATTATTCTACGTGCTTACATGGGGTCTCCCAGGTGGCACTAGTGCTAAAGATCCTGCCTGCCAACGCAGGAGACAGAAGAGACACAAGTTCAATCCCTAGGTTGGGAAGATCCCCTGGAGGAGAACATGGCAACCCTCTCCAGTATTCTTGCTGGAGAATCCCATGGACAGAGAAGCCTGATGGGCTAGAGTCCATAGGGTTGCAAAGAGTCAGACATGACTGAAGTGACTTAGCATGCACACACACATGTGCCTTACATAGAATGGGCTACATAGTTATAACAACCCCATGGCCGTTTCTAAATAATATTCTATATTTCTGATGTCTTTTGGAATTTGTTTCATATGGGTATATGATTTTAGGCTCAAATGATACCTCATTTGAAAAATTAAGACCAGTCTATTTGAACTTATTTTTCAGTATGGTCTTTATCAGTGTGTTTAGAAGCAACAGTTAGAGCTGGACATGGAACAATGGACTGGTTCCAAATTGAGAAAGGAGTACGTCAAGGCTGTATATTGTCACCATGCTTGTTTAACTTATATGCAGAGTGCATCATAAGAAATGCTAGGCTGTATGAAGCACAAGCTGGAATCAAGATTGCCGGGAGAAATATCAATAACCTCAGATATGCAGGTGACACCACCCTTATGGCAGAAAGTGAAGAAGAATTAAAGAGCCTTTTGATGAAAGTGAAAGAGGAGAGTAAAAAGTTGGCTTTAAAACTCAACATTCAGAAAACTAAGATCATGGCATCTGGTCCCATCACTTCATGGCAAATAGATGGGGAAACAATGGAAACAATGATAGATTTTATTTTGGGGGCTCCAAAATCACTGCAAATGGTGATTGCAGCCATGAAATTAAAAGACATTTGCTCCTTGGAAGAAAAGCTATGACCAACCTAGACAGCATATTAAAAAGCAGAGACATTACTTTGCCAACAAAGGTCCATCTAGTCAAAGCTATGGTTTTTCAAATTTGGAAAACTCAGCAGTGGCCACAGGACTGGAGAAGGTCAGTTTTCATTCCAATCCCAAAGAAAGGCAATGCCAAAGAATTCTCAAACTACCGCACAATTGCACTCATCTCACATGTGGCAACCCACTCCAGTGTTCTTGCCTGGAGAGTTCCAGGGTCGGGGGAGCCTGGTGGGCTGCCGTCTCTGGGGTCACACAGAGTCGGACACAACTGAAGCGACTTAGCAGCAGCAGCACACGCTAGTAAAGTAATGCTCAAAATTCTCCAAGCCAGGCTTCAGCATTATGTGAACTGTGAACTTCCGGATGTTCAAGCTGGTTTTAGAAAAGGCAGAGGAACCAGAGATCAAATTGCCAACATCCGCTGGATCATCAAAAAAGCAAGAGAGTTCCAGAAAAATATCTATTTCTGCTTTATTGACTATGCCAAAGCCTTTGACTGTGTGGATCACAATAAACTGTGGAAAATTCTTCAAGAGATGGGAATACCAGACCACCTGACCTGCCTCTTGAGAAACCTGTATGCAGGTCAGGAAGCAACAGTTAGAACTGGACATGGAGCAACAGACTGGTTCCAAATAGGAAAAGGAGTACGTCAAGGCTGTATATTGTCACCCTGCTTATTTAATTTCTATGCAGAGTATGCTGGGCTGGATGAAGCACAAGCTAGAATCAAGATTGCCGGGAGAAATATCAATAACCTCAGATATGCAAATGACACTACCCTTATGGCAGAAAGTGAGGAAGAACCAAAGAGCCTCTTGATGAAAGTGAAAGAGGAGAGTGGAAAAGTTGGCTTAAAGCCCAACATTCAGAAACCGAAGATCATGGCATCCGGTCCCACCACTTCATGGGAAATAGATAGAGAAACAGTGGAAACAGTGTCAGACTTTATTTTTTTGGGCTCCAAAATCACTGCAGATGATGATTGCAGTCATGAAATTAAAAGACGCTTACTCATTGGAAGAAAAGCTATGACCACCCTAGATGGCATATTAAAAAGCAGAGACGTTACTTTGCCAGCAAAGATCTGACTAGTCAAGGCTATGGTTTTTCCAGTAGTCATGTATGGATGTGAGACTTGGACTATAAAGAAAGCTGAGCACCCAAAAATTGATGCTTTTGAGCTATGGTGTTGGAGAAGACTCTTGAGAGTCCCTGGGACTGCAAGGAGATCCAACCAGTCCATCCTAAAGGAAATCCATCCTGAATGTTCATTGGAAGGACTGATGTTGAAGCTAAAAGTCCAATCCTTTGGCCACCTGATGCAAAGAGCTGACTCATTTGAAAAGACCCTGATGCTGGGAAAGATTGAAAGCAGAAGGAGAAGGGGATGACAGAGGATGAGATGGTGGGATGACATCACTGACTCAGCGGGCATGAGTTTGAGTAAACTCTGGGAGTTGGTCATGAACAGTGAGGCCTGGTGTGCCATGGAGTCACAAACAGTCAGACAGGACTGAGTGGCTGAAACGAACTTATCAGTGTGGGCTCTGGAGCCAGCATTCCCTGCTGGCTACTTTCTCCTATATGACTGATGGATAATATAACATTGATGAATAAGGCTACTAGGAAATGAGGAAACTTAAGTATATTGCCCAAAGGGCCATATTGGTGATAGATTTGGAACTTAATCCCTTGTGGAGCTCTCTTCATGTTTCTGGTCAAAAAGGGATTGCTGGTAAGTCAGTCTTTGCAGTTATATTTACATCCAGCTGGAATGTTTTCACAGAAAAACTTCATTTGTCTCTACCAGAAACCAAATAAAAATGGAACTTTCAGCATTCTGCCAGAAAAGTCGTCAGTGCTTCTATTTTATTGATTCAATGTGACTCATGAATATTGAAGGAAAAACTGCTATGCGCTGATCACCATGCTACAAACTGGGCATACAAAAGTGGGTACCACATAACCCTTCTGTGAAAGTTGCTCATGGTCTATGAAGGGAGACACACCTGGAAACCAAAAAACTAAAAGTAGTGTGAGAAGGGAGTAGCAGTGTAACATTTCTGAAATTTTGACTGATTTCTTTTTTAAGCACTGTAAATTCTCTCTTTGCCTTATGCCTATGCAAGCACGAGACCAACCCACCTACTGCCATACAGGGGGATGTGACCCAGCAGGAAGTCGGTTCAGTGGAGTCTTCCCAGCTTAAGTGTACAAAAGCCTAAAACCTCAGGGAAGAGAGATTTAACTCATATATTTGAGGAAGGAGAAGAAGATGAGGAATGAACCAAGCCATTGGAGACAAATTCCTGTATCCACAGAAGCAATTGTTCATTTATTCACTCATCATTCATTCACTTATGCATTTGTTCAACTCATGTTTATTAAGTAAATCCTATGGACCAGGGACTGCTTGAAGCACTGGGAACACAGCAGCAACAATCACTAGGTCCTAATGCTTCAAGATGCTTATTTTCTTGTGCACAAGAGACTGAAAGTCAGCAGATAGCCTATTAAACATATGAGACATCAGATGGTGCTAAGTGCTGCAGAGAAAAACAAAGCAGAGAGAGGAGGAAGAGGTTGGGCTGGAGGTGAAGTGCAGAGGAGACTTGTTGTTGTTCAGTCTCTCAGTTGTGTCTGACTCTGTGTGACCCCACTGACTGCAGCATGCCAGGCTTCCCTGTCCTTCACCATCTCCTGGAGTTTGCTCAAACTCATGTCCATGCCAACCAACCATCTCATCCTCTGTTGTCCTCTTCTCCTGCCTTCAGTCTTTCCCAGGGTCAGGGAGGAAGTTGCTGTTTTATAATAAAGGATTTGAGGACAATCTCTCTAGTTAGGTGACTGAAAGGGGTAAGGGAGCAAAACGCAGCTCTCCAGAGAAAGAGCATTTCATGTAGGAGAACAGTGACTCAAAGGCCCTGAGGCAGAAATGTTCTTCCTGTGTCCAAGGAGGCCAGTGAGGTTGGAGTGACTGAAGGGAAGAGAGCAAGACTTGAGGTTAGAGAGAAATGGAAATCCAGATCATTTAGGACTTTAGAAGCCGGTGAAGGGAGATTGTCTTTTCCAGCAAGTGAGAGGGGAAGTCATTGGTGCTTTTTACAGAGAAATGACATGATTTGACTTCTGTTTTAAAAGATTGTTTCAGTTCCTATATTGGGAATTGTGAGAATGCAAAATGAAAAGCAGGAAAAGAGTGTGAATACTGTTACAATAATCCCAATAGGGACGGTGACTGCTTGGACCAAGACAGTAGCTGAACCAGAAGTGAGGACTGATCAGATTCAGATACAGACCCCGGGACACACTGATGGGCCAGATGTGGGGTATATGAGAGCTGTCAAGATGGAGCCAAGAATTTTTAGCCTGATAAAATGGGAGCCCAAAGGTTTTAGGTTAGATAAGCCCTTAGAGTTCACTCACCCATTCTATCCCCACTCATTCACAATTTTGAAAGAAAATGGAGATCCAGAGACACAGAGCAGCTGCCCTGGTCACAGGGAATTAGAAAGCAGAGTGTGGTCTCCTGAATTTCAGTCTACTGTCCCTTTCTCCTTCTTCTTTGGCATCATTGAGTTGATTTCTTAACCCTGGAGAAGTTGTCACAGGCAGCACTCACCAGTGCTCTGACTGAAGAGAAGTGGATAATATGCAAAAGAGAATAAGAATTAGAACATCAATAAATTTGTATTTTTTTAAAATGGTCTTCATCTGTTTTTTAAAAAAAATTTTAGAAGAGCATTTTTTATTTTTCCCTTCTTAGTTTCTTTTAAAAAATAATTTTATTTATTATTTGTTTTTGGCTGTGCTAGGTCTTTGTTGCTTTGTGGGCTTTTCTCTAGTTGGGAGAGCAAGGACTACTCTCTAGTTGGGGTGCACAGGCTTCTCGTTGCGGTGGTTTCTCTTATTGAGAGCGTGTGCTCTAAGTGCACGGGCTTTGGTAGTTGAAGCATGTAGGCTCAGTAGTTGTGGCCCATATGCTCGGTTGCTCCCCAGCATGTGGGATCTTCCTGGGTCAGGGATTGAAACTTTGTCTCCTCCATTGGCGAGTGGATTCTTTACCACTGAGCCACCAGGGAAGCCCTAAGAATATTTTTTTAAGCATAGTTTTAAATTTACAGAAAAATACAGACTTCCAAATACCCCACATCTAGTTTCCCCCATTATTAGTATCTTACACTAATATGATGGATTTGTCTCAATTAATGAACCAAAGTTGATACATTTTTATTA
The DNA here is from genome assembly GCF_027580195.1 of Bos mutus. Lineage (NCBI taxonomy): Eukaryota > Metazoa > Chordata > Mammalia > Artiodactyla > Bovidae > Bos > Bos mutus. The sequence goes on from NC_091632.1 coordinate 62,240,546, forward strand.
ACTAGAGTTGTACTTTATTGTTTTCCTTACTCTTTTCCTAATATCCTTTTCCTATTCCAGTATCATATCCAGGACTACATTATATTCAGTTATCATAGTTTTTTAAATTCCCCTTGGCCATTACTGCATTTCAGAATATCCTTGTTTATGACGACCTTGACAGTTTTGAGGAGTACTGGTCAAGTATTTTGTAGATATCCCTCAACTAGAATTTGTCTGACATTTTTCTCATAATTAGACAGGAGTTATGTTTTTAGGAGGAAGATTGCATGTCATTTCATTAATTCATAAAAAGGGTACATATTATCAATATGATTTATCATTGTGGATGTTAACCTTGATCACCAGGTGAGGTGGTATTTATCAAATTTCTCTTCTGTAATGTTACTCCTTTATTTCCCATTCCACACTATCCTCTTTGGCAGAGTCCCTATGAACAGTTCATTCTTGTGGAATAGGGTATCTTGAAGATGGAATATCTACAAAATTACTTTGAATTCTTCTGCATTGATTTTATATTGGCTCCCCCCATGTATTTATTCAATTATTTATTATACCCATATGGACTGGGCAGGGCACCAACAATGGCTGCTACCTCTGACACAGAAAATGGATGGATGAGTCGTTGGATGGATGAAGGCTTTCTTTTACAGGTGAAAACAGAAGTTGTAACAACAAATTATGTCCACACAAGAACTTATACATGAATGCTCAAGGCAGCATTTTTCATAATAGCCAAAATGTAGAAATAACCCAAATGGTTCTTGAAATAACCCAAATCATCAACGGACAAGTGGATGTTCAAAATGTGACGTAGCTATAAAATGGAATATTATTTGTACAGAAAAAGTGATACAGTACTGATGCATACTATTAATACAATGTAAATGAACCTTGGAAACATGCAAACTGAAAGTAGTCACAAAGACTAGATATAACATGATTCTATTCGCATGACACGTCCAGAATAAGGAAATTGTAGAGACAGAAAGTAGATTAGTGGTTGCCTCAGGCTGGGGCAGGGAGGCCAGTGAGTGAGGGAGGTAATGGCTAAAAGGTACAAGGTTTCCTTCTGAGATGAAAAAAATGTTCCAAAATTGATTGCAGGGATGGTTGCATACATCTATGAATATACTAAAAACCACTGAACTGTAGGCTATAAATGTGTGAATTGTATGGCATGTTAATTATATCTCAATGAAGCTATCTTTAAAAAGAAACTGTAACAGCATGCAAATTGAGAAATATACTTTGGTCTCTTTTATTTTAATACTAGGCTGGATTGTACTTTGGTTTGTAATCCTGGTTATCTTTGGTGCGGAAATGAACAGAAACACAGACCACTTTGAAATGTTGGATAACAACACAAAAATATTCATCTTCAGTTCTAGAAAACACTATAGTGGTTTTGAAATAATTCATTCTCCTTTCTAATTATATTTTGCCTAGGTGACAAGACAAATTTACCTTCCTTGAGTTCATAAAAAGAGACACACAAAGGAAAGATGGGCAAGACACTTTCTAAACGGAAAGTCAAGCTAGAGATAAAGTGTGCTTGAAATAAGCCACGAAGGAGGAGAACAATATGTGACTAATGGATGGTTGAACTCACATATGCACATACACACCACACTACGTGATGTTTTACCCTTACATTCAGCTGACTGTCTTTCCTCTGTTTTTCTTCATTAGCTTGATTACCACCTCAGCTATGAATAAATGACTCCACACTGTTCAGCCTAAGGCTCAGTGAAATGGGCTATTTAAACATTAAATGGAGCCAGATAGACATAAGGAGAGATACAGCTCTAAGCATATGAACTTGAACTTTTTGGCAGATTCTGACCAGCAAATACAGAACACTCTCACTGAGGAGAAATTAGCTCATCATTTGTCTGTGGAGTTGGCCCAGGGCAATCATTTCTTTCCACGTTCCATCTGCAGCCCTGCCATCCCTGTAAAATAGGGTTGGCGTGCTCCCAGAAACATGTTTTTGAAGATGACTCAAGGAATGGCCTCCAATGGTTCTCACAACTGGTACCCTGCTCTTTCCTTAAGGTAGGACCCATCTGAAAATGATAGCTTTCTGCAAGGGGAGTTGAAGGGGGTGACAGGGGTGTTCAAAAGGAAATATTTTCCTTCTAATCAAGTCATAAGCCACAGAGATGGGAGGTGAGACAAAAACTTGGTTCCAGTGTCAACAGGAGGGGCTGATACATGTGGGGGAAAAAAAAAAACACTTGAGACAGAGGAGAAGGGAATCTTCCAGGACAAACAGAGAGTTTGGTTATTCCCCGAAAAGGCTGGCGACTACTGGAGGCTGGAGCTCCCCTCCAGGCTGGAGACTCTCCATCCTGGGGTTTGATGGGGTGAAAAAGCACAGGGCTGGGTGGGGACATATGAGGAATTCGGGAATGAGTAGTTCCAGGTCATTGTTGTTACTGAGTCACTAAGTTGTGTCTGACTCTTTTGTGACCCCATGGACTGTAGCCCACCAGGCTCCTCTGTCCATGGGATTCTCCAGGCAAGAATACTGGAGTGGGTTGCCATGCCCTCCTCCAAGGGATCTTACTAACCCAGGGATCAAACCCACGTCTCTTATATCTCCTGCATTGACAGGCAGATTCTTTACCACTGAGTCACCAGGGAAGCCCCAGAGTCCCAGGTATTCGGGAACAATATTCCTGACTAGTGTCTGCTGAGTTTGCTCTCCACTCACCTCTCCTCAACCCACTCTTTTCATCATGGGCACCATTCAGACTTTCTAGGTCAGTTCTCATTTCCAATACCCCTGACATGGCACCATAACAAACCAAAATTGCTGCACATTCTAACTTTTTATCACCCAGATTACATCTCTTAGACTATTTCTTGAATCTAGAAGTGAATCACAAACCACCATCTGTATTTGCACCACATACCTCTGCTTATGGGATGTGGCAAAAATAGAGAGAAAGGAAGCATGTGAGTGAGTTTCCTCTTCTAGAAACTTTTCTTTTCCCTTTGGGTTTCATGAGAATCTGTCAGCTTGCTGAGCAGACATCACTGCAATTGCAAGATGCTGGGTTATTGATGAGAGTGGTTCGGTTCAGTTCAGTTCAGTTACTCAGTCATGTCCGACTCTTTGTGACCCCTTGAATCTCAGCACGCCAGGCCTCCCTGTCCATCACCAACTCCCAGAGTTCACTCAGACTCATATCCATCAAGTCAGTGATGCCATCCAGCCATCTCATCCTCTGTCGTCCCTTTCTCCTCCTGCCCCCAATCCCTCCCAGATTCAGAGTTTTTTCCAATGAGTCAACTCTTCACATGAGGTGGACAAAGTACTGGAGTTTCAGCTTTAGCATCATTCCTTCCAAAGAAATCCCAGGGCTGATCTCCTTTAGAATGGACTGGCTGGATCTCCTTGCAGTCCAAGGGACTCTCAAGAGTCTTCTCCAACACCACAGTTCAAAAGCATCGATTCTTCGGCGTTCAGCCTTCTCCACAGTCCAATTCTCATCCATACATGACCACAAGAAAAACCATAGCCTTGACTAGACGAACCTTTGTTGGCAAAGTAATGTCTCTGCTTTTGAATATGCTATCTAGGTTGGTCATAACTTTCCTTCCAAGGAGTAAGTGTCTTTTAATTTCATGGCTGCAGTCACCATCTGCAGTGATTTTGGAGCCCCGAAAAGTAAAGTCTGACACTGTTTCCACTGTTTCCCCATCTATTTCCCATGAAGTGATGGGACTGGATGCCATGATCTTCGTTTTCTGAATGTTGAGCTTTAAGCCAGCTTTTTCACTCTCCACTTTCACTTTCACCAAGAGGCTTTTTAGTTTCTCTTCACTTTCTGCCATAAGGGTGGTGTCATCTGCATATCTGAGGTTATTTGATATTTCTCCCAGCAATCTTGATTCCAGCTTGTGTTTCTTCCAGTCCAGCGTTTCTCATGATGTACTCTGCATACAAGTTAAATAAGCAGGGTGATAATATACAGCCTTGATGTACTCCTTTTCCTATTTGGAACCAGTCTGTTGTTCCATGTCCAGTTCTAACTGTTGCTTCCTGACCTGCATACAGACTTCTCAAGAGGCAGGTCAGGTGGTCTGGTATTCCCATCTCCTGAAGAATTTTCCACAGTTTATTGTGATCCACACAGTCAAAGGCTTTGGCATAGTCAATAAAGCAGAAATAGATGTTTTTCTGGAACTCTCTTGCTTTTTCCATGATCCAGCGGATGTTGGCAATTTGATCTCTGGTTTCTCTGCCTTTTCTAAAACCAGCATGAACATCTGCAAGTTCATGGTTCACATATTGCTGAAGCCTGGCTTGGAGAATTTTGAGCATTACTTTACTAGCTTGTGAGATGAGTGCAATTGCGCAGTAGTTTGAGCATTCTCTGGCATTGCCTTTCATTGGGATTGGAATGAAAACTGACCTTTTCCAGTCCTGTAGCCACTGCTGAGTTTTCCAAATTTGCTGGCATATTGAGTGCAGCACTTTCATGGCATCATCTTTCAGGATTTGAAATAGCTCAACTGGAATTCCATCACCTCCACTAGCTTTGTTCGTAGTGATGCTTTCTAAGGCCCACTTGACTTCACATTCCAGGATGTCCAGCTGTAGGGGAGTGATCACACCATTGTGATTATCTGGGTCGTGAAGATCTTTTTTGTACCGTTCTTCTGTGTATTTTTGCCACCTCTTCTTAATCTCTTCTGCTTCTGTTAGGTCCATACCGTTTCTATCCTTTATTGTGCCCATCTTTGCATGAAATGTTCCCTTGGTATCTCTAATTTTCTTGAAGAGATCTCTAGTCTTTCCCATTCTGTTGTTTTCCTCTATTTCTTTGCATTGATTGCTGAGGAAGGCTTTCTTATCTCTTCTTGCTATTCTTTGGAACTCTGCATTCAGATGCTTATATCTGTCCTTTTCTCCTTTGCTTTTTGCTTCTCTTCTTTCCACAGCTATTTGTAAGGCCTCCCCAGACAGCCATTTTGCTCTTTTGCATTTCTTTTCCATGGGGATGGTCTTGATCCCTGTCTCCTATACAATGTCACGAACTTCATTCCATAGTCCATCAGACACGCTCTCTATCAGACCTAGACCCTTAAAACTATTTCTCACGTCCACTGTACAATCATAAGGGATTTGATGTAGGTCATACCTGAATGATCTAGTGGTTTTCCCTACTTTCTTCAATTTAAGTCTGAATTTGGTAATAAGGAGTTCATGATCTGAGCCACAGTCAGCTCCTGGTCTGGTTTTTGCTGACTGTATAGAGTTTCTCCATCTTTGGCTGCAAAGAATATAATCAATCTGATTTCGGTGTTGACCATCTGGTGATGTCCATGTGTAGAGACTTCTCTTGTGTTGTTGGAAGAGGATGTTTGCTATGACCAGTGCATTTTCTTGGCAAAACTCTATTAGTCTATGCCCTGCTTCATTCCATATTCCAAGGCCAAATTTGCCTGTTACTCCAGGTGTTTCTTGACTTCCTACTTTTGCATTCCAGTCTCCTATAATGAAAAGATAATGACATCTTTTTTGGGTGTTAGTTCTAAAAGGTCTTGTAGGTCTTCATAGAACCGTTCAACTTCGGCTTCTTCAGCATTACTGGTTGGGGCATAGACTTGGATTACTGTGATATTGAATGGTTTGCCTTGGAAATGAACAGAGATCATTCTGTTGTTTTTGAGATTGCATCCAAGTACTGCATTTCGGACTCTTTTGTTGACCATGATGGCTACTCCATTTCTTCTAAGGGATTCCTGCCTGCAGTAGTATATATAATGGTCATCTGAGTTAAATTCACCCATTCCAGTCCATTTTAGTTCGCTGATTCCTAAGATGTCGACATTCACTCTTGCCATCTCTTGTTTGACCACTTCCAATTTGCCTTGATTCATGGACCTGACATTCCAGGTTCCTATGCAATATTGCTCTTTACAGCGTCGGACCTTGCTTCTATCACCAGTCACATCCATAGCTGGGTACTGTTTTTGCTTTGGCTCCATCCCTTCATTCTTTCTGGAGTTATTTCTCCACTGATCTCCAGTAGTATATTGGGCACCTACTGACCTGGGGAGTTCCTCTTTCAGTATCCTATCATTTTGCCTTTTCATACTGTTCATGGGGTTCTCAAGGCAAGAATACTGAAGTAATTTGCCATTCCCTTCTCCAGTGGACCATGGGAGTGGTAGGGTGGGTTAAAGAAATTCAAATGTAAAACTCAAGAGAAGATAGCTTCAGTGTATTAGCATTGCCTGTATTGGCATGTTCAATACAACATATAAATTATGTGTGAATTCTAGAGTAACCGTCTTCCTGCCACTTGCCACACTTCCTGTATTTGAATACAACTCTTAAGAAAACTCCCAGGGGAAAATTCCTGCTTAAACTCATCTTGTATTCCCTTCCCTTAAACTCAACACTTGGCACCATCCACTTCAGTGAATGACACTTTCTAGGAGGTCAGCAGGTATTTCTGTTCACTCATCCTAGGAAATTCATCTGCCAGTTGCAGTAGCCTCACCAACATGACATTTTAGTAGATAATTTGTCATTGACATGGAAAACATCAGTCTAACAGACAAAAATCTCCCCAGGGCTTCAAATTCCTATTACCTTTTTGGTAACCTAAGGGGCTAACTCACTACTTCTCACTCCTCTTTGTAGAGAAGTTATCCAAAATCCTTAGTAGATATTCAAAGCCTTCCATGACTGTTCCCTTCCTACAGTTCCAGCCTTTCCTTCTATCTCTCTCCCTAATGTCAAAGGTGTAGCTAAGCTGGGCAACTGAGCATTTCCTGAACATGCCCACTGCTTTCTCATCCTGTGCTTTTGTGTATGCAGCGTTCTCCCCCATCAGGGATGCCAGCTTCTCACATTCCACCTGTTGAAATTCAACCTATCCCTCAAAATCCAATTCAAATTTGAGTTTATCTATTCATACAAAGTCCTACCTGGCTCTACATCCCCAAATCTTCCCTACTGTAATGAATTTCTCTTTCCCCTTGGCAATATCAATATACAGAATTATCAGATTTTGCCTAATTTAATTACCAGAAAGTATTTCTCTCATTCAAAAAATACAATTTAAGGGACTTTAACTTTTTCTCTATGTTTATCTTCGTTCCTAGAAAGTCATCTTGTCTAGAATACTTAGCAGATTTATGTGATAAACTTCTGGTTGGTAGGACCCAACCTCCAGATTGCATGAATATTTAATGAGAAGGGATGAACAAATAATTAGTATAAACTAATTGCTTTTCTTTTAGATCAACTGACTCAAGCTTTGAAAAATGGTGATGATGCTATACTTTTTTATTATTGTCCTATTTGGGATCACAGGATAACACCACACCCTGGTGGGTAGACTTGAAGAATCCTTAAACAAGATAATATCTAGACTGCTTAATATTGGGAAAAGAGAATAATTCTGGGTCAGAGAATGAGAAATCAGAAGGAAGTCTGGCTTAAGGGGAAAACTTTCTCTTTTAGAGCCAGAAACAAGTAGGGCTTGGTCTAGGAGACACGGAAATGCCTATAGCAATGTCAGAGGTGGGAGGTGAATCCCCCAAGACCACAGAGATGTTAGCTGCGTGTGTCAGGCAGACAGCCTATCTGAGCCTGAACCCTCCAGACATTCTGTATCTGTGCAATGTGGTTATTTCCTTTCCATTATCTCAGATTTTGATACATTCTTACTACCTGCAGCAATCTGCTCTACCATGTAAAATTCAGGGGAAACCAGTCTCACCCTTAAAATGAGAAGAACAGAGGGACGGCTACAGTCAGAGGGATTGTCCCAATGGTAACTCAGCCTAGAGGTGACCCCATAGGGGATATGGGAGCTATAGGAGGTAACAAAGAGCACACTGACAATTTGATACTAAAGAGAATGTGATAGCAGATACTTTGCAGTTAATCACTTCCTAATTGACAAGTGTTCTGAACTTTTTATATTGGCTGCTCTCAAATGGTTAATAACAGTAATTTATTCAAGCTATTGCAAACACAAGTCAGAAGTTAACACGTGTTACGGAGGTGCCATTAAACAACAGAACTAGCCAAGATGATTTTAGCACTTTTCTTTTGGGAATATGCTGCTTGAAAGAAATATGTCTCAGAAGTCAATACCAAATTGGGTTAAAGATAATTAATTGCAGAATGTGTATGAAAGAACAACTCAAATTAATTTTTGAAATCTGTATGCAAAAGACTGATTTTTTTGGAAATGAAATTCAATTGTTTCACTGTTTAGGCACTATTAGCATTGCCCTCAGCCTTGGGCCATCTCTAAAACATATCTGGTGGGTCAGTGGTAAAGAACCTGCCTGTCAAGACAGGAAACTGGGTTTGATACCTGATTTGGGAAGATCCCACCTGCCCCAGAGCAACTACTGAGCCTGTGTTCTAGAGCCTCGGAACTACAGAAGCCCACACACCCTAGAGCCTGTGTTCTGCAACAAGACAAGCTGTCACAAGAAGAAACCTGTGTACCACAACTAGAGAGGAACCCCCTTCACTGCAGCCAGAGAAAAGAGCACAACAATGGAGACCCAGCACAGCCAAAAATAAATAAATATATAAATAAGTCTTAAAAAGCTAATAGAGTATTTACTGTAGGCTCTGATCACACATCAACAGACTCCTTATAGTATTAAAACAGAATTTTTTATTATTATGAGTAGCTCATAGCTTAGCAGAGAAACAATTTGGTGACTGTACTGACTGAAATATGCAAAGAATAGTATAGGAATTCTAAAGGGAGGCTAGTCATTGGACACTTCCTAATGACAAATTTACAAAACTTCTTGCTTGCATGCATGGTAAATTGCTTCAGTTGTGTAAGACTCTTTGCAACCCCGTGGACTATAGCCTGTCTGGCTCTTCTGTCCATGGTATTCTCCAGACAAGAATACTGGAGTGGGTTGCTGTGCACTCTTCCATGGGATCCTCCCTACCCAGGGATCAAACCTGTATCTCTTACATCTCCTACATTGGTAGGTGGGTTCTTGACCACTAGTTCCACCTGGGAAGCCTCTTGCTTGCATATGTTTCATCAAATTAATTTGTTTTTAAGTTTTCTGGATAGACTTTTACTTGCTTGCAGTTACTTTGCTATCATCTCAACCAGTAGTATACTTAATTTTGTGGCTAGGTTTTTTCTGTATAATTAATCAAAGGTTAGGGTGCCAAACAGAGATGCTGAGAGAGTTGGGGGCTTCTCAAATGGTGGAAAAAGAATCCTGGCAAATCTTCCCTTAAAAAGCATTGACATAACTGGCAAAATTCTCAAAAGCAGCAATTTCAAAACTTTAGAAATTAACCAAAGGCATAAAACAAACTGAAAATCATTTTTTCAGGAAAAGCAACTGACTTTCACTAAGAAGAGTGGGGTCTACAGCATTTATTCCCACTCCACCCAGCCCCCAGGTCCACGGTTCAGTAACCATGAAGACCAAAAACCTCACTGCCATGGAGGGGGCTGATCATATCTGAAGCTTCCCATAAAAATCTTATACCCTAGGGTATGGTCAAAAACAAAAGCAATAACAATATTGTAAAGTAATTAGCTTCCAATTAAAATTAATTAATTAATTTTTTTAAAAAGCAATTAGTGGCAAGCAGTTGGGAAAGCCAGTATTGCATTTGCCTAAGCCTGCTGGTGACTGTGAAGAAGGCTGAGCGCCAAAGAATTGATACTTTTGAACTGTGGTGTTGGAGAAGACTCTTGAGAGACCCTTGGACTGCAAGGAGATCCAACCAGTCCATTCTGAAGGAGATTAGCCCTGGGATTTCTTTGGAAGGAATGATGCTAAAGCTGAAACTCCAGTACTTTGGCCACCTCATGCGAAGAATTGACTCATTGGAAAAGACTGATGCTGGGAGGGATTGGGGGCAGGAGGAGAAGGGGACGACAGAGGATGAGATGGCTGGATGGCATCACTGACTTGATGGACGTGAGTCTGAGTGAACTCCGGGAGTTGATGATGGACAGGGAGGCCTGGCGTGCTGCAATTCAAGGGGTCGCAAAGAGTCGGACACAACTGAGCGACTGATCTGATCTGATCTGAAGCCTGCTGGTTGAAATAAGCAGAGACCAGTCAAAAATGTTAAAGGAATATCTGGAGAAAAGAGACAGCCATGGGAGCTTTGAAAAGATCCAACATAGTCCTGGAGATCTGGAAGACTATGTGCATGTAGAAGGATGTATGTACATTCAGGAAAGACCAAAGTGGGTCCCAGGGCTGCTAAATGAGCATGAGGACCTAAGCATACAGAAAGTGAAAGCTCAAAGAGAATTATGAACCATTTGAACTTTGAAAGTATGCACCAACCCATACAGATCCCTTGGCAATGAATGGAAGCCTTGCTAACTCAAGATGTTTAAGGTAAACTTATAACAATCTTTGGATAACCATGCAGCTATGCTGAACCAGAAATGATTGCTAAGAATTGACTTGAACATAAAAACAATTAAAAACTTTAAAAACCTGATCAGAAACTTCAGCAGCCAGTTGCTGAACTGCTGAACAGACTGTATTAGTCCAGGCAAGACACTTTACAAACCAACAACATCCCTTGGGAGGATCTAAATCCAGAATCACCATGATATATTATCTAGCATGTTCAGGTTTTTTGTTACCAGAAATGCAGAGAAACAGGAAAATGTAGCCTATACTCTGGAAAACAAGCAATCAATAAAACTCTAAGAGAGCCCAGATATTGGGCTTAGTAGACAGAGACTTCATATTTGCTATTATAGATATGTTTAAAGAATGAAAAGAAGCCACGTTTAATCACTAAATGAAAGGCTTTCCTGTTGGCTTAGATAGTGGATAGTCTGCCTGCAAAGCAAGAGACCCAGTTTTGATCACTGGGTCAGGAAGATGCCGTGGAGAAGGAAATGACAACCCCTCCAGTATTCTTACCTGGAAAATCCCATGGCAAGGCTACACCCCATGGGGTCACAGAGTCGGACATGACTGAGCGACTAACACATTATAATAATATGTCACCAAATAGAGAATATCAATAAAGAAACAGTCACTTTTTTTCAGGAAAAAAAGGCCTAATAAAAGTTCTGGAGTTGAAGAGTACGATAACCAAAATGAAAAATGCACTAGATTGGCTCAAAAATAAATCTGAACAGGCAGAAGGAAGAGCCTGCAAACTTAAAGACAGATAAAGAGAGATTATCCAATCTGAAGAACAGAAGGAAGAAGAAGGGAAAGAGCGAGACACAGAGAAAGAAATACTTGAAGAAGTAATAGCTGAACACTTTCCAAATTTTATTTTTAAAACATTCATCTACATAGCCAAAAATCACAATAAATCACAATAAATAAATAAAGTAGGATGACAGGCAGAGATAGTGGTAAAGAGCCCGCCTGCCAGTGCAGGAGATGTAAAAGATACAGGTTCAATCCCTGGGTTGGGAAGATCCTCAGGAGGTGGGCACGGCAGTATACTGCTTGGAGAATCCCATGGACAGAAGAGTCTAGCGGGCTATAGCCCATAGGATCGCAAAGACTCGGACATGACTAAAGCGACTGAGCATGAGAGTACACTGCGTCTATCCATGGTGTCTCTCACCCCACGGGACATACCTGCTTCACTTTCCCCAGCAGATTTCTCTGGTCTCAATCACATACTTTCTGACTCTACTTTGTTGACCTTACTGAGCAGCTAGACTCCTAATCTAAGTTATTCTCGGCCAGCCTGGTCACTTCAATGATCTTAGTTTGGTTTGGCAGAAATTATTTTAATTCAGAAGCAACCAAAGACTTGAAGAAGAAAAGCTAAGATACTCATAGACTCTCTATGAGAATTTGTCTCTTTTGTTCCTCTCTGTTTAACTGGTGTATAAAGTTTGAATAAATATGTGTTGGATAATGAATCAAACTCAGATGGTCATAGTGGTTCACAGTTCAGAGTTTCTAAAGAGATAAGTCACAAGCTTCCAGTGGTTAGGAAAATTTTGAGAGGCAGCAATAGATAGTAATCTATGTAATCATCCTTTTTTTTTGCTTCAACTAAGCCAATTTATTTTTTTTACTTTAATTAAAGTAAATAATTTTGTATAAAAAAGTATTCTGAAACCATTGTTGTCTCCATTACACTTTACATTTTCTTACACATTATCTGTTACTTTGCTCATCGTTCTCCCATCAGTCATCAGTTAATGTCACTTAGATTCCTGGAGTTGCCAGGAAAAAGAAAGAAAAGCAAGCAGGCTGGGAGCTGGCACATTTGGAGGAAGAAAATCCCAGAGTTCTATTTCTTTTCTTTTGAGAATCTGCAGGTTTCCATTCTCAGCTCTTTCACTGTATCAGGACCATTGACTTGTTCAAGAGTCCTAACCACCAGCTTGAGAAACATTTTTTAGGTCACTACCTAGAATCAATTAACAAAAGAAAGCAAATAGATCAACTAGGAGACAGGCTAAAAAAAAGAAAATAATATACACCATCTAAAGCATTAAAGCAAGGTAAAATATGACCATTCAATTTGGATTTTTGTATTAAATAATTATTGGTAGTTAAACTGCAATTTTTTATTTTTTTTACTTGTGAAAGGATAATCTTTTATTGCCTCTTTTAATGTGCAATTATTTTATTAAGTATTTTTCCAAATTATTTCATAAGGTTAATTTTATGTAAGTTAAGTATACCAAAGCTTTCCTGGTGGCTCAGAGGTTAAAGTGTCTGCCTGCATCTTCCTGCAAAGCGGGAGACCTGGGTTTCAAGATCCCCTGGAAAAGGAAATGGCAACTCACCCCAGTATTCTTGCCTGGAGAATCCCATGGACAGAGGAGCCTGGTAGGCTACAGTCCACGGGGTTGCAAAGAGTCAGACACGACTGAGCGACTTCACTTTCATTTTCACTTTAAGTATACCAAAGAACTTGGCATTTCCAGATGTAACATTCAAGATTTAAATCATTCTAGTGATCCCAAAGAGTGATGTGTTAATAGACATTTGTGATCTTGATAAAAGCACACAACGGCCCATTTGCCACCTGTGAGTTGCTTAGCTAATGAGTGAGCAGAGCAGGCTACCCAGCAACCTTGTATTCAACCACTTTATAAATATACCCACAATTGGATTTGTTGTTGTCTAGTCGCTAAGTTGAACATGACTGAAGTGACTTAGCAGCAGCAGCAGCAGCAGTCACTAAGTCATGTCTGACTCTTTGTGAACCGATGGACTGTAGCCTGCCAAGCTCCTCTGTCCATGGGATTTCTCAGGCAAGAATACTGGAGTGGGTTGCCATTTCCCTCTCCAGGGGATCTTCCCAATCCAGCGATCAAACCCACATCTCCTACATCAGCAAATGGATTCTTTACCACTGAGCCACCAGGAAAGCCCCACATTTGGATTGCGGCTGGTGTAATCTGACTTCTCCCTGCTATTCAGTGTCTCCCTGCTATTCACCATCCTTCTCTTTACCACGATGGCCTAGTGGCTGTCCTCAACCCTTGAAAGCATTACTGTGGCTTAAACTGCAATTCTTTTAAAATCCATATGTTGCTCTTAGCTTATGTTTCCTTTACTCTTTTCATCTCTGGAGTTAACAGGTAGCCCGCTGGATGTGTTATCTGGTTGCTATGGAAACTGTTCACCGAAAACTAGTGCTTAAGACCAGAGCAACAGGGTAGCAATGAATGAGCAGTGATGGCTGCAGACTCTGGTTACCAATCCTGAAGCACAGCTGGGAAGGAAGTCTCAGAGGAGTCTATCTGAGATGCAGTATACCTCGAGGGAATGCAGAGACAGTCCCTCAACCTCTCGCTGGCCTACAGCCTTTACGTGTCCCCTTTACCATGAGCTAAAAGAAGTAATAAGTCAAAGTCATGATGAAATAGAGGGCCAGAGGTTCAGCTGAGAGGAAATGGTTCCAACTTCCCTTTTTGGTGTAAAGGTCTTCAGAATTATTCTGGGACAGTGAAGTTTTCAAGAACACACTAGGCTTGTTCAGCTGCCCTCTGAAATCTGAGACATACATATGCAAGACATGCCAAGGTCAGGGTTGTGCTCTGTGCTCAGCACCATCTGGAGGCATTAGCATGAGTGAATCCACTTGTCTTTTTTTGTCCTTTTGTGAATTCATTTTCCAGACTTATGCATCCTGTTTCAAGCTGTTTATGCACAACAAATTTGACTTTTAGAAAAATCTGAGATCATCCAAAACAGTAATTCCCTCTTCACATTCATCCCTGAGAGAAAAAAATAATAAACTTTGATCTCGGGACAGAGGCATGTTCTACACATATGACTGGTTTAGTCACTGTAATAGTCAAGAAAATGGTTTGCCTATTTTTAACCTACTAATTTTTTATAAAGATCTAAATAGTGGCTGAATGTGTATGTATGTCCCTAAATGAGACTCATAAGGCCCTTTCTTCTGCATATAACAACAAGTATGCATGTTTCTGGTTGGCAAATACTATCACCAACTGATGTATAAGTATTTCTGTACAAGGTGAAACACAAACTTCATTCAGAGAAAAAAATTTTCTACAAAAAGTGAAAACAGTGGCTGCAGAATTTATGGTACCATCCAATTTAACTTTGAATCGATAGATTACATCAAGAACTTGAAGATACTTTTTACCCTTGGAAAGAGATTAGGTTACAAAATCAGCCTAAGCCACAAAGAGATGCTAAGTAAGAATCCCTTATCATGTTTATTGTCTTTTCAGAAGAAAAATTTTATGAAGTATATTCATTGTCTTTATTTCTCTGAGAAACAGAGAAGTTACTTACATTTAATTGTAAGAAGGCAGAACCTCTTTGAGAGAACATTTTGAAGTTAAGGAAATTAGATGTTAAAGATTCAAGCCCCTTCTTGGTTCCATCCAAATAAAAGAATTAAATGAATATATACAAGGAGAATTTATCTCCATCACCAGGCTATCTCCATCAGCGGGCATGGTTTTGGAGTACACAGACTGAGACACAAATCTCTACTCTTCCCCTTAGTAGGTGTGTGGACTTAGGAAAGTTGCATAATCTCTCTAAGCCTCTGTTTTCTGATGAATAACATGGAGATAATAATAGTACTCAGGATGTCTTGGATGGTTCAGTGGGTAAAGAATCCTCCTGCCAATGCAGGGGACACAGGAGACAAGGGTTCAATCTCTGGGTAGGGAGGAGGAAATGGTAACTCACTCCAGTATTCTCCCCTGAAAAAATCCCCTGGACAGAGGAGCCTGGAGGGCTACAGTCCAAGTATTGAAAAAAGCTGGACATGACTGAGCAACTAAATACACACACAATAATAATAATACACAAAAAACTTCATGAGGATTTAATATAAACAGGAGGAGATGACACTTGTAAAATGCCTACAGTGTGCTGGAAACCAGTTTGTGAGAACCTAGTCTGTGTAGCTCCTCCCAACTCTTATTCTGAACTCTTCTCAATTTTGGTAACTTGAAACTGATCATGGTAGAAGTATTTACACCATGGAAATTGGCAGCACTTCAAGTAAGGGCTTTGTTTTTAGTTTCAGACTGAAGCAGTTTTTTTAGCACACCACTCCTCCTGTCCACAGTAAATGCTCAATTATAGCTTCTTATCATGTAACAACAATGGCCCATAGGATTCCCTAAGCACTGAAGCTCTGAACAAACCCAGTTAGAGCTAAACATAGAAAGGAAAACAGGCAAAAGTGAATTCAATAATGTTTGAATGGAGTTGCAGAGTAGTAGCCTCACTAATATTTCCAGGGATCACAAGAAAGATTGTTATAGAGTGTGTGGTTTGGTTAGCACAGACCTTTCAAAAAACAACAGTAACTCAAGTACAAGCTTTCCTGGCACCTGAATGGGTGGCCTGGAAGATCAGTGAAGACTCAGATGGCAGAAATTTGAAACATGTCTCTGAAGAAGAGAACATTTTACTCTCCACCTTGCTGCTGCTGCTGCTGCTAAGTTGCTTCAGTCGTGTCCGACAGTGTTCGACCCCATTGATGGCAGCCCATCAGGCTCCACCATCCCTAGGATTCTCCAGGCAAGAACACTGGAGTGGGTTGCCATTTCCTTTTCCAATGCAGGAAAGTGAAAAGTGAATGTGAAGTCGCTCAGTTGTGTCCAACTCTTAGGGACCCCATGGACTGCAGCCTACTAGGCTCCTCCGTCCATGGGATTTTCCAGGCAAGAGTACTGGAGTGAGTTGCCATTGCCTTCTCCTAGTCTCCACCTTAACATAATGTTAAACGTGACAGTTCCCTAGCAAAGTGATGGGTTGAACTGTGCAGTTCTTCTTATTGTACAGATGATAAGAGACTTCCTGGAACTGCAGATCTCAGGAAATAGGTCTTCTCCCAGAGTTGATTCACGTGGACTTCTGCAAGCTACGTGGGCCAGTTTCAGATGAGGTGATCTGTTTCTGAGTTCATGATGATACCACAGCTGTTTTCAGACTTGTCTCTCCTCTGCTCATTTCCTGTTAGTCACCTGATGAGAGTGAGAGAAAATGATTCTATTTACAAGCCAATTTCTCTCTCTTTCCCCATCCCTCCCCCACTTTTCTCTCTCTCTTGTTGTCTCTCACAAATCTAACAGAGAACTGAGTAGCAGAAATGATGTTCCAACCTGGGTGAGGTTGGCAGTAATAACCCAGCTAGGAGAATGCCAACTCCCTGAGACCCCATGGATAGCAGCAGGTCATGCTTTACCTAAAAGGGAGATGTCTACGTAGATAAGTTGTCAGTACCAAGAGGTCTATTGACAAGTAATAAAGACTCAGTCATGGGAACCAGAAAAAACAGGAAGAAATGGGCTATGGGAAATGAAAAGCAAGGAAGGATCCTCTCTCAGGGGAACTAAGTTACTGTACAAGTTACAAGGAATCCAGGTACCATTCATCTGTGGGAATAAAGTGAAGAAAAGAAACCACTTATTAGAAATGCAGTGTGTGTCATGAGGTGGGCACAAGTCAAAATCAGAAGGAGATTTAACAAGGAGATTGGCTTGGTGCTAACTCTCTGGGCCAGATCTTTGATAAAAATAAAATCAAAATCTATTAATATATAGAAGATTGCCTTGATTCTAAAAAGATGCAGTGACACAAAGCCAGGAAACTGAGTAAATTATTACACAAGACTCAGCAACATGTCTACATAGAAGTCTCAGATAAAAGGTGGTTCTTCATCCAATAAAATAACACAACCTTATCAAATTACAATGGCTAAATCAACTCTAAACACACTTAATATATGTAGGTGGCAGCTACTATGCTTTGGGTAATGTTGTTGTTTTAAATAAATTAATTCTAAGAAATTTTAATCTTGAACTGATAAATATGACACACATACTGACAACCAGTGTTCATTTCATATGATTTCAACCTGAAATATTTTTATTCAAGTAGCAAACAAAAGACCCCACCAGAGATCCAGGGGTCTCAAGAATTCCTACGTGATTACAGACTGATTTCTACCAAGCCAGTAGGACCAAATTTTCCCATAAGTATAGTAGAGAGCAGCCTACATTTGGTGGCATCCATTCCCATTCAGCTGCGACCCATGTGGCTCAATGGGTAAAGAATTCACCTGCAATGCAGGAGACACTGGAGATGTGGGTTCTATCCTTGGAATAGGAAGATCCCCTGGAGAAAGAAATGGCAACCCACTCAGGTATTCTTGCTAGAGAATCCCATGGGCAAGAGGAGCCTGGGAGGATACAGTCCTTAGGGTTGCAAAGAGTCAGACAATTGGACAAGACTGAAGAGACTGAGCACATTCCCCCATCAGCTAAATTTGAAGACTTCGAGTTCCTCCAGGGAGTTACTGACTCAATTCAGGACAATATCTATTAAGCACAACCCACTCTAGTATTCTTGCTTGGGCTTCCCTGGTGGCTCAGCAGTAAAGAATTCTCCTGCCAATACAGAAGACTCAGGTTTGATCCTTGGGTCAGGAAGATCCCCTGGAGAAGGAAATGGCAACCCACTCTAGTACTCTTGCCTGGAAAATTCCATGGACAGAGGAGTTGGGAAGGCTATAGTTCCTGGGGTCGCAAAGAGTCAGACATGATTTAGCCACTAAACAGCAACCACAGCAATATGCCATGCAATGTGCAAAACTCTGGAGACTTTGAGACAAATGAGCGTTGGCCTCAGCTATTGAGAACCTGAGTTAGAAAAGCATACTTTTTCCATTTTTCCTCAAAAATATATGCTACAGATCACAGTAGGCAAGAAAACATGGTTGATTCAGAGCGAGTTCATGTCATTGCCAAGAAAAATCATTATAGTGGAAATCTGTTGAATTTTCTCTGCTCAACATCTCACATTTTTAGAAACTGCAGTCCTCTTCACTCAGAACTCCCCTTCTGTTGCACAAAGTCCCAGGAACACAGTCCTCCTCACCAATCCATGTTTGCATGGACAGAAACACACAATCTTGGTCAACCAGACCCTCTTTCCTGGCATTTTGACCAGAGACACAGGGCTGAAGGCAATTACAGCTGAGTCATCCAGTGCTTGTGTCCTATGGATCCTGCCATCAAACAACATTTCAGTGATCTATTGGCTCCTATAGTGAGAGTCTGTCCATTGACCTAGTTCTGGTTATTCCAGAGGCCAGGTTGCTCAACTTTTCCTTTAGTTTCCTTCCAGTAAATCCTTATTCCTCTCTTAATGTGGGTTTTTATTGCTTTCAGCCAAAAACTCTAACAATAATTCTACATGCCTACTTTTCACTGAACCATAGTTTATTCAATGAGCACCCACCATATTTTGGTATAATTTTAGTTGTATTGGGATTTGTATTCATAGAATTAACACATAGACATAAAATTCAAATAATAAAGCAAAACACCAAGCAGAATGCACATGTCTCTTGGGAACTCACTTCCTTTACAAGATGGTCACTGCATGATGCAAAACTTTCTCAAATTGGATCATGCTATACAATAAAAACAAAACCGGGAGCTGACTATGGCTCAGATCATGAACTTCTTATTGCCAAATTCAGACTGAAATTGAAGAAAGTAGGGAAAACCACTAGACCATTGAGGTATGACCTAAATCAAATCCCTTAGGATTATACAGTGGAAGTGAGAAATAGATTTAAGGGCCTAGATCTGATAGACAGAGTGCCTGATAAACTATGGATGGAGATTCATGACATTGTACAGGAGACAAGGATCAAGACCATCCCCATGGAAAAGAAATGCAAAATAGCAAAATGGCTGTCTGGGGAGGCCTTACAAATAGCTGTGAAAAGAAGAAAAGCGAAAAGCAAAGGAGAAAAGGAAAGATATAAGCATCTGAATGCAGAGTTCCAAAGAATAGCAAGGAGAGATAAGAAAGCCTTCCTCAGCGATCAATGCAAAGAAATAGAGGAAAACAACAGAATGGGAAAGACTAGAGATCTCTTCAAGAAAATTAGAGATACCAAGGGAACATTTCATTCAAAGATGGGCTTGATAAAGGACAGAAATGATATGGACCTAACAGAAGCAGAAGATATTAAGAAGAGGTGGCAAGAATACACAGAACTGTACAAAAAATATTTTCATGACCCAGATAACCACGATGGTGTAATCACTCACCTAGAGCCAGACATCCTGGAATGTGAAGTCAAGTGGGCCTTAGAAAGCATCACTACGAACAAAGCTAGTGGAGACAATGGAATTCCAGTTGAGCTATTTCAAATCCTGAAAGCTGATGCCATGAAAGTGCTGCACTCAATATGCCAACAAATTTGGAAAACTCAGCAGTGGCTACAGGACTGGAAAAGGTCCGTTTGCATTCCAATCCCAATGAAAGGCAATGCCAGAGAATGCTCAAACTACTGCACAATTGCACTCATCTCACACGCTAGTAAAGTAATGCTCAAAATTCTCCAAGCCGGGCTTCAGCATTACGTGAACTGTGAACTTCCAGATGTTCAAGCTGGTTTTAGAAAAGGCAGAGGAACTAGAGATCAAATTGCCAACATCCGCTGGATCATCAAAAAAGCAAAAGAGTTCCAGAAAAACATCTATTTCTGCTTTATTGACTATGCTAAAACCTTTGACTGTGTGGATCACAATAAACTGTGGAAAATTCTTCAAGAGATGGGAATACCAGACCACCTGATCTGCCTCTTGAGAAATTTGTATGCAGGTCAGGAAGCAACAGTTAGAACTGGACATGGAACAACAGACTGGTTCCAAATAGGAAAAGGAGTACGTCAAGGCTGTATATTGTCACCCTGCTTATTTAACTTCTATGCAGAGTACATTATGAGAAACGCTGGGCTGGAAGAAACACAAGCTGGAATCAAGATTGCCGGGAGAAATATCAATAACCTCAGATATGCAAATGACACCACCCTTATGGCAGAAAGTGAAAAGGAACTAAAAAACCTCTTGATGAAAGTGAAAGTGGAGAGTGAAAAAGCTGGCTTAAAGCTCAACATTCAGAAAACGAAGATCATGGCATCTGGTCCCATCACTTCATGGCAAATAGATGGGGAAACAGTGTCAGACTTTATTTTTGGGGGCTCCAAAATCACTGCAGATGGTGACTGCAGCCATGAAATTAAAAGATGCTTGCTCCTTGGAAGGAAAGTTATGACCAACCTAGATAGCATATTCAAAAGCAGAGACATTACTTTGCCAACAAAGGTCCATCTAGTCAAGGCTATGGTTTTTCCTGTGGTCATGTATGGATGTGAGAGTTGGACTGTGAAGAAAGCTGAGTGCCGAAGAATTGATGCTTTTGAGCTGTGGTGTTGGAGAAGACTCTTGAGAGTCCCTTGGACTGCAAGGAGGTCCAACTAGTCCATCCTAAAGGAGATCAGCCCTGGGATTTCTTTGGAAGGACTGATGCGGAAGCTGAAACGCCAATACTTTGGCCACCTCATGCGAAGAGTTGACTCATTGGAAAAGACCCTGATGCTGAGAGGGATTGGGGGCGGGAAGAGAAGGGGATGACAGAAGATGAGATGGCTAGAGGGCATCACCAACTCTATGCACATGAGTTTGAGTAGACTCCGGGAGTTGGTGATGGGCATGGAGGCCTGGCATACTAGGATTCATGGGGTCACAAAGAGTTGGACACCACTGAGCAACTGAACTGAACTGAACTGATGCCAAAATACTATTGTGAAACTCATTGCTTACTTTTAACAATGTAACAATTATATCATTCCATATCAGTGTCCACAGTTCTGATTCAGCCTTTTAAGTGGTTGTATATTACTTTATTTCATAGAATGTTTTAAATGTAACCACTTTTCAACAATGGGCATTTAGTCGTTTCTAATCATTTGTTAATATAATCAATGGTATGATTTTAAAATACACATTATAATCTAGAACTGATAAGGAGATTTATGAGGAAACTCCCCACCAGAGGAAGAGGAAATGGCAATGTCTTCAGGAATATTTGCCCCCAAATATTCTTAGCACAAGCAATAAAGAGATTAAATGGTAAGGATGACTGGATATTAGGAGATTACCAGCTGAGACCTTTGCCGTGAATATATATGTGATCACTGTGGTCCACCAACTTCTACTGAGATTTAAGCATGATTAGGAGATGATTAAAGCTTCTGCATAATATACTGGATTATTGTTTCAAGTCAGAGCCTAGATACAAAGGTTCCTTCCTACTTTTTAAACTCCCTTTCTACCAATACCCCCCAAATTAAGGTGAACCATCAGCTAACACAACAAGGAGCTTTCCACAGGGGGCATTCAAAATCAAAGTCCTGGGCTGAAGATTGAGGGGTGAAAAAGAAGAAAGAGAAAGTCAAGAATAAATTTATTGCACAATCAGGTGGTGTTAGTGTTCTCCCTGGTGAGGAAGCATCAACATAAATTTCCTAAAGTAGGACCTTTGACTTCAGGAGTACTGGCTAAAGAACACACAGTGGCAACCCAAGGGCTGCACCAGCATGAGTGTCCCGAGGGCAGAGTCACAGATGATACTAACCACAGTCAAGCCATGCACTCCATGAGGACACTGTTTCCATTTTAGTCATTTTCCAAAATCCATGGATGAGTTGCTGGTATGGGATTGTTAAATTGAATGCAAGTAGGAAGAGTAAGCCCATGCACAATGCCATACTTGGTTATACAAGAAAATTGGTGAGAAAGTATGGCCACTGTTGGGTGACTTGGTCAAGTGGAGGCCTTGGCTGAAGTTGATTTTCTCAAAGCAGAGACAGGGGACAGAACAGTGATGGGATTTGTTACCCAGCACCTGATCTGGGTATATACTGTACTCTTCTTGGATATTCACTGCTAAAATGAGTTCTGCCCAAAAACTGAAAGAAGAGCAAGACTTGATCTCATTCTCAGATAAGCATGATTATAAACTGTCAGTGCTTCTCAGAAGCACTGAAATTGCATTACTTACTTAATCTGAGGGACTCTTTGCTGGTTTTCAACCGAAGAGAGAGAGAGAGAAGATGCAGCAGACTTGCTTTATAATCTTCTACAATATATTTTCTGGATTCCTCTTACTTTTGGTACATGTGTATAGGAGCTAATCAGCACCACCAGTGAAAACCACTAATATGCAAGAAGAAAAATTTCTAGAAATTTTTAGGTTGTAGAAGTAAATGTTCAGATCGTTATCTTCTGTACTTGCTGTAAACTTTTCCTGGAGTAGTTTGGTTAATATATTACTTTATGGACTTTCCTGTTGGCTCAGACCATAAAGAATCTGCCTGCAATGTAAAGAGCTCATAATAGAACGATGACAAACACTTGGTCAGCAGTGCCTTTACATTACCTTTAGTCATTTCAAAAAATAGTATTTATTATTGCTCTCCTAAGTTTTTTTAATATTTATTTATTTTTAATTGATTGATAATTGGTTTACAATATTGGTTTGATTTCTGTCATACATCAACATGAATTAACCATAGGTGTCCATATGGTCCCTCCCTCTTGAATCTCCCTCCCACTTCCCACCTCTAGATTATTACAGAGCCCTAGTTTGAGTTCCTTGAGTCATACAACAAATTCCCATTGGCTATCTATTTACATATGTTAGTGTATATATATCCATGCTACTCTCTCCATTTACCGCACCCTCTCCCTCTTCTCCCCTACCCTTGTCCATAAGTCTGTTCCCTATGTCTGTGTCTCCATTCATCCCTCTTCTGTGAACAGGATTCATCAGTACCATCTTTCTAGATTCCACACACACACATTAATATACAATATTTCATTTTCTCTATCTGACTTATTTCACTCTGTATAATAGGCTTTAGGTTCATCCACCGCATTAGAACTGTCTCAAATGTGTTCCTTTTTATGGCTGAGTAGTATTCCATTGTATATATGTACCACAGCTTCTTTATCCATTCGTCAATGGACATCTAGGTTGCTTCCATGTCTTGGCTATTGTAAATAGTGCTACAATAAACACTGGGGTACATGTGTCTTTTTCAGTTTTGGTTTCTTCAAGGTATATGCCTAGTAGTGGGATTGCTGAGTCACATGGTGGTTTTATGGAGACAGAATCTCCATACTTGTCCTCCATAGTGGCTATGCCAATTTATATTCCCACCAACAGTGTAGGAGGGTTCCCTTTTCCCCACACCCTCACCAGCACATGTTGTTTGTGGATTTTGGTTCTCCTAACTTTTAACTTGACAGAGACTTTTATCTGAAGATCTCAACAAAGCTTAATAACAGTGATGTTCAATGTTAACAGAGAGGAGAGAGTTCAAAGCTATTCAAAGGCACTCATTTGTTCTTCCCACACTCTGTGATCATCCTTGTTAAATCCCCAAATTCCTAGAGTCTCCAGCCTGTATTTTCATCATGAAGCCTCTCTTCCAACCTCTGTCCATGATTATGAACAGAACCTCAGGACAACCAGGTAACTGACTTTCTATTACATATTATTAATAGTTCCTAGGCCAACAAAATGCTCCATGGGGGCTAGAGTTTGTCAAATCTAGTCTAGCCACAGTCATACTGACTATTTAAGACTCTCCCAGTTCTGCTGGAATCTCTCTTCCTGTTCTTGCAAAAGCAAGGTGCATCCAGAGGCCTCTGGCAATTGCTCCAAGATCCCAGGGCCACCTACAGCCCAAAGGGAAGGTGAAAGAAGAACTAGTGTTTGTGTCCCTGTTCTCAGAACATTGCCTCAGTGCAAGTTCAATCTTTGAGCCACTGTGACCTTATACACATAGCTCAGAATTGCCACATTCTGCCTACCTCCATCTGCCTTATCTTTCCAGCTTTTCAAGTTCCAGGTTTTCAGCATACCTTCTCCATACCTCAGGGAACTACCTATTTGACTTTGTCAGATACACCTGAATCCCCAGACTTCTTGTCCTCACTGTCTGCTGATCACCGTCATGCAATCTGGAGAGTGAAGAGGAATGGAGTGACAGACGTCTGTTAGACAACACTGAGAGTGAGTTAGGCCAAACAGGATACAGCAGAATGAACTGCTATAGGTCTAAGGGTCATAGTTATAGGTCCAGACTGGTTCTTGGTCAGGCTTCCCTTCTGCTGCCATAGAAGAGACCTTTGCTGCTTACCTGGCATGGCTTGTCTCCATCTCTGAAGCCCTGTTTTGGCCTGGGTAGTAAGTATTTAAACCTTATCAGCTCAATCAAGAGTCAGAATCAAACACACCCAGGCTCACCATCCTTCAACCTTAAGACATAAAATCCTGTCACACTGCCAAGAGCCAGTGCCCATTCTTGGCCCAATTTCCAATGCCTGGGACTCTGTCTTCTTTTTATCTCAGCTCATATCATGTTAGCCTGGGAAAGTCCTGTCACTCCCTCTTCTAGGTCCTGGAGTGACTAGAATTCTGGTAAATCAGCTTGTGTTCCCTTAATCTTGACCTTTTCTTAGGACTAGAGACAGGAAAGATAGCCTGAAGAAAAAAAAAAATGATATGCTGGGATGAATGAAAGAAAGAAGAATGAAATGAAGTGAAATTTCATTAAAGTGAAAAACTTCTGCTCTGCAAAAGACAATGTCAAGAGAGTTGACACAAACTAAGACAAAATTTTTGCAAAGACACATCTGACCGAAGACATCCAGAATGTACAAAGAAATCTCAAACTCAATGATAAGAAACAACTTGATTTTTAAAATGGGACATAGACTTCAACATACGTCTTCTCAAAGAAGGTGTACAGATGCAAATAAGCATATTAAAAGATTCTCCACATCATACGTGATCAGGAAATATAAATTAAAACAACAACGAGATACTACTACTCTGGAGTGGGTTGCCATTTCATACTCCAAGGTATCTTCCTGACCCAGGGATCAATCCTGTGCCTCCTGCATTAGCAGGCAGTTTCTTTACCACTGAGCCACTGGGGAAGCCCAACATGTCTATTAGAATGGCCAAAATCTGGAAAACTGACACCACCAAATGCTGGCAAGAACGTGGAGCAACAGGAACTCTCATTCATTGCTGGTGGAAATGCAAACAGACACGTTGACCTTTAACAGTTTCTTACAGCACTAAACATACTCTCACCATATGATCCAGCAATTGCACTCCTTGGTATCTACCCAAATGAGATGAAAACTTACGTCCATGCAGAAATCTGCACACAGATATTTAGGGCAGCTTTATTCATAACTGTCAAAACTTAGAAGCAACCAAGATATCCTTCAGTAATTGAATGAAGAATTAAACCTGGAAAATTTGGAGAATGGAATACTATTCAGCACTAAAAAGAAATGAGATATCAAGCCATGAAGAGACATGGAGGAGCCTTACATGCATATTATTAGGTAAAAGAAGCCAATCTGAAAAGGCAACATGTGGAGTGATTCCAACCATACGACATTCTGGAAAAGACAAAACTATGGAGACAATAAAAAGATCAGTAGTTGCCAGGGGCTAGCCTCTTGATGAAAGTGAAAGAGGAAAGTGAAAAAGTTGGCTTAAAGCTCAACATTCAGAAAACGAAGATCATGGCATCTGGTCCCATCACTTCATGGGAAATAGATAGGGAAACAGTGGAAACAGTGTCAGACTTTATTTTTTTGGTTCCAATCATTGCAGATGGTGATTGCAGTTATGAAATTAAAAGACACTTACTCCTTGGAAGGAAAGTTATGACCAACCTAGATAGCATATAAAAAAGCAGAGACATTACTTTGCCAACAAAGGTCTGTTTAGTCAAGGCTATGGTTTTTCCAGTGGTCATGTATGGATGTGAGAGTTGGACTGTGAAAACAGCTGAGCTATGAAGAATTGATGCTTTTGAATTGTGGTGTTGGAGAAGACTCTTGAGAGTCCCTTGGACTGCAAGGAGATCCAACCAGTCCATTCTAAAGGAGATCAGTCCTGGGTGTTCTTTGGAAGGACTGATGCTGAAGCTGAAACTCCAATACTTTGGCCACCTCATGCGAAGAGTGGACTCATTGGAAAAGACTCTGATGCTAGGAGGGATTGGGGGCAGGAGGAAAAGGGGACAACAGAGGATGAGATGGCTGGATGGCATCACCGACTCGATGGACATGAGTTTGAGTGAACTCCGGGAGTTGATGATGGACAGGGAGGCCTGGCGTGCTGCAATTCATGGGGTCCCAAAGAGTCAGACAGATTGAGCAACTGAACTGAACTGAGTGGAAAGGGAGAGATGAATAAGCAGAGCACAGAGGATTTTTAAAAGCAGTAAAAATACTGTGTATGATACTTTAAGGGCAGAGACAGGTCATCATAAATTTGTCCAAGCCCACAGAACGTAGAGCACTGAGTGAAGACTGATGTAAGCTGTGGGCTTGCGGTGACTATGATGTCAGTGTAGGTTCATCGGTCGTAACAGATATACCACTCTGGTGGGGATGTTGGCAGTGGGAGGAAAGCAAAGAAGGAAGGAAGGGAGAGATGAAGAAAAAGAGAAAGAGAAGAGAAAGGGAGGGGAAAGGAAAAGAAGGGAGGAAAGAAGGGAGGGAGAGAAGGAAGAAGGAAGGAAGGCGGCCAGGAGCCAGGTGGGTGTGGGGATAAGAGGGTGGTGGTGTTATGAATCTCTGGTAATGTTTGCTCCCAGCTCTATGGGCTGCTAGTGTCTTTCACAACTGCTGACTAATGCCTTCTGCCAGCCCCATCTTGGAATGTGATCTCTTTCGTGAGCACTCAGTGAGTGCACTAGATCTGACCCCTTGATTGGAAGTGCCAAGACCTCTGAAAACAACCTAGGGAGACATGGATGCAGCCAGCCTTGGATAATGCACTTTTCTAACAGTTGCCATTGGCTCAGCCTAAACGAGCTCCATGTGGAAGATTTGGCTCCTGTGCGCTAGAGAAAGTGCCTCGAGTCCTGCTCCTATTTGATATTCGGGCTCCAGAGTTGTTGGGCCTGGGCCTAACATTTGGTTTGTGTTACACATACGTTGCACAGATCTGCCTGAGGGTAGTTTCCTCTCTCTCTTAGGGTGGCCTCGCTGAGAAGGCAGAAGGAGAGAGGAATTGCTATTTGGACTCAAATACTGCCAGCTGGTTGCTGA
This sequence comes from Bos mutus, assembly GCF_027580195.1. Classification (NCBI taxonomy): domain Eukaryota; kingdom Metazoa; phylum Chordata; class Mammalia; order Artiodactyla; family Bovidae; genus Bos; species Bos mutus. The sequence goes on from NC_091632.1 coordinate 62,267,995, forward strand.
CATGGCAGATAGTATTGATACCTTAGGACCTGGTGACTGGGTTATCTCAGAGTTTGTGGATCAAGAAAGAAGCTGGGAATCATCTGGCACTAAAAACAGAAGTCAGACCCTCAGAGACAAAGTAGGTAAAATACAACACCCAAAAATTCTAAAGAGGAGCATGGTTAATAGAGGTAAAAGTTTCCAGAATAATTTAAATATTATTCTAACAATGTAATTCCAAACAATCCCAATGATGATTTCAGTGGGGCTGGTATAAGTAATTTCTGTGTGGTTTTTGTTGATTGAAATTTATTATTTTCAAAAAATTTTACTGAAATTGAGTTGATTTACAATGTTGTGTTAATGTCTATTGTACAGCAAAGTGACTCAATTATATGTATATATATATTCTTTTTCTTATTTTCCATCATGCTTTATCACAGGATATTGAATATAGTTCCCTGTGCTATACAATAGGACTTTGTTGTTTATCCATCCTATATATACTAGTTTGCATCTGCTAATCCCAAACCCCCAATCCTTCCCTCCCCTACCCACCTCCCCCTTGGCAACCAGAAGAGTGTTCTCTATAACTGACACTTATTTTTAAGGTATGCCAAGAACTACGAAAAACTCTTTACAAACATTTCCTCACTCAATCCCAAAACAACGGTATTTGTTAGGTACTGTTTTTATGCCCATTTAACAGATGAAAAGGGCCTTCCCTGGTGCTCTGGTAAAGAATCTGCCTGGCCACGTGGGTTTGATGCCTAGGTCAGGAAGATCGCTGGAGAAGGAAATGGCAACCCACTCCAGTATTCTTGCCTGGGAAATCCCATGGACAGAGGAGCCTGGCAAGCTGCAGTTCATGGGGTTGCAAAAGAGTCAGACACGTCTTAGCGACTAAATAACAAAAACAATTGAGAAAACCAAGGCTTACAGTAAATTGGCCAAGGTCAAACAGCTGGGAGGTTTTCCAAATCTGGATTTGAACCTAAACAATCTAATTCCAGAGCCTGTGCTCTTAACCATCACCTACACAAAAGACAGGCATAGATCTGAAAAGATCGTATCAACATCCATAAGCCCCAAATTAAGCTAGGGATTTTGAAAAGGCTTTTTAATGAATTATCACGAAAGCAGGACTAATAAGGTAAGTATAAGCCCACCTTTAGAGCTTCCCTGGTGGCTTAGATGGTAAAGAATCCACCTGTAAATGCAGGAAACCTGTGTTCAATCCCTGGGTTGGGAAGACGCCCTGGAAAAGGGAAAGGCTACCCACTCTAGTGGGGCTTCCCTGGTAGTTCAGCTGGTGAAGAGTCCGCCTGCAATGCAGGAGACCCAGCTTGGATTGCTGGGTCAGGAAAATCCCCTGGAGAAGGGATAGGCTACCCATTCCAGTATTCTTTGGCTTCCCTGGTGGCTCAGATGGTAAAGAATCCACCTGCAATGCAAGAGACCTGTGTTCACACCATGGGTTGGGAAGATTCCCTGGAGGAGGTCATGGCAACCCACTCCAGTATTCTTGCCTGGAGAATTCCATGGACAGAGGAGCCTGGCGGGCTACAGTCCATGGGGTCACAAAGAGTCGAACACACCTGAGCAACTAACACTTCTTTTCAAGCCCACCTTTTGGAAGTAAATGACATAATCCAGGATGGCAAATAGGTTTCCATCTGCAGCACAATTCCACTGGACTGGGTGAAGTGACCTGGAGTCCAGTGTTAGAGAGGTTCCCGATACAGTGCTAGGCTGCGGTGGAAAGAATGCTGAGACTTATTACCCATACCTGCCACGTGTGCAGGGGCTGGGGACAGCATGATGGATGCTGCATAGCTGCCATTCCTGACAGAAGCCCACAGATGGCAGAGAGAGAGCAGGATTCCTTCAAGGAGACAGGCAGAACTTGAACTAGAAGTTTGGCCAGCAAGGGAAGAGCTCTAACCATGACTGAATATGCCCACCTGGAAGGAGGCTACCAGTGGGGTCAGGAGGAACACACATAGGTGGAGGTCCCAGCTCACCTTTTAGGGTCAGTAGCCACTCCAGTGTTCTTGCCTGGAGAATCCCAGGGATGGGGAGCCTGGTGGGCTGCGTCTGTGGGGTCGCACAGAGTTGGACACGACTGAAGCGACTTAGCAGCATCAGCAGCCAGGTATCAGGGGCTTCCCTGGTGGCTCAGTGGTAAAGAATCTACCTGCCAATGCAGGAGACATGGTTTCGATCCCTGGGTCAGGAAAATCCCCTGGAGAAGGAAATGGCAACCCACTCCAGTATTTTTGCCTGGAAAATTTCATGGACAGAGGAGGCTGGGAGGCTATAGTTCATAGGGTCTCGAAAGGGTTGGACATGACTGAGCAACTAAATAACAGCAAGCCAAGTGTTAAGGGTGAAAAGGTGAGATTCCTTTTATAGAAGAACAAGATCTCGGAAAGAAATCAGGCAGTGACTCAGGGACTTGGTATGTGGTCTCAAAACAGAAGGCAAGAGTCAGAGGCCTAGTCCCTAGAGGTCAAGTTGGAGTGAGGTCAGCAGGGTGTCTGAGCAATGCTGCTCTTCAGAGTGATGGATCTCGGCTCTATAGCTGCGTCTCTACTGAAGGTCTGAGATTATTACAGAATACAAAGAGGGACAGAGCTGGCAACTGGGAACTAAGTAGCCCTGGTTGTTTGTGAAGCTTCGGAGAGGACAGGGCAAGAAAGCAGTATGTCCTTGCACTCGTCCTCTGAAGAGAGAATGGGGGAGAACCGGTTTGGCCACTGGTCAAGGGGGAAAGGCCTGGAGACTGTGACTTGACCGCTAAATTAAAATGAAGCAACAGCTGGTGTGCTCTCTGTTCAAAGTTCATGCAATCTGCACCAGCCCTGTTTTTAGATGTGTGGCACCCAGATCAAGGGGGAAATCATCTCTATTTTGGCGTTTGTAAAACTGTATCCGGAAAACCATGCCAGGTCTGGTCACTCCATGTCAAGGAGGCCAGGGGCAAACTACAGAGAATGGTGAGAGGTTATAGAAAGCAGAGTTGAAAGGATTAAATCTGGATATTGTTTTGTTTCTGTTCTCTGGTCAAGAGAGGACCTTTGAGCAACATAGAAGTTTCTTGTAGTCAAAGAGCTGGCCTTTGGAGGAAGTCTTTGACTTGTTCATGTAACTCCAGAGAGAAGAATTAAAATAGTAGGTGAGGGCTTGCCTGGTTGGCTCAGAGGTAAAGAATCTACCTGACAATGTAGAAGACACAGGTTCAATCCCTGATCCGGGAAGATCCCACATGCCGCAGAGCAACTAAGCCCATGGGCCTCACAACTGAGTCTGTGCTCTAGAGCCTGGAGCCGCTACTATGAGCCCGTGTGCCCTAGAGCCCGCGCTCCATGATAAGATAAGCCACTGTGATGAGAAGCCTGAATACCACAACTAGAGACTAGGCCCACTCTCTGCAAGTAGTAAAAAGCCTGTGCAGAAATAACGATCCAACACAGCCAAAAATAAATGAGAACATAAAAATTATCTTAAAAAACAGTAGACGATAACTGGGCTTCCCAGGTGGCTCAGTGGTAAAGAATCTGCCTGCAGTGCAGATGACGTAGGAGACTCGGGTTCGGTCCCTGGGTTGGGAAGATCCCCTGGAGGAGCTTGATGGGCTATAGTCCATGCAGTCACAAAGAGTTGGACACGACTGAAATGACTGAGCACGAGGTGATACTTACAGGGAGACTGATTTCTATTTAGTAAATGAAGTCATTTCTAACCATGAAGACAGCTTTCCCCCAGATTATTTCTCCACAGACTACTCTCCCATTGGATGTTACTAGAATATACCATAGGGTAAATTTAGGAATCTCTGGATTAGACAAAGTAAATAAGTTTCTTTGTCGCTGGGTTTCTCAAACCCTTTAAATTAAATCAGTATCCTTAAAATTTCTCTGAAAAGGACATTCTCAAACATAACTGACCCTGACAGAATCAAATTCTAGTTTATATATTAGTTTTCATGACACAATCTGTTAATACCTCCTGAAGCAATGAGTTGTATCTGCAAAACACACTTGAGAAACTTGGACTAAAACCAACCATAAAGAAATGGGTTGCTTGGTAAAGAAAGCCAGCAACCTGTCAGTATTTATGCAGCCAGCCTTCAAATTCTACCTGGGAAACAGGTTATAGAGAAAATAAATTCACCAAGCACTGTGGGTCCCATGACTCTGGAGCACGTGGTTCTATGATTCCTGCTTGAATGTCCTTTGTCCCACAAACAAGCATTTTCAAGGACACCTGAGTTAATTCTCATTTCAGCAGATGGGAAAGATATCCATATAAAAATGGGTGGAAAAGGGTGATGGTTGTTGGAGGGAGGTCCAAGAGAGAAGGGAAATATTTGTATGGATAGCTGATTCTCTTCATTGTACAGCAGAAACCGGCACAACACTGCAAAACAAGTGTGGTGGTGGTGGTGGTCTAGTCGGTCAGTAAGTCCTGTCTGACTCTTGCAACCCCATGGACTATAGCCCACCAAGCACCTCTGTCTATGGGATTTTCCAGGCAAGAACTGGAGTGGGTTGCCACTTCCTCCTCCAGGGGTAATGTTCCGACCCAGGGATGGAACCACAGTCTCCTGCATTGCAGGCAGATTCTTTACTGACTGAGCTACCAGGGAAGCCCTAAAGCAACTATGCTCTCCAAATAATAATAATAAAAAAACTATATAGAGGTAGCCACATGAGAACATTCAGCTAGTGATAACCCTTGGAATTATACAGGTCTAGCAAGTGTGCTATTGGTGCACGCCGGTGTGTAAAACTTTACAAGCCTGATTCTGCCCCCACAAAATGCCTTACTGAACTCGTAGAAACTTTCAGATCAACTCAAGTCAACCTCTGAGAGCATTTTTCTGCCTCTAGTTCCTCAAGTCTCACAGAGGATAAATAAGATAAATAAATAAATAAGATAAATCCATGACTCCCCTTAAAAATGATTCTGCTTCTCAAACTTTCATATCATCTAAGTCTTTTCAGAGACAGAGGATGGGGTATAAATTTTTTTCATTTAATTAATTAATTTACTTTTTTTACATCCCACAGCATGTGGGATCTTAGTTCCCTAACCAGGGATCTAACCTGTGTCCCCTGCATTGGGAGCAAGATGTCTTAACCTAAATTTTAAATACAGAAGCTTGAGAACTGTGTATTTTCCACAGCCATAATATACAGTGGCATCAGATCAGATCAGATGCTCAGTCGTGTCCGACTCTTTGCGACCCCATGAATCACAGCATGCCAGGCCTCCCTGTCCATCACCAACTCCCGGAGTTCACTCAGACTCACGTCCATAGAGTCAGTGATGCCATCCAGCCATCTCATCCTCTGTCATCCCCTTCTCCTTCTGCATACCTGGTATTAAAAAAAAAAATGTGGACCCAGCGTAAAATCTGAATCCCTGGACTGAACAACAGCAAAAAAAAAGACACCCAGACATTTTCACAGGTGCACGGGGTCTTAGTTGCAGCATGTGGGATCAAGTTCCTTGACCAGAGATTGAACCTTGGGCCCCCTGCATTGGAAGCACAAAATCTTAGCTACTGTACTATCAGGGAAGTCCCTCAGCTTTTCCTTTTAGGCAAAGGACAGGGGTTTAGTTACACAAGATCTGTTTCTAGAGACTTCCATAAACATCCTGGGCAGCTCAAGCCTCATTGAGCTCAAGCCTTGTCCTCTGCCTGGCTGTTCAACAGCCAAGTCCAACCAAAAGTCCATGGCTTTCCCTGTCCAAGATGGGCTGCTCTTTGCATACACACCACTGGCCTCAGCATCCCCCTCCCTGCCCCCACAAGAGACAAAGATGGCTCTTCTGGCCCTCTCCCTCCTGCACATGATCAGCTGCTTAGGCAGGGAGAAAGAGCTCCTAAGGAGACTGCTGGGCCTCCTGTGGTCTGGCCCCTCCTGGCTCTGGGACCTCACCTTCCCCTCACTGCCCTAGTTCCTGCCTCCAGGTCTCTGCATTTGCCCTTCCCTGTGCCTGTAAGTTTCTTCCCCAGCCCTTTGCTTGCTTCCATCTCTCTGTCCTTTCAGGCCTCTACTTAAATGTCACTTCCCCAGAAGTTTTCCCCAATTACCCCAAGTAGCCATCAGTCTTTCCCTTATGATTGCTATACCCTGCTGGATGTTGCAACAGCAGTTGCTACTACCTGACAGTGTATTATTCATCCACGTGTTGCCTTGTTTACTTTGTGTGGGTGGAAAACCCAGGTCAAGATGGCAGAGTAGAAGAATGTGCACTCATCTTCTCCTGCAAGAACTCCAGAATTACAATTCGCTGCTGAACAACCATTGACAGGAGAATGTTCGAACCCACCAAAAAAATAGTACCCCATGTCCAAGGGCAAAGGAGAAGCCCCAGAAAGATGGTAGAAGGGGCGAAATCACATTTAGAATCAAACCCCATACCCGCCAGAGACGCTCAGAGGGCTCAAACAAACCTTGTATGCACCAGGACCCAGTGATCCCACAGAGACTGAGCCTGAACTGTGTTTAAGCGTCTCCTGTGGAGGTACAGGTCAGCAGTGGCCTGCCGCAGGGGCAGAGGCTCTGGGTGCAGCAGACTTGGGTATGGCATAAGCCCTCTTGGAGGAGGTCATCATTAACCCCAACATAGAACCGCCAGAACTTACACAGGACTGGGGAAACAGACTCTCAGAGGGCACAAACAAAACTTTGTGCACACCAGGACCCAGGAAAAAGGAGCAGTGACCCCACAAGAGACTGACCTAGACTTGCCTGTGAGTGTCCAGGAGTCTGGCAGAGGCGTGGGTCAGAGGCACTGACTGCCGCAGTGCATGCATGGGACCTTTGAAGGATATCGCCATTGTCTTCATTACCTCCACCAGAATTTGGCCCCAGGTCAAACAACAGGGAAGGAACACAGCCCCGCTCATTAACAGAAAATTAGATGGAAGATTTACTGAGCATGGCCCCGCCCATCAGAACAAGACCTGGTTTCCCCCTCAATCAGTTTCTCCCATCAGGAAGCTTCCATAAGCCTCTTATCCTTATCCATCAAAGGGCAGACAGAATGAAAATCACAATCACAGAAAACTAACCAAACTGATTACATGGACCACAGCCTTGTCTAATGCAATGAATCTATGAGCCATGCCATGTGGGGCCACCCAAGACGGATGGGTCATGGTGGAGAGTTCTGACAAAACATGGTCCACTGGAGAAGGGAATGGCAGACCACTTCAGTATTCTTGCATTGAGAAACCCACAAACAGTATGAAAAGGCAAAAAGACAGGACATGGAAAGGTGAACTCCCCAGGTTGGTAGGTGCCCAGCATGCTACTGGAGATTGGTGGAGAAATAGCTCTAGAAACAATGAAGAGACGGAGCCAAAGCAAAAACAACACCCAGTTGTGGATGTGACTGGTGATGGATGTAGAGTCTGATACTGTAAAGAGCAATATTGCATAGGAAGCTGGAATGTTAGGTCCATGAATCAAGGTAAATTGGAAGTGGTCAAACAGGAGATGGCAAGAGTGAGCATTGACATTTTAGGAATCAGTGAATTAAAATGGACTGGAGTGGGTGAATTTAACTCAGATGACCATTATATCTACATCTGTGGACAAGAATCCCTTAGAATAAATGGAGTAGCCATCATAGTCAACAAAAGAGTCTGAAATACAGTACTTGGATGCAATCTCAAAAATGACAGAATTATCTCTGTTCATTTCCAAGGCAAGCCATTCAGTATCACAGTAATCCAATTCTATGTTCCGACCAGTAATGCTGAAGATGAAGTTGAATGAATGGTTCTACAAAACCTTCTAGAACTAACACCCAAAAAAGATGTCCTTTCATTATAGGCGACTGGAATGCAAAAGTAGGAAGTCAAGAGATACCTGGAATAACAAGCAAACTTGGCCTTGGAGTACAAAATGAAGCAGGGCAAAGCTAACAAAGTTTTGCCAAAAGAACACAACCGTAGCAAACAACCTCTTCCAACGACATAAGAGAAGACTCTACGCATGGACATCACCAGATGGTCAATACTGAAATCAGATTGATTATATTCTTTGCAGCCAAAGATGGAGATGCTGTATACAGTCAGCAAAAACAAGACTGGGAACTGACTGTGGCTCAGATCATGAACTCCTTATTGCCAAATTCAGACTTAAATTGAAGAAAGAAGGAAAACCACTAGACCATTCAGGTATGACCTAATTCAAATCACTTACGATTATCCAGTGGGAGTGACAAATAGATTCAAGGGATTAGATCTGATAGACTGCCTGAAGAAATTTTCTTCAGAGGTTCGAGACATTATAAAGGAGGCAGGGATCAAGACCATCCCCAATAAAAAGAAAAACAAAAAGGCAAAATGGTTGTCTAATGAGGCCTTAAAAATAGCTGAGAAAAGAAGAGAAGCTGAAGACGAAGGAGAAAAGGAAAGATATACCCATCTGAGTGCAGAGTTCCAAAGAAAAGCAATGAGAGATAAGAAAGCCTTCCTCAGAGATCAATGCAAAGAAATAGAGGAAAACAATAGAATGGGAAAGACTAGAGATCTCTTCAAGAAAATTAGTGATACCAAGGGAACATTTCTTGCAAAGATGGGCACAATAAAGGACAGAAATGGTATGGACCTAAGAGAAGCAGCAGATATTAAGAAGAGGTGGCAAGAATACACAGAACAGCTATACAAAAAAGATCTTCACGACCCAGATAACCACGATGGTGTGATCACTGACCTAGAGCCAGACATCCTGGAATGTGAAGTCAAATGGGCCTTAGGAAGCATCACTACGAACAAAGCTAGTGGAGGTGATGGAGTTCCAGTTGAGCTATTTCAAATCCTGAAAGATGATGCCATGAAAGTGCTGCACTCAATATGCCAGCAAATTTGGAAAACTCAGCAGTGGCCACAGGACTGGAAAAGGTCTGTTTTCATTCCAATTCCAAAGAAAGGCAATGCCAAAGAATGCTCAAACTACCACACAATTGCACTCATCTCACATGCTAGCCGGAGAAGGCAATGGCAACCCACTCCAGTACTCTTGCCTGGAAAATCCCATGGACGGAGGGGCCTGGTGGGCTGCAGTCCATGGGGTCGCTAGGAGTCGGACACGACTGAGCGACTTCCCTTTCACTTTTCACTTTCATGCACTGGAGAAGGAAATGGCAACCCACTCCAGTGTTCTTGCCTGGAGAATCCCAGGGACAGGGGAGCCTGGTGGGCTGCCGTCTATGGGGTCGCACAGAGTCGGACACGACTGAAGTGACTTAGCAGCTGCAGCAGCACATGCTACCAAAGTAATGCTTAAAATTCTCCAAGCCAGGCTTCAGCAGTATATGAACTGTGAACTCCCAGATGTTCAAGCTGGATTTAGAAAAGGCAGAGGAACCAGATATCAAATTGCCAACATCCATTGGATCATTGAAAAAGTATGAGAGTTCCAGAAAAACATCTATTTCTGCTTTATTGACTATGCCAAAGCCTTTGACTGTGTGGATCACAACAAACAGTGGAAAATTCTTCAAGAGATGGGAATACCAGACCCCTTTACCTGCCTCCTGAGAAATCTGTATGCAGGTCAGGAAGCAACAGTTAGAACTGGACATGGAACAACAGACCAGTTTAAAATCGGGAAGAGTATGTCAAGGCTGCATATTGTTATCCTGCTTATTTAACTTATATGCAGAGTACATCATGCAAAATGCCAGGCTGGTTGAAGCACAAGCTGGAATCAAGATTGCCAGGAGAAATATCAATAACCTCAGATATGCAGATGACACCACACTTAAGGCAGAAGTTGAAGAAGAACTGAAGAGCCTCTTGATGAAAGTGAAAGAGGAGAGTGAAAAAGTTGGTTTAAAGCTCAACATTCAGAAAACTAAGATCATGGTATCCAGTCCCATCTGTTCATGGCAAATAGATGGGGAAACGATGGAAACAGTAAGAGACTTTATTTGGGGGGCTCCAAAGTCACTCCAGATGGTGACTGCAGCCATGAAATTTAAAGATGCTTGCTCTTGGAAGGAAAGTTGTGACCAACCTAGACAGCATATTAAAAAGCAGAGACATTACTTCCCCAACAAAGGTCCATCTCGTCAAAACTATGGTTTTTCCAGTAGTCATGCATAGATGTGAAAGTTGGACTATAAAGAAAGCTGAGAGCTGAAGAATTGATGCTTTTGAACTGTGGTGTTGGAGAAGACTTTTGAGAGTCCCTTGGACTGCAAGGAGATCCAATCAGACTATCCTAAAGGAAATCAGTCCTGAACATTCATTGGAAGGACTGATGGTGAAACTGAAACTCTGATACTTTGGCCACCTGATGCAAAGAACTGATTCATTTGAAAAGACTCTGATGCAGGGAAAGATTGAAGGCAAGAAGAGACTGGGATGACAGAGGATGAGATGGTTTGATGGACATGAGTTTGAGTAACCTCCAGGAGTTGGTGATGGACAGGGAAGCCTGGCATGCTGCAGCCCATGGGGTCGCAAAGTGTCGGACACGCCTGAGAGACTGAACTGAACTCAAAGAGGATATGCCTGTGTGTGCTCAGTCGTGTCCAGCTCTGTGTGACCCCATCGACTGTAGCCTGCCAGGCTCTTCTGTCCATGGGATTTCCCAGGCAAGAGTACTGGAGTGGGTTACAATTTCCTTCTCCAGGGGAATCTTCCTGACCCAGGGATTGAACCAGTGACTTTTGTGTCTCCTGCACTGGCAGGTGGATTCTTTATCACTGAGTCACCTGGGAAGCCAACTGGTCTTAAATCTACTCAGTCCTACAGTCAGCTGTCCGCAGTGGCTGAGGTGGCTCCTGTCCTGTCCTCTGCTCCTGGCAGACAGACATGCCTTCAGCACAGTTAGGCAGGTACCAGAGTGTATAAAACCCTCACCAGAGCAACAGAAGGACCTTCTCCCAGCAGCTTCCAGTTGGACCAGTGCATATGAACTTCACCAGCATGGACTGTAGCCTGGCAGGCTCCTCTGTCCATGGCATTTTCCACGCAAGAATCCTGGAGTGGGTTGCCACTTTGTACTCCAGGGGATTGGAGAAGGGCATGGTGACCCACTCCAGTATACTTGCTTAGAGAATCCCACGGACAGAGGAGCCTGATGGGCTGCAGTCCATGGGGTTGCACAGAGTCAGACACGACTGAAGCAACTTGGCTCACATGCACTCCAGGGCATCTTCCCAACCCAGGGAGCCAACCTACCTCTCCTGGGGCTCTGACATTGACTAGTGGATTCTTTCCCAACTGCACCAAAAGACGCACCACATGTTCTTATCACTTAGGAAATTACAGCGGCTTTAGGAAGCTCTGTGCCAGGAAATGGGGACAGATTTATCTATCTATCCATCTATCTATAGAGACTTTGGTTGGGCTCCAGGGTGCGGGCTGGTCACCAGAAAGATCAAGCCATGATTAGAAACTTGACATTTTTAGCCCAGCCTCCTGTGTCTTCTCTAAAGAGAGGAGAGGAGCTAGGAATGAAGTTAATAACTGACCATGCCTACAAAAGGAAGCCTCCATAAAATCCCCAAAGTACTGGATTGGGGGAGCCTCCAGGTGGGTGAACCTCTCCGTGTATAGAGAGTGTGACACACCCTGATTCTATGGGGACAGAAGAACCTATGCTCAGGACTCTCCCAGACCTTGCCCTATGCATCTGTTCATCTGGCTGTCATCTTTGTCCTTTATCACATCTTTTAATAAATGGATGAACTAAGTAAACACTTTCCTGACTTCTGTGAGTCCCTCTAGCAAATTAATCAAATCCAGAGGGCTCATGGGAACCTATGATCTGTAGCCAAGTGGGACCAAGGTTGCGGGTAACCTGTGACTGGTAGCTGCAGTGGTGGGGAGCAGTCTCATGGGACTGAGACTGTAACATATGGGATCTGATGACGTCTCTGGGAAGACAGTGACAGAATTAAATTGAGGACACCCAGCTGGCATTGTGGAGAATTTCTTGATGTTGGGGGAAAAAAAAATTCCACACATTTGGTGACCAGAAGTGTCCGGTGTTCTGGGTGAGTAAAGAAGACTCACAGGAGGGAAGGCTGGACTGAGTTTTTCACTTCACGGTCCCATTGGGTCCACTGCACACAATGGAAGCTTCTGTCCCGTCCACCACTGTATACTCAGTGCATAAACAATTCACATAGTGGACATTCAGCACGTGTTTTCTCATGGCTAAATAAAACAGCAGCAGGAGATCGTCTAAGAGTGAGAATGGAGAAAACAATAAGATCAATAGGAAGGAACCGGAGGTCAGCCTTTCCCTCCTGAGAATCCCCCCACCTTTGAGACAATAGCTTTTGACTCTAACAACAGCCTCTTACCTGGGCATGGGAGCCCAGCCTCATGCAGTGAATGGACCCATTAGGACACCACGTCCAGGACTTCCACCAGGATTCCTCCCTGATAATAAAATCCTCTGAAATTTACAAAATTCGAAGACAGGCCCTTGTTATTCTGAAGGACCTCAACCCTCTTCTTCCAGATTTGTTCCCTCTAATCCTGACCACCAGGACTCACTGTCAACCTATAACCTTGAACTTGCCCCACTGGCCTCTAAACTCTGATTTCCATCTTCCAATTAAGTTCAAACCTGTTTCCCAGGCAAGCTTTATTCCTGAAATTTAGCCCCTGTTATTTTTCTGGGTTATTTCTTACCCTATCTCATGTTGTTTCACGAGATCTAGAAAGGTGCCTTCTTAGAGTATATACACTAACTGAAGAAATAAGACAGATGCGACTTCAAGTGACCAAACCAAATACTCATCTCAGCATTTTCCGTGGAAGCTAAGAAAGGATACCTCAGAAGCAGGTGGTAACTGCTGCAACAGGCTGATCTTGGGGAAATCATCAGGTTCCAAATGAATATTGAAAAATCAAAGGGAGAGGCAAGGAGTTGAAGTCCACAAGCAGTTAGTGACAACCCTTCAATTAATAGAGGAAATAGGAAAGACTTGTATTTGCTACAAGTTAGCTTGTTCTTAAGAGGTGCCATTTAAAACCACACTCCATAAAGAGGGTATGTGTAGGTGGATTAAGCTGAGAAAAACACTGCATCACCCTATGCCAGTGAAGCAGCCAGAACGGTCAAGCTGGGCTTATATAAAAAGGTCAACAGAAGGGAGATTCCAAGCAAATTTAAAAATAGAGATGGAAGATATACAAAATGTCACAGAGCAAAGAACTGCACCTCACAAGCTTTTCCATTGCCTTCGCACTGGGAGTCCCCCAGCACACACCTGGCAGTGTCGAAAGTAGGCCTGTCCTGTCCTATTCATGCCTGAGGTGTGTGTGTGTGCTCAGCTTAGAGGGACATCAGAGACACTTGGTTCTGACGTGCCCCAAGGTGGCCCAAAGTCAGTGGCCCTATTCCAGAGTGGGCTGGTGTCACCTGTCACCCTGTACCTACACACACACACACACACACACACACACACATGCTGCAGCAAGCCAGTGATTCTTTCAAGATAGGAGTTTGGATTAAAATCTCAAGAGGGGAGACATCATCTCCCCTCTTAAATCATCTTTATCATGATAAAGATGATTTTTAAGATGATAAGATGATAAAAAGCAACTTTAAGATGATAAAAAGCAACTTCAACGTGCTTCTGATTTTCTAATAGAAATTTTGGGAAGTAAAGCGTCACAGAAATCTTTGTATTGTATGCATCAGCAAACAGCAGAGTGGGTGAGAATGCTTTGAAGGGAACTACCGGGCTGTAGAGAAATCCCTGAGAATCACTGCTTGTGTCTGCCCTTGTCTGTCCTCGGTAAGGCGTCAGAGGTGGACAGTGCTTCAGGGCCCCCAGTCAGCAAACAGCACGGAAGCCTTAGTGTTTTCGGGAAAAAAATGTGACCTCCAAGCAGTTAAGTCCCCAGGAAATCTGCCTGTATTAACCAGCTGGGTGCTGGAAAGCTTTGCCACTGCCTCAGAAAAATGATTTCAGGAACAGATGTCTGATCTCCACCTGAAAGGATTATAGAGCAAATAGCAGATTTCCCACAAGCTTAGTGAGTCATCACCGATGTCAGGCCAGGCAGTTGCTCAAATTGAAAACATTTGAGGAAATGTAGTCAGAGGGGGACCAGCTCTGGTCATGTGGTATCTTTTTTTAAGATTTCTTTTTTAATGTGGACCATTTTTAAAGTCTTTATTGAATTTGCTACAGTATCAATTCTGTTTTATGTTTTAGTCTTTTGGCTGAGAGGCATGTGCGATCTTAGGTCCCCAAGCAGGGATCGAACCCACATCCCCTGCATTGGAAGGTGACGTCTTAACCACTGGACCTCCAGGGAAGTCCTAAGGTCATGTTGCATCTTGATGGGGAGACAGAGCACTGTCGTCTTTATGATTGGAATTTTAATATATTGAGATTTTTCTACAAGGATTTTAGAATGTCAAGTCTCGTTAACTGCAAATGGGAGCATTGATTCCAGAGCTGAAAATAGTGCTTCCACCTAAAAAATAAAAACAGCTTAATATTCTGACTGTCTTTACTTGGCAGCAACATGAAAAAAATTTTTTTAAGTTAGGCTCTCAAGATCGAATAGGACCTCAGAATTGGTTTAGTCTAAACAATCAAGAAGTCAGCTTCTAATACTGCCTAGGAAATTGAATTTGAGTAAAAGAGGTCGAAGTGCTATTCTGTTTTAAAATGTTTTCCCAGAAGTGCTATTCTGGGAAAAAGACCCAAACCCTCCTGAAAGGTGCAAATGGGCTTATGTGTGAATATACACATACACACAAGTGTTCACATATTTCACACACATGTCCACACATACTTTGACTCTTCTAACCCTCCATGTGTCCTCCACCTCTAAGGATGTTTAAAAATTCCTTTCAATGCGTTCACGATCCAGAAGAACAATTAAGTTAAATAGCTCTGGAGTGAGACCCAAGCTTCAATACCTTTTAAAACTTCCTCAACTGATTCCACAGTGCAACCAAGATTAAGAACTGTTATTCCAGAGGGAGAAAAGTCACTATCCGTTCATTCATTCATTTAACAAGTATATATTGAGCATTTGGTGTGTACCAGACACTGTACTAGATGCTGGGAATAAAATTAAACAAAAACCACGGTCTTAGCCTTCGTGGAATTTTTCATCTAACGAGGGGAGGTGAACCAGCTAATAGTAAATATGCTGTTTAAAACTTACTAAGTGTTCTGGAGGATAGATTATCCTCCTGTGAGCAAATGTAACAAAGTGACCTAAATGAGAGGTTAGGAAGGAGCATTTGCCATGAGTTCCTATGGTGAAGTAAACCTTGCTCGATGTTACTAGTCGTCAGGGAAATGTAGATCAAAATCACGAGGAGGTGCCACCTCACGCCTGCTGCGTCCTCAGTTGCTACGTCATGTCCAACTCTTTGCTACCCCAAGGACTAGCTGATCAGGCTCCTCTGTCCATGGAATTTTCCAGGTAAAATTACTGGAGTGGGTTGCCATTTCCTCCTCCAGGGGATCTTCCCAACCCAGGGATCAAACCCATGTATCCTGCATTGGTGGGAGGATTCTTTACCACTGAGCCACCCCACTTCCCAGGTGACCCTAGTGGTAATGAATCTTCCTGCCGATACAGGAGACTCAAGAGTCAAGAGTTCAATCCCTGGGTCAGGAAGATCCCAGGAGTGGGAAATGTAATTCCTCCAGTATTCTTGCCTGGAAAATTCCATGTCCATGGGGCTGCAAAGAGTTGGACAAGACTGAGCACTATTTGATCTGATTTCACTATCCAATGAAATATAATACCTTAACAATTTGATATCCACCATTATTCACTTTAAAAATATGAGAAAGATCATTTTTTAACATTTGGAAATTTTACATGTTTCTTCATTCTATCTGAGCTCATATTTCTGTTCTGCTTCTCCACACACACACAAATCTATCCTAATATATTTTATGGTTAAAAATCTTTTGTGTTTGAAATTCTTTGATCATTTCATATCTATAATTAAAATATGTATAATAACTGAAAATTTGATGTTGTATTTTCTATGACCTAACATGTTTAATGTTTAAAATTTAAGGAGTTGCATTATCATTATAATCATGGTTAAACACACTTGATGAAAACAAAGTAAATACTTTTATAAATATTGATTATAATAAAATTATATTGAGACAGCATCTTTTAGTCAGATGAATCATGATCAAACTTTTCCTATATATAGGTTTTACCACAAGCACATAATTTTATTTTTTGCTAATGAGTTAAAAATAATTTAAACGTTTTATAAGATGAAACAAGAGTTGATTGCAACTGGAATAAATATTTAATAATATGATTTGATAATACAGGTTTTAATGACCAATTCTGAAAAAGAAATACATAAAATTTTTATCTATGCATTTTAGCTAATGTATCCTGGAAAAGCTTCCTGTTATATTTAAAGGAATTAATGTCATTCCTCTATATTGTTGTTTAGAGATGACTTGTTTTCCAGCTATAAAGGAGAAAAAGTACTCCTTTGAAAATCGCTGAAAAAAAAGTTTACAGTTAAATGCCTTAAGTATATTTTAAGTATTTCATATTTCTTATCAATGCTTTACTTTTATAAGACTCTATCTCAATAGGAAATGAGAGAAGCAAATTTATTGAGCAAAATTGTCCTTTCTCCTCTGCCATCCCACGCTACTCTGAATCTGAACTTCCCTACCCAGGAATGCCACCCCCACCTTTACACAGGAACAAGAGCAAAACCGAGACAAACAGGATCTTAAAGGTTCATGGCACCTCATTTAATACCCATCAGAGGAAGTCCTCCTTTGGCTTGGCACTGGGAAGTTTTTTCATTTCAGGACAATGCGCCCATAATAAGATTTTAAAATGGGTGGGACTTTCCTGGAGGTCTAGTGGTTAAGATTCTGTGCTTTCAATGCAGAGAGCCTGGGTTCAGTTCTTGGTCAGGAAGCTAGATCTCGCATGCTGCAACCAAGAACCTACATGCTGCAAGCCAGCTCAGCCAGATAAATAAAGAAAGATAAATAAAATATCTTAATATTTTCATCTTCAAATATTTAATCTTAAAATATCTTAATAAAATAAAAGATAAATAAAATATATATCAAGATAAATAAAGCCAGATAAATAAAAGAAAACAAAGTGGGTGAGGAATATAGACAATTACTGGTCTATTCTCTATATATAGACAACACAGGTCTATTCTCTAGAAGAGAATATCTCACTGAAGATGGTTGAAGATTTGGATATTGATTTCTTTAAAACTATGCATTGTATACCTTAAAAATTTTTTTTCACATTCCAGAGGTGCATATACTCCAGCTTGAAAATCACTCAATAAAATAGCTTGATTCTGCAGTAATTTCAAATACAGATCCCTATCTCAGTTCTGACATCACTGCTTGTGTGACCTTAGGCAGATTGTTTAGTCTGAGTTTCAGTTTCTCGTGGGTAAAAAGGAACTAATGGACATATATCAGAATGTCATAGTGACGAATACGACAATACATGTAAAGCAACTAATGTATGACCTAGTTAACATAATGGTGGGCTCTGAATAGTTTTGATCATTATCATCATTTTGATCATTATCATCATTTTGATTTTGGTACAAGATTTGCTATTATTATTCCCCTGCAGATGGCATTGAATTAGAAGAAGAAAAGAGGCACTGAAAGAAGATCCACAACAAAACTGAGTATTTTACCAAAGGTCATGATGACCTAAGATTTCACTGATTGATAGTGGAGAAAAATTAGTGACTGAAATCAAAATCTGTTGTACAACCATTTGACGTAATCTTTATTTCAGAGAATGGTGTAGTCATTCTCCATAATCCCATTGAAGTCTTTGTAAAGTCCTTTGTTTAAACATCCCTTTAAGATCCTGCTGCTGCTGCTGCTAAGTCACTTCAATCGTGTCTGACTCTGCGACCCCATAGACAGCAGCCCACCAGGCTCCCCCGTCCCTGGGATTCTCCAGGCAAGATCACTGGAGTGGGTTGCCATTTCCTTCTCCAATGCATGAAAGTGTAAAGTGAAAGTAAAGTCGCTCAGTTGTGTCTGATCCTCAGCAACCCCATGGACCACAGCCTTCCAGGCTCCTCCGTCCATGGGATTCTCCGGGCAGGAGTACCGGAGTGGGGTGCCATTGCCTTCTCTGCTTTAAGATCCTACTGCATTATTATAATCAGGGTTCTAGTGCTAATGGATCACACAATTGGATGGACAAAAAACTTTACCAAAAAATTTCCTTGATGCAATACAGACTGGGGTCATTCTTTTAGCCTATGAGATTTGGAGGCAGGTAGATCCAGGTCAAGATCAAAAGACCTTAACAAATTATATCAGGGAGCTTGACTGATTAAAGTTTTTCCTAAACTGTAAAAAGGATATAATAACACTAACTTTTCAGAGTTAGTCAAGCAGAAGTATGTAAAACAACTAAAATACCTGATACATAGCAGGTACTCAAGAGTTAGTGTTATTAAAGAACACAAAAAGAGAAACCATAGCAAATTATCACAAAAGGCACAATGTTAAATACCATGACACGTAGTCAAGGGGCTGTGATGGTTGAAAGAAAAGAGAAGAACACCTTCTTTTTTAAATTGAAATATAGCTGAAATTTACATCGACGTATATAAGTTACAGGTATACAACAGCTGCACTCCATTTATAGTTATTATAAAACATTAGCTATTTCCTCTGTGTTGTACAATATATCCTTGTAGCTGATTTTATATCTAATAGTGTGTACCTTTTATTCCCCTACCCCTTGCATAGTCCCTCCTCTCTCCCCTCTCCTCACTGGTAACCACTAGCTTCTTCTCTATATGTGTGACTCTGCTTCTTTTCTGTTACACTCACTAGCGTGTTGTATTTTTTAGATTCCCCATGTAAGTGAGATCACACAGTGTGTGTCTGTCCAACTTATTTCATTTAGTACGATGCCTTCCAAGTCCATCCATGTTGTACAAATGGTAAACTTTCATTCTTTTATATGGCTCAGTAGTATTTTATCATATATATATATGAGGCCCATATGTATGTGTGTGTATATATATATGTATGTATATATACATATACATACGTATGTATATACATACATACACATACATATGGGCTTCCCTGGTAGCTGAGAAGGTAAGAATCTGCCTGCAATATACACCAGACAGAAGGACAACTTTCAATTCTGGAAAGAGGTGATGGAGAAAGGCTGTCTGGAAGAGGAGGCACTTGAGATCGTCTTCAAAGGACCAGGTAGATTTTGACAAGCAAGATGGGAAGAACAGACATTCAGGGTAAAGGGGAGGATGAGAAAAGGGTAGAGGTGGGAGACCATAGGGATTGGTTCAAGGAATGAATAATTCAGTGCTTATAGGTGGATGATATTGAGACACACAGCTATTGCTTCATCTGTTTATGTGCTGCCACCACCCCTGCCCTGCAAACCTCAGGTGGTAAAATTGGAAAGAGAATTCGCAGCCATGGCATGGAGATCCTTGAATTCTGGACTTAGCAGCTGTAGGTGGGAGAGTTGGAACCAGAACAACTCGGAGATCTCAGGCAGGCCCTTAACTACCACACGGAGGCAGAGAAAGGAACTGGGTTTCCATTCCTTACCTGTTCCTCATACTACCTGGGTTGGATCCTGTATAGATATATTTATTAGAGAATACTGTTCAGGGGATGTTCTTGGGCCAGCATTTCTCAAACCATCCTTTGGATGCACTGAAAACCCTTAAAGTTAACACAAACATACCACAAAATGGTCCACTGTGATCACACCAGCCTGGGAAACATGGATATCGTGTTCCTCTTTGCCAGTTACCAGTTAAATTAACATGTTAAAGATCCTGAGAAATCCTGAAACCAATGAACCATTTCCCTTGATTTAATCCAGCATTTTCCTCCTGTTTACAGCTCAGCACTGTTATCAACAGCTTATGGAACACAATTCTGTAGAACCCAGTTTAGAAAATGTATCTTAAGCAAGACTTAGGCAGGCATCTAAATTATGGTTTTGGCTAAGGATTTGGCGAGAAGCAGGGAGAAAGAGGGTGGAGGTGGGCAAGGTTGCCAGAATAGCTCTTTGGGTTTAAGTCAGGCTGAGTAACCAAGAGTCACATAGATGAGCTGCATTGTAGAAAATTAATGAGCAGATAAAAGAATTTAATCATCCTGAAATTTGGCAACTGTGAATAACACTTCCTTCCTTAAACTCCAATCCTTTAAGTTTTTTAAACACACTTTTCCAATTATGTTTGCTAGCTCTTTTAAGAGCCAGAACTCCAGATTGCTTGCTGCTTGTTTTGAAAGACATTTCTGCAGCCTGCCCAAAAAAGGGTGTGAAATGGTTAAATACTAAAATCTAGGATCTCTGCAGCCAGAGTTCTGTTTAATACTGCTGCTCTGGCATCTCTGCCTCCTTCCCAATTTCCCAGCAGCAGAAGCCTTTTCAGTTCATATTGGAGCCACATGCATTTCTTCCCACCCAAAATCCAGAGGCTATAAAACACATCTCCCTATCTTCTATTATTCTGCCTTTTTCTCTTTCTGTTTGGCAGCCTCTGAGGCAAAAAAAAAAAAAAAAAGCAGCAGCTTGCAAGCAGCATTTTGAGAGAAACAAAGAGTTGGCAAATGATAAAAATACAAAGGGACACCTTTTTTGAGTAATAGTTACTAGTAACAGGCTGTATATTGTCACCATGTTTATTTAACTTATATGCAGAGTACATCATGAGAAACGCTGGGCTCGAAGAAGCACAAGCTGGAATCAAGATTGCCGGGAGAAATATCAATAAACTCAGATATGCAGATTACACCACCCTTATGGCAGAAAGTGAAGAAAAACTAAAAAGTCTCTTAATGAAAGTGAAAGAGGAGAGTGAAAAAGTTGGCTTAAAGCTCAACATTCAGAAAACGAAGATCATGGCATCTGGTCCCATCACTTCATGGGAAATAGATGGAGAAACAGTGGAAATAGTGTCAGACTTTATTTTGGGGGGCTCCAAAAATCACTGCAGATGGTGATTGCAGCCATGAAATTAAAAGACGCTTACTCCTTGGAAGGAAAGTTATGACCAACCTAGATAACATATTGAAAAGCAGAGACATTACTTTGCCAACAAAGGTCTGTCTAGTCAAGGCTATGGTTTTTCCAGTGGTCATGTATGTATGTGAGAGTTGGACTGTGAAGAAAGCTGAGCGCCGAAGAATTGATGCTTTTGAACTGTGGTGTTGGAGAAGACTCTTGAAAGTCCCTTGGACTGCAAGGAGATCCAACCAGTCCATCCTAAAGATCAGTCCTGGGTGTTCATTGAAAGGACTGATGTTGAAGCTGAAAGTCCAATACTTTGGCCACCTCATGCAAAGAGTTGACCCATTGGAAAAGATCTTGATGCTGGGAGGGATTGGGGGCAGGAGAAGAAGGGGACAACAGAGGATGAGATGGCTGGATGGCCTCACCGACTTGATGGACATGAGTTTGAGTGAACTCTGGGAGCTGGTGATGGACAGGGAGACCTGGCGTGCTGCGATTCATGGGGTTGCAAAGAGTCGGACACAACTTAGCGACTGAACTGAACCGGCCCTTTTTAATTAGTATTGAAAGACAGCAACTGCTCTAAGCTGTGATTGATGAATCTCAAACTCTAAGCTGAAAATCCAAACTTTGAATCACTGCCGTTAACAGAATGAAAGTTCTCTGTTAGCAACATGAGGTCCTCATATAAAAATGGTATAAGCCACAATATCTTATATAACAATATAAGCCAGGAACATCTGTGGAACCTGGAACAGAACAAGCAAACAATATCAGAACAAAAACAAGTTTCCTAGACACACCTGGCCAAGGATTTCAATAATTTCTACTATGGAGGACTTTGAAATCAATTATTTCAGCCAAAATATATGGTATATACAGTATGATATAGATAATTATGCTTGACTGAGTTTATGATAAGGCAGACCACATGTAGTTAATACATATGTAATTTTAGTCATTCTGAATTAACCTTGTCTACTGTGTTTATAAAGTTTATAGTAGGTCGGGATGGGAGACACGTGTACATCCATGACTAATTCATGTCAGTGTTTGGCAAAAACCACCACAATACTGTAAAGTAATTAGTCTCCAATTAAAACACGTAAATTAATTTAAAATAAAAATAAACACCTACAAGGGGCTGACTGTTTATCATACTCAACAGTGAAGTTCTGTTTGGTTCTTTTTTCACATCTTTCAATTTTTCAGTTTCTTAAAAAAAAAACATAAAAAGTTTATAGTAGGGACTTCCCCTGGTGGTCCACTGCTTAAGAATCTACCTTCCAATGTAGGGGGCTCAGGTTTGATCCCTGATCAGGGAACTAGGATCCCACATGTCATAGGGCAACTAAGCCTGTGCACCGCAACAAGAGGAGAAAATAAGTTAAAGAAAAAATAAACTTTTCAAAATAAAAGTAAAGTCTATACTTAAATAATCCCTTTAAATACACTGTATTGATATGTTTATCTATTGCAAGTAGACTTAACTGACGATTATAGACAGTATTTAATTTTTAGAATGAAAGACAAGATAAGTAACAGTTTGCAATAGCCTTCCTTAGTCAGACTTACTCTTGTCTAATATGCCCCAGTTAGTCTGAACTGTGGTGTTGGAAAAGACTCTTGAGAGTCCCTTGGACTGCAAGGAGATCCAACCAGTCTATTCTGAAGGAGATGAGCCCTGGGATTTCTTTGGAAGGAATAATGCTAAAGCTGAAACTCCAGTACTTTGGCCACCTCATGCGAAGAGCTGACTAATTGGAAAAGACTCTGATGCTGGGAGGGATTGGGGGCAGGAGGAGAAGGGGACGACAGAGGATGAGATGGCTGGATGGCATCACTGACTCGATGGACGTGAGTTTGAGCGGACTCCGGGAGTTGGTGATGGACAGGGAGTCCTGGCGTGCTGAGATTCACGGGGTCTCAAAGAGTCGGACACGACTGAGCGACTGAACTGAACTGAACTGAAGGCCTTATCGTCCCTCCCTCCATTGTTCGGCAGGGCGTGTTATGTCACATGACTGATTTTGCCTCTGAAAAATGGCACTGCTAGGATATGACCACTTTCTCTCTGAAAAGTGGGACTACGGATGTGTGCTCATCACTTGGTCATGCTGACTCTTTGTGACCCCACGGACTGTAGCCTGCAAGGCTCCTCTGTCCATGGGATTCTCCAGGCAAGAATACTGGAGTGGGTTGCCATTCCCTTCTCCAGGGGATCTTGCCAACCCAGGATCGAACCTGGGTCTCTTGCATTGAAGGCAAAAGGACTATGGATACAGAATAGCAATTTTTCCATCAGCCCTTCAGAGCTGATAGCAACCTTAATAAACATCAGTAACAACCAGAAAGATACTTTATGGACACAAAGTCCTAGAGGATGCAAACAGGGGACAGAAGCATCAATGGCTATTTCAAGGACATCCTTGTGTTGCTGACCACAGGAAACAAATTTTATCTTAGAGAATAAAGGTCAGAAATAATGAGAGTATTGCCCAGAGGCAAATGACAGTTCAGGAGAGTGGGTGGCAAGAAGTAAGTTCTCTTTTTCCCCCACCTGCCTCTCTCCCAATTCTGGCCACCCTTACAGCCAGTCTCTCTCACTTAGTATTTTCCTTCCAGATCATTCATTTCATTCACAGAATGCAGGGAAAATATATTCACCACAATTGAAGTGGCACTGTGAGGAGTGATTACCCACTTCTGCTCTCAATGGCTTTTACTCATGGTAGACAGATAAAAAAAACAGCTAGGACCAAGACACACGTACTCTGTATGTCCTGTGCTAATGGGAAGGAGACTCCAGATAAACTCTGAACTTTAGCCCTTGTTTTCCTTCCTTTCGGGTTCCTGTTGGAAAAATATGAGCTACTGGCCCGCTCCACTAAAAGATGCCTTTCCTTTAGCTGTGATTCCTAAAGGAGAAACGGGTAGTGGAAAGAAGGCTTACTGCCCTGGAGATATATCAGAAGCATCTGGCAAGGGAGGAGGAACATTTTTACCATTAAAACTTCTCTCACACTGTAAAGGAATTTGGTACCCCTTCATGAAGGCATGCCCAAACTTTTCCATCCTCCCCTGCTGAACATCCCTGGACTGAGGAGGCACTATTACAGATGCAGTTGCCCACATCCCTCAGCAGAGTTGAGTCAACAAAAACAGAACAAGGACCACTGCTAGAGAGACTCTTCACTCAACCTCAAAGAAGCTGAACATTTTTTGCCAGACAAATGCAGAAGCTTTGCTGGGAAGGCTGTGGTGGAGGGGAATATCTGAGTGTCTGGGGCATCCAGAGCGGGAAGGATGTGGAAGGCCCTGGTTGCCAGGTAATGGAAGAGCTGGAGAATACAGAGCAATAAGCCAGCAGCAAGGGCAGCAACACAAAGATTGGTTAAGGGTCCTGTCTAGGAATGAGGTTTGGCGTGATGGTCAGAGGCAGGAAAGGAAGAGGAGATACAGTGGTTGAAACTCTGGGCTGGAGTAGAGTTGAGCAGAGCCGGGAGCTGGCAGAGAGGAGTGTCCAGTGGATGTGAATGTCCAGCCGTTTCCAAGGTGAGACTCTGGCTTGATGCGGCCCCTGTGTTCCCTCTGACAACAAGCTGACCAGAACCCCTCACACTTGGGGAGCAGCTCTGCTCAGAGGATTTACCTCATCACCCACAGGCCCCAGGTACCCCCTCAGCATCCTTAAGAAGATCCCTTTACTTAAGGAAAGGAAGGCATACTTTTCTACTCTTGCATTTGGTCTTTGATAGGAAATAGAGTTGACCCGTGAACAGCATGGGGTTTGGACTGCCTGGGAACACTTAATGGATTTTTTTTCAATAGTGAATATCACAGTATGGTCTGTGGTCATTGAATCGTCAGATATGGAACCGTGAAAGGGGGGAACCAGGGCAATGGAGGGCCAGCTATAATTTAACACAGATTCGATTCTGTGAGGATCAGTAGCCCTAAGCTCTGTGTTGTTTAAGGGTCGATATTACTGCAAACTTTGTGTTGTTAGGGCTTATTTTTACAGCAAAACAATTCGGCTTCTCTCTATGTTGGATTTAATCCCCCATATAAAAAGTCTGACATTGATATGGAAACTGTGCTCCTGTCCCAGCTCCAACCAGCATCTCCCTGTGAACTCAAAGGCAAAAAACATCTAAGCTACTCATTCCCTTCCCATCCCTCAACTCTGCAAACCTCACTCTTTACCTCCTCTTCAGCTTTGTGCAGATATAAAGGATGACAAGATGAAATGCTTGTTGAACAAACGCCTCCAGACAAGAGTGCATTGCCATGGACATCTGATGGCCAGAGCTTAACCGCTGTGATCTAAGGAGTGGCAGGACTCAGGAGGCATGTTTTGGCTCATGTTTTGCAATGCTGTGCTGTGTGTCTCAGTTCCCATTTATATTTTACTCTATGAGACAGATATAAGCTAGAAGAGCTACTGACCCAAAGCCTCCTAGATTTGGACCACTGCTTTCTGGGACGCTATCTGTATCTTTGAACACACTTCCTCGAATGAACTAAACCTAGATCTCCATGGTCTTTCCAAAAGGAGAAAGATTTCTTTACTTTCAAATCATGAGGGATCAATACTTTGCTCAGGGAACGCAAAGGAAAATAAGTAAGATTAAATTGAGTGGTATAGGGTGCTTGGGCAAGATTTCTGCCATATATCTCTGGCCTCTGTCTTGAACTGCCACAATAAACACCATTACTGCCCTTAATTATAACATGTATAAATTAATGAATCCTGCGAACATGAAGAATTGAGCCTTCTCACTTCCCTGCCTGAGCAAAATGTGAAATTCTTGATGAAATTATCAAGATATCACTTAAGGTCAGTGTTAATTATAATTAATTTGCTATGAAGTAACTTGGTAGACAAAATCATCCCTTCTTCCTACAACTTTTATGAAAATAAAATGCTATATATGCATTGTGACCTGTCAGTAGAAAGATGTCAATTGTTTTATATTGGGACTGCTCAGATGGTCAGTCATGTCTGACTCTTTGTGACCCCATGGACAGTAGCCTGCTAGGCTCCCCTGCCCATGGGATTTCCCAGGCAAGAACACTGGAGTGGGTTGCCATTTCCTTCTCCAGGGGATCCTCCCACCCTAGGGATCAAACCTGCATCTCTTATATCTCCTGCATTGGCAGGCAGATTCTTTACCACTAGCGCTACTTGGGAAGCCCTACATTGGGATTCAGTTCGGTTCAGTCGCTCAGTCCCTCTCTTTGTGACCCCATGAACCATAGCACGCCAGGCCTCCCTGTTCATCACCATCTCCGAGTCCACCCAAATCCATGTCCATCAAGTCAGTGATGCCATCCAACCATCTCATCTTCTGTCATCCCCTTCTTCTCCTGCCCTCAATCTTTCCCAGGATCAGGGTATTTTCAAATGAGTCAGCTCTTCGCATCAGGTGGCCAAAGGATTGGACTTTCAGCTTCAATATCAGTCCTTCCAATGAACAGCCAGGACTGATCTCCTTTAGGATGGACTGGTTGGATCTCCTTGCAGTCCAAGGAACTCTCAAGAGTCTTCTCCAACACCACAGTTCAAAAGCATCAATTCTTCAGTGCTCAGCTTTCTTTATAGTCCAACTCTCACATCCATACATGACCACTGAAAAACCATAGCCTTGACTAGATGGACATTGGGATTATCAATTTCCAAATGAATGGAATAGAATAGAATGTGTACAAAAATCTCCTGAGTATAATTTGGCCTTTCTAGTTATGGAAAAGATACTTAAGAGTTGTCATAAAAATTCCTTGAAATGGGGGTGGGGTTAAAGTGATATTTGGAAAGTGCTCTTGATTTCAAGTTATTTTAACGCTGTAAGTAAAGAATAAAGGTTAAATATCTAGAAATAAAATATATCAGCCTCTTTACAAAGGCACCTATATGACAGCTCCAAGGCATTCTCTCTCAAATACCTCTGAGATGCTTGATAAATACACACACAAAAAAAGATAATGACCACCACCACCTAGAACTAGTACTTACTCAATAACTATGTGACATCTTTGTATGGTGACATATTGTTACTAGACTTCTTGTGGTGATCCGTTGAAATGTACAGAGATACTGAATCACTGTCTTGTGTAACAGGAACTAGCATAGTGTAGTAGGTCAATTATACTTCAAAACAAAGTCAAAGAAAAAGAGATCAGATTTGTGGTTATCTGCAGGAGGTAGGGAAACTGGATGAAGGTGATCAAAAGATAAATACTAGGGATGTAACATATCAATACAACATGATAAACATAATTAACACTGCCATATATTATACATGAAAGTTGTTAAGAGAGTAAATCCTGAGAATTCTCATCACAAGAAAAAATTTTAATAATTTGATCTATATGAGATGTTAAACATTGTAATAATCACTTCATGATGTGTGTAAATCAGATCATTATGCTGTATACTTTAAACCTACACAGATATCTATTATATCTCAATAAAACTAAAAGAAATATATTTTTTAAATAAAAATAGGACTTACAATCATGCTACCACATCTTGGAGATATTTCTATTAATCATGAAGCTGATGAAATTCAATTTACAAAAGCAATCAGTGGTCCATGGTTACTTTGCTGCTAAAAGCCTAGCAAACATGTTGATCTGAACTAAAATAGTGAAAGTGAAATTCGTGTCTGACTCTTTGTGACTCCATGGACTGTACAGTCCATGGAATTCTCCAGGCCGGAATACTGGAGTGGGTTGCCATTCCCTTCTCCAGGAGATCTTCTCAACCCAGGGATCAAACCCAGGTCTCCCATATTGCAGGCAGATTCTTTACCATCGAAGCCACCGGAAGCCCAAAAGAAAATAGGAAGATGCTTTATGATTTTTCTGAGTTCTGCCTCCTAGTTTGAAATGGCAAAGTTGGGGCTAATCAGAAAATCGGGCAGAAAAATCCAGGGGTAGACTGGGGTGGTGGGACATGGTTATGAAGTCCTGGGGCAGATTATCAGGACAGTAGCTCATTCAATACAGTCTACACTATAGCTCCCTTATGGTTTTTACACACGCGGTCAAGATCTATTACAATCCTCAAGATTTCTAGATTGTGGGCACCTGAGGACAAGAATTTTGTTCCTGGTTCACTGCAACATCTCCAGAATCTAGTGAGGTTATCAGGCACACAGATATACTCCAGAAGTTATTCAATGGAAGAAAGAGAAGGAAGAAAGGGAGGGAGGAAAAATAGAAAGCTGCTTACATCCAACAGTAAGATTCCAACACCTCTTGGGAAGACACTTGGTCTACAATGTTTTCTCATAATTAGAAAGAACTTTAAAGTACAAAACTTTTTCTGGGGAAATTGTTTCGAAACAAACCTCTTCTATTATATCTGCACTGTGGTATATCTAACAAGTGGTGTGGTGCTAGTTACATACCCCACTACCTGTTATAAACTTGTCTATATTTGAAAACTATGCTTATGTAGTCTTCCTTTAGAATTTTAAAATCACCCTCCCCTGTACTTATCCTTTGGTAATCATAAGTTTGTTTTCTATATCTGTGAATTTGTCTTCTATGTCTGAGTTTCTGTTTTGTAAATAAGTGCATTTGTAACTTTTTTTATACCTACATTCTTTTGATGACCCCTGTCCTATGCCATATTATCCTCCTGGGATTCTTAGATCTAATTAAAATATATTTAGTAGGGAAGGACATTCCAACCTGATCCCTGATCCCCTTCGGGGATATTCTTTCAGGAAATAAACTGAAACCTCCCAGGCTTCTTGCCACATACCCCCAAACTCCATCTGCAACCCACTCTTTGCAACCCCATGGACTGTAGCCCACCAGGCTCCTCTGTCCATGGGATTCTCCACTCAAGGAAAGAAATCCAAGAACCCAAGAGATACCCAGTCAAACATTGTGTCATTCATCTCAGAGACCAAATAAAGACCTTTGCAGTAAATATGCATGTGACCAACTCTTTGCGACTCCATGGGCTATAGCCCACCAGGTTCCTCCATGGGTTTTCCCAGGCAAGAATACTGGAGTGGGTTGCCATTTCCTTCTCCAGGGGATCTTCCCAACCCAGGGATTGAACCCGCTTCTCCTCTGTCTTCTGCATTGGCAGACAGATTCTTTACCACTGTGCCACCTGTGAAGCCACCTGGGAAGCAGTGAATGTAAACATGTCTATAATGAAAACGAGATAAATGAACCTCTACAGTAGTACTGCCAGGGCTACTATTTCAAAAGAAGTAGGGTAAAAATTGTGTTCAAGGTCAATGAAAAAGCAAAACTAGTTCTCTCCATGGTGGGGTATGATTGCTTTTGGGTAATTTAAGATGAATTAGCCATGGGGATTCACTGGGGATTCCCAGGTGGCACAGTAGTAAACAATTTGCCTGCCAATGCAGGAGATGCAAGAGACACAGGTTTGATCCCTGGGTCAGAAAGACCCCCTGGAGTAGGAAATGGCAACCTGTTCTAGTATTCCTGCCTGGAAAAATCCCATGGACAGAGGAGCCTGGTGGGCTACAGCCCATGGGGTTGCAAAGAGTCAGACATGACTGAGCATGCCACACAGCCATGGTTATTGCCGCTGGAAAGAAACTGGGGTGGTGTCAGCTCACAAGTGAGCCAGCCTGGTATACATGCTAAGTGGCTTCAGTCGCGTCCCACTCTTTGCGACCCCATGGACTGTGGCCCACCATGCTCCTCTGTCCATGGGATTCTCCAGGCAAGAATACTGGAGTGGGTTGCCAAGGCCTCCTCCAGGGAATCTTCCTGACTCAGGGATTGAACCTGAGTCTCTTATGTCTCCTGCACTGGGAGGCAGGTTCTTTACCACTAGCACCACTTGGGAAGCCCGGAGCCAGACTGGAGCCCCCACTTACTTCTCTATCCGAGTTGAGCTGAGATGAAGGTTGAGTTCAGCAACGCCCACCCCCTCCCTTCAGAGCCAGCAGAAGCCCACAGGGAAGATTTCACTGACTCTGACTGGAGCCCCAGGTGGCTGAGTGGGTGTAAGACAAGAAGGATTGGGCCTGGGCCTCCCTGAATCTGTGGGGAAGTACAGCATCCCCACAAGAAGAAAGGGGCCTTAAAGAGAATATTCTTCATGTGGGAAGAACACAGGGATAATTGGAGAGGAGATGAAAGACCACTCAGTGAGGCTCAGCACTGTCCTCAGCTCACTCTGTCTCATCCAACCCTATACCTTTATAGTGGAGGCAGTTAGCCAAGGAAACTCACACCTTCTGATCCTACACCCTGTAAAATATTGAGGTACTGGTTCAATGCTTCGTTCACAATTCAGCATGTGAGTTTGGTTTGGGGAGGATGAAAAGGATAATACTGAGGACTTCTACTTGACCATCCCCTGAAGATTGCAAACCCCTACTTGCCTTAACATCTCTCAGGTGGAGAGTTAGTTGATTGGTGAGTCTGCTTAAAGGTCTGGCAGGGTTCATGGGTAAGCTTTCTCCAGGGAAGAAAGGAAGAGGCATTCCCTACAAGACAGAAAGGAAACATGCCCAGAAACTCTTTTCAACAAACTCTCCTGCTATGCACTTTACAAACAAGGAATTGACAAGAGAGGATAACTAACCCTCCTTGCATCTTAGGACTTAGGTCCTTAACTCTTAGTGTTCAAGGAAAGAAGTTTGGATGGGCACACGGGATAGACTCAAAATAGCCACAAGGGCTTTCAAATTCTCACATGAGAAGATAGAGGATTTTCCCATTCTCTACATCTGGACTGGACTTGAGACCACCTTGACCTATAGAAAGTGGGAAAAATGATACTCTGCCAGTTTGAGCCCAGGCCTCTAGAGACCTCAGCTTCAAATCATCTTCCCCCTAAATAGATACCATGTGAACAAGCCCACAGTAACCTCCTTGAAGGTGAGAACCATGTGGAAAGAAAGGTCTTGGGGATGCTTACACCACATGGAGCAGAGAAGAGTCACCTGGTTTGAAAGCATGTCTGGAAATTCTTAGATACGAGTGTGGCAGAGTTTAATTGCCTTCCCCCTTGAAAATGGGTTGGCCTTACTGACGCACTTTTAATGAATATGATGCAGTGAAATTGACTCTGCATGACTTCTGAGATTAGGTTAGAAAAAACAATACAACATCCACAGGCCTCTCTCTCTTGCGAAACACATCATGGAAGCCCTGAACTGACAACTGAGAAGTTTGGCTACCTGGAAGCCACCACATGAAGAAAACACACGGTGAGGTCACATAGAAACAAAGCAAGGAGCTGCAACTGCTTGAGTCTGCTCAGCATCAACCAGCAGACGTGTGAATGCAGAATAAAGGTTTCCCCAATGGCTCAGCAGGTAAAGAATCCACCAGTAAAGCAGGAGACGTGGGTTTGATTCCTGGGTTGGGAAGATCCCTTAGAGAAGGAAATGGCACCCCACTCCAGTATTCTTGCCTGGGAAATCCTATGGACAGAGGAGCCTGGCAGGCTGCAGTCCTTGGGATCACAAAGACTCAGATATGACTGAGTGACTAAGTGCATGCGTGGAAGCAGAATAAATGTTAATTTAAACTACTAAGTTTGGGGCTGATTTGTTAGGTAACAGTATACAACACATAGACTATTGCATCTTCTTATTCTGACCTGTCATAATTTAGTGAGTTCTGGTGAGCAGGTATGCTTAAGCTTCAGCAGCATGGATCAATGAGGAGGAAGCAACTGAAAACAAGAAACTAGAATGAAGAGGGATGAAGGCTGGATATACCTACTTCAGCTACAGAGGCAGCTGAGGAGTCCAACATGTGATACTTACAAGCCAGGGGAACTCAAGTGAAGGGGCGAGGAGAGAAGACAATCCAGCCTATGTGAGTTCACATTTTCAGGCAGGCTAGCAGAGACCACGTACATGGTGGCCTTAAGAGGGCTAAAGACATTGGGAAAGTAATTCTCCATCCCAGAGGAAGGCCTTTCCTTTCTATCTCATGACCCAGTTGAAGAGATTAAGTATGGACAAAAAACTATTGCCTGCCATTGCTTACCAACAAAGAATGCTGCTTAATATTCCTGTTAACAAGGAATGTTACCCACCATTAAGCCATTGGCCACCACAGCCACTCTTGACAGCGTATCCTGAGGGGAAGCTGGGATGGAAAAAAAAGAAGATACAGGCTCTCGATAGTTAAGATGCGTATCAAAGGAATCATTTCAATAAGCCCAGACTCCTGCATCTTCCCACGTAGAGAAAAGCACAAAAAATCATCAACTTGAAATGTCTGTTTTTGTGTGTGATTAACAGTAATCTGGATCATAGAAAAAGCAAGAGAGTTTCAAAAAAACATCTATTTCTGCTTTATTGACTATGCCAAAGCCTTTGACTGTGTGGATCACAATAAACTGTGGGAAATTCTGAAAGAGATGGGAATACCAGACCACCTGATCTGCCTCTTGAGAAATTTGTATGCAGGTCAGGAAGCAACAGTTAGAACTGGACATGGAACAACAGACTGGTTCCAAATAGGAAAAGGAGTTCGTCAAGGCTATATATTGTCACCCTGTTTATTTAACTTCTATGCAGAGTACATCATGAGAAACACTGGACTGGAAGAAACACAAACTGGAATCAAGATTGCCGGGAGAAATATCAATAACCTCAGATATGCAGATGACACCACCCTTATGGCAGAAAGTGAAGAGAAACTCAAAAGCCTCTTGATGAAAGTGAAAGAGGAGAGTGAAAAAGTTGGCTTAAAGCTCAACATTCAGAAAACGAAGATCATGGCATCCGGTCCCATCACTTCATGGGAAATAGATGGGGAAACAGTGGAAACAGTGTCAGACTTTATTTTTCTGGGCTCCAAAATCACTACAGATGGTGACTGCAGCCATGAAATTAAAAGACACATACTCCTTGGAAGGAAAGTTATGACCAACCTAGATAGTATGTTCAAAAGCAGAGATATTACTTTGCCAACAAAGGTCCATCTAGTCAAGGCTATGGTTTTTCCTGTGGTCATGTATGGATGTGAGAGTTGGACTGTGAAGAAGGCTGAGCACTGAAGAATTGATGCTTTTGAACTGTGGTGTTGGAGAAGACTCTTGAGAGTCCCTTGGACTGCAAGGAGATCCAACCAGTCCATTCTGAAGGAGATGAGCCCTGGGATTTCTTTGGAAGGAATGATGCTAAAGCTGAAACTCCAGTCCTTTGGCCACCTCATGCGAAGAGTTGACTCATTGGAAAAGACTCTGATGCTGGGAGGGATTAGGGGCAGGAGGAGAAGGGGACAACAGAGGATGAGATGGCTGGATGGCATCACTGACTCGATGGATGTGAGTCTGAGTGAACTCCGGGAGTTGGTGATGGACAGGGAGGCCTGGCGTGCTGCGATCCATGGGGTCGAAAACAGTCGGACACGACTGAGCGACTGATCTGATCTGATCTGATCTGAACAGTAATCTTTTGTTGTTCGACTACATGGCTTTTGGGTTTTTGTTTTTTTTTCCAACAAAAGTTCCTATGTATTCTGACTCCTCCTTTACCCCTTTGGGACAGTTCCTCAGAACTACCTGAGAGGCTGCCTTCTCAGGCTATCATCCTCAGTAAGGTCCCCAAATAAAATGTAACTAGCAAATTGCAGGTTTTCTTTTTTTCTTTTTCTTTTTTTTAGTCAACAAAAGTAACACACATGAAACCCTTAGAGGGATAATTAAGTGCTCGATTACTTGGACTATGTGTTCAGAGAACAGAAAGTTCCAGTGTGCTGAAAATGAAAATTACCTTCATACAACACTATTCATATTAATTCACCTCCACCTTAGGTACAAAGAGCTGCATTGAAGATGGGTCATAGATGCATTCTCTGGCTAGAAAATAATACCAACCTGTTTCCTAGAAATGAATGAAAAGGATTTGTGAAAATAAACCATCACTCTTGAGAAAGG
Organism: Bos mutus; assembly: GCF_027580195.1. NCBI lineage: Eukaryota > Metazoa > Chordata > Mammalia > Artiodactyla > Bovidae > Bos > Bos mutus. Next base: position 62,301,921 of record NC_091632.1, read on the forward strand.
GAAAGGCAAGACTCTGTAGCAGTTTGAAAATGTGACATTGAAATTTCCCAGTCAGCCCCAAATCATCATCTCCCTCCCAGGAGTGGTTCTTGGAAATCCATTGTATACTCATTTTCCTCCACGGAGTATTCACTTGAGCATCAGCATCATATTCTGTATGTAAGTTACATTGAACCTCTAGCCCTGAGCGAATCCTGTGCTCTGATTTGAGGCAGGACGTAGATGGGTTCCAGGCTAGACATTTGCAGCTAGACTTCTGTTCATATTTCTAGAGGCAGAGGATAGATGGGCCCCAGGTTAGACACTGATGTCCAGCTTCCTGTTTATACTTCAAGATAGAAATAACAACAGCAACAGGGTGAGTAGCTGAACTTTGTCTCCTGTGGCCACTTTAAGATAATAGTAACAGCAGGCGCAGAGACAGGCTAAGCCCTGCTGGCGTAAAGGATCAGGAGATCACAACTTCCCTATACCTGGGGCTGGGAAGATTTCAACTGCACATGCGCAGATAGGCTCCTCGGGGGTCAAAGGGAGGGGACACCAGGCCATAATAAGTTGTGCTAACTCCACCAGTGGCCCTTGAGCTGAAATTCACCTTGGCTAAAGGATGCACACACACATAAGGGAGAACTCTGAGGCAGATTAGCCATGGGATCAAAGCAAGACGATCGGCCAGAGGAAAACAAAGACCTGGAAGACTTTACCCCTTACTCTCTCTCTGAGCTCAAGCGTGTGTCTATCCACATGTACTCTGCTTTTCTAATAAACCCCTTGCTTTCATCTCTGCCTTCCATCTCCCTGTCAGAATATTTTTTTCAAGGTAGACAGGGTCTGGGGCCCAGACCCTAGTCACTGGCCCTCGTGGTCTGGTGGTTAGGACTTGTCGCTCTTGCTGCTGTGACTGGTGTTTGATCACAAGTCAGGGCACTAAGATCTCACTTCAAACTGCCGTTCACCGCAAGCTATCACTCTCACTGTATGTCTGAAATCATGCTCAGCATGAATGGAAAAGAATCAGTGGAACTGAAGCCATAGATGCTGAACACTGGTTAGGAGTGGAAGGGTAGTTTTATCTTGTGTCTATGACTGTCTGAAATAATCTTATATTCTATTCTCACTGTGGGGTGTTACTACAGATTTTCTACCCATTTGCCAAGAAGAGTACAGAGAAAGAGAGGAGTGTCAGAGAGCTGTATTCAAAATAATTATCTGTTGCTCTTGGTAACTAAGACTTGCAGTAAATTAAATGAGAGGAAACTATGGTCCTTTTTGATTTTCAGATGGTTGAATCTTTTAAAAAGTGGACTTAGTTTATTTTTGGATTTTATGGTTCAAATATTTCTCCGAAGGTCAGTAGGCCTTGGGAAGGTTTATATCCCATATTTAGATTTCTAAAGCTATGTTTTAAATAAGAGTATTTGGGATTTATCCAGAATTTGAACTAAAAATAAGAATTGTGAGAAAAGTAGGATTTTCACAGCCAACCCAGTCATTTGCATGTCCCCATTCAAGGCCATCATTAGAGATCCTCTTACTTCACGGCCACATGTCCTCTTACAATTTGCTCGTCTTTTTCTTCAAAGTCTTCACCCTGTGCTTGCCCTTTGGACTTGACAAAAGAATTTGGCTGACCAAATGTATACACTGGGATTTTTGCAGTTCCAAGTAATAGAATATTCAACTCAAATTGGCCTAATCCAAAAAAGAAATGTATTGTCTCATGCAACTAGAAATTTCAGAATTTCAGGTGCACCATGGTGCAAGGGCTCAAGTGATATCTCCAGGACCCATTTTTTTCTCTGTGCCATGACTCAACTAACTCTACTTTGATTCCATTCTCAGGAAGGCTCTCCCTGGATGAACCCCCAAGTGGCTGCTACGTGTTCTGGGAATAAGTTCCTTCGAGGCCCAAATCTGGTAGAAAAGAGTGGGGAATCTTTGACTCAGAATTCTCTAGAAAAATCCACAGAAACATATTAACTAGATTAGGCTAGGTCTTATGCCAAGAAAATATGTTACAGCCATTGGCTGAGACTTCAATCCCAAGAGCAAGGGCCTACTCTAGGCCACAGGAATGAAAGGGAGCAGGAGTGGATCTCAAAATAAAAATAGGGGCCACTGATAGCAGCAAAAGGACTGGATACCAGGGAGGCAAATGACAAATGTCCATCCATCCAGCTTAGAGCATTAGCTCTTTCTACGTTTCATATAGACACAATCTGCTGTGCTAAGTCGCTTCAGTCATATCTGACTCTTTGCAATCCTACGGGCTATAGTCCGCCGGGCTCCTCTGTTCGTGGAATTCTTCAGGCAATAACACTGGAGTCGGGTGCCATTTCCTCCTCCAGGGGATCTTTCCAACCCAGGAATCGAATGCAGGTCTCCTGCATTGCAGGTGGATTCTTTACCATTTGAACCACCAGGGAAACCCAGGAATACTGGAGTAGGTAGCTTATCCCTTCTCCAGGGGATCTTCCCAACCTGGGAATTGAACTGGGGTCTCCTGCATTGCAGGTGGTTTCTTTACGAGCTGAGCTAATACTCCTGCCATATTGAGCTCCCCATACTCAACTGGCCATGCTCTTTCCACTTTGTGTCACCCCACATGCTGGGACATGTGATAAGAAGTCGAGTCTATTGTCTGCCTGCCATGAAAGAGTGTAAATGAACTTACTCCAGGTACATAATTGAGGGCTTTGGACCCTGTCTGATGAAACACCCTAACAATAGCAGGATTGCTACAGACCTGCTGAAATGAGCGTTGTTGCTTCAATGCATACTGATCATGTAAACTCAAGAACATCTCATTTTAAAACTTATCCTGCTGTAGGAAGAATGGTGATACAACATCTGTAGCAGGAGATGGGAAGTTCTCAGAGGCACTTAACATGGTGGCCAATAACACTGGGAGTGCTTTTTCTCTATTGTCTTAAAAAAATATTTCAAAGTTTATCCTCCAACTAATTAATCCTTTTGAAACTACTTGGCACCTGATAAGGTCTATTCAACCTAGAGGAAAATACTTATTCAAATTATGGATAAAGTCGTCACCTACCATATCAATAAACCAAGGATGTTACAGCCAACAAACCATCACCCACTGCAGCCTCCCCTAAAGGTGCACCCTGAGGGGATTCAGGGTAGAGTAAGGCAGGATCCTGTCTAAGACAGTTAAGGTGCATATCAAAGGAATGATTTTAATGAGCCCAGACACGGGGCTTCACAGGTGGCCCTAGTGGTAAAGAATCCACCTGCCAATGCAGGAGACGTGGGTTCGATCCCTGGGTTGGAAAGATCCCCTGGAGGAGGAAATGGCACCTGACTCCAGTGTTATTGCCTGAAGAATTCCATCAACAGAGGAGCCTGAGTGTACACAGTCCATGGAGTCACAAAGGGTCAAGATATGACTGAGCACACACACACAGTCTCTTCCATTTTCCCAGACACAGAAAAGCATGCTAGATTCGTTAACTTGAGATGTCTAGCTGGCTGTAAGTAACAGTAATCTTTTGATGTTCCAGTCACCTAGTTTTCATTGCAAAAACTTCTGTATATCCTGGCTCCTCCCTTATCTCTTCGGAGCAGTCCCTCAGAGGTATCTAAGAGGCTGTCTTTCAGGCTAAAGTCCTCAGTTTTGTCCACAAATAAGACATAATTCTTAACTTCTAGGTTGTGCATTTTTTCCCAGTCAACAAAATTATCTCAAGAACTATGAGTTAAATAATAAAGAAATGGACTTATTTTGTTATTTTTTTTAGCATATGAACAGAGCTAAAAGGAGAATTTCAAAAAGAGCATATTTCATTAAACATATATTTATCAAGAGCCTGGGAAGTGCCCAGCTGGGTATACACCTTTGAAATGATAGAGGTAAGATCCTTGCCCCCAAGGTGCAAATAATCTAGTAAAAAACAGTCTTGTGAACAGTATACACATTTAAGTGAAGTGAAGAGAAGTGAAGTCGCTCACTTGTGTCCGACTCTTTTCGACCCCATGGACTGTAGCCTACAAGGCTCCTCCGTCCATGGGATTATCCAGGCAAGAGTACTGGAGTGGGTTGCTATTTACTTCTCCAGAGGATCTTCCCAACCCAGGGATCGAATCTGGGTCTCCCACATTGTAGGCAGATGCTTTACCATCTGAGCCACTAAGGAAGTCCATACACATTTAACACTCACATTAACACACACATTACCAGATGCCCCCAAGAGTGCCAGGAATGCTGACTGAGAACCACTGCACCCTCCCCTTGGCTCTGCCAACATTCCTACCTGGAGAAGAGGTGATCAGTGTTAGACTGTATAACATCCCTGGGCCTGCTTGGCATCTTCCAACAGATGACTCTTCCTTATTTTTTCACCTCCCCTTAAATCCTGCTGCATCAAGACCATCTTGGCAGTTTCTCCTGCTTTCCTTATTGTTGGGAAATGCCGGTGAACTGGAGAGAGGCTCACTGGAATAATTTAAAGGCAACTCCTCACTTGCAGAAGCAATGCTCCAGTTACGTAAAGATAGCATCAGGCCACCCAGCCTTCAGCCTGTGCCTGAGGCGGGTATAGGCTAGTGATGGCTTCAGCTAAAATAGCCAGTGAAGCAGCAGTGGCCATAACCACCCCAAAATTGTCATGAATTATGGGCTTCATTCTAAATTGAGGGATGATGCTGTGTGTGGGAGAGGGATTGGTTAGATCAGTTGGTCAGCAGCAGGAGAGCTGGTAAAAAGTAACACTTATTTGATCTGTAATAAAAATATCATGATTATTTACATTTTTTGAAGTCAAGGATGGAAATTTTATCTACTTTCTCCACCTGCTTCCAGCCTCTCAGTTATTTCTTTAAAAGAAAAAAAAAAACTATTGGAGTGTAGTTGATCAGTGGCTCAGCAGTAAAGAATCAGCCAGCCAATGCAGGAGACGTGGGTTTGATCCTTGGCTTGGAAAGATTCCCTGAGGAAGGAAATGGCAACCCACTCCAGTATTCTTGCCTAGAGGATTTCATGGATAGAGGAGCCTGGCGGGCTACAGACCACGAGGTTGCAGAGTTCGACACAACTTAGGGACTAAACGACAACATAGTTAATTTACAATGTTGTGTTAATTTCAGGTACAGTAAAGTGAATCTGTTATACATATACACGCATTCATTCTTTCTAAAATTCTTCTCCTATGTAGGTCATTACAGAATATTGAACCTCAGTCTTTTCAATAAGCACCTTCACCACGGAATTCAGAGAAACACAAATCATTAATACATTTGAGTCCTAAACATAAAATAAGCAGAAGTGAGACTTCTGTGAAAAGAAACAATATGCAGTAAGATCTAGAACTCCCAAACAAGCTTTGTTCATTCAAATCCCCAAAGAAATTGTGTTCAAAATTATGATCATACTTGCCAGATTTCTAGGTGTGACTATTGAAATATACTGATTTAGTCAGGGCTAAAGATTGAATAGAAGCTAAAGCTGGAAAAAGAATAGAAACAAATCCAAGAAACAGCGTCCTTTTTATATCTGCCCTGTGGAAGTTGCTTTTATTAGTTTAATTAAGCTCCTGGATTAATTCAGGTAAGCCCTTCCTGATCCACCCCTTGCTCAGGCAGGAAATCCAGCACAAGCCTAAGCTGAGTTCATTCCAGGACTCGGGCAAGTTGAGGCGTGTTACAAGGACTGGCAGGGGTGAGGGGTTGGATCTACCTAAATGAGGTGTGGAGGGACCTTCTGGGAAATGACTCCTTTTCAGGAAAGGGATTTTAAGGCAAACAAATTTGATACAGGCTTCCCTGATGGCTCAGACAGTAAAGAATCTGCCTGCAATGTGGGAGACCTGGGTTTGATCCGTGGGACAGAAAGATCCCCTGGAGAAGGGAATGGCAACCCAGTCCAGTATTCTTGCCTGGAGAATCCCATGGACAGAGGAGCCTGGTGGGCTACAGTCCACGGAGTCTGCAAAGAGTCGGACACAACTAAACGACTAACACTTTCAGAGGTTCAGAATGGAAGTGGTAAATGAACAAAAGGGGTGAGGGGGGGATCTCGGGGAGGCTGAGGGAGCCCCAAACTCTTTCGGTGTTTGAGGCCTCTGAAATATTACAATATTAATTAATATCAATACTGGGTTATAAAGAACAGTCACATTTTACTAGTTTACATATAACATGTACATGTCAGATATTAATGTTAACACCAAAATAAAAACACATTGCAGATATTCACAAGGTAATTACAGGATTTCTAAGTCAAGCATTTCTAATTCATCATTCAGTACAGGTGGACTGAGCCAGACAGACACACAGAAGAAAGGCTTTATGGCGAGTGCTCCTTTTTCTGTTTCGGAGACGCCTCTCTGAGATGGCATGAATGACCTATGGCTTCATCCCCGAGACTGTCCTGTGGCTGGCTCTGTGCATCCCTCAGATTATGCTCCTGCTCAGTCCTCACTGCCGCAGCCCGAATCTTATGCCTGGGGGCGGGGGGGTGGGGGGTGGTTGCAGGAAAAGGACAAGTCGAAACCACAAGAGCTCTTTATCTGCAAGCTCTGAGAGACGCTGAGTTTGCAAATGTGCTGGGGCCAACACTTCTTCAGCAACTTTGGCTTCTTTGGCAACCACCGGAGTTGGCTCAGACTTTATCGCCTGGACTGGACGTCAGCGGATTTGGCTTGGGTGTTCCTGGGGCATCATAGCAGTGGAAGTGCCTTCACCTGACACCAGCAGTGGCCGCATCTTCCGGGCATATTGACAGCTGAGCTGTCACTGGTTACAAGAAAGCTCACCAATGGCAAGAAAATTGCAGTAGCCATGGGATAACTAGAAGGGTCATATTTCATTGATTAATCCATCCCTGTCCTTTCACTTGGGGGCCAGTCTTCCCTCAGAGAGCACACTTTCTGTTTCTCTGTGGTGAATTTCGTAGGACAGTCTTCATGGGAAGTCTCTCCCTGTAACTGGGTGGGTAAATCTATTTAATCCTCAGGCTTAGTATCTAGAGGGCTTCCCTAGTAGCTCAGATGGTAAAGTATCTGCCTGCAATGTGGGAGGCCCAGGTTCCATCCCCGGGTTGGGAAGGTCCCCTGGACAAGGCAACCCACTCCAATATTCTTGCCTGGAGAATTCCATGGACAGAGAAGCCTGGCTGGTTACAGTCCATGGTATTGTGAAGAGCTGGACACAACCAAGCAACTAACACACGCACTTAGTATCTAGAAGCCCACTTGTCCACAGACAGAAGGTTCAGTCTCCAATATAAGCTTAATTGGGAATTTTTTTAAAGTTATAACTTTGAATGTAAATGCTGGCTCTTTTGTCTTATTTCTGGATTGGCTCAGAATTCTGGAAAGAGAAATGCTATTTGTTGAGCTTCTTAAATACTCACAGGAACATCATCATCAAGATCATCATCACACTATGTTCTCAGGGCTTATATATTATTTGCCCCTAATAGACATATAAAAGTACATATGAGGAATGAATGCATGAGAAAATGTGTGTAACACTCACCCTGCAAAAACAGCAGAAATATCTGACCGGAAATGAAAGGGTGCATAATGGGAAGAAGGCACATCTAAAGAAAAACTGTTACAGTGACTCAATTTTTTTTCCCCTAAGGCTGGTATACCCCAGTAAGCAAAGTCTGCTCATTTACTGATTCGTACTTTCAAGAAACACCTTTTGAGCATTTAACATGTACCAGGCACTCAGGAAAAGAATCCCCACCTTTAGGCAGTCATACTCTAGTTGGGTAGGCAGACCTGGGTGTGAGTAACTGGAACTTAATATGCAAATGGTTTACTAACCACAGAAACCAATTCCAATAGAGCATCAAGGCGGTGGCAATGAGCTCTGACTATCAAGAAAGTTAGGAAAGTTTCAAAAGACAAAGGACCAAAGGATATCAGCTAAAGTTCATGGATTCACAGTGAGGAAAAGACAGATAAGTTTGAGACATTGAATGTCAGTGAACTGGCAATTCTTCTGGAAGCTAGCAGATGGAAAAGACCCCATTCAAATGAACTGACGATTCATTCATCCAGAGTATTAGCTGAGGGACTGCTATATGTAAAGAACTGCCCTGGGACTGTGCAGATGCAAGCATGGCAGAAAAAGGATCTAGGGCTATATGTGAAGGGGAATCATAGAACTTCTCTGGTTTCAGCACAGAGCTCTCACTCCCAGACTCTGTGCTTGGCATAAACTTCCTTCCAACAGAGTCCTGTTTTACAATAACTCTAAAAGTGAAAGTGTTAGTCAGTCAGTCATGTCTGACTCTTTCAGGCCCCATGGACTGTAGCCTGCCAGGCTTCTCTGTCCATGGACTTCTCCAGGCAAGAATACTGCAGTGGGTAGCCATTTGGAATATAACTTTTAAAAATTATGAATCACTATATCATACCCCTGTAACTTACATAATATTACTATACATCAATTACACCTTAATTAAAAAAAATAAATGAATAAAGCAACTGTATTTCTGAGGAGAGAAGCCACCTTCTGTGGGCTGGGGGTGCCTATTTTTCTAAAGGGAATGGAAATTTCCAGAACCTGGCATATGGAAATGGGAAGATCCAGGGCCAGAAAGACAAGACTCAGAAGGCAGAGAATCGTTTACCTTTAATGGATTTGGGGACCACGAACCAATGGCTCAGCAGAGGAGGAGATGCCTGAGGTCTTTCCTCTAACATGGGAAGGAGAAAGTTGGCATCCACCATGACAAGTGAGGTCAGACTTCGGCCATTGCCTCTGAGAACAGGTGTATCTATCAATGATTCTAGTTTCACATTTCTCTGCGTTGCATTTTCCTTCTGTGACGTTCAAGCCCTCAGTAAAGTTGGGTTGTTACAGTCTGGCCTTGGGTTGTCTAAAACCTAAGGTAAGGATCTGTGTAAAGTTGTTTTGAGGGAATAGACTTTTCTTATCCTTAGTTTAGCTTCATCAGAGCAGCAGCGTTGATTGAAGGAAAGTAGAAAGTTCTAGAAATGCAGAAAGTGACCAGCAGGAAAGTGAATGGTGGTCCGAGGCAGAATGGAGTTCACCAGTCTGGAATCCTGCAAAGCAGAGGCATAGTGTGGCATGACCGAGCGGGAAACCACATGAGACCTTTCCCATTCACCTCCTTCTGAGCACACGGAAGGGGAAGGAACCCTTGTGGCTGAGAAGCACTAGGTGCTCAATGATACTGTTGCCACCTCCTGAACACACAGACTGCATCTCCTAGGTCCCTTGCAGTGGTCGAAGCAGCATGACTGGAACAAACATAGGGGCACCAACAGGGAAAGGGCAGGGTAAGATGAATTGGGAGACTGAGATTGACATACATACAGTATCAATACTGTGTATAAAGTAGATAACTAATGAGAATATACTGTAGAGCACAGGGAACTCTACTCAAGGCTCTGTGGTGACCTAAATGGGAAGGGAATCCAAAAATGAGGGGACACATGTATATAGGTGACTGATTCACTTTGTACAGCAGAAAATAACACAACATTGTAAAGCAACTATATGCCAAAAAATGAAAAGAGCACGACTGGAATTGAGGTAGGCCACTACCAGGCCTGGACCCTAAAAATCTCCATGATGCCCTCTCTTGGTCTTCCCTTGCTCGCTGGTCAGCTCTGTTCAGATACTCTACAGAGGACTCCAAGAGGGCCATGTGTGTGTGCCTGCTAAGCCAACTCAGTCATGCCCAACTCTGTGTGACCCTATGGACTGTAACCCTCCAGACTCAAGTCTCCATGGGATTGTCCAGGCAAAAATACTGCAGTGGGTTGCCATACCTTCTTCCAGGGGATCTTCCCAACCCAGGGATCGAACCCACGTCTCTTACGTCTTCTACACTGGCAGGCGGGTTCTTTACCACTAGCGTCACCTGGGAAGCCCCCATGGAGGGCCATAGAGCGCAGCAAACTCAAAAGACAGAGGAGCCTGAATGCCTGAGTCATCACTTGGAGGAGAGCTGGCAGACTTGCTTTGGGAGTTGTGATGTGAGCAAAGGATAAACATTTACTGTGTAAACCGTTGAGATTTTGAGCTTGTTTTGCTACTGCAGCTAACATTAATTACTCTGACTAATACAACATAAAGGGATGTCTGAAGTCCTATTATTAAACAGATGAGGCCCTTTGAACCATCTGAGGTCTGGGTTACAAGAATACAAAATCAGACATAGATCTGTCTCCCAAAGCACTAGCAATTCACTAAGAAGCTTAGAGAGAAAGTGACAATAGAAAGATAAACAGGAACCTAATAAATGACCGCGTTTTCCTATTGTAGACATTCGTGATGAGGCACTGAGCCAGGAGGAAATGTTTAAGCGACGATTGTATAGTATTGTTCCTCTGTCAGTATTGCCAAGAGTTGAGTCCTTATTTCACAAGCGGTGAAGTAATTGCAACCCTACCCATTTTTCTCTCCGAGTCTCTCACAGGTTTTTGTTTATAACTTTTATTTCTACACTTGATCTTAGCCAAAAGGCCGAGAAGCAATGTTTATAACCTTTATTTCTGCATTACCATGGTTTTATTTTTTATTTCCCCGTGGCTATTGGAAAAGAAAACAAATTATACTAAGTCGGTTCTTATTGAGCCAAAACTTTGCTAACACAATGTTCTTTAAGTATATATAACTTCAAACCAAAATATGACTAAAACTTCCCCCAAAAAAAGTTCATTTGGCACCCCTGGAGGAATAGCTATTCACCTGAGACATATAGATTTTCTTTGTTTCTTTTAATCCCCTTTTCCCATTTCCTTGGAACTGGATAAAGCATCAAATCAGAGGTTCGCAAATCTGAGTGGAAGGAAATATCCAGCCAGGTGAAGTGGGTCTGTGACTTTTCTTCTCAATTTTTTAAAATTCAAAAGTAACTTAAAATATATGCTGCACCATGGATAAACTTTAAAAACATTAAACTATGTGAAAGAAGCAAGACACAGAAGACCACATATTGGGTAATTCCATTTATATGAAATAACCAGGCAAATCCGTAGAGACAGTAAGCAGATTAGTGGTTGCCTAGGGACTGGTGTGAGATGGGGGTAGGGGAATGACTGCCGCTTAATGGGTACAGGGTTGCCTTTTGGGATGATGAAAAAGTTCTGGAACTAGATTATGGTGGTGGTTGTACAACATTGTGAATGCATGAAATACTATTGATCATACACTTTAAAATGGCTAAAAGGATGTTAAGTGAATTTGACTCAATTTTTTAAATATTCTGACTTTCAAAGGTAACTTACTATTATCTGTTGCCTTGCTTGCCACACATATTCTTGTTCTGTCTCCTATTCATCTTTCCTAAAGCTATAGCATTAATAACAGCAGAAATTAAATGCAGCTCACTGCAACCAGACTGGCAAAAACACAAAACTCAGCTTTAGGGCAATTGACTGTCTGCTGAATCAATGGAAAATCTGAAAGGGGAAATCGTATGATCTTCAGTCAAGCCTCAGGGGAGACTGTGCTTCCACTTGGAGCAGACATAGAACTGTAAGTTCCTGGATGGGAGATTAAAGACTAAAGAAATGTATCTGGATTTTTTCAACTCACCTCCCCTAAATGCATATTGGTGTTATATACAGATCTGACCATTTAAAAAAAAATCTTACCTCCCAGAACTGGGATAAGCCACTTGGATAGTGAAGAAGGATAATGACTGGCGGGCAGAAAAGGAGCTGGGGTTGGATTGAGGTTGTCACATTGATCCCTAAAAAGCCACCCAGTCACTGTCATTGACTTTGTGCCAAGCAGGTAGGTAGAAAGACATGAGGCTTGAAGACAATGGACTGAAAGTCATTTGCTTTAAATCCCTGCCCTCCCTTTCTGCCTTGGCCATGCTTTCAGCTGGGATGCCTTTCTGGGAGAAAAAGGGCAAGGCTGTCACTTCATAAAGAAGTACATACCCTCATCTCAGGCTCCAGTCTGTTCTTTGAGATGGTTTCCAGGCATCTCAGGATGTAAAGTTAGCAAGATGTCAGCAGACACTCCCTGGTCCAGCACGACGGAAAGCAAACACCATTTGGTGTTTTGATTACTGACTCCTACATACTAGCCCTGCTTTAAAGAAGATTTGAAGAGAATCAAGCAAGGTGACTGCCAGCCCCTAAGGCAGAGGTGTGCTGGAGCTGGCTTGGCTTATAAGAGTTAGATGCTAAATTTTCAAGAATTTTTCAAGCCAGTCCTTAAATGAAACCATTATTTTTTTTAATTATATTACAAATGTTATTAGAGCTAAAAGAGCTGTCAGTTTAATGGTTATAATTTGTATAAAGGTGATAAATACTACATCAACAGTAGACTGCATAACAGATGTTATGATAATAGATTTATTGGGTAAGGATTTAGCGAATTGGGCTACAACACTGTTCGTCAGGTCATGGCTGAATTGCAATCATAGGTTGACTATGGATGTATGATTCCGACAAAATCAGCAAAAGCCTTTACTAAGGGTCAGTGGCTCTGTGGAATTTACGATAAAGCATGCTGTATTCAGTTCAGTTCAGTTCAGTTCAGTCGCTCAGTCGTGTCCAACTCTTTGCAACCCCATGAATTGCAGCACGCCAGGCCTCCCTGTCCACCACCAACTCCCAGAGTTCACTCAAACTCACGTCCATCGAGTCGGTGATGCCATCCAGCCATCTCATCCTCTGTCGTCCCCTTCTCCTCCTGCCCCCAGTCCCTCCCAGCATCAGAGTCTTTTCCAATGAGTCAACTCTTCACATGAGGTGGCCAAAGTACTGGACTTTCAGCTTTAGCATCAGTCCTTCCAAAGAACACCCAGGGCTGATCTCCTTTAGAATGGACTGGTTGGATCTCCTTGCAGTCCAAGGGACTCTCAAGAGTGTTCTCCAATACCACAGTTCAAAAGCGTCAATTCTTCGGCATTCAGCTTTCTTCACAGTCCAACTCTCACAATGCTGTATATTTATTATTATTTGTAAATTGTACCCCACACTCCTTTTATATTGATAAAACTCATAATAAACTCATAAACTACTTTTTTTTGACAGTCTGTCTTTAAATATTACCAGCACACCTCTACTTAAGGTCAATAACCATAGGAGACCTGTAGCAAGCCATTTTCCCACCTGTGAAAAGAAAGGAAGGAAAGGAAGGAAGGAAGAAAGAATGGAGGCTGGGAGACAGGGATGGTTCTAGGCAAGCCTGTCTCTCACATTTTAGATTTAAAATAGTGAAGAAAAATCTACATATAAAAAAAAACCCACAGGGCTCTCTCCTTATACATGTAGAGCAGGAAGCCTCTGACCTTGTACAATTTGAGAAGTACTCCAAGGCTTAGAGCCCAGAAAAATCTACTCCTTCAGCTTTCCAGAGCTTGAGTCTTGAAACTCACAGGATTTGAGCATCCTTCCTTTGGGTAAGCCTGTCTCCTAGAGCTTTCTTTTGCCTCCAATCTCACTCATTAGCACGTTAGCCCACGTGTGTGTATAAATAACTAGATATGACCTTGAAAAGCACTGTACCTCTTCTTCGCAGGGAAATGATACAAAATTAAAAACTCAGATGTGGGAAGAGAGTTGGGAAACGCCAAGACTTTGGACCTGCCTTGACAGTATCGGCCACGAAGCGAGGATATCAGGTAGCGTCTGGCAAGGGCGCCAAAGGCCCTGTGGGTGAGCTCAGGGCTTCTCAGAGGATGGCAATGCTCCAGGGGTCATGTCACGTGTGGACCAACCTCATGTGGGTCATGGGACTGAGCCTGCACATCAGGCCACTCAGAAAAAAAAGAGGCTAGAATGAACCCTAATGCAAACTGTGGACTCTGGGTGATGATGGTATGTCAACATCAGTTCACCAATTGAAACAAATGTACCACTCTTTTGGTGGGGAATGTTGATGGCGGGGAGACTGTATGTGTAGAGGGGAGCAGAAGGAATATGGGAATCCTCTGTATTTTCTGCTCAATTTTGCTGAAAAATCAAATATACTTAAAAATAAGAAGAGAGTTTTACTTGGTAGTTCTGGTTCTCAAGTATGTACCCAGATACCTTCTTTCACTGCCATTCACAATCTTCCAGGGTCTCATGCCGTGATCGTAACATTACAATCCTTGGAAAGATTAAACTACAGTGGTGGTGGTGATTTAGTCACTAAGTCGTGTCCGACTCTTTCACAACCCCATGGACTGTAGTCTGCCAGGCTCTGCTGTTCATGGGATTCTCCAGGCAAGAATTCTAGAGTCAGTCGCCATTTCCTTCTTGAGGGGATCTTCCCAACCCAGGGGTGGAATTCACATCTCCAGCACTGCAGGTGGATTCTTTACCTCTGAGCCAACCTGGAAGTCCAACTTAACAGATAAACAGGTATAAATGTGTGGATTTATAAAGTGGTGGCAGGGAGAGAGAAAGCATCTCTTCCTCCAATCAAATTCAGAACTAATAAACACTTATAATGTTTTACTCTTTCAAGGCCATTTCTCCCTTGCCCTTCAGACAAAATATTGTGACAAATATTGTGGTTTTCAAATCTGTATCGCAATCTCTTCTCAGATGCATATTTTATTTTGTTTATAGAGACCACCCTGGTTTTCAAAATATTTCTCTGAATGTCTTTTCAAAGGTTTATTTGATTTCACTTCCTACCCTCCCCCTTTTTTCAAAGTGTATACTTGAATTGCTCTTCAATACTATCATCAGACCTTTGAAGTTTGTCTACTGGCAGTCCAAGGGGCTCCCTTCCTTGTATGTTTCTGGAAAGGTCAGAGGGTCAGAAGACACTGAGTTGCACTCAGCTGTGAAACGGGCCCTAAAACTAATTCGACAGCAGCCTAGCTGCTCTTCCCTCCCTCCATCTCTTCCTGCATACAGATGTTTTAGTAAACGGAAAAGCTGTATATTTTTAAATGGGATGAGGAACCACTCACCATGTACACAGAGGGCAGAGTTGGCTCCTGGTGGTGACTATAAATGTCAGATCTGGGCCAGATCGTAGCTGGTCCAGGTGGAGGTTCACGCCTGCCCTACACTGGGTCTCACTCACCTCCTGTTCTGCGGGCCACAAGGTCATCCTAATGAGATTATACCTGCCTATTGGTCCTGCTCCATTCAAAGCTCTGGGCCAGCTTCCGGCAGTCCAGATGATCCTTCTCCACCAGGACTCCAGTCATCAGCTGGCTCTTCTCTTGCCTTGTTTGGGTTTTCCCAACCAACAATGCTACCAAGTGGTCTAAGAAAAACATATTTTTGACTTGTTTTTCTTATGAAGTCTGAAAGTTCTTAGGAAGACAAGTTAAATCTCACTTCCATATTTTATGAACAGCTTTTACTGCAAGGAATCACAATTGACCAAACTGGGACTGTTGAGGAATTCGGAATGGGTGGTCACCATGCCAGGATCTTCTCTCACAAGGGCCATTGGTCCTCCAGCCAACATCCATGGACACTTTCACTTTGTGATCAGAGATGGGAACAGAGGAACTCATTCATTTGTCTCCCAGGTTGGCAGTACTTTTCCAAGATGTCACCTTTGAGAAGTTACTGCTCTGGGGAATTCCCTGGTAGTCTAGTGGTTAGGACTCTAAGCTCTCACTGTCAAGAGCCTGGGTTGGATCCCTGGTCTGGTAGCTATGATCCCCCAAGCTATGTGGCATGGCTGAAAAAAAGAGAGAGAGAGAAAGAGAAGTTATTGCTCCAGATTTCAGTCTAAGTGTGGGTCTTGGAGGGTTTTTTCCTTTCACGCCCCCAACCCTAAGACAGACCCAGTGGATGACTCTTGTCTTTCCTGGAGTTCACTCTCAAATGGATGATTTGTTTCATCCATTATAAAGTTGTTTCACCAAGACTATAAAGGAAGTGATCTGGTATAAACAGAGCACCTGGACTCTGAGTTAAATTTTTGATCTGAGCTAAAGCTGTCTATATTTTATAGGATAGCAGGGCAGATAATGACTTGTGTGAACTATTCTTAGCTATTAAGTAGAGGCCAAAAACATGATAAAATGATGATTACCAGTGCATCTTCTGCTGTTTGCACATGGCCAGCTGTCTCTGGGAGCCTTCCTGGGGATATCATCTCTATGGTTGCCAAAGAGAGGAACTGCATAAAGGAGATGACCAGCTCCTTGGCTCAGCTTCTCTGGATCTGACCAGGATCGAGACCAGGGAAGGGATGGTGTGTTCTGTAGGTCTGGGCTTGACATTGGATGTGTTGAAGCCATTTCTCAGCATAAGCTTTCCTTTACTTGGCAGGTTGGAAAAACTGATTTATGGCTGTCAGGCAGAATTCACAGGAGTCACAAACCTAAGATGCATCTCCTCATGGCTGAACTCGCCCTCAGCAAGTGGGTAAGAGGCTGGTGTGCTCCACAGCGACCCTTGCTGAGTCATGGCTTCTGGGCTGTGGGGAGAGTCCGGCAGCAGAACCTAAACCACAAGAGAGGAAACACCGAGGCTGGAGGAGACTACACAGTCCAATTAGCGCCTGTGATGTGTGTTCTTTCCTGAGTACTGCCTCCGCAGTAAAGCCTCCAGACAGCTAAAAACTAAAAGTAGCAGCTGCCAATTAATCCTACCTCCTATTCCCCTACTTGGTGTCCATCCATTTGTTCTCTATGTGTGTGTTTCAATTTCCGATTCACAGATAGGTGGATCTGTACCATTTTTCTAGATTCCATGCTGCTACTGCTGCTAAGTCACTTCAGTTGTATCCGACTCTGTGCAACCCCAGAGATGGCAGCCCACCAGGCTCCTCCGTCCATGGGATTTTCCAGGCAAAAGTACTGGAGTGGGGTGCCATTGCCTTCTCCGAATAGATTCCATATATAAGCCTTAATATGTGATATTTGTTTCTCTCTTTCTGACTTACTCCACTCTGTATGACAGACTCTAGTTTCATCCACAGCTCTGAAAATGGCACATTTTTGTTTCTTTTTATAGCTGAGTAATAGTCCATGGATGAATTGGGAGTTTGGGACTGGCATATACACACTGCTGTGTATAAAATAGATAATTAATGAGAACTGCATATCACAGGGAACTCTACTCAGTGCTCTGTGCGACCTAAATGGAAAGGAAATCCAAAAAAGAGGAGATATATGTATATATATGTGTGTGTATACATATATATCTGATTCACTTTGCTGTAAAACAGAAAAATAGCATGACATTGTAAAGCAACTATACTCCAGTGATTTTTTTTTAAAGTAGCAGCTCCTTGTTCTTCTCTGTGGTTTTCCTCTCTCTTCACTCAGAAAGGGCTGCAATTAGCTTGGCTCATGGGAAGACTGGGCCATGGCCACCCCAGACCACCAACCATCCTCCCGCCTGGAGAAAGTCACTGGTGAAGAAGGATCAGGAAGGAATATCTGCTTAGTCTCTTTGCAAGGCTGCTTGTCTTTGACCTTGTTTTCCAAACCAAAGCTCAGGACGTGTGGTCTGAAAAAAGGATCTTTGTACTGCTCCCAGGGGCATGAGTCAGTCGGGAGAAGCACAGTTTAGAATACAGATGTTGGAGTCTCTGGCACACTTTAAGAATAGCAAGGGAGAACACTAGTTTGGGAGTCAAATGGAAATGATTAAAAATCGTATCTGCTTAAAAACTGTGCGGTCTTAGACACATTATTGAGTTGGCCAAAAATCTCATACCATCTTATGGAAAAACCAGAACAAACTTTTTGGCCAGCCCAGTATTTTACTAGGACACAGCTTTCTCCTCCATAAAAGAGAGTCATAATTCCTATCTCAGAGAGCTGTTCTGAATACAGAGATAATATATATGTAAGGGAGAAAGGGAGAAGCATCGCTATAGATGTCACAATTGCTTTTCAAAAAACCAGGATTCTTTTGTTCTTCTGGATTCTTTTGTCTTCATGGGTTGGCTGCCCTTTCTTAGTAAAGAAACAAGAATTTGGACTTGCTGGAAATAGGCCAGGAGGGATCCCCTGAGGAATGGGATGGAACCAGGGAAAGAAAATAGGATCTGGTGAGCTGGTGTGAGAGGCAATGGCACCCCACTCCAGTACTCTTGCCTGGAAAATCCCATGGATGGAGGAGCCTGGTAGGCTGAAGTCCATGGGGTCGCTAAGAGTCAGACACGACTGAGCATCTTCACTTTCACTTTTCACTTTCATGCACTGGAGAAGGAAATGGGAACCCACTCCAGTGTTCTTGCCTGGAGAATCCCAGGGATGGGGGAGCCTCATGGGCTGCCGTCTATGGGGCCGCACAGAGTCAGACACGACTGAAGCGACTTAGTAGCAGTAGCAGCAGTAGAGCTGGTGTGAGGCTAGAGGCGGAGGTTCTAAACTTAGGGACTTGAAGGCTGGATAGACGAAGGTTCAAATCCTACCACTGTCACTAAGTAACTTGGAGCTTTGGGCCAGTTCTTTGCCTTCATTTAGTTCAGTTTCCTGGAGAATTGGGATCAGCATATTGAGGTAAGAGAGAGTGAGCATCTGGGCTGGACACCTGGTATTTGTCAAGTGGAGTAAAATTGAATCTTTGTACCCACCCAGACACTCCAAGATCAAAGCTAGTGGCAGAAGCTGAGCTCTGCTGAAGCAGAGATAAAGTGCCCACTCCTGAGGTCAAGGAAAATTTCCCTGTCTGTATATATGCTGGAAGCCTACTTGAGGGTCAAAAGGGGAGGAGTCCCCACCCATAATAAGTCTGGACATGCACCCATAGGCTTCTGCTGTAGGATCCATCTTAGAAAAAATTTGCGCTTGCATCCTGGGAAGGGTCCAAGGACCAGTTAGGTGTGAAGAAACAAACAAGATAATCGGCCAAGATATACAAAGACTCAGAAGGATTGTTCTATATACGTGATTTACACCACCGCTTCCCTGCTCTCCTCCTCACGCAGGACACCTGCATTCCTCTCCAGGTATGTATCTCTGCCTAGCTTCTGACTTCTCACTTAACTGCGCTCCTCCTCACTGGAGAGGACGCCCATGCCCTTCCTCTCCAGGTGTGTATCTCTGCCTAGCTTTTGACTTACTGTGCTCCTCACTCAGGGGTCCACACTCCCTTTCAGGTGTGCGCTTCCGCCTTGCTTCTGTCTGAAATAAACAACCTGTTTCACTGTGTGTTCTCCCATGCATTGTGCTGTGTCTCTAATATTAGACTTTGGACCTGTTTTTACAGTTTTTGCTTCCTTGAAACATTCTTGCTTTTAAATAGGGAAAAGAGCCAGGGCCACTTGGCTTCTAACCTCTAGCCCTGGTGGTCTGGTGGCTAGGGTTCCTGGTTTGAATCTAGGCTACCCACCTTCAATTCCTGGGCAGGGAACTAAGATCTCTCTTTAGGACTGCTCACTGCTCTCCCTCTGAGATCAATACATCCCTCCCAAAGCTAGAGTAAGCATTAAATGAGATAATTATTTTGAAATATTTAGTACACAGTACCTACCATTGCTATGGGTATGAATTACATTGAGATTTTATGGTCTGGTTTCTACAGTGAGCGACCCCATGGCAAAAGCACATCTCCTGCCTGTTCAACTAAGAGTGGACACGGTCTTGGCCCAACCTTTCCAAAGTCCAATGTCAGATGGGAGAGAGTTGAGAGAGTTTAGGCTACATCCCTGGGTTCCAGCAGCAGGTACCACAGTCTAAGCCCCAGCTGAAGACCAGGAATCACTTCCCCTTCACACTCTCTCTTTAATGTATTTTTAAAATTGGGGTCTAGTTGCTTTACCATGTTGTGTTGGTTTCTGTAGAACAACGAAGTCAATCAGCTATATGTATACAGATGGGTCCCTTAATGTATTTTAATTAATTAAATTTTATATTTATTTATTTATTGACTGTGCTGGGTCTTCATTGCTGTGCAGGCTTTCTCTAGTTGCAGAGAGTGGGGGTTACTCTTTGGTTGCAGTGTGTGGGTTCCAGTGGCTTCTCTCGTTGGGTAGCATGGGCTTTAGTTGTGGCTTGTGGGCTCCAGAGAGCAGGCTCAGTTGTTGCGGTGCATGGGCTTAGTTGTTCCATGGCATGTGGGATCTTCCTGGGCCAGGGATTGAACTGGTGTCCCCTGCATTGCAAGGCAGATTCTTAACCATTGGGCCACCAGGGAAGCCCCCTTTTAATGTATTTTTGATTCAGAAGAGCAGCATTTGCTTTCTGTGACTGGGATGACAAATGTAAACAGTTTGTTTTACTTGCTATATTTATTGTTTTATTTATTATATTTTACTTACTGTATGTATGTAAAATAAATTAATGTACATCAAAGAGCTTTGTAAACAAATAGGTGTGTCATGCAAAACTAAGCCATTAGGATTATTATTACCAGAAGAAAAGGGTTTAAAACCTCCAAAGCTGGATATTCCTTTTCTATATCAAGTACAGTTTTCGTCAGATACATCATCTAGGCACTAAGCACTTTTAAAAGTCTTCTCTGGAGTTCCACCAAGTTGCTCCAGGGCCACTGAAAATGAGTACCCCTTTTGCATGTGGTGTGGTTCTGAGACAAGGGTCAAGTGGACCAGCCCACTGTGTCCTAGATGGGATGGTATCTTCATCCGTGTGGCAGTGAGGGGATGGGGCTGTCACAGGGAGAAGAAGACAGGCAGTTCTCTGCTGCAAAGGTGCTTACTATGGAAAACATTTCGAGTAAAGTCCACAATATCTATTCACTTCCTTTTCGGTAACAAGTAATACAAAGTAAAGCCTACAAAAGTGTTCAGATAGAGACTTGACCTCATCTGAGAGTTAAGGCAAAGGCTTTTCTGAAGAAATGATACTGTAGCACTTGATCAGAGTGTTTGCATGCAAGAGAGAAAGCCCAGTCCCGCCAGGAAGAGGGAGAGCATGAGCAAAGGTACTGAGGCAGAAAGGAGTGTGGTGGTTGAGGGTCCAAAAGAGGGTCAGGATGTCTCAAGTCTAGTAAGAGGATGGGGAAAGTAGCCTGGGATCGAGGGGCAACTAAGAATGACTCTTCCAGGTTGTTTACATGGGTGAATGGTACAGATAAATCCTTCCTCTCACAACCAGGGGAATAACCATCTGTAATGTATGAGAGAGAGGGACAGCAGACGTGAATATATGAACACCTTCATTAAGGGTGTGGATGGTTTACCAGCTGCCTAAAACACTGTGCCAAAGTCAAGGACCGATGAACTGTTTGAGCTGGCTGATCTTCCTCTGTCATGGCCAGCTTGCAGACAGGTGGGCAGGAGAGAGGCTGAGGCAGTGTGTGGTTCTGTGCAAATTCATTCCCACTAGTAGGAACAGGCTCAGAGTGAAGCCTACTGATGATC
The DNA here is from genome assembly GCF_027580195.1 of Bos mutus. Taxonomy (NCBI): domain Eukaryota; kingdom Metazoa; phylum Chordata; class Mammalia; order Artiodactyla; family Bovidae; genus Bos; species Bos mutus. The sequence continues at coordinate 62,323,128 of NC_091632.1, forward strand.
TCACATAGAGGAGAGAACACATTATAGTCTAGACACCAACCAAACACGTATCATAAGAGTTGTGTGCATGAGAGCACCCAGCCAGAACCCAACCTGCTCCTTGGGTAACTCCTCTGCTTCCAGAGGAGCGCCCATGCGAAGACTCTCTAGAGAAAGTGTTTTTACTTCTCAAACCCTGCTTATTTGTCCTGACCCCTTGGAGGAATGAAAGCATCAAGGTATCTGGAGCTGGCCACAGGCAGCCTGCCTCTAACACGAGGGCTTGAGAACAGAGTGGGGTCCTCCTGCTGAGCTGTCTGGGGCTTGTGATCCTTTCACCCTGGGATGGTACTTTCTGGCACATCTATACCCAGACATATTCACTGTCCCTCCAAGATGGGGCACCTCTGTAACAACGCCAAATGAAAGTCCTCTCATTCAGGTAAAGAGAAGCAAGAGAAACTGTTACCAGTTCAGAACTCTTGGACTCTTTGGTGGTATTAGTAGCTCAGTCATGTCCAACCCTTTGTGATCCCATGGACTATAGCCCGCCAGGCTCCTCTGTCCATAGGATCCTCCAGGCAAGAACACTGGAGTAGGTAGCCATTCCATTCTCCAGGGGAATCTTCCTGACCCAGGGATCAAACCCAGGTCTCCTGCATTGCAGACAGATTCTTTACTCTCTGAGCCGCCAGGGAAGCCCAGTAGAAATTGATGAGTCCAGACAAGAAATGCAGGCCAGGCTTTACCGGGACTTGTGCTGAAGCTTAGGGAGCAAAAAGGAGTAAAAAGTGCCCCTGCCCACTCCCTGAAAGTGAAGGAGCTGGTTCCTTAGGTGGGGTGAGTGGTGAGGCAGAGTCATGGGTCAGGCGGAGGGGTGGCTTGGATGGTCTGCCTACCCCTTTCCTTGGAGGTATTGTGTCCAAGGGGCACGTGCAGTCCCCCATTTTTGCTCCCCTCACCTCAGAAGTGGCAGCTGGGGTTTTGGTCTTTTTGTGTCTTGTTCATAATTTGCCTCAACTGCCCATGCATGCAATTATTTTTGTTGTTGTTCAGTTGCTAAGTTGTGTCCAACTCTTTGTGACCCCATGAACTGCAGCATGCCAGGCTTCCCTGTCCGTCACTATCTCCCAGAGTTTACTCAAACTCATTTCCATTGAGTCAATGATGCCATCGAACCATCTCATCCTTGGTCTCCCTCTTTTCCTCTTGCCCTCAATTTTTCCTGTGTCTTTTCCAATGAGTCAGCTCTTCTCATAAGGTGGCCAAAGTATTAGAGCTTCAGCATCAGTCCTTCAATGAATAATCAAGGTTGATTTCCTTTAGGATTGACTGGTTTGATCTCCTTGCTGTCCAAGTGACTCTCAAGCGTCTACTCCAGAACCAGTTCAAAAGCATCAATTCTTCAGGGGCACTATTTTTAGTTCCTTCTAGTTTGTATTCTGCTGCTTGAGGAGACGTTTGTCCAGGTGCAAGCACTGCTGCGAAGGGTCCGAGGTCCCAGGTTCCAGCCTGGCTCAAAATCAGTTTCTCCTCTTTCAGGTTCATGTGGGAAACATTTGTTCTTAGCACTTGTCTGCTAAGAAACATCAGGAGCCTTCCAACTATCCTTCCCACGACCCATAGCACCTGTCTCCTCCTCTTCACCTCATCCACTTCCTTCTCTTCTTTTTTCTCTTTCTTCTTCTTAACACTTCTCTATACCATTCCAATATTTCTCTAATGAATATCAGTTCAGTTCAGTTCAGTCGCTCAGTCGTGTCCGACTCTGCGACCCCATGAATTGCAGCAGGCCAGGTTTCCCTGTTCATCACCAACTCCAGGAGTTCACCCAAACTCATGTCCATCGAGTCGGTGATGCCATCCAGCCATCTCATTCTCTGTCGTCCCCTTCTCCTCCTGCCCCCAATCCCTCCTAGCATCAGAGTCTTTTCCAATGAGTCAACTCTTCCCATGAGGTGGCCAAAGTATTGGAGTTTCAGCTTCAGTTTCAGTTCTTCCAAAAACACCTAGGACTGATCTCCTTCAGAATGGACTGGTTGGATCTCCTTGCAGTCCAAGGGACTCTCAAGAGTCTTCTCCAACACCACAGTTCAAAAGCATCAATTCTTCGGTGCTGGGCTTTCTTCACAGTCCAACTCTCATATCCATACATGACTACAGGAAAAACCATAGCCTTGACTAGACGAACCTTTGTTGGCAAAGTAATGTCTCTGCTTTTGAATATGCTATCTAGGTTGGTCATAACTTTCCTTCCAAGGAGTAAGCGTCTTTTAATTTCATGGCTGCAATCACCAGCTGTAATGATTTTGGAGCCCAGAAAAATAAAGTCTGACACTGTTTCCACTGTTTCCCCATCTATTTCCCATGAAGTGATGGGACAAGATCCTATGATCTTCGTTTTCTGAATGTCGAGCTTTAAGCCAATTTTTTTCACTCTCCTCTTTCACTTTCATTAAGAGGCTTTTTAGTTCCTCTTCACTTTCTGCCATAAGGGTGGTGCCATCTGCATATCTGAGGTGATTGATATTTCTCCCGGCAATCTTGATTCCAGCTTGTGCTTCTTCCACTCCAGCGTTTCTCATGATGTACTCTGCATAGAAGTTAAATAAGCAGGGTGACAATGTACAGCCTTGACATACTCCTTTTCCTATTTGGAACCAGTCTGTTGTTCCATGTCCAGTTCTAACTGTTGCTTCCTGACCTGCATATAGGTTTCTCAAGAGGCAGGTCAGGTGGTCTGGTATTCCCATCTCTTTCAGAATTTTCCACAGTTTATTGTGATCCACACAGTCAAAAGCTTTGGCATAGTCAATAAAAAAGAAATAGATGTTTTTCTGGAAATCTCTCCCTTTTTCCATGATCCAGTGGATGTTGGCAATTTGATCTCTGGTTCCTCTGCTTTTTCTAAACCAGCTTGAACATCTGGAAGTTCACGGTTCACGTATTGCTGAAGCCTGGCTTGGAGAATTTTGAGCATTACTTTACTAGCGTGTGAGATGAGTGCAATTGTGTGGTAGTTTGAGCATTCTTTGACATTGCCTTTCATTGGGATTAGAATGAAAACGGACCTGTTCCAGTCCTGTGGCCACTGCTGAGTTTTTCAAATTTGCTGGCATATTGAGTGCAGCACTTTCACAACATCATCTTCCAGAATTTGAAATAGCTCAACTGGAATTCCATCACCTCCACTAGCTTTGTTCGTAGTGATGCTTTCTAAGGCCCACTTGACTTCACATTCCAGGATGTCTGGCTCTAGGTCAGTGATCACACCATCGTGATTATCTATCTTGGTCGTGAAGATATTTTTGTACAGTTCTTCTGTGATTCTTGCCACCTCTTTTTAATCTCTTCTGCTTATGTTATGTCCATACCATTTCTGTCCTTTATTGAGCCCATCTTTGCATGAAGTGTTCCCTTAGTATCTCTAATTTTCTTGAAGAGATCTCCAGCCTTTCCCATTCTGTTGTTTTCCTCTATTTCTTTGCATTGATCACTGAGGAAGCCTTTCTTATCTCTCCTTGCTATTCTTTGGAACTGTGCATTCAGATGCTTATATCTTTCCTTTTCGCCTTTGCTTTTCGCTTCTCTTCTTTTCACAGGTATTTGTAAGGCCTTCCCAGACAGCCATTTTGCTTTTTTGCATTTCTTTTCCATGGGGATGGTCTTGATCCCTGTCTCCTGTGCAATGTCACGAACCTCTGTCCATAGTTCATCAGGCACTCTATCTATCAGATCTAGTCCCTTAAATCTATTTCTCACTTCCACTGTGTAATCATAAGGGATTTGATTTAGGTCATACCTGAATGGTCTAGTGGTTTTCCCTACTTTCTTCAATTTAAGTCTAAATTTGGTAATAAGGAGTTCATGATCTGAGCCACAGTCGGCTCCCGGTCTTGTTTTTGCTGACTGTATACAGCTTCTCCATCTTTGGCTGCAAAGAATATAATCAATCTTATTTCAGTGTTGGCCATCTGGTAATGTAGAGTCTTCTCTTGTGTTGTTGGAAGTGGGTGTTTGCTATGACCAGTGCGTTCTCTTGGCAAAACTCTATTAGCCTTTGCCCTGCTTCATTCTGTATTCCAAGGCCAAATTTGCCTGTTACTCCAGGTGTTTCTTGACTTCCTACTTTTGCATTCCAGTCCCCTATAATGAAAAGGACATCTTTTTTGGGTGTTAGTTCTAAAAGGTCTTGTAGGTCTTCATAGAACCGTTCAACTTCAGCTTCTTCAGCATTACTGGTTGGGGCATATACCATATTATAATAAACAAGGAAAAATAAAAGATAAGAACCAAAAGGAAACTCGATCCTCAAATCACTAAGAAAGGTTGACCGGAGGGGGTGAGTATCCTGGGCTCTGGTCCTGGCCTTTTCACTCATAATCTCTACAGCCTTCAGCTCTCTCTGAAAGGGAACTCTTAAATCATTTCTAAACTCTATTTAAGCTTTAAGCTAATGGAACATGTGAATAAGTTGATTTTTTAAAGGCAAAACAATCCTCAGGGACCAAAAGCATTCTCCAGTAACTTCATCATGGGACAATAAAACAAGAAACTAGCCTTGAGCAAGGTTATTGAGTTCAACCCCTGACTCCAGTTAGCCATGCTAAAAGGACTTAGCCCTTAGACCTCAGTGCAATCCTGCGTTTAGGGCAGTGAACACACACACACACACACACACACACACACACAGAGGAAGTAAAACACTGGAGAGATCCTTGAAAGAAGAATTTCTATTATCACTGATTTGCTAAAATGTTGTCAAAATTAAAGTCTCAAATTTGTCTATCCTCAGCTTTAGAAATGAATAGGATGATGGTGTCACCAAGCAGTTCCCTTGAGCTAGACTATTATTGATTAATACTTTCTCCACCTCTGAGAATTCATGCATATTCTGTCCCCCCTACAATGTCTTCTTGTGAAAGTCTCTCAGTCATGTCTGACTGTTTGTGATCCCATAGACTATACAGTCCATGGAATTCTCTAGGCCAGAATAGTGGAGTGGGTAGCCTTTCTCTTCTCCAGGGGATCTTCCCAAACCCAGAGATCGAACCCAGGTCTCCCGCCTCGCAGGCAGATTCTTTACCAGCTAAGCCACAGGGGAAGCCCAAGAATACCAGAATGGGTAGCCTATTCCCTTCTCCAGCAGACCTTTTCAACCCAGGAATCAAACCGGGGTCTCCTGCATTGCAGGCAGATTCTTTACCAACTGAGCTATCAGGGAATCAGGGAGAGCTCTGATGAATGTGTGTGTGTGTGTGTGTCTGAGTCGTGTCCGACTCTTTGGGACCCCATGGACTGTAGCCCGCCAGGCCCCTCTGTCCATGGGATTCTCCAGGCAAGAATACTTTAGTGGGTTGCCATGCCCTCCTCCAGGGGATCTTCCCAACCCAGGGATCGAACCCTGGTCTCCAGTACTGTGAGTAGATTCTTTACCATCTGAGCTACCTAGGAAGCCCACTCTGGTGAATGGATGGCATCATTTGCCCTAGAAGACTTCCCATATTTTGAGGGACAGATAATATTTAGGGGGCTCCCTTGAGAAAAAATGTCTTCTTGTTTATCAGAAAGCCTAATGCTAGAGACCTGCTGGTAGAATCAAAATCAGATTTCACCTGAGTTTCTATGGGAGTTTTAACCTATGAGAACAGGAATGAGGTTTTCTTCCATCTCTCCCTGTCTATGGGTTGTCTAGGAGAGAGAATTTTCCCTCTAGCCTTCTTGAGTTCATGCAGCTGAACTAATAATAAGTTCAACACAACACAGGACTTCCCTGGTGGCTCAGACAGTAAAGCGTCCACCTACAATGTGGGAGACCTGGGTTCAATCCCTGGGTCAGGAAGATCCTCTGGAGAAGGACATGGCAACCCACTCCAGTACTCTTGCCTGGAAAATCCCATGGAGAGAGGAGCCTGGTAAGCTACAGTTCATGGAGTCGCAAAGAGTTGTACACAACTGAGCAAACTTTTCTTTCAACACAACACAGACTGATGGAAGAAATGGCAATAATTTTTTTAAAGATACTTATTTATTCATTTGGCTGCACCAGGTCTTAGCTGTGGCATGCAGGATCTTTAGTTGTTCGTGGTGTGCATTCTTAGTTGCGGCACGTGGGATCTAGTATCCTGACCAGGGAGCAGACCTGGGCCCCTGCATTGGGAAAGCAGAGTCTTAGCCACTAGACCATCAGGGAAGTCCTAGGAAACGAATTTTAATTCATGTGCACAAATGTCTCATAGAAATGGGACCGAAGTAGCCAAAGCTGGCAGTATTGATGCTTTTTAGACAAACAATAAATTTGTGAGAATTGACAGGAGTAAGAAACTTGGGTTTGGGTGCTCAGTTAGTGAAGAATCTAAATGGAGTTTGGGCTTGGGATAGCAAATTAAGTAACAAAGTTTGCCTATACAGGCTTCTGGGTTCAAATCTCCCACCTCTGGTAATAACAGTGTCCGACTTCCAGATGTAGGCAGTGCACCTCTCACATGAGGGTTTTTATTTCCTGTTTTCAGAGAGACAGGGAGAAGGGTCACAGTGTCTCTCTTGCATTGGTCATTTCAAAACTCCCTCACGATGGATAGTTAACAAGAGAAGCAGAAGAGTACTGCTGAGAAATGAATAGCAGGAAGAAGTCAGGAACTGCAGGAACCAAAGGGCACTTACTTTCATTGCTGAGATCATCAGAGCTGCCAGATGATTCAGATTACTCAGGTTCAAGAACTGCTCCTGAGCTGCCATGGGATCTTCATGGGGAGGAGTTGAGCCCTGGCTGTAATCAGGGATGCTCTTCCTTGTCTGCTTTTACTTCATCATATTACCTTCTTCCACCCCATGTTAACACGTCTCTCTGATCCTTAAAAACTGTACTTTCATTTATTCAACAAACGTTAAAATCCAGGTTAAAAAAAAAATAATCAGCATATCATTGAGGCACATTTTGGGGTGGCTTGCCCTGGACCTCAGTGGAATCCTGGTTGACCTTACCACCACCACCTGTACATCTCCATCACTCATGGGGATTTGCTTTAACTTGAGAAGCATGATCTATGGCTGCCTCGAGGGGGTTTGAATCCTAAATCACAAAAGTCGGTGCCAAAAACTGACAAGTTGCAAACCAATTGAGAAAGCCATTTGCATATTTGGAACATATGGTTCAATTATGTCATTTAAGCTCCATAGTAGTAGACTGCTGCTTATTAGTGCTCTCATTTTGGAGATCAGGAAACAAAGGCTCCATGAGTTATATTAGGTCTGCATTGAATATTAATAGATCCCTTTAATGTCAGACCTAAAATAACTGGGAATAAGAGATCAAATAAAAATCAAAAGGCTAAAAAGAGAAAACAAGTCTGTCATGAGTCAGGAGAGTCTCAGCAGATTTCACAGTTCCCTGAAAGCCCTCGAACTTCACTGTCTAATCTGATCACGATGACCCACATGTGGCATTTAAATTTTAATTGTAATGATTTCCTCAGTCACACGAAGCACATTTCAAGTGTTTAATGGCCACACATAGCTAGTGGCTACCTTACAGATTTATATAGCATTTCCATTATCACAGAAGATTCCATTAAACAATACAACTCTAGAATGTATCCTCATGAATGAAGGGGTCTATTCTTAGAAGATGATGGTTTTTTAAAGGCTATTATCTGAGCAGTGCTAGTATGGAGTTCCTGGAGCACAGAAGTAATCTGCTTTCTCCTGCCGATGGAACAAGATGCAGCAGACAGCCTTTGTCTTTGAAGACAAAGCAGAGAGTCTTTTAAGAACCCACTCACTTGCCCAGGAGGCAGAGATGCTTCAGTGGCCAATGCGTGAGGTCTTTGAGGGCCCAGGAGGCACAGACTCATCCTCTGAGCTCTCTCTTCCTCTCCAGGAGGCTTGATGGACTAGAGGACTCAGTAGGCCCTGTCTAGTTGCTCACCTCAACATGCTTCTGTGATGATGGGACTTCCCTGGTGATCCAGTGGTTAAGACTTTATGCTTTCAATGTAAGGGGCCCGGGTTTTACCTCTGATCAGGGAACTAAGATCCTACATGCCACCTGTTGTGGCCAAAAAATAAATAAATACACAAAGTAAAATGTCTCTTCCAAAAAAAACAGTCCTTCTGTGATGCAACCAGCCAGAGGTAGGTAAGATTCTAAGGCTTAGTTTTATGGGGAGGAGAGAGAAAATGCAGGATCAGAAATCTCAATTATGCCTCAAGCCTAAGCCAGATGTCCCCCTATCGCCTCCAGAGCTGCGCTGAGTGTTACTGCCTTTGGTTTGGTCCTTAATAAAAACTGCAATTTGATTTTTATTTGATATTCCTGTATATACTAATTCTTTGGGAAACCTGAAAGAAAGAGACTAGCAGGTAGGGCTGGGACAAGGTGACTCTGGGAGACTAAATATTAACTACCATTAAAACCTCATCTCCCAATGAACAACACTTTATCCATTTCTTTTCTTTAGGACATGCTGCCCATCCCCTTCTTTCTGAAAGTCTCCTTCCTTTGTTTCCATGACGGTATTCTGAGTTTCCTATTTCTTTGACTGTTCATTAAAAATACCTTTAATTTAGTCTTCTTTTTCAACTGTCCTAAATGCTCCTACACAATCACACCTCTATTTATGGTTTTGCCCACTTGCCATATATGAATACTCTGGATGTTCTAATTGCATCTCACATCTATTTAGCTCCATACACAGATACTCGGTGACCTGCCAGATGTCACCATTCAGATGTCCACAGGCAATCCAAAGTTATTTCATCTTACACAGAACTCATCATTTCTCTTCCTGTTGCTAAACCTTTTTTCACCCAGTTTCAGCCAAGGCTAGCCATTGCTAGTGCTCTAGTGCTTCTCAACTTTACTGGTCAGCTTTAAACCAGGATTATGGTTCTGTTGGCCCTAGGCTCCCTCCAACAACCTGAGACACAGAACTTCGTGAAAACGATCTATAAGATATCAAAGGCTGTTTCTTTGTTTGGCTTTTGTTGGTTTTGTCTTGTTGTGGCCGCACCACACAGCTTTCAGAATCTTAGTTCCCTGACTGGGGATTGAACATAGGCCCTGGTAGTGAAAGCTCAGAGTCCTAACCACTGAACCCCCAGGGAATTCCCTGCAAAGATTTTTAAGATAATGTTCAGTGCTAGTGAGAAAATAACGTGAGAGTCCATATACATGCTTTTATGATGGGAGCATAAATTTATACATTCCTGAATAGCAATTCAGTGGTATGTGTTGTTACTAATATCAAAACACCCTTTCAGAACACACTTGGGTTCCTGAAATAACATAGCAAGACAGAGACCTATCTGACCTGAAGAATCTTTGGAGTCTATACTTGCCTTCTTGATGCCAGGTGGCACTCCTACACATCGCAGGAGTAAAGAAGGTGATGCCTTAAGATCAGCCTGTCGGAATAATTTTTCATAAAAGTTTAAGTGTCTTGAGCCCATCTTCCAACAATATCATCCATAATTCCCTCCAGAGCCATTTGTCTTTGATAACAACTCACAGTTTATTATATCAGATTATCAGGGCTGATGACAGATGGCAGCCTGCAAATACAGACATTCCTTCCAGGTTTGGAGGTTGGTGCTCAAGAGTCTCATCTAGAGCTAGTTTCTTCTCCTTACAGGTACTCAGAGGCGAGATACAAGACCTCAGCCAATCAGAGCTTGATGGACCCTTCCAGACCCTTGCAATGAGATATATATGTCCTAGGTAGAAAACACAGAAACGGCAAAGAATTCCAACTCTGTCACACCACATTCCAGCACAAAAGTTAACCATAAAATTTTATAAATACCACCAGAAATGTACTTTCCAATGGACAGAAAGCTCTATTCAAGGAAATCAAAGAAATGTAAGCAAAGTAGTGAGTGAATCGGAGACATAATGTGGTACATTAGCCCCCAGAGCTGGGTGTCTGAAGCAATGCAACATCTTTCCAACACGTGTTGAGAGTTTCCAAAAATTTATTCTCAGTTCCTTTAAACTGAATGTGTACTAAATGAGTAAGTAGAGACAAGGGTAAATATTTGTGGTCTAGGATGTTTAATGCAATATTATTCATAAAAAATAAAAATAGTGGAAACTATAAATGCACTATAATTTATTTGTTATATGTTATGTTAGTTGCTTAGTCATGTCTGACCCTCTTTGTGACCCTATGGACTATAGCCTGCCACTCTCCTCTGTCCATGGAATTCTCCAGGCAACAATAGTGGAGTGGGTTGCCATTCCCTTCTCCAGGGGATCTTCCCAACCCAGGGATCGAACCTGGGTCTTCTGCATTGCAGGCAGATTCTTTACCATCTGAGCCACCATGGAAGCTCTATTTATTATAGATGGGTAATAAATAAATTACAGTACTATGAATACTATGCCACCACTAAAATTATATTTTGAAATAGTTTTAATATCCTAGTAAAATGCTCATGATACAATATTGAATTTTTAAAAAGTACATATATGTACAAGTATAGCTCAATTTTAAATGTCTCAATATATATACATATGTGCATTGTAAAACAAGAGTTAAAACATACTAAATGACAGAATTAGAGATTTTCCTACAATGTGTAGCTGTTATCTTTAGAATAAGAAAAATATTAGAAAAGCAGTCAGGCTGTCCTCACAGTATTATTTAATACCTGGTGACAGAGAAAAGAAATACATTTTATTTCCAAGTTCTTTCTTCCATTTAGATTTGAATACCTTGAAGGGATTTCCCTGGCAGTCCAGTGGTTAAAGCTCCACACTCCCAAAGGAGAGGGCACAGGTTTGATCCCTGGTCAGGGAACTAAGACCCCATATGCCACATAGCATGGCAAAAAAAAAAAAAAAAAGAACTTGGTTAGATTTACATATCTTCAAAGTAAAGACTTGTCTACTATTTTTTTTTCTCCCTTATGTTTAATAGTACAGGGTTTTATGCACAGGAAGGCAGTCAGCCAGTAAGTGTAAGGAGAAATATCTAATGTGATCAGTTCGATGATCACTTCTAAAAAGGGCCCATGGTCAATCTGTCAATAAAAAGACCAATAAATCACAAGGTGAAATTCAACGTCAGTAAAGATGTCAAAATTTCCAGTGTAGAGGAATACCAAAAAAAATTAGGGTCAAGCACATCTGAGTTCCAACCCAAATTTCATCACTTAATAGCTAAGTAAATTTGGCTCAGTTACCTACTTCTTTGAGCCCCAACTGGTCACCAATAATAATACAATCCTCAAGGTAGTTAAAAGAATTAAAGGAGGTTCGGTACCTGGCAAATTGTTGGTATTTTGTTTTCCCCCTCTTGAAGCATGCATCATTTCACCAAGAAATGAAAGTTATGAATAATTAAAATTGTCATCAGCATCCTCAGTTCATTAAATATCTTCTTTTGAAGAACTCAAAGGATTTAACATTAAATTTTAAATGGTATCTGTGTGGACTAAATCCACCCACATTTGGAAAACTGGAGTTGAATCTTTTGTTCTTGCTGCCAGCAATTAAATTTTTCAATATTCCCCTGAAATCCTTTTGTTGTCTCATCAAATCTGAGTGGGACGGGACACTCACTTCCCCAGGGTCTGGGGTTGAGCATTATATATGAAAGTCACACCAAGATCAGGAGAAATGAATACTTTGTCTCAGGCCATTTATTTTCAAATGCTTTTTGAGGTAGGAGAAGTGAATGGGAGGAACTTTGAAAGAGTAACCAGCTTTATGAGACGAAAGGATGTCATTTTCATAATTTAATACTAGGAAGCAGAATAATCCTTGATGAAATAGTTATTTTGGAACTGGAGTATCTGCTATTTCCTTTATATTTTCCTCTTACAGTATAGGGACATTAATTACAGTGAATGTAATAGGGCCATGTGAAATTTTATTTTTCATGCAATACCACTTCTTGTGCTTTGACTAGTTGGTTAAGCAGTAAATTTCAAAATATCTTTTCTTAGTCATCTACTTAAAAAGATATTCTTTCAAAAGACTTATCAAAACAATTCTATATTCTTCTATTTTGATCTATGAACCACAGGACTTGTACATTATGCTTACTTTGAAGGAGGTGGCAATAATTATTAATAGCTGGGACTACATGTGCATTAAGCAAACCAGTCATTTCAGCAAAGAAAACTGGGTAGTAATAATGATGTGATATGCTTGATTCAATGTTATTTAAGCTAAGGCTGTGTACAGCTGAGTGTTGGTTCTGCTTGGCCCAGCTGCTTCATCCTTTCTGGAGCTGTTAGGAATTGTCCTCTGTTCTTCCCCATAGCACATCAGACACTTTCTGACCTGGGGGACTCATCTTCCAGTGTCATATCTTTTTGTCTTTTCCTGCTATGAACGGAGTTCTCTGATCCTGGGAAAGATTGAGGGCAGGAGGAGAAGAGGGCGACAGAGGATAAGATGGTTGGATGGCATCACCGACTCAACGGACTTGAGTTGAGCAAACTTTGGGAGATGGTGAAGGACAGAGAAGACTAATGTGCTGTAGTCCACGGGGTTGCAAAGAGTCAGACACAACTTAGCAACTGAACAACAACAACAAATGGGATTCTCCAAGGCAAGAAAACTGGAGTGGTTTGCCATTCCCTCCTCCAGCGGACCACGTTTTAACAGAACTCTACACTATGACCCGTCCATCTTGGGGTGACCCTGCATGGCAAGTCTCATAGCTTTGTTGGAGTTATACAAGCCCCTTCACCATGATAGGCTATGATCTATGAAGGGGACAGTTAAATGTGGTGGGATCCCATTCCACATCACGCTCTGGGAAATTTTTTTGGTCATTATCATATAACTTGCATTCCAGCATCCTTGCTTTATACTACAAAATTCTTATGTTGTGGTTTTTGTTCTCATGGACTCAAGATGGTGCCTCTATGTCCTCTAGACACAACACGATCATTCCAGGCAAGAGGAAGAGATAAGGACAACACTGTAAGTCTGCCAGCTGGGAAACAATGTATTTCCTAGAATTTCCACCCAATAGAATGCAGCTTGCATATCATTGGTCAGACTTATGTGACATGTTCATTATTAACTGCAAAGAAAGCCTAAGAAGTCATCCTCATGAAATGTTTTTCCTCTGCAGAAGTATCAGATATCCCATCAGATTCATTCTCACCCCTGGAGACATCTTCCTGGTGCCTCTTGCCCTCCTCCAATCTGACCTGGATCTGCTCTAATCTTAATACTCAGCCAGGAACCCGGAACACCTCCATTTTCATCATCCTAGGAACTTTCTTCCTCCTGCTCCTGAGTTAGATTCTCTCTTCCTTGTAGGCTTAGTTCTTGCTTACTCCTTTGTTTTAGTGGTGCACATCCTTCAGTAGTTTTTTGAAAAGGATCAAAAATATTTGAGATCTATTTACTTTGCCAACAAAGGTCCGTCTAGTCCAGGCTATGGTTTTTCCTGTGGTCATGTATGGATGTGAGAGTTGGACTGTGAAGAAGGCTGAGCGCCGAAGAACTGATGCTTTTCAACTGTGGTGTTGGAGAAGACTCTTGAGAGTCCCTTGGACTGCAAGGAGATCCAACCAGTCCATTCTAAAGGAGATCAGCCCTGGGTGTTCTTTGGCAGGACTGATGGTAAAGCTGAAACTCCAGTACTTTGGCCACCTCATGCGAAGAGTTGACTCATTGGAAAAGACTCTGATGCTGGGAGGGATTGGGGGCAGGAGGAGAAGGGGATGACAAAGGATGAGATGGTTGGATGGCATCACCAACTCAATGGACGTGAATTTGAGTGAATTCCGGGAGTTGGTGATGGACATGGAGTCCTGGCGTGCTGCAATTCATGGGGTTGCAAAGAGTTGGACACGACTGAGCAACTGAACTGAACTGAACTGAAGACATCTGAAAATATATTTTATCTTGTGTCACACTTGAATGCTAGCTTGGCTGAGTAGAAGCCTAGATTATTAATCAGATTTTGGGGCTGCTAGTTTCTTTTTTTTTTTCTTCCAATATTGTGGAGATGTCATTCAGCTGTCCTCTGTTGAGTTCTCAGATGTCTGCGCAGCACTGTGAAATCCCAGAATCTTCAGTCAGCTTCCTGGAGTCTCTCCATCCATGTGTGCAGCTTCGTGTTTGGCCAAGAATCCAGGAGGACTCTTTGCTGATATCTGGGTACTTCTCCCAAGTACCTGACTCAAAAATGTCAACTGTCTTATTGTCCGTGAGTCCCAGTTTCTGTCTTATCTCCTCTCTGACTTCATTTCTATATGCCATCTTTATAGAAGGCCCCATGGAGAAAACCAAGGTGAATGTGATGGTTACATAATGTGTTTCCCTTTCCTTAAGAACCTTATCCCTGCAGTGTTCAATGCTGAATAACTGAAAAGTTGCTTCATATATTCTGCCCAGTTTTACGGTTGTTTGCTGTAGGAAGGAACGTCTGTATCAGCTACTTCATTAAAGCTGAAACTAAAATCTGATTGACAGAATTTTTTATTTTTTAAATTTCTGGCCGTGCTGTGAGACTTGCGGGATCTTATTTCTCCACCCAGGGATCAAACCCAGGTCCTCGTCAATGAAAGCTCAGAGTCCTAACCACTGAATGGCCATGGAATGCCCTAAATTTTCTTACTTTTAACTTTGTTCCGTTTTCAGTGCACATACAACAGAATTTAATTCAACATCTTAAAAGGGACAATTTTTTATTGTGATACTAGTTCTACCCCCCCACCAAGTAATTAGTGATCAGGAAATGGCAACCCACTCCAGTTTTCTTGCCTGGAAAATCCCATGGACAGAGGAGCCTGGCAGATTACAGTCCATGGGGTCGCAAAGAGTCAGACACGACTGAGCGACTTCACTTCTACTTCATAGAAAAAAGTGGGGTGTTTCAATGGGAAACTGTATGACATCTGTAAAAACTTAACAGCCTAAGTGCTAGTAAGGTTGATTTCTCACTATGAGATAAGGTGTGAGTGAAAGAAGATGCTTTTGCTCTGGATTGATCAGGGGAAGATTTGGATTTCTATTTTGACAGGCTGCTCAGAGTCTTCAAATATTAGCTCTAGAAAAATGAGCTCCCCATTCTTAGGAATGGAGAGAAGATTCTGCCAGAATAGATTCACATAGAGGAATTTCCTATTATAATTCCAACACATAGCTAAGCTAAACAATCCGTTGGACCAGAAAAATTCAACAGATAATGAAAACCAGTGTTTAAGATAAAAGGAATTTAGGGACTTTCCTGGTGGTTCAAAGGTTAAGACTCCTCACTCCCAATGCAGGGGGCCCAGGTTCAATCCCTGGTCAGGGAACTAAGATCCGACATGTCGCAATTATGAGCCTGTATGCCACAGCTGAAGAAACTGCATGCAACTTAAAAAAAAAAAGACAGGACCCGCCCCCCCCCATGCTGCAATAAAGAACCAGAGCAGGCAAATAAATTTTTAAAAAAGGAAAATAAAAGTGATTTATCCAAACTCTGGGCTTACCAGATGGCACTAGTGTAAAGAATCCGTCTGCCAATGCAGGAGATGTAAGAGACATGGCTAAAATCCCTGGGTCAGGAAGATCCCCTGGAGGAGGGCACAGCAACCCACTCCAGTGTTTTTGCCTGCAGCATCCCATGGACAGAGGAGCCTGGCGGGCTATGGTCCATAGGGTCACAAAGAGTCAGACACAACTGAAACAACGTAGCTTGTACACATGTGTTCAAACTCCAGTGTGTACTGTGGATAAAGACAGAAGCTGGGCTCCTTTTCACACAAGGCTTCATGACTCCTACATCTCTGATCTGGAAGGTCGTCAGCATACTCCTAATATCCCTACAGGTTCTGCTTTTGCCTTTCTCAGATATTGAGAATCGAGCATCGATGGTCTCTCAACATGGGAATGTGGACTTTGGGGTCAGACTCACTAGTTCAGATTCAAGCTGCCTCTTACCAGTTGTGTGATCTTCAGGATGTTACCCTCTTTGAGGCTCAGTTTCTGGAATACAGCAGAAAGCACTGCTTCCTGAGACATTATCTGCCTCTGCCCTGCCAAGCTGTTGGTACTAAAGCTAACTTTCTAGGGCAAGTGCCTGGACCGAGGAAAGGGGTAGGTGGCTCAGGGGATAAAGAATCTGCATGCCAACACAGAAGACATGGCTTTGATCCCTGGGCCCAAAAGATCCTACATGCTGTAGAGCAACTAAGCCCGTGTGCAACAGCAATTGAGCCTGTGCTCCAGAGCCCGGGAACTGCAACACTGAGCCCTCGAACCACATCTACTGAAGCCTGTGTGCCCTAGAGCTCGTGCTCTGCAGCAAGAAAAGCCACTGCAATGAGAAGCCTGCTCACTACAACCAGAGAGTAGTTACCGCTCACCAAAACTAGAGAAAAACCTGTGCAGCAACGAAGACCCAGCACACCCCAAAAATAAAATAAACAAATAATTTTTTTTTTAAAGACACCTTCCTCTTAGAAAGAAGAGACAGGAACATGCACATGTTACCCATCCCACCTGTGGAAGTAGCAAATCGCTGCATACCCTGTGAGTGTTGGCCACAGACAACTCCTCGATCACTGTTTTTGTCCCTCAAGTGTACCTTGCCTTTTCTTGCCCCCAGGGCTACACACAGGTCTTTCCTCCAACAGCAGTGTTCTTCCTTATCAAATCCTCACAGTGAGTCCCATCCCAAACTCATGTTTCCTGGTTAACTCTTACTCTTTTTACAAATCTCAACTTAAACATCTCTTCCTCAGGGGAACCTTCCCTTTCTCTAGACCAGGTTCACCTCCCCCTGCACTGGGTTCTCTGAAAATTCATACTTCTCCTTACATAGGGGTCCCCAGTCAGATCAGTGGTGGCATTAGATTACAAATAAAGTGCACGATAAATGTAATGCCCTTGAATCATCCTGAAACCACCCCCCTACCACCCCAGGTCTGTGGAAAAACTGTCTTCCACGAAACTGACATGTGCTACGTCGTATCCGACTGTTTGCGACCCTATGGACTGTAGTCTGCCAGGCTCCTCTGTCCATAGAATTTTCCAGGCAAGATTACTGGAGTGGGTTATCATTTCCTCCTCCAGGGGATTTTCCCAACCCAGGGATGAAACCTGCATTTTTTGCATCTCCTGTACTGGCAGGTGAGTTCTTTAGCATTATCACCACCTGGAAAGCCCTATAAAATTGATCCCTGGTGCCAAAAACGCTGGAGACTGCTGCTAAATATGTCACAATACAATAACAGGTGCCACAAATGCAATTATTTATTTAATATCTATTTCTCAGCTAGATCATAAACTCCATGAGGGCAGGGATTATGTCAAGAATCTCTAGGACCTCACCCCAATCCATAGCCAGAGGCTCCATAAGCTATCGCTGACTTGAGTTAGCATTAGTGGTGATGCACACACGTATATTTGAAGTATGTTGGTGCTGGAGAAGTGGGAAGACTGGTTAGAAGCCTAAGATGGGGTCCAGCAGCAAGATATTTCGAAAACACATCTCTTTTCTATTAAAAATTCCACACATAGAGGGAGTTAGGTAACAGAGACAAGAATTCAGAGCTCAGTGGATAGGCAAACACTCTGTCTATGAAGTTCTTTATGGAAACTTTGTTGAATAGAGAAAAGAACAGAAATCAGTGTCACTGAGCAACCTAAGCTCACCTGGTTGGTACAAAAAGGTAGAAAAGGAAAATATTTGAATTCTGGCCATTGTCCAGTTTTGGGTGGACTCCAGGAGCTAGTGATGGACAGGGAGGCCTGGTGTGCTGCGGTTCACGGGCTCGCAAAGAGTCGGGCATGACTGAGAGACTGAACTGAACTGAACTGAGAAGTCATTTTACGGTTCAGTACTTTCCTTTCTTCTCTAGTGAAACACAAGAAAGAGATAGGGTGTTTATGACCATTATATTGTCCTCTTCTTATACTGAGGGGGGTGAAAGTATATAGTTTAAGTGTGAAGGAACCAAACACAAAAACAAACCCCTTAATTCTAAAGAAGAGATTCTCAACAGGATCAAGAAGGGAAAGATCAGTAACATTTGACTTGAAAATTTTAAATAATTTACCATTGTTGTTCAGAAAATTAGATGTAGGGACTTTCTTAGCTCTCCAGTGGTTAAGACTCCATGCTTCCAATGCAGGGGGCACAGGTTTGACCCCTGGTGATGGAAGTAAGGTCCCACAGGCTATGTGGCATGGCCAGAAAAAAAAAAAAAATTAGATGTACATGATAGATGGAAAGATAGATATAAATTTTGCTTTATTTCTCTCTTTAGGGTGTGTGTGTGTATGTGTGTGAAAAAGAGAGGAAAATAAAACATATAGAAAAATAATAACTGGCAAATCTAAGTGAATGATAATATATGTGTATTTCTTTTAGCAATCTCATTTTTCTGCATATTTGAAATTTTTCAATTAAAAATATCATCGTGATTAATAAAGCTTTGTGTTTTCAAAATATTATACTTGGTCCATACAGGGAGTTTGTAGAAGCTTCATTTCCCACCCCCTTGCACTTCCATCCCTAAGATTCTCTCTCGCTATCCATTTAGAAAACATACGAATCTTTGCTGTTGGCACCTGGCCAAGCTCTCCCCTCACCACTGCTCCCAGACATTCAGCCAGTCCAAGTAAGAGCTACTGTTCTAGGGGTAGGGACCCTGGAGCCACAGACTAAAAGCAGCTTATGTACCATCATTCTCCTCAAGAGTTTTATACACTTTGAAGTTTTAGATATAATTCCCTAATAGCTCAGTTGGTAAAGAATCTGCCTGTAGTGCAGGAGACCCTGGTTCGATTCCTGGGTCAGAAAGATCCCCTGGAGAAGGGATAGGCTACCCACTCCATTATTCTTGAGCTTCCCTTGTGGCTCAGCTGGTAAAGAATCTGCCAGCAATGCGGAAGACCTAGATTTGATCCCTGGGTTGGGAAGATTCCCCTGGAGAAGGGAAGGGCTACCCTCTCCAGTATTCTGGCCTGGAGAATTCCATGGACTGTATACTCCATGGGGTCGCAAAGAGTCGGACACAACTGAGCCACTTTCACTTTCACTTCCTAACAGTACACAGTTGAACCAGGTAAGCCTCCCAAGGTCCTTTCAATTGTAAATGTGCTTGAATGTGAACTGGTAAGGGTTTAGAGTCTCCCAAGTAAGTTTTACAATACTGTTTCTTTTCCCTTGTGATCTGACTACTCAGATTTTTGAAGCTGGCACACACTTTTGCTTTGCTTTCTTTTCTGTCTCTCAAAAGAGCTAAGATCCAGTGTCTGCCAGGCAAAGTTGCTAGAGGTGGCATTCCTGGAAGCTCCCACCCCTAGGTGATGTCAGACCTCACGTGACCCAACCACCATGCAATGGGATGCATGACGTCATTTTAGGATGTGAGTCCTTCTAATGCAGAGATTGCTGCTGCTGCCACCGCTATGAATAACAAGCCATCACCGTAGCAGAGTCAACTTTGCACATGTCAGTGGTCAAGGCTGTGTAGACAATAGACTCATCTGAAGGTCACATTGCCCCCCCCTAACGCAGGGACCTTGGTGGCAGGTCACAGAACATATTAAATATTCATGAAACATTCTGCAATTGCAGATCTGAAATGAAAGCAAGGTGGGTTTTCCCTGCCAAGATGTGGTATCTTGTGGTTCACATTTTGTTGAGTCAGGCACTTCAGTTGGTCAAGCTGGGGTTATGTGGGCAGATGTTGGAGTGAATCGTCACTGTCCACTGGTGGAAAGAGACTGACTCTGAATATAAAACTCATGAGTAAACGTATCAGGACAAGAAGCCTTTAGATGGGCATTAAAAGAAGACAAGGCATACTTTAAAGAAACTTCTAATTCATAATTACTTCAAAATAATTATAGATGCAGAACTTGAGGGTGGAGGGAAAAGATGAATAGCCAATATCCATTTGAAAGATAGTTATCAATAGAACAATAGAAATAATAACAATATTTTTTCTGTGGAGACTTTAGAGGCCTCTACCATAGACAGAGAGAAATGTGTTAGTTGCTCAGTTGTGTCTGATTCTTTGCGACCCCATGGACCGTAGCCCACCAGGCTCCTCTGTTCATGGGATCCTCCAGGCAAGAATACTGGAGTGGGTACACATTCCCTTCTCCAGGGGATCTTCCCAACCCAGGGATCAAACCCACATCTCCTACATTGCAGGCAGCTTCTTTACCATCTGAGCCACCAGGGAAGCCCTCTACCAGAGAATATCATGTCAGTTCAAATAGTGAGTTTTATCTCTTCCCTGCAATTAACTCTGTTTCTTAAAACTAAATCTGGAGTCCAGAAAGTATTTGCTTCCCTACTTACTTAACAGTTGTGTTCACCCTCCTTGCTCCCCCAGTGCGCTGAGGCCCTCTTGATCACTGCCTGCTGCTGCAGCCCTGGTCTCCTAGCAACACTCAGCTCCCCACAGCTTGGGAAGTGGGGGTGTCAAAGGGAGCCTGGAGGGCAGAGATGAGACCATGAGGAAGGCTCTTTTCTCCCAGGTCTGGAGTAAAGAATTGCTGCTTCATAATCATTAATATTACAGAAGAAGGGATTTGCTTTCCTTGGCATATTGAGGACTCAGCCCAAGGGTAGTAAATCATGTGCCAAGGAGGGTGGGACTGCATTTTGGTGCCAGAAGCAGAGAGTTCTATTTGAGAGATGCCTAGTAATTCTTTCTCTACTTGCCCTAAGGACTGATGAAGAGATAGGTTAAATGTATTGTCTTTTTGGTACACAAACAGACTGTTAGGATGCGCTTCAGTTGTTCTTTGGGAATAATGTCATTTCAGAGTCTGATAATATTTTAGGATGATGTGGCTCAAGTATCTGATCTTCTGTAACCTGGTAAGTTGAGGCCCTGGGAAGTTAGATGACTCACTTGGGCTCTCCCAATAAGGAAGGGTGAAGTCGGGACTAGAATACTACCACTCACGGCTCAGTCTTATGCTCCTTCCAGAATCAGTGTAGAGGTGCATCGGGCCATGACGGTTCACATCATAGTCAAGGTCATGGGTTGCAAAACAGCTGGCTATTTTCAGGGATACGGTCTGTGTTGCAGACGGAGCAGAACTAACTGAAACACACGACCTGTGCTCTTGGCCACACTAGCAACATGTTCTCCTTGGTTGAGCTAACCAGGACAGATACCAGTGAGAAAATGGCAAAAATCAGTGAAAACAACAACTAATCATCACTCACCCATGAGTCTTGCATTGAAAGATGGACTCTGGGTTTATCCCTCTGTTTATGGTCAGAGGGAAGGTGATACCACGCTATGAAACTCTTTTCCTCTCCCACTCAACAAAATTTTTTGTTATGACAAAAATCAACCTCAAACTTTTTTTTTTAATTTTTAAAAATGTTGACTTTGATTGGACCATTTTTTAAAGTCTTTGTTGAATTTGTTACAATATTGCTTCCATTGTTTATGTTATGGTTTTTTCGGCTTTGAGGCAAGTGGGATCTTACCTCCTGGACCAGGGATCAAACCCACAACCCCTGCATTGGAAGGCAAAGTCTTAATCACTGGACCACCCTGAGAATTCCCTCAAGCTATTTTTAAATGACAACAAAAGGAACTGATCTCAGCTCTTGTCAGTTCAGTTCAGTCACACATGTAGCTCATGGAGCTAAGTATAATAATTAGGGTCATTCAAAGAATGAGAGAACCTGAAGAATCAGAATCAGGAATTGGGAGTCAGTCCTCCATTTGGCATTTATCTCTGGGTCTGTGGTTAACTTTTGTATCTCCTCCTACAGCAAGTCTTCTCCATTTAGTTAGAAAGTGGACCACAGTCATCTAACTTTATATCTTTCTGGCACCATAACCCCTGAGACAAGACAGTTATTCCTCCAATTTCAAACTTGGGAATCCCAGGAAGGGACTCTGATAGACTCAGCTGGGGACTTCCATGGTAGCTCAGCTGGTTGGGAAGTTCCCCTGGAGAAGGGATAGGCTACCCACTCCAGTACTTTTGGGCTTCCCTGGTGGTTCAGATGATAAAGAATCCACTGGCAATGCGGGAGACCTAAGTTCGATCCCTGGGTTGGGGAGATCCCCTGGAGGAGGGCGTGGCAACCTACTCCAGTATTCTTGCCTGGAGAATCCCCATGGATAGAGAAGCTTGGTGGGCTACAGACCATGGGGTCGCAAAGAGTCAGACACGACTGAGCAACTAAGCACAGCACAGCACAGGCCCAGCTGGATGTTGTATCTTCTCCTGAATCATCACTGAGTTGGGAGAAACAGGAAATTATGATTAGCCAGACCTATGCTACAGGTTCATGTCTCAGAGTGAGGGAGGAAAAGGGAATAAGGGGTAATAGGAAAGCTTGCTTGTATAGCAGAAAGACCACAGCTACACCAGCTCCTTCCATTGCATCTTTATGCCTGTAAGTGCTGTCATTCAGCAAAACTGGCATTACCTCATGCCCCCCCTCCCTCTAGCCCACATGCACAGAAATGAACTGTTAATAAACTTGGATGATGACATTGGTGGTCCAGGGATCTCTTGGCAAGTTAAACAGCCTTGTCAAAATCAATCTATATCAATGAATCCTGCAAGAACCTTCCAAGGACAGGAGGGCAAGAGACAGTGTATAAGTAAGTTCCCTACATATGAATGAGTTCCATTCTGAGAGCAAGTTCAGAAGTCCAATTTGTTCATAAGTCCAACAAAGTTAGCCTAGGTACCCAACTAACACAATTGGCTATATGGTACTGTACTGTAATAGGTTTATAATACTTTTCACACAAATAATACATAAAATAGACACAAAAAATAAAGAAGACATTTTTAATCTTACAGTACAGTGCTTTGGAGAGTCCAGTAATACAGTACAACCGCTGACATACAAGGGCTGGCATCGAGTAAACAGGCAGGAAGAGTTACTGATTGGAGGAGGGAAAAGAGGTTGAGAAGGTAGAGCTGAAAAACCGTCAGCATAGGAGAGGGAGGGCAAGCTGCAATTTCATTTACGCCTTGTGGTGGAATGCACGTTCACATCTTTGAAAGTTCACAACTTGAAGTTCATGTGCAGGGGACTTACTGTCCAGTGATTAAGAGTGCTAGGAGAGACAGTAAGTGGTCTGGGTTTTGTCACTAACCAACTCTGCGACCTTAGGCAAGTCCTTTCATCTCTCCATCTGTTTAGAAAATGGGAGAAGCTGGCCCACGAGATCACTAAGTTCCATCTAGCCCTATCCTTCAGGTGCAATGCAGGTGCTGCTACAGAGCCTATGTGTCACTGCCCCCTCTAGTGGCTAAAGTAGGAAAAGCCTACTTCCAACTTCAAATGAAGAGGGAAACAACTTTCTCCACCGAGCCTGACAAGCACTTTCCCTCGGAGAAAGTTTTAAAGGCCTGCTGCTGCTGCTAAGTCGCTTCAGTTGTGTCCGACTCTGTGCGACCCCATAGACGGCAGCCCACCAGGCTTCCCTGTCCCTGGGATTCTCCAGGCAAGAACACTGGAGTGGGTTGCCATTTCCTTCTCCAGTGCATGAAAGTGAAAAGTGAAAATGAAGTCGCTCAGTCGTGTCCGACTCTAGCGACCCCATGGACTGCAGCCTACCAGGCTCCTCCGTCCATGGATTTTCCAGGCAAAAGTACTGGAGTGGGGTGCCATTTAAAGGCCTAGTTCATAGCTTTCTCAATAGAAGCCCTGGAGAAGTGCCAAGGGCAGCCTAGCTCCTGCCCAGAAATGTAGCAGAAACCCTGACATTGTGATTCTCCACGTCACTACGTGTGTCCAACCGAGGTGGTAGAAATAAGAAACTGACCACAGAGGAAGAAAAAATTGGTGAAGAGCGTAAACACCTCTGCAGACAGTAGAGGACGAGAGGGAGAGAGAGGTTAGTCTCGTGAATGCTATTGATTGAGATTCGTCTTGAAGTGCTTATTGCGCATGTACTGTTGTCCTAGGCACTAACTGATTGATAGCACTGAGGATAAGGGAATTCACAGTTTCAGTCCTCCCAAAGCTTATATTCTAATATAGGACATACACAGAACATATGGATGGATACAAAAACAGTATCCATAAATATAAGGATAGTAAATGTCGGAAAGTGAAAATCTAAGGTGTTCTCTGAGCTCACAACAGGGGGCCCAGCCCTTGACTTTGGTATCAGAGAAGATCTGTCTGAGGAAGTTATCTTTAAGCTCAGGTTTAAGAGTGCTAACAGGGCTTCCCTGGTGGCTCAGTCGATTAAGAATTCGCCCTCAATGCGGGAGACCTGGGTTCATTCCCTGGGTTGGGAAGATCCCCTGGAGAAGGGAACGGCTACCCACTCTGGTATTCTAGCCTGGAGAATTCCATGGACAGAGGAGCCTGGCGGGCTACAGTCCATAGGGTTGCAAAGAGTCGGACATGACTGAGCAACTTTCACTTTCAACAGTGTGGTATTTTGATTTACAAGTGTACATACATCTTATTATAAATATATATTTATACATAAATATAGTTGTTGTTCAGTCACTAAGTTGTGTCTGATTCTTTGCGACCCCATGGATTACAGCATGGCAGGCTTCTGTGTCCTTCTCCATCTCCCCGAGTTTGCTCAAACTCATGTCCATTTAGTTGATGATGCCATCCAATCATCTCATCCTCAATCGTCCCCTTCTTGTCTTGCCCTCAATCTTTCCCAGCATCAGGGTCTTTTCAAATGAGTCGACGCCTCGCATCAGGTGGCCAAAGTATGGGAGCTTCAGCTTCAGCTGATTGTCCTTCAGCATCAGTCCTTCCTATGAATATTCAAGGTTGATTTCCTTTAGGATTTACTGGTTTCACCTCCTTGCTGTTCAAGGGACTCTCAAGAGTCTTCACCAGCACCACAGTTCAAAAGCATCAGTTCTTCAGCGCTCAGCCTTCTTTATGGTCCAGCTCTCACATTCATACATGACTGGAAAAAACATAGTTTTGACTATATGGACCTTTGTTGGCAAAGTGATGTCTCTGCTTTTTAATACAATGTGCAGGTTTGTTATTGTTTTTCTTTCAAGGAGCAAGCGTCTTTCAACTTCACGGCTGCAGTCACTGTTTGCATTGATTTTGGAGCCCCCAAAATGAAATCTGACACTGTTTCCACTTTTCCCCCTTCTACTTGCCATGAAGTGATGGGACTGGATGCCATGATCTTAGTTTTCTGAACGTTGAGTTTTAAGCCAGCTCTTTCACTTCTCTTTGACCTTCATCAAGAGGCTCTTTAGTTCCTCTTCATGTTCTACCATTAAAGTGGTATCATCTGCATATCTGAGGTTGTTGATATTTCTCCCAGAAATCCTGATTCCAGATTGAGCTTCATCCAGCCCAGCATTTCATATGATGTACTCTGCATATAAGTTAAATAAGCAGGGTGACAACATACAGCCTTGACATACTCCTTTCCCAATTTTGAACCAGTCTGTTGTTCCCTGTCCGGTTCTAACTGCTGCTTCTTGTCCTGTATACAGGTCTCTCAGGAGGCAGGTAAGGTGGTCTGCTATTCCCATCTCTTTAAGAATATTCCAGTTTGTTGTGATCCACACAGTCAAAGGCTTTACTCTAGTCAAAAAAGCAGAAGGAGATGTTTTTTCAAAATTCCCTTGTTTTTCTGTGATCCAGCCTATGTTGGCAATAATGATAGTAAATGCCAGCAAGTGCAAGCTGCTTCCCTCAGACTCTTCAGCCTCATCTGTTGAATTCATTCAGAATGTAGTGTTGCCGACTTCGATATGGAGACAAGGAGCAGGAAGAAGGTTGGTGCTAAGTCAATGCCCTGCATAGAGTAGGTTCTTTTTTTTTTTTTTTTTAAGAAAGTCCTGCTTTTAAAAAAATTAGTTAATTTATTTGGCTGCACCGGGTCTTAGTTGCAGCTCCATGGATCTTCAATCTTCGTTGCAGCATGCAAGCTCTTAGTGTTGGCACGTGGGGTATAATTTCCCAACCAGGGATTGAACCCAGGGCTCCTGTTTAGGGGGTGCAGTGTCTTAGCCACTGGACTACCAAGGAAGTCCCCAGAGTAGGTTCCTAACTCAGTTGAATGGATGTGTGAACAAAGTCTGCTGGTGTGTCCAACAACTAGGTGATGACAAGGGTGTCACGTCCATCAGAAAACTGAGATGCTGATAGAGTTTTAAGACTCAAAAGAGATCTTTAATTCCAAGCACAGTCACCTCCATTTTTTTGTTGTTGGCCATCCTCACTCCTCCGGAGAAGGCAATGGCACCCCACTCCAGTACTCTTGCCTGGAGAATCCCATGGACAGAGGAGCCTGGTAGGCTGAAGTCCATGGGGTCGAGAAGAGTTGGACACAACTGAACGACTTTACTTTCACTTTTCACTTTCATACATTGGAGAGGGAAATGGCAACCCACTCCAGTGTTCTTGCCTGGAGAATCCCAGGGACTGGGGAGCCTGGTGGGCTGCAGTCTATGGGGTCGCACAGAGTCAGACATGACTGAAGTGACTTAGCAGCATCCTCACTCTCAGCATCGCAGGCTTCCTGTGTCCTGCTGCTGAGACTCTTGGATAAAGTATGATTTTCCATGATTCTAAAGATGAAGAAAAACCAACCCCAGTTCAGGGATAGGTGGTCTGAGGGCCACTGAACCAGGTGCCAAGATAGGACAGGAACTGAAATCACTCTCTCCCACAACTGAGACTTTATTTCATAGAGTCGGCACATTTATCAAGGAGAATATATTGGGAATTAAATCATTTTCAACACACTAAAGGTCTTATTTGAAGGAAGACTAATGAGGGTTCCTTTTTCAAAATTAAGATTTCCTAATGCAGGAGGAGAAGGGGATGACAGAGGATGAGATGGCTGGATGGCATCACTGACTCGATGGACATGAGTCTGAGTGAACTCCAGGAGTTGGTGATGGACAGGGAGGCCTGGCATGCTGCAATTCATGGGGTCGCAAAGAGTCGGACATGACTGAGCGACTGAACTGAACTGAACTGAACTAAATGGTTTCTGTGTGTGGACTTTCCCCACCAGGTTTTCTTAAAATGTGGTTGACCTTTAAGGCAGAAATTTGTGTTGGAAAACAAGCCTCAGTTTCTGAAAATAAAAACTTTTAACAGTCATCATCCTATACCCATAAGGATTCTTTCTTGCAAACAGTCCAAAACAACTCCAATTGCTCTAAGGAAAATGGGGATTGGTGAAAATGAGAGGTACGTCACACAGAATCACAATAAGGTTGAAGAACCAGTTCAGGGTGATGAATCCAGAAAGAAGCCTGAAATCATGTTACAGAATGGGTCCCTGCAGCATGACCCCCCTCCCCGACCCTGCCCCACATTGCAACTTGCACCACTGAGAGAATGCATTGGTGAGATTACCTTCAACACTAACTGCCAGAGACCCCCCAGTTACAAGACTGTAAATAAGAGAAAGACAAGAAAGACCCCTCTTTCTTGTTTTAAAGCCTGGAGCCTCAAGGCTGACAGGTAAACTCCGTTCCTTGGAGCCCCCTCTATGTTCATGTTTCTCCCGTGCAGTCTCTGTTACTATGGTTACCTCATGATTTGTGATCGCTGTTCCAGTTCAGCCATCCTGAGCCCCACTCTAGCCAACATAAAGAGGGAAGGGATGAAGTCCCAGCTGTCCTTTATTTTTTATTTGAAATCTCTTGCATTCCTATGCACTAACAATGAAAGATCAGAAGGAAACAACCATATGGAGAACAGTATTGAGGCTCCTTTAGAAAGAGGCATCTCGGAAGAAGTCAGAAAGAGCTCCCCTGTACTGTGCACTGGCCAGAACTAGTCAATCCCTGCCTCAATGGAGCAGGGTGATATGGTCTTTATCCTGAGTGGCATGTGCTCACTTAAAAAAAAAGAGGTTTGGGGAGACACTTACACTGTTGGTGGGAATGCCAACTAGTACAGCCACTATGGAAAACAATGTGGAGATTCCTTAAAAAACTGGAAATAGAACTGCCACACAACCCAGAAATCCCACTGCTGGGCACACACACTGACAAAACCAGAATTGAAAGAGACACATGTACCCCAATGTTCTTTGCAGCACTGTTTACAATAGTTAGGACATGGAAGTAACCTAGATGTCTGTTGGCAAATGAATGGATAAGGAAGCTGTGGTACATATACACAATGGAATATTACTCAACTATTAAAAAGAATGCATTTGAATTGGTTCTGATGAGGTGGATGAAACTGGAGACTATTATACAGAGTGAAGTAGGCCAAAAAGAGAAACAGCAGTACAGTATATTAGAACATACATATGGAATTTAGAAACAGGGTAACTATGACCCTATATGCAAGACAGCAAAAGAAACACAGATGTAAAGAACAGACTTTTGGACTCTGTGGGAGAAGATGACAGTGGGACAATATGAGAGAATAGCATTAAAACCTGTTTATTACCATACGTAAAATAGATGACCAGTGCAAGTTCAATACATGAACCAGGCACTCAGAGCTGGTGCTCTGGGACAACTCAGAGGGATGGGGTGGGGAGGGAGGTGAGAGGGAGTTTCAGGATGGTGGGACACATGCCTACCCATGGCTGATTCATGTCAATGCTTGGCAAAAACCACCACAGTTTTGTAGAGTAATTAGCTTTCAATTATAATAATACATAAGTTTAAAAAAAAAAGAGGTTTGGGGGAGAAATGTTGGGTATAAGATAGGCTCAAAGATGTATTGTACAACATGGGGAATATAGCCAATATGTTATAATAACTATAAATGGAAAGCAAACTTTAAAAACCATATAAAAATGAAAAAAAAATAGGGGACTTTCCCAGTGGTCCAGTGGTTAAGAATTCATCTTCCAGTGCAGGGGATGTGGGTTCAATTCCTAGTCCAGAAACTAAGATCCGACATGCCTCGGGGCAACTAAGTCCATGGGCCGCAACTACCGAGCCCAAGTGCTGCAAGAGAGACCCAACGCAGACAAATAAATAAATGTAAAAACCAAGAGATTAAAAAATGAAAAAATACACATGCCTATGTTAAACAAATTAAGATCTGTTGTTACTAAGGATGAAAGGAAGAACAGAAACCTAGAGGCGTCTGACACACATAGCAGACACTAGACATGAGACACCATCATTTGCTCCACTGTCCCTGTCTGTTAATTCCCAGGAACTCAGGTTTTCTGCAGCCACTGTCACTGCAAGGAACAGCTGTGTCTGATGGGCAGGGCCAGGGTCACGTGCCCACTCTCCACAGTGAGAAGCAGGTCGGGGAATTGAATATCTGACCTAATTGGCCTCCAGAGTTAGGAAAAGATTCCACATTCCACAATATTCATAAAGTGTAAAAACTCCCAAAGGAAAATGTTGATTTGAATCTTAGAAAAGTTCTTAAACAATTATAATCCCAGACAATACTGATTTTGCTCCTTCTCATCTAGAGTCTCACTGTGAAGCTACATAAAAATATTATTGCTTTTGGCAGTGATTTCTTGGACATAATACCAAACGTATAGGCAACAAAATTTAAAAAATGGAAAAACTGGCTACATCAAAATTAAAAACATCTGTGCATCAAATGACATAGTCAACTGAGAGAAAAGGCAACTACAAAATGGAAGAAAATATTTGTCAATTATATATCTGATAAGGGGTTAATACCCAGAATATATAACTAACTCTTACAACTCAACAAACTGAAACCAAATAATCCAACTTAAAAGTGGCAAAAGAATGTGAAAAGACATGTGTCCAAAGATATACAAATCTCCAACAAGCACATGAAGAAGATACTCAACATTACTAATCATTAGGGAAATGCAAACCAAAACTTAAACACATTAGGATAGTTACTATTTTTAAAAAGAAGAAGAAAGAAAACTGCAAGTGTTGGTGAGGATATAGAGAAATTGAAGCCCTAGGCACTGTTGGCAGAAAAGTAAAATAATGCAGCTGCTAAAGAAAACAGTATTGAGGTGCCTTACAAAATTAAGTCATATGATCTAGCAATTCTATAGTCTGAGTATATATACAAATAATTGAAAGCAGTGTCTTGAAGAAGTATTTGTACAACCAGGTTCATGACATTATTCAACACACTCAAAAGGTGGAAATAACCTGAGTGTCCACTGACAGGTGAATGAATAAAGATGGTGTGGTATAGCCATACAACTAAGTAGTATTCGACTTTCTAAAGGAAGGAAATTCTGACATGCTACAACATGGGAAGACCTTGAGGACATTGTGCTAAGTGAAATAAATCAATCACAAAAGACAAATACTGTATGGTCCCACTTATGTGAGGTGTGAACACCCAGTAGTAAATTTCATAGGGACGGAAAGTAGATGGTGGTTGCCAGAGGGTGGTCTTAAGGGGAAAGGGGAGTTTGATGGGCATAAAGTTTCAAGTTTTGCAAGATGAAGCGCTGGGGAGATTGGTTGCACAACGATGTGGAGGTACTTACCACTACGGAACGGTATATTTTAAAATGGTTAAGATGGTATATTTTATGTCTATTTTATCACCATTTAAAAATCTGTTAAAAATACTACTACTGTTTCTTGATGTACACAGCGGTGGCCAAGGTTCTCAACTAGTCTGGCATTCATCTTGCCCAGAATGTGAGAATAGGTAGTAAGAAGAGACACATAATAAAATCTATGGCACACAACCCAAATCATAGAAGTCTTTGCTCTTGGATGAGAAAAAGAAGGAGATTTTTTCCTTTAGCTTTAGGAATTTATCTATTCCTGTGTGTATCTATTCCTATTTCCTATAACCTTAAGAATTTAATCTTATTTAGTCCCTATACATGAGATACAGGGAATAAAATTTTCAACATAATTAAATTATAATTAGTATTCCGTGAAGAGTTTAATCTAGCCATTCTCTTTTATTTAGAAAAAGTTCTAGCATTCAAAAAAGGCAGATAAGTGGGTTAAGACCCACAATCCTCAGAAGAATTCAGTATAGGGAATAAAAGCAAGTATAATTCAGTAGTCCCATTACTACTTGAAAGTATATAGCAGTAAGTGTAATTTGAATCATGTCTTCAGAAACCTGTCACCTACTATTTACATTATCTCATTTGAACCTCAAAATAATCCCACAAGAGAATTAAACAAGTATCACTGCTCCTATTTTAAATGTGAAAGCCAAGGCCTTTGGAGGACATATCTAGGGTTAAATAAAGTGTTCTATGAAGGGCAACGACTCAAACCTAGAAGGCAACAATCCATTTTCTTCAAACACATTATGATGCTTCCCTTAACACTTAGAAAACAAACTGGTTAATACAGAAAGCAGGCCAAAGATTCTATGCCCTTTAAATATATATACTGGCTTTATTTTCATTCCAGTTTTCAAACTTTGCTCTTTCATGATATTTCTTCCATCACAATGGAAAAAAATATCTTAAAGCTTTGTTTTGAATAAAAGCCAAATTTAAAGCTCTCAAAAAGAAATAATTTGAAAGTTTCTGTTTCCAGATATAAGGAGGACTAACATATCTGAGACTCTTTTAAGCATTTCAAAATGCTGGGTAAAATATAGCAAATACTCTTTTCAGTCATAGCTGAGAGCACAAAAACAAAGGGAAAGCTTCAGGACCTGGCAATTAAAAAAACAAACAAACAAACCAAAAAACTGAAAAACACAGACGTGAGCTTGTAAATTAACACACAGACTATGCTGGAGCAGTGGGCATTACCAGTGTTGGTAACCAGGGCAACTTTTGTGCTCGTCTGGGAAAGGATGATTATGCCTCAGGCTGGTTCAAAACAAGATCTGGAACTGAGAACGTGCTTCATAAAACTAAAATTCAAAAAGAGCTACCCCCTCAATTAAGCAGTAATTTAGAAAAGCTTCCACCTTCTACCATAGATACGAAAGGCACTTGTTTGAGTAGTCCTGGCTCTCTGTGAAAAATTCTTTGTGAGAATTAAACACCACCTCAAACAGAGGAATTAGCACAAAAAAATGATTCCAACTTCCTGATACCCCATGACATGTGATAAGAGCAAACCGAACTCTGCTCTAGATGAGCATGCCTTCAACCCATTTTGCTCATATAAGGCTCTGCTAAAGACGAGATATCAGCCCCAAATTATGAGACACACAAAGAAACAATCTACTCTACATGAGAGTCAAAACTAGACCCCCAAAACACGTGATATTAGGATAATCTAAGAAAAAACATAAAAGTACGTTTGAATTTATTAAAGATATAAAATAAGAAATGAAAACATAATAAAATGCAATTACACTATTGAAAAAAGGAAAACTTTTAAAAGAAGTGAAGTGAATCTCTAAAAGTTAAAAACATAGTAATCAAAGTTTAAAATTGCAAGAAATAGGTTAAATAATAAGCTAGACATGTTTAAAAAGAGCATTAGTGAACTGAAAAACAAGTGTTAGGAAATTGTCCCAAATGCTGCTGCTGCTAAGTTGCTTCAGTCGTGTCCAACTCTGTGCCACCCCATAGACGGCAGCCCACCAGGCTCCCCCATCCCTGGGATTCTCCAGGCAAGAACACTGGAGTGGGTTGCCATTTCCTTCTCCAATGCATGAAAGTGAAAAGTGAAAGGGAAGTCGCTCAGTCGTGTCCGACTCTCAGCAACCCCATGGACTGCAGCCTACCAGGCTCCTCCGTCCATGGGATTTTCCAGGCAAGAGTACTGGAGTGGGGTGCCATTGCCTTCTCCGTGTCCCAAATGCAGCTCAAGCTAAAAGAAGAGGGTGGGTGGAAATGAAGTTCCAAGAGGAAATAGGGGTGATTTAGAAAAGCAATACACAAAGAATTAATGGCTAACTTTTTTAATTGATAAAAAAGTCATGAATCACTAGGTTCAAGAAGTACAGTGAATGTCGAATGTAAATAAATTGTTGTAAATAAATGTAAACATTGTAAATGTAAATAAATATTGAATGTAAATAAACATTGAATGTAAATAATTCTACACAAAAAAACATTATGAAACATTATGAAAATACTTTCAGAACACTGAAAAACAAAAGGAAATGTACAAGCAACCACAGAGAAAAGGTACTTTTAATTTCAAAATAATTAATTAGATCCTAAATTTACAAATCATATATGTTTCTACCTCAGTCACAAGTGCCATATTTTGCTTTTCATAGTGAATTATACCCATTACCAGAATCATGCGTGCTTTTTCTTTTTAAAAAATAAATTTATTTATTTTTAATTGGAGGTAATTACTTTACACTATTGTGTTAGTTTCTGCCATACATCAACATGAATCAATTGTAAGTATATGCATGTCCCTTCCCTCCCACCCCATCCCACTCTTACAGGTTGTCATATAGCACCAGGTTTGAGCTCCCTGCAACGAATTCCCACTGGCTATCTATTTTACATACGGTGGTGTGTATGTTTCAATGTCACTCTCTCCATTCACTCCTTCCTCTCCTTCCCCCACTGTGCCCACAAGCCTGCCTCCACTGCTGCCCTGTGAATACGTTCATCAGCACCACCACGCATGCTCTTTCTATCAGCCAGCATTAAGGACAGTAAAATATTTCAAAAGGACGAGATCCTGAAATATTATTTTTCTGAAAAATAAAATAACTTTTATACAAACATGAGCATTATATTCAGAGTAGGTTCCTTGGAGGCAATGCTTTTTTTCCCAAGGTGTAGGTATTGCTCTTTATGTTTATACAGGTCCTCTTTTTAAACGTCCTTTAAAAAAATTAAAAATCTAGAGAAAAATTATCTTTGGGTATGCTGCCTTATTTTTTAATTTTTAAAACTTTTAATAAACTTTTCTCACTTTTTCCTGCCTGTCTCAGTTCACTTAACACCATCTTTCTTTGCGTCTTACGTGAAACCACTGACCAATGATCTTGGGGCTGTAGTCTTAAATAAATGTGGCCCACATATTAATTCAATTCAGTTCAAACTAGCAAACATTTACGAAACCCATACCATGTTTTAGACCCTGAGCTTTAAGCTAGAAAGCAAAGAGGAACTAAAGAGCCTCTCGATGAAGGTGAAAGAGGACAGTGAAAAAGCAGGGTTAAAACTCAACATTCAAAAGACAAAGATAATGGAATTTGGTCCCATCACTTCATGGCAAATAGAAGGGGGGAAAGTGGAAACAGCGTCAGATTTCATTTTCTTGGGCTCCAAAATCACCAAACAATGACTGCAGCCACAAAATTAAAAGATGCTTGCTCCTTGGAAGTAAAGCCATGATAAACCTAGACAGTATATTAAAAAAAGAAGAGACATCATTTTGCCAACAAAGGTCCATCTAGTCAAAGCTATGGTTTTTCCAGTAGTCATGTACGGATGTGAGAGTTGGACCATAAAGAAGGCTGAGCACTGAAGAATTGATGCTTTTGAACTGTGGTATTGAAGACTGTTGAGAGTCCCTTGGACAGCAAGGAGATCAAACCAGTCAATCCTAAAGGAAATCAACCCAGAATATTCATTGGAAGGACTGGTGCTGAAGCTGAAACTCCAATACTTTGGCCACCTGATGTGAAGAGTAGACTCATTTGAAAAGACCTGATGCTGAGAAAGATTGAGGGCAAGAGAAGAAAGAGGGCGACAGAGGATGAGATGGTTGGATGGCCTCACTGACTCAATGGACATGAGTTAGAGCAAAATCAGGGAAATAGTAAAGGACAGGGAAGCCTGCTGTGCTGCAGTTCATGAGGTTGCAAAGTCGGACACAAGTTAGCAACTGAACAACAATAAGCTAGTTATACAAGAAACAGCCTCTACTTTCCAAGAGCACATCATTTATCAGTGGAAGCAAGTCTACAAACAAATAACTACCACAATGTGGTCAGCACTCTAATAGAACTGCGTGCAAAACCAAGGTTAGGCAACCATTCACTGTGCATGAGCGCTGACATGGAGAGGGGCAGAATCAGGGGAAGCTTTAGAATTGACACTGATTTGGGTTCTAAAGAAGCAGTGGGAATTCAGGAGGCTGACAGGAGGATGTGGGTGAACTGGAGACCAAAGTGACAACACAGACAAAGAGAAGAGTCTGATGGTGCACAGGACCAATAAGACCCCAGTGTTGATGTGCTCTGGGGAAGCACTGAGATGTAGGGGAAGGAAGGGAGGTGGGAGAGATCTGAGAGAGCTTGGGAAGGCTCCTGATTCCATGATCAAAATCTGGGAACTGGGATTTCGCTCGTGGCCCAGTGGCTAAGACTCTGCCCTCCCAATGCAGGTGGCCTGGGTTTGATCCCTGGTCAGGAAACGAGATCCCAATGCCACAGCTAAGAGTCCCAATGCCACAACTAAGAGTCCGCATGCCACAGCTACACATCCTGTGCGCCACAACTAAGGCCCGGTACAGCCAAATTAAAAAAAAAAAGTTGGGAACTGCCGGGGACCAGCCCCGGCTGATCCAGGGTATTCGAAGGAGAGACGGCGTAGGCGAGGATCAGGATACAATAGCTTCAATTAGATATTAATTAAAGATATAAAGAGTAATAGAATAAGGATAGCTCAGTAGGAAAATTCAGTGGAGAAAAGAGGCTGAGTAGCTTGGTTTACGCGGGAGACCAATAAAACTTCAAGACAAGAAGTTTGCACCACTTACGTAGGCCGCAGGCGTCCTTCCGTTCTCCCGAAGGAGAGGAGACACTGAGGCCTCCCCGGTCGGATCTTAGAAGCCCAGGCATAATTAGTAAGCATGGTGGGTTCCACGCTCCAGATGGAGACTCAGCCAGAGTGAGAGAGAGAGGGACATGGGGAGACCAGTATTTCGAGAAACTGATCCCAATTCTTTATTTTCCATGGTCTACTTTTATACACTGAGATGTTATGCAAAAAAGTCACGCTGGGGTCAGCAGTCCTGACTTTTATCAAAGTCAGGTGCTTCATACAAATGTATACAGAGGTCTTAGGGTGTTACATCATCTTCTGGCCAGGGGGCCTGCTGACAATTTGACCCTCTCCTTGTGACAGCGGTCAGTCAATCAGGACACTTATTTCTCCAGGGCTGATTATTCTCAAAACAGACGCCACCCAAGTAAAGTTACATTCCTACAGGGTGAGGGTGTAGTGGGTTTTAGTTAAGGAAAGAATTTACTTAGCCTAAGGTCTAACGTGATTAATATCAAAGGTTAATACTTATTTCTTCTATATATTCATTAATGTGTGTAAGGGCAGGGGATGTGGAGACTTAGCAACAAACATTGGCTCAACAAATGAAAAACCCTTCACCAACACAATTTCTAATTAGCCCACTATACTTATAGTTTTCTAACTTCTCTAAAGAACCTGTTTTTAGAGGGTTTAAAGCATCTTGTGCCTCTCACGGTTGGGAGGCTGTGAGCGATCACATGTGGCCGGACAAGCCTGTCAGGCAGGCCAGAGAACCTTCAGAGGAGTTTGTAGGTTAAAACACTCTTGTCACACCCAAGAGTTTTTATTGACTGGAGCTCTAGGTTAACTCCTTCTCCGAAAGAGGTGGTGGGGGACAGCCCCCCGTAAAGTCAGAGGTGTAGGTGAGCACAAAGTAGTAAAGTAGGCAGGCTCTGGTTATGGGGGTAGACGCTCCAGGATTTCCAGGGGGACTCCTGAGGCTCGATCCCGCCTTTGCGTATGTCGAGCCTCCTTCCTCATGACCTTTGTCACGGGCGGAGTACCTCACTCTGGCCCCCAACAGGGAACTGATATTTTTTGGCACCCTACTGTGTGCCAAGCACACAGAGGAGCTTTTCATATATTCTCTCATCTAAGAAGTTTGAACTTCACTCACTGAGTACCAAAGAACATTCAGAAGGAAGGCAGTGACATCATTACATGAGGAAGGAAAAATGACATAAATCCCTTTGTATCTTTATGCTTCCTTTCAATGCTCAAAGTGGTACTAGCTGGGAAAAACTGAATGAATGCTGGGAATGCAAAACAGTGAATGTAGAAATAACCAAAACTGAGGACTGTCCGAATTTACCGCAAGCTTCACATTCCTTGAGGGCTCCCCAAGGAAGCTAACTATCATTTACTCCCTTCTTTATTTGGATGAATAGAGTAGATGTTCCTGAAAATTTACAGACTAATTTGGAAATGCTGTAATTGGAGGTGGCTTAATCAGGAACCCAACCCAGAAAACCTTATCCATTCAACACTATAGCACCTCATTTGACAAAGGGTACACTATCTGAGAATACAGGCCCTCCTGAGGGAAGGGATACTAAAGAATAGTAAGAATCGCCATCATCATCACCATTATATCATTACATTAAATGTAGTATAATCTACATATGTACAAAGTATAGCCTAGAGTGTATAGATGTGTACTGTATACTAGCTATTCATGTCTTATTTAACAATCTCTACACTGAGCTCTAGTCCTAAAATGGGTCCACTATTCTGTCTCCATTTATTCAACTGTAAAAGGAGAGTACTGGGGACTTCCTTGGTGGTCCAGTAGTTCAAATCAGATCAGATCAGATCAGTTCAGCCACTCAGTCGTGTCTGACTCTTTGCGACCCCATGAATCACAGCACGCCAGGCCTCCCTGTCCATCACCAACTCCCAGAGTTCACTCAGACTCACGTCCATCGAGTCAGTGATGCCATCCAGCCATCTCATCCTCTGTCGTCCCCTTCTCCTCCTGCCCCCAATCCCTCCCAGCATCAGAGTCTTTTCCAATGAGTCAACTCTTTGCATGAGGTGGCCAAAGGACTGGAGTTTCAGCTTTAGCATCACTCCTTCCAAAGAAATCCCAGGGCTCATCTCCTTCAGAATGGACTGGTTGGATCTCCTTGCAGTCCAAGGGACTCTCAAGAGTTTTCTCCAACACCACAGTTCAAAAGCATCAATTCTTCGGCTCTCAGCCTTCTTCACAGTCCAATTCTCACATCCATACACGACCACAGGAAAAACCATAGCCTTGACTAGACGAACCTTTGTTGGCAAAGTAATGTCTCTGCTTTTCAATATGCTATCTAGGTTGGTCATAACTTTCCTTCCAAGGAGTAAGCGTCTTTTAATTTCATGGCTGCAGTCACCATCTGTAGTGATTTTGGAGCCCAGAAAAATAAAGTCTGACACTGTTTCCACTGTTTCCTCATCTATTTCCCATGAAGTGATGGGACCGGATGCCATGATCTTCGTTTTCTGAATGTTGAGCTTTAAGCCAACTTTTTCACTCTCCACTTTCACCTTCATCAAGAGGCTTTTTAGTTCCTCTTCACTTTCTACCATAAGGGTGGTGGCATCTGCATATCTGAGGTTATTGATATTTCTCCCAGCAATCTTGATTCTAGCTTGTGTTTCTTCCAGTCCAGTGTTTCTCATGACGTACTCTGCATATAAGTTAAATAAGCAGGGTGACAATATACAGCCTTGACGAACTCCTTTTCCTATTTGGAACCAGTCTGTTGTTCCATGTCCAGTTTTAACTGTTGCTTCCTGACCTGCATACAAATTTCTCAAGAGGCAGATCAGGTGGTCTGGTATTCCCATCTCTTTCAGAATTTTCCACAGTTTATTGTGATCCACACAGTCAAAGGCTTTGGCATAGTCAATAGAGCAGAAATAGATGCTTTTCTGGAACTCTCTTGCTTTTTCCATGATCCAGCAGATATTGGCAATTTGATCTGTGGTTCCTCTGCCTTTTCTAAAACCAGCTTGAACATCAGGAAGTTCACGGTTCACATATTGCTGAAGCCTGGCTTGGAGAATTTTGAGCATTAGTTTACTAGCGTGTGAGATGAGTGCAATTGTGCAGTAGTTTGAGCATTCTTTGGCATGGCCTTTCTTTGGGATTGAAATGAAAACTGACCTGTTCCAGTCCTGTGGCCACTGCTGAGTTTTCCAAATTTGCTGGTATATTGAGTGCAGCACTTTCACAGCATCATCTTTCAGGATTTGGAATAGCTCCACTGGAATTCTATCACCTCCACTAGCTTTTTTTGTAGTGATGCTTTCTAAGGCCCACTTGACTTTACATTCCAGGATGTCTGGCTCTAGGTCAGTGATCACACCATCGTGATTATCTGGGTCGTGAAGATCTTTTTTGTACAGTTCTTCTGTGTATTTTTGCCATCTCTTCTTAATATCTTCTACTTCTGTTAGGTCCATACCATTTCTGTCCTTTATCGAGCCCATCTTTGCATGAAATGTTACTTTGGTATCTCTAATTTTCTTGAAGAGATCTCTAGTCTTTCCCATTCTGTTGTTTTCCTCTGTTTCTTTGCATTGATCGCTGAAGAAGTCTCTCTTATCTCTTCTTGCTATTCTTTGGAACTCTGCATTCAGATGCTTATGTCTTTCCTTTTCTCCTTTGCTTTTCACTTCTCTTCTTTTCACAGCTATTTGTAAGGCTTCCTCAGACAGCCATTTTGCTTTTTTGCATTTCTTTTCCATGGGGATGGTCTTGATCCCTGTCTCCTGTACAATGTCACGAACCTCATTCCATAGCTCATCAGGCACTCTATCTATCAGATCTAGGCCCTTAAATCTATTTTTCACTTCCACTGTATAATCCTAAGGGATTTGATTTAGGTCATACCTGAATGGTCTAGTGGTTTTCCCTACTTTCTTCAATTTAAGTCTGAATTTGGCAATAAGGAGTTCATGGTCTGAGCCACAGTCCACTCCTGGTCTTGTTTTTGCTGACTGTACAGAGCTTCTCCATCTTTGGCTGAAAGAATATAATCAATCTGATTTCGGTGTTGACCATCTGGTGATGTCCATGTATAGAGCCCTTGTGTTGTTGGAAGAGGGTGTTTGTTATGACCAGTGCATTTTCTTGGCAAAACTATATTAGTCTTTGCCCTGCTTCATTCCGTATTCCAAGGCCAAATTTGCCTGTTACTCCAGGTGTTTCTTGACTTCCTACTTTTGCATTCCAGTCCCCTATAATGAAAAGGACATCTTTTTTGGGTGTTAGTTCTAAAAGGTCTTGTAGGTCTTCATAGAACCATTCAACTTCAGCTTCTTCAGCGTTACTGGTTGGGGCATTCACTTGGATTACTGTGATATTGAATGGTTTGCCTTGGAAACGAAGAGAGATCATTCTGTCATTTTTGAGATTGCATCCAAGTACTGCATTTCGGGCTCTTTTGTTGACCATGATGGCTACTCCATTTCTTCTGAGGGATTCCTGTCCGCAGTAGTAGATATAATGGTCATCTGAGTTAAATTCACCTATTCCAGTCCATTTCAGTTCGCGATTCCTAGAATGTCGACATTCACTCTTGCCATCTCTTGTTTGACCACTTTCAATTTGCCTTGATTCATGGACCTGACATTCCAGGTTCCTATGCAATATTGCTCTTTACAGCATCGGACCTTGCTTCTATCACCAGTCACATCCACAGCTGGGCATTGTTTTTGCTATGGCTCCATCCCTTCATTCTTTCTGGAGTTATTTCTCCAGTGATCTCCAGTAGCATATTGGGCACCTACTGACCTGGGGAGTTTCTCTTTCAGTATCCTATCATTTGCCTTTTCATACTGGTCCAGTGGTTAAGAATCCGCTTTCCAGTACAGTGGATGAGGGTTTAATCTCTGGTCGGGGAACTAACATCTCTCATGCCATGGAGCAAGTAACCTGTGTGTCACAGCTACTGAAGCCCACACACTCTAGGGACCGTGCTCCACAACAAGAGAAGCCCTTGCACTGAGAAGCCCCGTGCACCACAACTAGAAAGAAGCCAGCTCACTACCATGAAAGATCCTGCATGCTGCAACTAAGACCAGATGCAGCCAAATAAATAAATACTAAAAAAGAGAGAGAGAATACTGGACTAAATGGTCTCCAGATTTCCTTCCCGCTCTAAATTTCTATGATTCTAAAGGTGTTTTCTCTAGAAAAAGGAATTATATTCAAGTTCTGTATTTTGTGTGAGAAAGTTACAAAGGATTACACTGTATCAACATCACTTGTCTTCACTGGTTTAATATCCTTTATTGAGTTACTTTACACTGAGCCATATACATACACACCTCTTCAAAAGAAGCATTTCAGAATATTTGATGAAGTAGTTGTTGCTCTTAAAATTTTTTGATTATTTACAATTACAAAGATATTAGCAGTTATACTGGGGAATATTAGCATTAACTACTATAATTTAGGATTATGCAATCTTCCTTTAGGCAAACCACTTACATGAAAATAGAATAAACTTGTGGTTAGGTGGTTACTTTACAAAAATAATCTCATAGGATTTACTTCAAATAATGAAGTCCTCTAAATACAATCTTTGTAGTGGTCCTGTCACAAAAAGCCTATCTATTAATAAAAGACCAGGATGAAATAGTCACTATAGATATGCTTGTGCATGTGGATACATATTTACACACATATATATGACAAAGGGTTTGTATCCAGAATATGTAAGGCACCCTTATAACTCAACAAGAAAATAACAAGTTGAAAATAGGCAAGAACCTTATGCAGACACTTCACAGAAGAAAATGCATGACTAGCTGGATAGCACATGAAAATATGCCCCAAATCACTAGTTATCAGGAAAAAAGTAAATCAAAACCACAATGAGATACCACCAGAGAACCATGAAAATAGCTAAAATCAACATAACTGACAATACCAAGTGTTAGTGAGAATGTGGAAAAACCAGAGCTCTTATGCATTGTTCATAAGAGTGTAGATGGCACATTTATTCATAATGGTGATAAAATAGTTATCTTCTGATACACCAATTCTAGTTCTAGGTATTTATCTAAGAGACCTAAAAATAAATGTCTATAAAAAGACTGGTGCATGAAAGTTCAAAATAGTTGTTTATAATAGCACCAAACTAGAAACAACTAGAAACAACCCAAAATTCATGCAAGGTGAATGATAAACAAATTCTGGTTTAATTAAACAAATAACTAGTACTGTTAAACGTAAATAAGCAAATTTCTGATATCCACACAAGAGGGACAAATCTCACAGAGATTCAGGTGAGTGAAAGAAGTCAGACATAAGAGTATATCTATCTCATTCAATTTATATGAACAGGGCAAATTACCATTTTATGAGAGATGGGGCAGGGGCTGGGTTAGTGTAATCAGGACTGACAGCAAAGCAGCAGGAAGGAACTGATTAAGGCGATGGGAATGTCCTACATATCGACTGGGGTCAAGGCAACACGGGTGTAGATGTTAAAACTCATCAAACTGTGCACTTAAATCTTCACAATTTTAAATGTATGTAAGTTACATTTCAATAAAGATGACTTTATAAGAGTAAGAAATGATTTTACAAGAATGATGGTATCTATTACCAACAATTTTCTGTTAAAAGATTTTTGACACTTTCTTATGTCATGACTCCTAAGTATCAGTTTCTTGTTACTGTAAAAACAGTGGTTCTTGAATGGATAAAGAAGATGTGGTACATGTATATAGCGGAGTATTACTCAGTCATTAAAAAGAATGAGGAATTCCATGGTGGTCCAGTGGTTAGGAATCCACACTTCCACTGCAGGAGGGCACAGGTTTGCTCCCTGGTCAGGGAACTAAGATTCCCACAGTCCATGCAGTGCAGCCAAAAAAACAAAAAGAAGAATAAAATAATGTCATTTGCAGCAACATAGATGGATCTGGAGCTTATCATACTAAGTGAAGTCAGACAAAGAGAACGACAAGTATATGATATCCCTTGTATGCAGAATCTTTAAAAAATGATGCAAATATTTACAGAACAGACATAAACAGAATGAATTTATGGTTACCAGGGGGAAGGTCAGTGTGGAGGGATAGATTGGGAGCTTGGGATTGACATGTACATATTGCTATATTTAAAATAGATAATCAGAAAGAATCTACTATAAAATAATAACAAATAAAACCAGTGGGTTTTTAAAATATAAATTTATTTATTTTAATTGGAGGCTAATTACTTTACAATATTGTATTGGTTTTGCCATACGTCAACATGAATCTGCCACAGGTGTACACGTGTTCCCCATCCTGAACCCCCCTCCCATCTCCCTCCCTGTACCATCCCTCTGGGTCATCCCAGTGCACCAGCCCCAAGCATCCTGTATCCTGCATCGAACCTGGACTGGCGATTCGTTTCACATATGATATTATACATGTTTCAATGCCCTTCTCCCAAATCATCCCACCCTCGCCCTCTCCCACAGAGTCCAAAAGACTGTTCTATACAACTGTGTCTCTTTTGCTGTCTCACATACAAGGTTATCGTTACCATCTCTCTAGATTCTATATATATGCGTTAGGATACTGTACTGGTGTTTTTCTTTCTGGCTTACTTCACTCTGTATAATAGGTTCCAGTTTCATCCACCTCATTAGAACTGATTCAAATGTATTCTTTTTAATGGCTGAGTAATACTCCATTGTGTATATGAACTACAGCTTTCTTATCCATTCGTCTGAT
The DNA here is from genome assembly GCF_027580195.1 of Bos mutus. NCBI lineage: Eukaryota > Metazoa > Chordata > Mammalia > Artiodactyla > Bovidae > Bos > Bos mutus. The sequence goes on from NC_091632.1 coordinate 62,366,355, forward strand.
GTTGAACATCTAGGTTGCTTCCATGTCCTGGCTATTATAAACAGTGCTGAGATGAACATTGGGGTACACGTGTCTCTTTCAATTCTAAACCAGTGGTTCATGACAGAGGGTGACTATATCCCCTACCAGATGTCTGGCAATGTTTGGAGGTATATTTGGTTGTCACAAGTGGGGCAGTGGGGTGAAGGTAGCTGCTGGTGTCTGGTGTAAAAAGGCCAGGATACTGCTAAACATCCTACAATGTATAGGATAGGACTGCTTCTATTCAGAGAATGATCAGGCCCCACATGTCAAAAGCACCCTGCTGTAAAACACTTCCCGAAATTATATTCTGACGTGCACACAAACATTAGGGAACTTATTAGATTTACTCACTGAATGTGAGCATTTATACAATATCACCATTGTGCAGTATGGTGACCAAGGGGACAACTTTGCAGTTGATGGTGCTAAAAATTCTTCATCCTACATGATAATGTCAAACTTTGAAATATGGACTGCTAAAGGATAAAGTAATAAAAATAATATTTGACTTTTTAAGAAGTCCATCTGAAGACATTTCAGGGACACAGGTGCAACATAAAGAGAAGCTGTAAGTTTAATGAAATAGCAATGATTCCCTTAATATTTGTGTTTAGAATCACCTTGACAATCTAGTTTAAGAGGGAAGAGTTCTAATAAATACAATGAAAGCAGACTTAGGGTGTGATAAATACATATCTTTTCCTTCAAATGTCTTACACTATTAATGAGCTCATTTATTAAAACATCCTTAAAGTGTTCTTTTCATATTCATTACAAACTTTTGTTAAATACTTTATCTAGAGACCCATGCATGGTCAATAGTGCTAAATAGTTAAGCTGTAACATATAAAACATTCAAAGAATTTCACTTACCAAGATATTAACGTGCATTAACCAGGACTGCATTCAGTACTGAAATATTTATTAATACGAGTGAATTATTTATTCCCTTGTTTTATTCATTACTTAACATCTCAGCCCTTTTGATTTTGAGATTTCATTTCTTTAGGAAAAAAAATCTCAGAATGGATCCTGCCATGTTTACAGAGCTTAATGTCATAGCTTACAAAAAATACTATTCTCCAAAGGATGAGATTTTCAGCAAATGTGATTTAGCTAGAAGGGCTGCATATAGTACGGTGTTGTGCTCATAGACAGCATACAGTCAGTGTCTGAGGATGAAATGATGATGGGGGAAAAGGAGAGGAGGGACAAAATAGACAAATGGAAATAGAATGGGAATGGATATCAAAGATTGATATTAATAGTATGTGGCTAAATTAGTCCATAAAATGTAAGATGAGATTACACTTTATGAAATAATGTAAAAAATTAAAATGTAGATGGCTCAGTGCCACAAATAAAACCTATATTGATTTGTATCATCATCACGGGTAGTAATTTTAAAAATTGACAGTTATTATACTTATCAGAGTCAGAGTCTATTTTCTGATTAAATGGAGCCCAGTAAATCATTTTCTTATCTCACCAGTAGAAAAGCATTTGTGTGAGACTCGAAGGGTTACACAGAGCATAAATTAAATAATAAGTATTTCTTGTTTTTATTCCGTTTCTATGTAAATCACCATTCAGTAAATATTTCATGATAATGGCAAACTATTTTGTAGCTACATTTTAAAAAGTACTAGTTGCAAAGGAAATGACTGGACAATCTAAAAGTCATAGCATTGATTTTTTTTGAATTCTGCAACAAGAAATTATATTTTATCTTCCTGATTACAAATGATTATCCAACCTTTTGTCTTTTCAAACTCAACGTTTATTAAGTATAGTTTTTGAAATGGATTCAATGCTTCAGTTTGCTTTGACTTTTGACCTTTTAAAAAGTAGTGTTTACTGCCTCCTCACTTTTCTGCCATGTGCATGATGGTGCAATTGCTTGAATCTCTGTTAGTATCGACTAAAAGCATAGCCATCATAAATTTTCTGCTGACCAAGTTGTATTTCTAATTTAGTGAGTGTGCAGTATAATATATAATCCTTGATGCTTGTCTCCCTAAGGATCACAGTTAAATTCCACCTTAAATAGCTGGTAGATACATCACAAAAGTGACTCTTTTCCCAATAAGATATAAATCACCTAACTGACTGGAAAGACAATCAAATATTTAGTTCTGTGCTCCTGATTTTCTGTTAGGAACAAAGAATTCTCCAGGGTTATCACAGAAAACAGAAAAAATTTTTTTCTTAACCTTTTAAGTTCAGAAAAGATTTGGCAGAAGAGGGAGAACTTCATTATTAAGAAATAGAAATAAATCATTAGTAATAAGCACCACGTGTGCCTTTTAATCAACTGACTAGCTTGACTAGGTTTACTAGCTTTACTTTTAATAAACTGACTAGCTTTATTAGGTTAACTACCATTAATAGGTCAGTGTAAAACTACCATAAATAAACTAAGTCATCCAAAATACTTTAGACAATGTCACAGAAAAGTGTGGGGATGTCTGTGTTTTTTAAAAAAGAAAATGTATTCATTGTTCTAAAAGTTGGGCTTTACCAGTGGCTCAGCAGTTAAGAATCTGACTGCATTGTAGGAGCTGCAGGAGACATGGGTTCCATCCCTGGCTGGGGAAGATTTCCCAGAGGAGGGCAGGGCAACCCACTCTAGTATTCTTGCCTGGAGAACCCATGGACAGAAAAGCCTGGCGGGGTCCATAGGGTCACAAAGAGTTGGACACAACTGAAGCAGCCTAGCATGCATGCACATTGAGAAAATTTCTCACTGTCAAATGTTCTAATTGTAGAAAATACTTGAGAATTCACTATCATATATCACTGATTCTAAGATATATTTTCCCACACTATAACAACTCTAAAATAGAACTTGTTGTTGCTGTTTAGTCGCTAAATTGACTCTTTTGCAACCCCATGGACTGTAGCCCCAGACTCCTGTGTCCGTGGGATTTCCCTGGCAAGAATACTGGAGTGGGTTGCTATTTCCTTCTCCAGGGGATCTTTTCCCACCCAGGGAGTGAATCAGTGTCTTCTGCATTGCAGGTGGATTCTTTACCACTGACCCACCAGGGAAGCCAAAATACAGACACATTTTACAAAAAAAAAAAGCTATATTATAGTTTAACAATGTATTTAAATAATGATATATCTTTTAAGCAATAATATCTTAGATTCAATGAAATATAGTAAATGACAGGTAGAATCTGTACTAAATGGATTGCATGAATTAGGTCACGTTAATGTACCCATATTACAGGTGATGAAATTGAATGTAAAGATTAATCTAATCTGAGATTAGAATACTGTGGCTGCTTATACCATTAAAAACAGTAGTACCTGAACTCAACCTTAAGATTTAGAAAAAGGTCTCACTTTAGCTAGACTACACCATCTTATACATTTGTATGAGGCTTGCAAGAGGAGCAAGAATTAAGAAATGTGCAGAAAAGTATCAGTTTTACATAAAAATAAGTGTCACGTGATTGTGAAAGCCCGCTTGAGATTTTTTTAAAAAATAATAAAAGCTCTGCATTAAGAAAACACAGTAAGTTAAAAATCTATTTTTTTTGAATTAGCTTGATCACAGTCAATGATGTCCTGGTAACTATTTAACAACTGGTTTGGGAAGGCTTCCCTGCTGGCTCAGACCAGGGGAGAATCTTCCTGCTATGCAAGAGACCTGGGTTTGATCCCTGGGTCTGGAAGTTCCCCTGGAGAAGGAAATGGCAACCCACTCCAATAATCTTGCCTGGAAAATCCCATGGACAGAGGAGCCTGGCAGGCTAAAGACCATGGGCTCGCAAAGAGTTGGACACGACTGAGTGACTATTACTTTCACTTGGGAGTGGTAGGAAAGTAAATCGTGGTAGTGTTTGCTGATTTCTGTGGTATAAATATTCTCACTACTATGGCAGATTTCCAGACACCAAAGTGGAAGCAATTGGTTTATGAATTTCTTAAAAGTTAAGCAGGTCTGGCAAACTAGTAGGAGACATCTTGAGTACACCACTGCCAGTAAATGTTAACCAATCATAAAGAAATTGTTATACCTCATGATTATCTTATAAAGTCTCATTTGCAATATTAATTCAAATTGTCTTGGGAAGGAAGATTAAAAACTGATAAAACTATCAAAGTCATTGCTGCTAAGATGACGGATGAATAGGACGGGAAGACCACTTTTTCCCCCCACAAATTCATCAAAAGAACATTTGAACGCTGAGTAAATTCCACTAAACAACCTCTGAATGCTGGCAGAGGACATCAGGCACCCAGAAAAGCAGCCTATTGTCTTCAAAAGGAGGTAGGAAAAAATATAAAAATAAAAAGAGAGACAAAAGAGGTAGGGACGGAGCTCCGTCCTGGGAAGGGAGTCTTTTTAAAAAAGAGAGAAGTTTCCAAACACCAGGAAACACTCTCACTGCCGAGTCTGTGGCAAGCCTTGGAACCACAGAGGGCAACATAACCGGAAGGAAAAATAAATAAATAATTAAAACCCACAGATTACGAGCCCAATGGTAACTCCCAGCGGAGAAGCAGCACAGATGCCTGCATCCGCCACTAGCAAGTGGAGGTTGGGCAGGGAGGCGCGGGCTGCATTGCTTAGAGTAAGGATCAGGCTTGAATGCCCTGAGGGCAATCTGAGCGAACTAACCTGGGCTAGCAAACCAGACTGTGGGATAGCTACCACACGAAAAGCCCTAACCTAAGACACCGCCAGGTCCGCACACAGAACAAAGGACTGAGCAGAGCTAGCTGGCTGCAGACCAGCCCATCCCCCTTCTCTGGTGACAGGCAGGAGAGGGCAGCCAGGCCAGAGCGGGGCAGTCACGGCCCCAGAGAGGCATCTATCAAACTGCAAGCAGGCTTTGTTGCTAACCAAGACTTCTTGGGATTCCGGACAGTCAACATCCGCCTGAGAAGGTGCGCCGGTTGTACACCCAGAAAACTGAGCTGCAGGGATGGGGGAGGCGATAAGTTGCAGCAATCACACTCGCCAAACACCTGGTCACCTGAGCTGCTCAGACCTGGGAAGGGCACAAAACTCAGGCTCAACCAAGTCTGCACCTCTGAGGACTACCCGAGTGCCTGAACTTGAGAGGCTTAGACCTGGGAACTGCATACAACCCAGGGCTGGCATCAGACAGTTCCCAGCAGAGCAACCTAGAGCCTAAGCAGGGTAGACTGGGAAAGCACACACACTGTGAGTGAGGGCAAACCCAGGGTGGCCAAGACACTGCGAGCACACACGTGTTATTTATTTGCAGCGTCCCTCCCTCCCCACAGCACGACAGAACAAGTGGGCCTAAAAAAGTGTCCACCACCTCCCTCTTGTGTCAGGGCGGAAATTAGACACTGAAGAGACCAGCAAACAGAAGAAGCTAAAACAGAGGGAACCTCTGTGGACATGACAGGTGCAATAGATTAAAAACCCTGTAGTTAGTACCGACTACATAGGAAGAGGCCTATAGATCTTGAGAAATATAAGCCGGATCAAGGAACTATCTGAAAATGAACTGACCCCACACTGCCCACAACACCAGAGAAAGTCCTAGATATATTTTTACTACTTTTACTATCATTCTTTAATTTTTAAGTCCTCTATTACTCCTTAAATTTTCATTTTTATAACCTATTACTTTGCAAAAAAAAGAGAGAGAGAGAGAGACCCTATTTTTTAAAGCAAACTTCATATATATATATTTTATAATTTTTGACTTTTTTTCTTTAATATTGTATTTTTGAAAATCCAACCTCTACTCTAGATTTTTAATCTTTGCTTTTTGGTATTTGTTATCAATTTTATACCTTTAAGAACCCAATCTTCAGTACCCATTTTTACTTGGGAGCGAGATTACTGGCTTGACTGCTCTCTCCCCCTTTGGACTCTCCTTTTTCTCCACCAGGTCGCCTCTATCTCCTCCCTCCCCCTTTTCTTCTCTACCCAACTAAATCTGTGAATCTCTTTGCGTGTTCTGGATGGTGGAGAACACTTAGGGAACTGATTACTGACTGGATCTGTCTCTCACCTTTTGACTCCCCCCTTTAACCTCCTGGCCACCTCTGTCTCCTTCCTCCCTCTTATCTTCTCTGTGTAACTCCATAAACATCTCTGAGCGGTCCAGACTGTGGAGTGCACATAAGGAAGTGATTACTGGCTAGCTTGCTCTCTCCTCTTTTGATTCCCCCTCATCTCATCCTGGTCACCTCTGTCTCCTTCCTCCCTCTTCTCTTCTCCATGTAACTCTGTGAACCTCTCTGGGTATCCCTCACTGTGGAGAAACTTTTCATCTTTAAACTAGATGCTTTATCAATGGTGCTGTATAGATGGAGAAGTCTTGAGGCTACTGTAAAAATAAGACTGAAAACCAGAAGCAGGAGACTTAAGTCCAAATACTGAGAACACCAGAAAACTCCTGACTCCAGGGAACATTAGTTGACAGGAGCTCATCAAACGCCTCCATACCTACACTGAAACCAAGCACCACTCAAGGGCCAACAAGTTCCAGAGCAAGACATACCATGCAAATTCTCCAGCAACACAGGAACATAGCCCTGAGCTTCAATATACAGGCTGCCCAAAGTCACTCCAAACCCACTGACATCTCATAACTCATTACTGGCCGCTTTATTGCACTCCAGAGAGAAGAAATCCGGCTCCACCCACCAGAACACCAACACAAGCTTCCCTAACCAGGAAACCTTGACAAGCCACGCGTACAACCCCACCCACAGACAGGAAACTCTACAATAAACCGAACTCCACAAACTGCCAGAATACAGAAAGGCCACCCCAAACACGGCAATATAAACAAGATGGAGAGAAAGAGGAATACCTAGCAGGTAAAGGAACAGGATAAATGCCCACCAAACCAAACATAAGAGGAAGAGATAGGGAATCTACCTGATAAAGAATTCCGAAGAATGATAGTGAAAATGATCCAAAATCTTGAAAACAAAATGGAATCACAGATAAATAGTCTAGAGACAAGGATTGAGAAGATGCAAGAAAGGTTTAACAAGGACCTAGAAGAAATTAAAAAAGAGTCAATATATAATGAATAATGCAATAAATGAGATCAAAAACACTCTGGAAGGAACAAATAGTAGAATAATGGAGGCAGAAGATAGGATTAGTGAGGTAGAAGATAGAATGTAGAAATAAATGAATCAGAGAGGAAAAAAGAAAAATGAATTAAGACAAATGGGGACAATCTCAGAGACCTCTGGGACAATGTTAAACATCCCAACATTCGAATCATAGGAGTTCCAGAAGAAGAAGAAGGAAAAAAAAAAAAAAAGACCATGAGAAAATACTTGAGAAGATAATAGTTGAAAACTTCCCCAAAATGGGGAAGGAAATAATCACCCAAGTCCAAGAAACCCAGAGAGTCCCAAACAGGATAAACCCAAGGCGAAACACCACAAGACACATATTAATCAAATTAACAAAGATCAAACACAAAGAACAAATATTAAAAGCAGCAAGGGAAAAACAACAAATAACACACAAGGGAATTCCCATAAGATAACAGCTGATCTTTCAATAGAAACTCTTCAGGCCAGGAGGGAATGGCAGGACATACTTAAAGTGATGAAAGAAAATAACCTACAGCCCAGATTACTGTACCCAGCAAGGATCTCATTCAAATATGAAGGAGAAATCAAAAGCTTTACAGACAAGCAAAACCTGAGAGAATTCAGCAGCACCAAACCAGCTCTCCAACAAATGCTAAAGGATCTTCTCTAGACAGGAAACACAAAAAGGGTGTATAAACTCGATCCCAAAACAATAAAGTAAATGGCAACGGGATCATACTTATCAATAATTACCTTAAACATAAATGGGTTGAATGCCCCAACCAAAAGACAAAGACTGGCTGAATGGATACAAAAACAAGACCCCTACGTATGTTGTCTACAAGAGATCCACCTCAAAATAAGGGACACACAGACTGAAAGTAAAGGGCTGGAAAAAGATATTCCACGCAAATAGAGACCAAAAGAAAGCAGGAGTAGCAATACTCATATCAGATAAAATAGACTTTAAAACAAAGGCTGTGAAAAGAGACAAAGAAGGACACTACATAATGATCAAAGGATCAATCCAAGAAGAAGATATAACAATTATAAATATATATGCACCCAACATAGGAGCACCGCAATATGTAAGACAAATGTTAACAAGTATGAAAGGAGAAATTAACAATAACGCAATAATAGTGGGAGACTTTAATACCCCACTCACACCTATGGATAGATCAACTAAACAGAAAATTAACAAGGAAACACAAACTTTAAACAATACAATAGACCACTTAGACCTAATTGATATCTATAGGACATTTCACCCCAAGACAATGAATTTCACCTTTTTCTCAAGCACACACGGAACCTTCTCCAGGATAGATCACATCCTGGGCCATAAATCTAGCCTTGGTAAATTCAAAAAAAATTGAAAGCATTCCAAGCATCTTTTCTGACCACAATGCAGTAAGATTAGATCTCAGTTACAGGAGAAAAGGAGAAGGCAATGGCACCCCACTCTGGTACTCTTGCCTGGAAAATCCCATGGACAGAGGAGCCTGGTAGGCTGCAGTCCATGCTAAGGGTTGGACACAACTGAGCGACTTCCCTTTCACTTTTCACTTTCATGCATTGGAGCAGGAAATGGCAACCCACTCCAGTGTTCTTGCCTGGAGAATCCCAGGGACAGGGGAGCCTGGTGGGCTGCTGTCTATGAGGTCGCACAGAGTTGGACACGAATGAAGCGACTTAGCAGACTTAGCAGCACAGGAGAAAAACTATTAAAAATTCCAATATATGGAGGCTGAACAACACGCTCCTGAATAACCAACAAATCACAGAAGAAATCAAAGAAGAAATCAAAATATGCATAGAAATGAATGAAAATGAAAACACAACAACCCAAAACCTGTGGGACACTGTAAAAGCAGTGCTAAGGGGAAGGTTCATAGCAATACAGGCATACCTTAAGAAACAAGAAAAAAGTCAAATAAATAACCTAACTCTACACCTAAGGCAACTAGAAAAAGAAGAAATGAAGAACTCCAGGGTTAGTAGAAGGAAAGAAATCTTAAAAATTAGGGCAGAAATAAATGCAAAAGAAACAAAAGAGACCATAGCAAAAATCAACAAAGCCAAAAGCTGGTTCTTTGAAAGGATAAATAAAATTGACAAAACATTAGCCAGACTCATCAAGAAACAAAGGGAGAAAAACCAAATCAATAAAAATAGAAATGAAAATGGAGAGATCACAACAGACAACACAGAAATACAAAGGATCATAAGAGACTACTATCAGCAACTATATGCCAATAAAATGGACAACTTGGAAGAAATGGACAAATTCTTAGAAAAGTACAACTTTCCAAAACTGAGCCAGGAAGAAATAGAAAATCTTAACAGACCCATCACAAGCATGGAAATTGAAACTGTAATCAGAAATCTTCCAGCAAACAAAAGCCCAGGTCCAGACGGCTTCATAGCTGAAATCTACCAAAAATTTAGAGAAGAGCTAACACCTATCCTACTCAGACTCTTCCAGAAAATTGCAGAGGAAGGTAAACTTCTAAATTCATTCTATGAGGCCACCATCACCCTAATACCAAAACCTGACAAAGATGCCACAAAAAAAGAAAACTACAGGCCAATATCACTGATGAACATAGATGCAAAAATCCTTAACAAAATTCTAGCAATCAGAATCCAACAACACATTAAAAAGATACATCATGACCAAGTGGGCTTTATCCCAGGGATGCAAGGATTTTTCAATATCCGCAAATCAATGAATGTAATACACCACATTAACAAATTGAAAAATAAAAACCATATGATTATCTCAATAGATGCAGAGAAAGCCTTTGACAAAATTCAACATCCATTTATGATAAAAACCTTCCAGAAAGCAGGAATAGAAGGAACATAACTCAACATAATAAAAGCTATATATGACAAACCGACAGCAAACATTATCCTCAATGGTGAAAAATTGAAAGCATTTCCCCTAAAGTCAGGAACAAGACAAGGGCGCCCACTTTCACCACTACTATTCAACATAGTTTTGGAAGTTTTGGCCACAGCAATCAGAGCAGAAAAAGAAATAAAGGAATCCAGATTGGAAAATAAGAAGTAAAACTCACTGTTTGCAGATGATATGATCCTCTACATAGGAAACCCTAAAGACTCCACCAGAAAATTACTAGAGCTAATCAATGACTATAGTAAAGTTGCAGGATATAAAATCAACACATAGAAATCCCTTGCATTCCTATACACTAATAATGAGAAAATAGAAAGAGAAATTAAGGAAACAATTCAATTCACCATTGCAATGAAAAGAATAAAATACTTACGAATATATTTACCTAAAGAAACAAAAGACTTATATATAGAAAATTATAAAACACTGGTGGAAGAAATCAAAGAGGACACTAATAGATGGAGAAATATACCATGTTCATGGATTGGAAGAATCAATATAGTGAAAATGAGTATACCAAAGCAATCTATAGATTCAATGCAATCCCTATCAAGCTGCTGCTGCTGCTGCTGCTGCTTCTGCTAAGTCGCTTCAGTCGTGTCCGACTCTGTGTGACCCCATAGACGGCAGCCCACCAGGCTCTCCCATCCCTGGGATTCTCTAGGCAAGAATATTGGAGTGGGTTGCCATTTCCTTCTCCAAAAAATGCATGAAAGTGAAAAGTGAAAGTGAAGTCGTTCAGTCGTGTCCGACTCTTAGTGACCCCATGGACTGCAGCCTACCAGGCTCCTCCATCCATGGGATATTCCAGGCAAGACTACTGGAGTGGGGTGCCATTGCCTTCTCCCCCTATCAAGCTACCAACAGTATTTTTCAGAGTTAGAACAAATAATTTCACAATTTGTATGGAAATACAAAAAACTTTGAATAACCAAAGCAATCTTGAGAAAGAAGAATGGAACTGGAGGAATCAACCTGCCTGACTTCAGGCTCTACTACAAAGCCACAGTCATCAAGACAGTATGGTACTGGCACAAAGACAGAAACATAGATCAATGGAACAAAATAGAAAGCCCAGAGATAAATCCACATACCTATGGACACCTTATCTTTGACAAAGGAGGCAAGAATATACAATGGATTAAAGACAATCTCTTTAACAAGTGGTGCTGGGAAAACTGGTCAACCACTTATAAAAGAATGAAACTAGAACACTTTCTAACACCATACACAAAAATAAACTCAAAATGGATTAAAGATCTAAATGTAAGACAAGAAACAATAAAACTCCTAGAGGAGAACATAGGCAAAACACTCTCCGACATAAATCACAGCAGGATCCTCTATGACCCACCTCCCAGAATATTGGAAATAAAAGCAAAAATAAACAAATGGGACCTAATTAAAATTAAAAGCTTCTGCACAACAAAGGAAACTCTAAGCAAGGTGAAAAGACAGCCTTCAGAATGGGAGACAATAATAGCAAACGAAGCAACTGACAAAGAATTAACCTCAAAAATATACAAGCAACTCCTACAGCTCAATTCCAGAAAAATAAACGACCCAATCAAAAAATGGGTCAAAGAACTAAACAGACATTTCTCCAAAGAAGACATACAGATGGCTAACAAACACATGAAAAGATGCTCAACATGACTCATTATCAGAGAAATGCAAATCAAAACCACGATGAGGTACCATTTCACGCCAGTCAGAATGGCTGTTATCCAAAAGTCTACAAGCAATAAATGCTGGAGAGGGTGTGGAGAAAAGGGAACCCTCTTATACGGTAGGTGGGAATGCAAACTAGTACAGCCACTATGGAGAACAGTGTGGAGATTCCTTAAAAAACTGGAAATAGAACTGCCTTATGACCCAGCAATCCCACTGCTGGGCATACACACCGAGGAGACCAGAATTGAAAGAGACACATGTACCCCAATGTTCATCACAGCACAGTTTATAATAGCCAGGACATGGAAGCAACCTAGATGTCCATCAGCAGACGAATGGATAAGAAAGCTGTAGTACATATACACAATGGAGTATTACTCAGCCATTAAAAAGAATACATTTGAATCAGTTCTAATGAGGTGGATGAAACTGGAGCCTATTATACAGAGTGAAGTAAGCCCGAAAGAAGAATACCAATACAGTATGCTGCTGCTGCTGCTAAGTCACTTCAGTCATGTCTGACTCTGTGCGACCCCATAGACGGCAGCCCACCAGGCTCCCCCGTCCCTGGGATTCTCTAGGCAAGAACACTGGAGTGGGTTGCCATTTCCTTCTCCAATGCATGAAAGTGAAAAGTGAAAGTGACGTCGCTCAGTCGTGTCCGACCCTCAGCAACCCCATGGACTTCAGCCTACCAGGCTGCTCCGTCCATGGGAGTTTCTAGGCAAGAGTACTGCAATGGGGTGCCATTGCCTTCTCTGCCAATACAGTATACTAATATATATATGGAATTTAGAAAGATCATTAATGATAACTCTGTATGTGAGACAGCAAAAGAGACACAGATGTATAGAATAGTCTTTTGGACTCTGTGGGAGAGGGCGAGGGTGGGATGATTTTGGAGAAGGGCATTGAAACATGTATAATATCATATGTGAAATGAATCGCCAGTCCAGGTTCAATGCATGATACAGGATGCTTGGGGCTGGTGCACTGGGATGACCCAGAGGGATGGTATGGGGAAGGAGGTGGGAGGAGGGTTTAGGTTGGGGAACACATGTACACCTGTGGCAGATTCATGTTGATGTATGGCAAAACCAATACAATATTGTAAAGTAATTAGCCTCTAATTAAATAAATTTATATCAAAAAACAAAAACAAAAAAACTATCATAAAGCAAATATAAGAGTATGGCCAGTCTATTTAAAAGAAGGATGTACAGAGGAATAATAAATCTGTAATAATAAGTCAGGATATTGTTTTAAAGTAAATACTGAACTTCTACAGGGAACCCAGCAGTTTTAAGCCATAGTCTATAAATAATGTGAAATGTGGCAGTCAGCTTTCAAAGGTTTTTCTAAGAGAGAGGGAAAATAAAGCTTCAAAAGGAAAGGTAGAGATTATTCTAAATTTGGGAGTGACACAAACAACAGCAAAGACTGAAAAGAAAGCCAAATTTTTTTAAGTTTAAAAGAAAAAAAAACAGGGGAAAATACATTTTAACTTCATAAAATGTGAATCAGTAAATTTTGAGAAAATAATTTCACACAATAAAATTGGAAAAATAAAAATTCAAAGATACCCAACTGTGATATGCAAGCAGAAACAGGAAAATATGTTGACAAGATGATGGGCCAAAATGCCAGAGCCTCTGATAGAAGACTTAGCCAGGATGGTAGAACTCAAATGCTATTACACAGCCTCTGTGGAAGTACCCACAGACTTTTGCTGTTCTAGAATTTTCTTGGTTAAAAATTGCTTGAAATTTTCAGGGTATTTGTTGCTTTTGTAAAGCAGAAAATGATCCTGTTTAAAAAATAATTTTTACTTTAATGAACACTTAACACTGAGCACATTTTGTATCTCTGGACATCTTTTTTTTTACCCCACCTCAGAGCACATATCCGCACCAAAAAGTATATTCAAGTCGACTATAGGAATTTGAGTCTCCCGAGCTCTGACCCTATAAATGGGCTTTCCTCGACAGAGTGCCCTGGCGCATGCTCTGGGGCCTTTCAGCAAACACCTTGGTGCACTTCTGAAAACAGCTCCTAATTAAACAGAAGTTGATAGGAAAAGGAACCAAAACAGGTTTAGAAGGGTTACACTTCCTCCTTCATCTTGTCCTCCATGTCCTCAGTTCCATGCAGTAAAACTCAAAATGTCCTTTTTTTTCTTTTCTTCCTAGTTAAAAACTACACTCATCCAACAGATGCAGGGCGGGTCTCACCTTCTTGACACAGGTCCCCCGACAGCCTCCTGGCACAGCGATCTCTCCAGACAGAACCATGCTTGCCTGAACCACTTTCTTTCACTATATAATCATATGGGACCTCTTTTGATTTATCTGTTTAGACAGCAATGTCTATCTGTCCAACGGCCCTGTGGGCAGGCAGGATCTGTATTTCATGCCATTTATCTCCACCCCCTGGCTATTGGACCATTCTTTCTTTTCTTTTTTCCTCCCTTCCACAAATGTCTATTAGCAAGCTGCCTGTTTGTCAAGTACTTATCTGCTAGACACTGGAGATGAAAACAAATTTGAATAAACTATTGTCTCTGAGTCTGAATGAGAAACAAATTTGAATGAACCATGAGTCCTTTTTAAGATTTTGTCCCTCCTACTTCTCCGTCATCCCCTTCTCCTCCTGCCCCCAATCCTTCCCAGCATCAGAGTCTTTTCCAATGAGTCAACTCTTCGCATGAGGTGGCCAAAGGACTGGAGTTTCAGCTTTAGCATCATTCCTTCCAAAGAAATCCCAGGGCTCATCTCCTTCAGAATGGACTGGTTGGATCTCCTTGCAGTCCAAGGGACTCTCAAGAGTCTTCTCCAACACCACAGTTCAAAAGCATCAATTCTTCAGTACTCAGCCTTCTTCACAGTCCAACTCTCACATCCATACATGACCACAGGAAAAACCATGACCACAGAAAAACCTTGACTAGACGGACCTTTGTTGGCAAAGTAATGTCTCTGCTTTTGAATATGCTATCTAGGTTGGTCATAACTTTCCTTCCAAGGAGTAAGCGTCTTTTAATTTCATGGCTGCAATCACCAGCTGCAGTGATTTTGGAGCCCAGAAAAATAAAGTCTGACACTGTTTCCACTGTTTCCCCATCTATTTCCCATGAAGTGGACGGAGGATGAGATGGCTGGATGGCATCACTGACTTGATGGACATGAGTCTCAGTGAACTCCGGGAGTTGGTGATGGACAGGGAGGCCTGGCGTGCTGCGATTCATGGGGTCACAAAGAGTTGGACACAACAGAGCGACTGATCTGATCTGATCTACCTCTCCAACCTAACCTCAACACTTTTCTTTTAGCTCTAGACAGACTAAAAGATATTCAATTCTCTAAATACACTGCTGCTGCTGCTGCTAAGTCGCTTCAGTCGTGTCTGACTCTGTGTGACCCCAGAGATGGCAGCCCACCAGGCTCCTCTGTCCCTGGGATTCTCCAGGCAAGAACACTGGAGTGGGTTGCCATTTCCTTCTCCAATGCATGAAAGTGAAAAGTGAAAGTGAAGTCGCTCAGTCAAGTCCGACTCGTAGCGACCCCATGGACTGCAGCCTACCAGGCTCCTCCATCCATGGGATTTTCCAGGCAAGAGTACTGGCGTGGGTTGCATTGCCTTCTCCATTAAACACACTAAGTCCTCCCATCTCCAGGGTACTGAGTTGTTTCCTGTGTTTAAGAATGCTTTGCCCACCCTACTCTTATTCTGTCCTTCCTCCAGTTTGTATCTGAACAACATTGACTCAATCCTTCTGGTCTCAGACTAATGGTATTTCTCCAGGAGCCCTCCCTGATATCCAAAGTGGAATACCCTTTTTATGGTCTCCTCTGTACTTTTCACAACATTGCACTTTCAAAATGGAGTTACAGTTGTCTATCTGTGCGCGTCACAGAAATCTGTTATCTATTAGTACAGATATGTGCTGCTGTTGTGTATTAGGTATGAGTCATGTGCATGTTCATGGTATTTTTGGTACCTAGCGGTATTTTTTACAAGGTAATGAATGAATGAATGTCCATAGGTAAGTGGGTCGAAATTCCTGCTCTTGAGAACATCACCATCTAGTGGAGGAGTGTGTATCAGTTGCTCAGACTCTGCGATACTATGGACTATATAGCCTGCCAGGCTCCTCTGTCCATGGAATTCTCCAGGCAAGAATACTGCAGTGGATTGTCATTTCCTTCTCCAGAGATCTTCCTGACTCAGGGATCAAACCCAGGTCTCTTGCATTTCAGGCATTCTTTACCATCTGAGCCACCGGGGAAGCCGCCAGTGGAGAAGATACACATTCGAATAGATAAACCATCGTACGAGGTGCTACATTTTATGGCACAGGGGCTTTCCAGATGGCTCAGTGGTAAAGAATCCGCCTGTCAATGCAGGAGACACCCAAGACTCCAGTTCGATCCCTGGGTTGGGAAGATCCTCTGGAGGAGGAAATGGCAACCCATTCCAGTATTCTTGTCTGCAAAATCCCGTAACAGAGGAGCCTGGCTGGCCCCAGTCCATGGGATCACAAAGAGTCAGACACGCACACAAGTCCCCTACATACAAACCTTCAAGTTTCAAACTTTCAAAGATGTGAACATGCATTCCATCAGCATCAGGTGTGAGTGAATTTGCAGCTTGTTCTCCATCTCCTATTGCTGACGATCCTTCAGCTGTACCATCTCCCACCTCCTCTCCCTCCTCCAGGCAGTAACTCTTCTTACCTGTTCACTCAGTGCCAGCCTCTGTATGCCAGCGGTTGTACTGTACTGCTGTACTTTTCAAGGTTCTGTACGCTAAGACTTAAAATGTTTTATTTTTTGTTTTTTATGTATTACTTGTGTGAAGTGAAGTGAAGTCGCTCAGTCGTGTCTGACTCTTTGCAACCCCATGGACAGTAGCCTACAAGGCTCTGCCATCCATGGGATTTTCCAGGCAAGAATACTGGAGTGGGCTGCCATTCCCTTCTCCAGGGGATCTTTCCAACCCAGGGATCAAAGCTGGGTCTCCTGAATTGCAGACAGACGCTTTACCATCTGAGCCACCAGGGAACCTATTACAGTACTATATAGTCAATTGTGTTAGTTGGATACCTAGGCTAACTTTGTTGGACTTATGAACAAATTGGACTTATGAATACACTCTTGGAGCTTGTTCCTATGTAGGGGATTTACTGTAAATACATAGACAAATAAGCTATGGGGTTCCAAAGGGATTAATTTTGCCTGTGAAGACAAATTCTTCACTAAGGAGGTGAAATTTGAGCTGAGTTTTGAAGGCTTTCAAGATGTACTAGGAGAGAAGAGGCTCGTAGCATATGCTCAGTGATTTAACTCCTTTTGAATGTTCCAGCATAGCTCTGTACAGGTCTATATGGTCCTAAATGTTTCAGACCTTCCAGATGCGTTTCAGTGCAAGAAAGAAAAGACCAGAGTTTGACCATAAATGAAGGACTTGACTAATCAGGACAGAGGGAAGGACTGTATTTGGAAAAAGACTGTGTGTGTGTGTGTTAGTCACTCAGTCATGTCTGACTCTTTGTGACCCCATGGACTGTAGCCAGCCAGGCTCCTCTGTCCATGGAATTCTCTAGGCAAGAACACTCGAGTGGGTTGCCATTTCCTTCTCCAAGGGATCTTTCCAATCCAAGGATTGAACCCAGGTCTCTTGCATTGCAAGCAGATTCCTAAACATCTGAGCCACTGGGGAAGCCTAGGGGAAAAAAAAAAGATTCAATAGTATCAAATATAAATCAAACCAATGACTTCTGGCAAGACTATTAACACTGACTACATCTACAGGAAAGAAACTGCATCAAGAAGAGTGAAACAGTTGATTGCCTATGCCATTCAATGTAAAGAGCACAAATTAAAAGGCTTGAGAGAAGGGAATTCTTCATTGAACACATAAGGGAAAGTTCCACAGTTCTGGAATCTTATAACCCGTGAAAGTTTTACCAATGATGAATAGAAAGCCAACATTCAACATGAATCTAGACTCTGGTGGAAATCATTAAGAATGTCATGGAGCTGGGCCAGATGAACATGTATGACTCCCAACCTATAAAACCTTCCCTCCACAGCCCTTAGAGTGCAAGCAAGATGTGAAAAGTGGTATCAGTAAAGACCAAAAGGAGGCTTTTCTCACTTTTAGGCAAATGAAGAAATATTGATTAGTCCTTAATTTCTGGAGAAATTAAAATTTGAGTAAGTTTAAAATTATTCAGGCTACTGCTCTAGACTCACTACTGACCATGATGTCACAATTCACATACCAGAAACAGCTGCTTGTTTGTCCACACACACAAATCATCACTACGCCAAAGCCTTTTGTGATGTTATTGCGTTTGCCTGGGCTACTTTCTCCTATCTCCCTTCTACCATCATTAACCAGCTAAAGACAAAGCTTAAACATTACCTCCAAAAAGCCTTTTCTGAATCCCAAGGCTGTGGTATTTTCCCCTGCTCTGTGCCCTTGTAATATTTTTGCCTGTTTTTGTCTTAGTAGCCTACCAACTCTACCAGTAGAGGGTCTTACTTATATTTATGTTCATAGGGTCTCTAGCTATTCCTAGGACCTAACGGGCACCCAGAAAATGAATGAATAAATTAAAAGAATATATTAAAGTGTTACTGGAAGATTTCTAACATGATTAGACATGGGGCTTCTCTGATGGCTCAGACAGCAAAGAACCTGCCTGCCATGCAGGAGACCATGTTTGATCCCTGGGTTGGGAAGATCCCCTGAAGAAGAGAATGGCTACCTACTCCATCACACTTGCCTGGAGATTTCCATGGACAGAGGAGCCTGGCTGGCTATAGTTCATGAGATTGCAAAGAGTTGGACACAACGGAGCGACTAACACTTTCACTTAACTTCCACTTTTTCATGATTAGACCTATGCCTCAGGAGGACAAGTCTGACAGCAATGTGCAGGATGATTAAAGTGTGAAGACATCAAAACCAGAAGCAAGAAGAACTGGGGGCTATAAAAAGAACTCAGGAAAGTGGTTATGTAGATCTAGATTAAGGAGATGGCAATGCGGACTGTAAGGAGGGGATAAATCTGGGAGGCCTTTGAAGTTAAACCAATGGAGTCTTTAACAAGGGAGATAAATCATATTTTTAGTCTTTCTGTTATTAAGTAACCCATCAACAGAAGAATTATACCATTAACAAAAAGAAAGGAGTCTAGAATGAGGGTGACTTTGGAGAAAGGACTAGAGGAGGAGAGAAAGACAGCAAGAAGCTAATAAAATATCCAGACATAAAATGATTAAAGGGGAAGAAAGGGGCCAGGAGGATGCAGCTTCACTGAAGCTAATGTTTGGGAAAGCTTTAAGGAAAGTGTGGTCCGGAGTAAAAACGCTGCAGCAAAGTCAAGAAAGATGTCAGGGAATTTCCTGGCAGTTCAGTGGTTAAGACTCCATAAGTCCACTGCAAGGAGCATGGGTTCAATCCCTCTAGGGGAACTAAGATCTTGCAAGCTGCATGGTGCGGTCAGAAAAAAAAAAAAAAAAAGAAAGATGTCAGCCTCAGTTATCTTAGCTCACAAACCCCAAGGCAATGGCTTTTGGGATTTAGGGTCTCAGATTTAAATACAACTCCTTCCAACAGTTCCCCCTCCTCCTAACCTGCCCTTGATTTTCCATTATGAAAATTGATGGTTGAAACTTACCACTCAGGTACTCAACAACACTGGGAATATTCCTTTATTTCACAGAACCTTTTAAGGATCAGTTGTGCCAAAAATAACAAGAAATATTCAGTCATTTGGAGCATATTTTTATGTCCAAATGAAACCAACATATTTAAGTCATTAAACATGTCCTGTTAACTGGTTTAATCTCTTCTGAACGGTGCTAAGGAAAAATGTCAGAGAAATAAAAATGCTTTTATTTCAACAACACAGATGGAAGAGACCAAGCTTCCTCCTTGAAAAAGTTCCTTTTTGTTACTTAGGTCATACTGTGTTGGGATTAGGTGCAGCTACAGGAACAGAAAACCTAAAATAACAGTAACTAAAACATGGAAGGATTTATTTTCTTCTGTAAAAGAAGTCTCCATGTGGTAGTCCAAGCTTAGACGGCAGCTCTGGGCAACAAAGAAGCCTGGAGCCTTGCCTCCATGCTCTGCCATAGTTTAAGTCACCTCATGGTCTAAAATGGATGCTGCAGCTACAGCCATAACGTCAAACTCCATGAAAGAAACAGAAAAGGGGAAAGAAAGACCACAGAGTTGTCCTTAGCTGCCTGTTCCTCTTTAAGGAAACTTTCTGGAAATCCCTCCCAACAATTCCAACAATTTATGCTCCATCTCATTGGCCAGCACTTAGTCATTTGGATCCACCCAGTCAGTGAAAGTAAAAGTGTTAGTCGCTCAGTCCTGTCCAACTCTGTGGGATCCCATAGACTGTAGCCCATTAGGCTCTTCTGTCCAAGGGATTTCCTAGGCAAGAATACTGGAGTGGGTTGCCATTCCCTTCTCTAGGGGATCTTCTCGACTCAGAGATCGAACCAGGTCTCCTGCATTACAGGCAGATTCTTTACCATCTGCGCCCCAGAGAGACTGAGGAATGTGATTTGTTTTTAAATCTGAACACATAGCTTGCCCAGTAATATAGCGGTTCTCTTGTTAAGAAAAACGGGATATGGATAATAGGCTAGTAATCTCTTCCACATGTCTTCTCACTGTTTTAAATATTGTGACCTCCTTACCTAACATGTCTTAAATGCAGTAAGGTCAAGAAGAAGGAAACTTACATGTAGAATTAAACAATAAATAAACAAAACCAAAAATGAGCTTTTAGAGAACAGAGTGGTGGTTGCCAGAGGCAGGAGTGGGGGATGGGCAAAAAGCATGAAGGGAGTCAAAAGATAAAACTCCATTCATAAAATAAATAAATCAAGGGGATGTACTGCACAGTATTGATGTAATGTACATCAAGGGGATGTAATGTGCAGCATGGTGATTTAATAACACCATAATAACAGTGTAACGATATTTCTAAGTTGCTGAAAGTAGAGTTTAGAAGTTCCCAGTGCAAGAAAAAAATTTGTAATTGTGTATGGTGATGCAGGTTAACTACTTATTGAGATGATCATTTCACAATATATAAATATAGAATCATTATGTTTTACACCTGTAACTAATATAACATTATATATCAATTATATCTCAAAAAAGTTATCAATAACATATACA
Organism: Bos mutus; assembly: GCF_027580195.1. Classification (NCBI taxonomy): domain Eukaryota; kingdom Metazoa; phylum Chordata; class Mammalia; order Artiodactyla; family Bovidae; genus Bos; species Bos mutus. Next base: position 62,387,251 of record NC_091632.1, read on the forward strand.
CTCAAACTATGGAGACTTAAAAGCACTATAGCATTCAAATTTTTAAGCTATTTTTAATCTTCCTTTCTTATGCTATTTAAGTAGATTTTGCCCTTATATAAAAATTGGAAAATATTGAAAACACATATATTTTATATTCAAAAAACCTAAAGTTTTTTTTTTCATAACTGATAAATGTCAGCAAAAAACAAAAACACTTCTCTTACCCTCAATAAAACATTTTTCCTTTGCGTTGTTGCTAAGTCGTGTTTGACTCTTTGCAACCCCATGGACTGTAGCCTGCCAAGCTCCCCTGTCCATTGGATTCTCCAGGCAAGCATACTGGAGAGGGTTTCCATTTCCTCCTCCAATTTTCCCTTTACCCAGAGTTAAAGACTGCCATAACCAGTCTCTGCGACTCCTGGAAAAATAACCTACTTCTGAAGAGAGGTTATAAATTTTCTTCCAAGGATAGAGTTTGGTTGATCCATAAGCTGATTACTTGTGACTTCCTACCTACTAAATGCCATCACTTTGTCTCAGCATTCACTGCCCTTAAATTCTTCATTGAATTCAACACAGTAGATTCAACTGTTCATGAAATTTTCTTTTCCCTCCCTTGGCCTCTCTGACATGGTTCTATTATGCCTGGTTTATTTCTTTGACTGCTTCTTTTCAGTCTCCTTTTCGAGAGCTTCTTCCTCCAGGCACTCCTAAAAAAGCAATGCTCTCATTTTCTTTCCAGGACCCAATCCTTCTCATATCCCAGTGACACTTTAACTCCCACCCTTCAATATAATGTTGTGTGAATGACTGCTCCAATCCCACATTTCTAACTTCTGTTGATAAAAAACATGTGTGTTTTTTTTTTAACCTAGATCTTCCGCAGACACTTTGAATTTAAGGAATCCAAGACTAAATTCACCCTATTCGTGTTAACACTCAAATGCATTCCTCTTCTTGCCTTCTTTTGGTTGCTAACATGACATTGCCATTGCCTTCTTGGGTCTCATCTTCCCTCCTCGCCATCCATATCTAATCACATACCAAAAATCCAGCTCCAGAGCAGCACCACCTTTCCATTGCCATTACTTCTCACTTATTATAGAATAATGTTATGCTGGGACTTCCCTGTTGGTCCAGTGGCTAAGACTCTGTGCTCCCAATGCAGGGGGCCCAGGTTCAATCCCTGGTTAGGGAACTAGATTCCACATGCTGCAACTACTGATCCCTCATGCCACAACTAAGACCTGGCACAGTCAACTACTTAAATAAAATTGAAACCTTTAAAAGACAGAATAATGTTCTGTTATCTTGAGGTGTCTCTCTGCTGTCAGTCATGCACCACACATACAGTTATCCATCATACCATACTTCTTCAAAATAGTATCAATTGGCTATACCTTGCACACAGAATAAAGCTCAGATTCTATTTGGACTTTGCAGTTCTCTATAATCTGGATCCAATCTGATCATCGCCTTTCATATTTCTTCCCCACTACTCCTTTTCCATAAGACAACCTAGCAATCAAAATGAATCTCCCCCGTATTTCTCCCATGGCCCTTTATGACTACCCAAAGTCACCCGTGGTACTCATTACACTCTGTTTTTAGAGCTATTTGTGCTTGTCTGTTTCCCTGCTTAGGTGGTAAATCTCTGGAGGGCTTGTTCTTACCACCCCTCTGTGCTCACAGGAGTATCTTTAGTGGAAGAAGATAGATGTTATCTTTCGTGGATGTTTATTGAATAAATATGAGTTGTATATAGCCTCCGCTTCTGCTCACAGAATTTGAAGTTCAATTTAAGGATAACCCTCAGCACAGCTATGAGGCAAGCCTTCAGTGCTTCAAGATATCCCCTTTCAGGGACTTCCCTGGCAGTCCAGTGGTTAAGACTCTGAGCTTCCACTGCAGGGAGCATGGGTAAGATCCCTCGTTGGGGATCCTGCATGCCACATGGCATAGCAAAATAAAATAAAATATACTTGGGAGTTCCTTGTTGGTCCAGTGGTTAGGACTCTGCACTTTCACTGCTGAGGATGTGGGTTCAATCCTTGGTCAAGGAACTATGATCCCACAAGCTGTGTCACCAAAATTTTTTTAAAATTTTGACCACCAGTCAACCACTGGTGGTCCAGTGGTTGACTATATGCTTCCACTGTAGGGGGCATGGTTTTGATCCCTGGTTGGGGAACTAAGGCTGTGAGGTGCAGCCACAAATTTTATATATATATATATATCCTCTTTCTTTTACTTACAGATGCTCAGTGCCCTCTCATTCACTTCTGCCTTCCTTAGACCCCTTACTGGGGTGCCCACATAGACCCCTCCTTTTGAGCAAGTCGAATGCCCAGATCTTTTCCTTCCCAGTTTCTTACCAAAACTTACACTTCCCTGAGATGCACTTTAGACTCCAATCTTCTCATTCTGTAGATCAAGGCGACATGAATTGCTCAAGTCCAAGTGACCTACTAGCAGGCCTAGCTGAGATGGAAACTAGTCTCTTGACTCTAAGCCCACTGCTCGCTCTTTCACACTTTGCTGCCCACCCTGTTTCTCAGCCCCTCCAGTCTCTGGCTGCTGTTAAAGATTGGCAAGGACTGGCCTCTGGTACTCCGTGAGCATCTCTCTCTTTGCAAGAGTTACCAGTGCTCTAACCCTCAGGAACAGATCCTGGGGGGAGCTCGCATTCGTTCTCCTCTTGGCGATTGTTTGGTCAGTCTCTTCCTAGCTTCTGAACACAGATACACTGTCTAGGCTGGGATCCGGAAAGCCTACACATTTTCTGCAAAGTGCTTTCTCATGGCTGTGTGGTTACTGATCCTCACAGCATAACAAACCTCCCACACTTCACAGAAACCATGGCAGCAGAACTCCAGAGGCATCACCCTGCAGTTTTACAACTTCCTGGGGCGGAAGAGCTCCATTCACCAACACCAAGTAATTTCTGTAAAGGGGATCTAGCATCCTTAAAAGCAGTCATGAATGGGTCTTTTCAGTACTACTTGGAAGGAAGTCAGGGACTTCACAATTGACACTAAGCAGTAATGCCATTCAATAGCAGCCACACAAGAGATATATGAACGCCTCAGGGCAGAACAAAGACCAGCTGAATCAGCCAAGGGCAGTTACTTCTACAAAATGCATTTACCTGAATAGGAACTTGAAGGGTTTTCAAGGAATGATACTGTATCCTTTCCAAAAGTGTCATGTGTTCTTTGCTCATCTTATAAAACTAAGAATTGAAATTTAAATTTTATTCTAGTATGGTCTTGGTGTTATATTTTAGGATTTAATCATCAGGGCTGATCTGAGGAAGTGTTATATTTTTTTTTTTCAGATGGAAGAAGGAAGCACTGAAAGTTTGCCTTTTCTGCAAAATTTGATTTTACAATTATAGGTATTTGATGTTGAAGGAACTTCGCAGTACATCTTAAGTGAAAGTGAAAGTCACTCAGTCATGTCTGACTCTTTGCAACCCCATGGACTGTACAGGGGGTTCTCCAGGCCAGAATACTGGAATTGGTAGCCTTTCCCTTTTCCAGGGGATCTTCCCAACCCAGGGATCGAACCCAGGTCTCCGGCATTACGGGCAGATTATTTACCAGCTGAACTACAATGAAAGCCCAAGAATATTGGAGTGGGTAGCCTATCCCTTCTCCACCAGATCTTCCTGACCCAGGAATCGAACCAGGGTCTCCTGCATTGCAGGCAGATTCTTTACCAACTGAGCTATGAGGGAAGCCCCAGTACATCTAAACCAACCATATATTTTAGACGTAAAGAACTGGCCTCACATTTGATAAAATTATCTATTTTGTGAAAATTATTTTACTTTTGAAAGGGCATCTCAGAAAACTCTGAAAACTGTTCCACTAATTAGAAGTCAAAGTGCCATTATATATGTTTTTTGAGACAGAGGGCTGGTTACATCAAATTGTTAGGGGAACTACCAACTAAAACTGCCTGCCCCGGCCTGGCACCATAGTAATCACTTGCATGAGTTATCCTTACAAAAGGAGGTCCTGGTTAGGAACAAGGATCTAACAAGCTACCATTAACCAGAATAATTCAGGAAACGTCAAGAGAGAAGAGACTCCAGTCCATATGTCCTGCCACCCTCCCAGAAACCTGCTTGCTGGAATCCATCTTGGCTGAGTGACAGGCACACCACCAGGAAGGACCCTGAGTCACAGTGATTGGCCAGAGACAACCTGAAACCAACCAGATTACTGTAAAACCCAAGACTGTGAACCACATGGCAGAAGAGTTCTCCTGGGTTTCCTCACCCTGCAGCTCTCCACCGGAGTGCCCTTTCCCAATAAAGTCTCTTACTTTGTCAACACCTGTGTTTCCTCAGTCAACTCACTTCCATGTGTCAGCCCATTCTTGGGCCCTGGAAGGGGTCCCTTTTCCTGCAACAAAATGACATATTATAGATAGCTTACATAATCCAGTTCTAAGTGCCATGTGACCCCTTATGAGATCAAGAAGGAATGTTATCTTTTTCAGCTTTTACTTTTTAGAAAAATCATTTAAATGTGCTTAAAGGGTCTTCTCTTTGAGTAGTCATGTACAGATGAGAGTTGGACCATAAAGGCTGAGTGCCAAAGAATTGATGCTTTCCAACTGTGATGTTGGAGAAGACTCCTGAGAGTCCCTTGAACAGCAAGGAAATCAAACCAGTCAATCCTAAAGAAATCATCCTTGAATATTCATTGGAAGGACTGATGCTGAAGCTCCAATACTTTGGCCACCTGATGCGAAGAGCTGACTCATTAGAAAAGATCTTGATGCTGGGAAAGGGCAAGAGGAGAAGAGGGTGACAGACGATGAGATGGTTAGATAGCATCAACAACTCAATGGACCTGAGCTTGAATAAACTCAGGGAGATAGTGAAGGACAGGGAAGCTTGGCGAGCTGTTGTCCATGGGGTTGCAGAGTCTGACACAACTTAGCAACTGAATAACAATAGGGTCTTCTCAGATACACACACATATATCTCATTTAAAAAAATTGAGATAAGACACATTCAGGATGGCATTGTGACTACCTACCTTGAAAGTGTGTGGAAAAATACTTTAAAAAAATATAAAGTGCTTTGTAAAAGAAGTGGGTTATTCTATTTACCTTATGTACATATTCCATTTCATTTATTCCTCCAGGAAATATTTGTTGAGCACTATGTGCCAAGTCCTGGGAAGAGACACTGAATATAAAGGACACAAAATGACATCCCAACCTTCAGCAATTTACAATGAAGTCTGTTCCTGAAACTGGCAACACCTCCAACCCAATAAAACAAAACAACTTGGTGAGGTTCCCTGTTATGCTATGAACTTACTTCTTTTCTTCCTAGCATCATGATAATTTCAGTTAAATAGTTGAGTAATTAATATCTTACTATCCATGTCAACCATCAGAATTTTAAGCTCCATGGAACAAGTATTTCACCTCTTTTGGTCTCTGCTTTATACTGAAGCCTTGCGTGCCTGACACAGAAGAGGAGCAATGAATTTGTTGAATGGACGGAGAAACGAATGAAAAAGCAAACGGATGTCGGAAAACAACAGAGAACAATACAGTATAATAAGTACTGTATTAGGCGTGCATAGTGTGACGAGAATTTATATGAGGCGTTTAGAACTAGGCTTGACGGAGCTGACTTCCAGAAGAGAATTTGATCTTTTCAAACTCAGATACTTGCACGACACCGTCCCCCACTGGCCTGGCAGTAGCTTAACAGGTATTATTCTCTACCAGGCCATCTAGAAGACTGGTTAAATGGCTCAAAGGCCGGCGCGGACAACGTCCAATGAGGTCACCTCTGGCTAAGAGCCAGAATGACTAAAAGGGTTCACCCCCGGTGCGGATGCAGAACCCGGACTGAAGCCGCATCCCGGCCTCCACCGCAACGTTACACCCCGCGGACGCCGCCGGTCAGGTGATTCGGCTTTCGCCCGCCAGACCGCCTGGGTTGTTCCGCGCATGCGCAGTGCGCCGGACGGCGGAACCGAGGGCGCTGACAGCTTCCGGTTTGCTTTCCCCGCCCCCTGCGTGGCTGAAGCTCTCCGGGCTCCGCGGTGGCGGCTGGAGCAGCGGCGGGGTGGCGGGGGGGCAGGGCGTGGTGAGGTAAGGTGAGTGCCCGAGCGGGCTTCCCGGAGCCATGGCCTGCTCCATTGTCCAGTTCTGCTCCTTCCAGGACCTCCAGGCCGCCCGGGACTTCCTCTTCCCTCATCTGCGGGAGGAGACCCCCAGCGGCGCCGTGAGGAGGGACCCCAGTAAGTGCCCCTGCCTCGCCGCTCCCTTCCCCGCCTCCTTCCGCGGGACCTGCGCGGCGGGCGCGGGTCTCCCGCCCGCCCCGGCGCTCCTAGTTCCTCCCTCGCCTCCCCTTTCCTTTCCGCGCGGATCCCCTGCCGTGCGTCCTGAAGCCGCGTCCGTCTGCCCCGACTGCGTCGGTGTTGTCTTCCTCTCGCCTAAGCCACTCCGCCCTCAGCCCAAACACTGCGTCTGGCTTGCTCTGCTCTCTGCCTAGCCCACTTCCCCACCCCGCAACTCCTACTTTTCTCTCTGAGTCTCTTCTCCGTCTCCCCCTCTCCCTCCGGCCCGGGGTCCCCCGTTCTACACTGCCTGCCCCGTGATCGCATCCTCCGCCCCACTCCTCGCCAGCTGTCAGCGCGCTATCCTGGTTTCGCCTCAGCCCCCACGCTCCTCCGTGTTTGGGACTGTGTGGCCTTCTGCTGCTTCTCTTTCCGAAAGTGTCTGTCATCGCCCACTCTCTGCCTTCTTCCATCCCCTTTCTTCCCATTCAGGTTTAGAAAATAAGTGATTGACAAGTGAGAGACTCCTGAGGTGGTGAGTTGGAGGCTCCCAAATAAAGGAAAATAACCTGTCAGGGAGTGAGAAGCCACATCAGGAGTTAAAATCACAGCAGCTTGGCCATGAAAAGTTAATGAGATGAGAAGCCTTCTGCCTGTTATTATCATCAAACAGCGTGACTTGCCCACGTAGTGTAAAACCCCAAGTCTGTTTATTCTGCTGCAGAATTCCTCAGAATTTCCTACGTTTTACCTTTTAAAGGGGGTATGTTTTGTGTGTCAGTTTTTTTTATTTCCATTTTACTGCGAAGCCATATGTCCAAAGTGCTGTTACTTTGTGCTGTATTGGAATGATGATGAAAAGCCCAGTAAATAAGTTTCTCTCCGTTTTTAAAATTTAGAAAGTATCAAATCACATCTATTTATGACTGTTAGCTCTGTGCCGTCGATAGTGCTGCCAATCAAGTGAGACTGGTGGTCTCTGTCCTCTAGGAGCAGTATAGTGTACTGGGACAAATAAGTTAACCCCTCCTGTACAGTGTGAGCCGTATATATACATATGGCACTAGGTGATACAGTCTTTGAAGTGGAGGTACTTAAGTCTACCTTTGAAGTGGCCCTTAGATGAATAGGGGAGAGGGAATAGCACCTGTAGAAGAAGGGAGGCCTGAGATGGCATGGTATTTAGCTAAGAAAGGCTGAATGACTGAAGAGGACGGTGTGAGGAGAAGAGTCATAAAGGTAATAAGGAGCTTGATCATGAGAAGCCTTGTGAAAGGAGTCAGATACATCTGAAGACATTAAGCAAAGGAATGATGTGATAAAATTTGTCCTTAATGGAATCAGCAAAATTCTTGCATAATTGTTAAGTGTGTTGGCAGCAGTATGGAGGAGAGATAGGAAGCAGGGAACTTCATTCTGAGGATATTTCAATAACCCATGCAAAAATGATGCAAGCATGGACTAAAGTAGCTTCAGCAGGACTTGAGATCAGCAGCTAGATCAGGAAGATATTAAGAAAGAATCTGCAGGACCTAGTGAAGATCTGGTGCTGGGGGTTGTAGCTGGTGAGTGAGAGGGAGGTGAGGTTGCCTTTGGCTTTTGACTTGGGCAAGGGTTTCTAATGAAAGGGAATGAAGGAGATCGGTTTTGGATCTTTTACATCTTAAATGCTTCTAGTTTGTCCAGTTTTAAATGTATGCAGTGTCTAGTCGAACAGGTCTAAAACTTAATAAGGATCCCTGGCCTCGAGGTGTTAACTCAGGAGTTACCAGTAAAAAGTGTCAGTCCGTCTCAAGGGTTATGAGTATAGTGAAATGAATGCAGGACTGAAGATGTAACCATAGAGGAGCACTGAAGTTTAAGTCAAATAGAGATGAATAGGAAGAAGACTTAACAGAAAGAGGAAAACTAGGTGAACGTAATGCCCCAGAAGTGAGAGAGAATCTGATGAAAGGGAGGAGTGGTCAGTAGTTGTGAACACAGCAGAGATCAGCTAGGATGAGGATGGAAAAGTGCTCATTGGCTTTGGGTGGATGGAGGTGACTAGGACCTTAGGACAGTTTCAGGGGAAGGGCGGGAGAGGAGTTAAAAAATAAATTTGCCTGTTCCAAGGAGCCAGGTTGTGAATGATGGTGGATATAGGACTGTTGATAAAGGATGCAGAGGAAAGAACACATTTCCTCTATCCCATTGCCACTCCCCTTGTCCAGGCCACCATCTTCTCTCACGTGCTAGATGGAACTGGTCTTTTAACGGATCTTCCTGCTTCTGTGGTTGGTTTTGGTTTTTTTCCTGTGTATGATAGTTTGTATCTGCTAATCCCAATCTCCCAATCCTTCCTGCCCCTAACCCCCTCCCCTATGGCAACCACAAGTCTATTCTGTGTCCTTAAGTCTGTTTTTCTTTGGTAGATATGTTCATTTGTGTGGTATTTTAGATATCACACGTAAGTGATATATGGTATTTGTCTTTTTCTGACTCACTTTGTTTAGTATGGTAATCTCTAGGTCCGTCCATGTTGCTGCAAATGGCATTATTTCATTCTTCTTAATGGCTGAGTAATATTCCGTTGTGTGGTGTGTGTGTGTGTGTATACACACACACACACACCACATTTTCCTTATCCGTTCATCTCTTAGTGGGCATTTAGGTTGTTTCCATGTCTTGGCTATTGCGAATAGTGCTGCTGTGAACATAGGGGTGCATGTAGCTTTTTGAATTACAGTTTTGTCTGGGTATATGCTCAGGAATGGGATTGCTGGTGGGTCATAAGTCGGTTCTATTTTTAGGGTGTTTTTTTTTCTTTTGAGGAACCTTCATACTGTTTTCCATAGTGACTGAACCAACTTTTATTCCCAGTAACAGTGTAAGAAGGTTCCCTTTTCTCCATACCCTCTCTAGACTTATTAATTTGTAGACTTGTTAGTTAACTTGTTAGTTAGTTAACTCGTAGTTAGTTCCAAAAGCTGTCAAAGTGAACTTTTGAAGACAGTTTAATCATAACAGTCTTCTCTCTATAACTGCCTGTGGTTTCAGTTGCATTTAATATAAAATCCAAAGTTCTCACATGGCTTAAAGGACCTTGAGACCCCACTTCCTGCCGCTTCTTGTACCCTCATACTCTTTTCCCCTTATTTCTTATGCTTCAGACACTTTTTTGTTGTTAAAGCTGTGATGTGCTTAGTTGCTTAGTTGTGTCCGACTGTTTGCGACTCCATGGACTGTAGCCTGCCAGGCTCCTCTGTCCATGGGATTCTCCAGGCAATAATACTACAGTGGGTTGCCATGCCCTCCTGCAGGGGATCTTCCCAACCCAGGGATCGAACCCAGGTCTCCCTCATTGCAGGCGGATTCTTTACCTTCTGAGCCTCCAGGGAAACCCACCAGGCTCGTTTGTACCTCAGACCATTGCCCTTGCTCTTATCCCCACCTTGGATGTTGTCTGCAGATCCTTGCATGCTCAGTGCATCTCAGGGAGACCTTTTTTGAGTATGTAATCTAAAACAGCATCACTATCCCTTTTTCTCATTTGTTACTTGCAGGCATTTCATCTTGTTTATTTTCATCACCAAGTCTGTATTGTCCAGTACGGTCGTTTCTTGCCAGAACTAGCCGTTGAAATGTGGCAGTTGCTGCGAGGAACAGAATTTTTAATTTTACTTAATTTTAATTAAATTTAAATAGTCAGATATGGCTGCTGGCTACCATGTTGTATGGCAGCTACAGATTGATACTTGTGCAGGGTCACACAGTGGAGAGTAGCCATAGGCTATGAATTTGATCCAGGCGTTTGGGAATATAATCATACCCGAGACATCAGATTAATTTATAATATGCCTGTGAGTTTTCAAATACAATTTAATTTATTACCCTTTTAAATAAAATTATTTGGTATATGTATGTTGGTATTATTGTGGCTACTAGCAATTCAAGTGGAAGATAAGTGGAGAAAAAACCCTCTTAATCAGTGAACCCCTTTGCCAGATCTGTATTTTACAGTTAAAATGGTGCTTTAATTTAGAAATGAAAGTCTAAAAAATAGCTTGTCCTGTTGTAAATAGTTTACTTGGAATTCTTGGAATGACTGGTTTATAGATCTCAGTAATCTCTCTGCCCATCTTTTACAAAACATCAGGCTTTGTGAAGAGTTCATCTTTAAGAAAATCTGAACCTAAATTTTTGTGAGGGTGAAAATTTGCATTGTAAAAATGAAGTTATGGTGGTTATTTGGTTTTGCTTTTCTTCACTTTGTTGTAAATGATTATTGGGAAATAGAAATCATGAGATCATTTTATTTAGTTTATATAGTTTTGCTTTTAGTATGTATCTTTTCAAAAAATATTTATTTGAAATCTTTGGTTGCTGCATAACGGATCTTCTTTGCATCATGAAAGATCTTTCGTTGCAAAGCACAGATTCTCTAGTTGTGACACTCAGGCTTAGTAGTTGGGGCGCGTGGGCTCGGTTGCTCTGCTGCATGTGGGATCTTAGTTCCCCAAACAGGGATAGAACTTGTTTCTTGCATTACAAGGTAGATCCTTAACCATGGGACCACCAGGGAAGCCTCAAGCTTATATAGTTTAATTTCTTATACCAGCTCATCTCTGGAGGATATATAAACAGCCCCCTCCTGCAAAAAATAGAAAACTGAATTACTTGTCATGATTTGTCCTAGGCAGCTGATAATTTTGAAGACTTGTCTGTTGGTTTAATGGTTTTGTTTGTTTCTTTTTTTAATGTGGATGGCTGCTGTTGACAAAATGAGACCTAGTACTGGGAACCCTGAACTCAAAACTACACCTCTATATTTGAATTGTCAGAGAATAAATAACAGTATGACTTTATGTTACTTTGTATCATCAACTATAAAATGAGACTGTCTATTGCTTTAAAAGAGATCTTGAACCCTATTTCCCAGTCTTTACATTAATTTATACTAATGCTGCTGCTGCTGCTAAGTCGCTTCAGTTGTGTCCGACTCTGTGCAACCCCAGAGACAGCAGCCCACCAGGCTCCCCCGTCCCTGGGATTCTCCAGGCAAGAACACTGGAGTGGGTTGCCATCTCCTTCTCCAGTGCATGAAAGTGAAAAGTGAAAGTGACGTCGCTCAGTCATGTCCGACTCCTAGCGACCCCACGGACTGCAGCCTACCAGGCTCCTCCGCCCATGGGATTTTCCAGGCAAGAGTACTGGAGTGGGCTGCCATTGCCTTCTCCGAATAAATGTTAATAATTGTGCTCTGCTTAGTCGCTCAGTCGTGTCTGACTCTTTTTGACCCCATGGACTGTAGGCCCCCAGGTTCTTCTGTCCATGGGATTCTCCAGGCAAGAACACTACAGTGGGTTGCCATTCCCTCCTCCAGGGGATCTTCCCAATCCAGGGATTGAACCCAGGTCTCCCTCATTGCAAGCGATTAATAACTGGTTCTACTCAATCAGATGCTGTTTTAGACATAAAATTTGCTCTCATATTTTGACATTTTGGAGATGGGCAATAGTATAGGTCCCCACCTGGCCTACAGTGACACAGTTTCCAGGGAGATTGGATTTCTGTACCAGAGTTTTCTGATATTTGTAATTGCTGGATTCGATCCCTGGGTTGGGAGGATCCCCTGGAGAAGGGAACAGCCACCCACCCACTCCAGTGTTCTGGGTGAATTCCATGGTCAGAGGAACCTGGTGGTCTACAATCCATGGGGTCGCAAAGAGTCAAACACAACTGAGTGACTCATTTTCATTTTTTTAGGCCAAAAAAAAAAGAGAGAGAAGGGAAGAAGTACATGTACAGGTAGGGAGAATCAGACTATTTGGAGGTAATTTACATATTATAATATTGTGGATCTGTTAATTTACCTGGGCTTCCCTGGTGGCTCAGTTGGTGAAGAATCTGCCTGCAATGCGGGAGACCTGGGTTTGATCCCTGGGTCAGGAAGATCCCCTGGAGGAGAGGATGGCAACCCACTCCAGTATTCTGGCCTGGAGCATCCTCATGGACAGAGGGGCCCGGCAAGCTGCAGTCCATTGGGTCGGAAAGAGTTGGGCACAACTGAACAACTAAGCACAGCACATTAATTTACCTAATAGTAAGTTAATTTTCTGTTAACATTCTAATGAGGTAGAGCAGCCTCTACTTTCCTTCTTGCTCTTTTACCAGAAAGATAGAAGAAGATAAAGCATACAGGAAATTACCTTGGAGTCATCAATTAAAGTTTGTTTTTGTCCAATCACTAAGAAAAGTATGCTTTTTAGGATAACCTAAAGTCATGGACTCAATTTGGAATATTATAAATGGTATAAAGTACCCATTTTTTTATACTGAGTGAAATGCTTTCATTTGTTTGTGATCATAGTAGGGAGAGAAAAGTAATCTGAAAGTAGAATATTTATAAGAATTTCAGAAAATTTCTAGTTACTGCACTTCAGTAGCTGTTTAAGGTTGGAAGAGGGTCTTAGGAGATAAATTTCTGTCGATGACAAAACTGACACAGGACTAGTTAATTCCTTTATTCAGCTGGTACTTATTGAGCATCTACTACATACAAAGTAGTCCTAAAGGTAAATAAAATAGGTCCCTCTCCTCAAGGACCTTTGAGCCAATAAAGGAGATCAGTATTTAAAAGAAGTGTTAGAGGTACTGTGCTATAATTTGGCATATGATAGTTGGAGAATGAAGGGGTGTTGGCTAATGCTGTATAGTGGACTCAGAAAAGTCTTCACGAAGGAACTGTTTTCACCACGTCTTAATAGTTTCACAGAGGTTCAGGTGGAGAGAAAATGGCCAGGCAAGGGATGTGAAACAGTATGGGGTTCAGAAAGATGGAGATAGTAAATTCTGGTGGAAGAGTGGGATATGGTAGGGTAAAGAGAGAGATTGGCAGAGGAATTTAGATTTTATGCAGTAGAAAGGAAATAAGAATACTTAGGAATTACAAGGAAATTTGCTTAGGGTTACTTGGGAACAGATAGTTTTAAACAGATTAGTTTCCAGATGCACCTGTGTAAATGCCTACTTTCCCACCCTCCCTTCTGCTTTACTACACAAAGGCTTACTTCTCACACATTTTAAATATTATTATAGTAAGTTGCTTACAAAGCATTTAAGCAAAAATTTGTGTTTAAGTCTCTGTAAACTCCACCCCCCATCCATCTCAACAAGGGATTTCCAAATAATATTTGCTATTAATGTTTAATAATTATTTCTCAAAGTTGTGATAATGTATGTTTTTTCAGTTATCTGCTTCTAATAATAATTGTAATAAAACAATAATATTTAGAGCCTTAGATCCCAAGAAAACTTTTTTGTGAATTCTTAACTCTTTTTGCAGAGAAACTTTCGGACTGATGATATATATCTGTATTACATTAAAATAGCATTCTGTGGAGGAAATAGAATGGAGATAAGAATTCAGTGAGAAAAAAGAACTTATAAAATTATTCTTAGAGACACTAATCATAGTTTTAAAATGGGTATTTGTGGGTATTATTTCCCAAAAGTATTTAGAATCCACTGAATAAATTTAAAAGGATGATATAAATACTATATTAAAATATCCATGTTTAGTATATCAGAAATTACATTTTTGTCAAGGAGGCACATATTATTGAAAAATTCTTTTGGGGTGTATATAATCAGAAAGCTTGAAGACATTCTATGGAGCTGTTGTTCCCAGTGTGTGTGTGTGTTGTTTTTTTTTTCTTTTTCATTATGACATGCATAAAAAATGAGACCTAGGCCCTGAATAGTGAAAACAATTTTAAAGGAGGAGGAAGAAGTTGGAGGACTTTACTTTTTTATTTTCAAAATGTATACAAAGCTATAGTAATCAAAATGTGGTACTGGCATAAAGACAGAATAATGGATTAGAGAGAGCTCAGAAATAAACCCTTGCATATATGATCAGGTGATTTTTGACAAGAGTGTCAAGACCACTCAAGGGGGAAAGGACAGTCTATTCAACAAATGGTGTTGGGAAAACTGCGTATCCAAATACAGGAGAATGAAGTTGGACCCTTATCTTATACCACATTCAAAAATTAACAAAAATGGATTAAAGACCTAAATATAAGACTTAACACTATAAAATTCAGAGGAAAGCATCCGGGGAAAATTCATGACATTGGATTTGGCAGTGGGTTTTTGGTTATAACACCAAAAATACAGGCAAAAAAGCAGAAATAGGTAAATGGGGCTATATCAGACCTTAAGACTTGTGAATTGAAAGATGCAGTCAACAAAGTGAAAATGCAGCCTACAGAATGGGAGAAAATATTTGCAAATCATATATCTGATAAAGGATCTGTATTCACAATACCTAATTTCTCCAGCCTAGTAACAGCAAAATATAACAAGTAAAAACTGAGCAAAGACTTGAATAGATTTTTTCCCAAAGATGTTGTAGAAATGACCAGTAAGCATATGAAAGATACTCAGTATCATGAATCATGAGAAATGCAAATGAAAACCACAATAAGGCATCACCTCACACTCACTAGCTTGGCTTCTATTAAAAAACTAAAAACAGAATAATAAGTGTTGGCGAGGATATGGAGAAACTGGAACTCTGTACACTGTTGCTAGGATTGTGCAACTGCTGTGGAAAACCATATTTAAAAATAAAATTGAATTACTATATGATTGAGCAATCTCACTTAGGGGTGTATATCTAAAAGAACTGAAAATAGTATCTAGAAGAGATAGTTGCACACCCATAATCATAGAGGGATCGTTCATAAAAACCAAGGAGTGGGACCAACCAAAATGTCCGTCGATGGATGAATGGAATGGGGTATATATATGTATAAGATGGAATATTATTTGGCCATTAAAAAGAAGGAAATCATATCACATGTGACAACATGAATGACCTTGAGAGCATTCTGCTGTGTGAAAAATTAGCCAGTCAGAAAAAATAAATGCATGATTCATTTATCTAAAAGAGTTAAATTATTCCATTTATCTAAAACAGTTAAATTCATGGCAACAGGAAGTAGAATGGTAGTTACTAGGAGCTAGGGAGAGGGAGAAAAGGAGTCTTGTCTAATGAGTATTACAGTCTCAGATTTGCAAGATGGAAAAGGTCTGAAGCTCTGTTTCACAACAATGTCAGTAAACACTACTAATGCACTTAAAAATGGTTCTGATAGCTTTTATGTTGTGTGTCAATAAACTATATAAACTAGTATGATAATAAATAGGTCGTAAAATGTAAAACAAAGCTGTTCATGGTGAGAAGTGACCTGCTAGAAGTTCCAGTAGCCCCAGGCCCTACCAAGCTATCCTGAGAGCCTAGAGGATCAATATCTTGGCTCATCTGTAATCCATTTGCAGTTCCCTGGGCATCTCTGCTATAGGCAGAGGGTAACCACTGATGTAAGGCAAAAGTATAGCATTTCAAGATTTGATTTGCAGAGAGATGGGTTTGGTGGCTCTGAAAAGGATAGGTTTTGTAGTTCTGAGTTAGAGGTAGGTGATTATTTGGGAGATGTTCATACAACTCAAGATCAGGGTCTTCAGAAGTAAAGACAGGACTAAGGCAGTAGCAGGGTGATGGCGTTTGAAACTTGAGAAACATAGCAGTGGCAACCTGTGCAAGGAATTTGAACTGAGAAATAGGACAACCAGGTTAATATTTGAAAGACATTTCTGTGTTAGCAAAGAAGAGAATGAATGGGAATGGTGGGTGAAAGTGGAAATAGAATGACCAGTTGGGTGGCCTTTGTAGTGTCTGTCAAGAATCTTTTCCTTAGATTGGTATTCTTCAGATGGTATTTAATGGTCTACACAGGGACAGTTCTGGATCTGTACGACAGTAAGTGTTTTTGTATGACTACTGTGTTAATATCATTTGGGACTATCGAGACCCTAAATGAACTTTCCTCATGAGAAAGAACTCTTGAAATTCTTGGGTGTCTGCCATACCATATTGCTGTTTTGAAAAGGTGACCAAAAACAGTTCTTTGAACACAGATCATTGTTCTTTGTATCATGTGAGCCTAAGCCTCACATATAAATTCTTCAGAAGAGAGACTCTCAGGTCAAGAGAGATAATCACCTATTATTACATCGCCTCTATTTTTTTTAAGTGTATAAAATCAGACATAAAATCTATCTTCTAGCTACTCATATCCCCCCTTCCAGATGTTAAAACTTTAGTCTTAAGCTTTTTAGTATAGTAGCCACTAACTACATGTGGCTGTTTAAGTATAAATTAATAGAAATTAAGTAAAAATTACAGTTCACTTTTTCAGTCATACTAATTACATTTCAGTGGCCACATGTACCTACCTATTGGCTACCTAATGGACAGCACAGATACAGAACACCACCATCATTATGGAAAATTCTGTCATTATAAAGTGCTGCCCTAGCGAGAATCTTCCAGACTTTCTGCTTAGACAGTAAACATACATGCTGCTGGGATGTTTTGTTTCTCTATTTTACATTTTATATTATGGCCTCATTTTTGTAAAATGTACCTTCTGGAACTTTTTTGGTTAATTTTTAATGTCAGCTGTTTTGACAGTGTCAAAAAATGTCAATTTCTTTTTCAACCTGTGTATATAACTGTAGCATTTTTTTTTTCTAATGCCTGTACAGTTATTTCAGTGAAGACTACCAGGTTTTAAACATTCCCCTATCAATGAACATTTAGAGTATTTCCAGTATTTTTGCTACAAGAAAATGTTCTAGTAAGCATCCTTATACATGCTTTACCTATGATGTTAATATTTCTGTATGTAAATTTCTGGGATTGGAATTGCTGGATAATAGAAATTCACATTTTAGTTGTTGAGCACAGTCACATAGTTAGTCTAAAAATTGGTCAGGTTTATTCCTGTCCATGGTAAACAGAAATGCTCATTTATACCCACACTTGTCATCTTCCTGTGTTATCAGTTTCTTTGCTTTTTTGCTCTTCCAGTAAATGAAAAATGGTTCTTAGGTGATGCTAATGTTATTATCAGACTTTATCTGTGTTTTTTTTTAAAGCAACAAGTAATAGCAAGATTAAGCTGGTATTGGAAGAATTTACCTTAACTATAAGGAAAGTTTTCTCACAAGGACAATCATATTAGAATTGAATAAGTAAGGAAAATACTGAATTGGCTTTAGAATTTGCAGAAATTAGCTTTGGTGAGCAGTATTTATATACCTGCACCTTCATTTATGTTCCCTGTTCAGTTCAGTTCAGTTGCTCAGTTGTGTCCGACTCTTGCAGCACACCAGGCCTCCCTGTCCATCACCAACTCCTGGAGTTCACCCAAACTCACGTGCATGAAGTTGGTGATGCCATCCAGCCATCTTATCCTCTGTCGTCCCCTTCTCCTCCTGCCCCCAATCCCTCCCAGCATCAAGAGTCTTTTCCAATGAGTCAACTCTTCGCATGAGGTGGCCAAAGTACTGGAGTTTCAGCTTTAGCATCATGCCTTCCAAAGAAATCCCAGGGCTGATCTTCAGAATGGACTGGTCGGATCTCCTTGCAGTCCAAGGGACTCTCAAGAGTCTTCTCCAACACCACAGTTCAAAAGCATCAATTCTTTGGCGCTCAGCTTTCTTCACAGTCCAACTCCCATATCCATACATGACCACTGGAAAAACCATAGCCTAAGTCCTATCTAATATACAAAATATATTGTTGCCCTTAGTCAGTGACTTCCTTTAAAAAATAAAATGAGTAGAAAGAAGAATAGGGCATGTTAAATTTCTTCAAGTCTACAGTTTGTTTTTATCGTTTTTGTTAGGATGAGTCTAAAGATTTCTTAGATTTGGAGCAAAAGAAGCATACTTGTGTTTTTGTAACTATTTAGAGCAAGAAAAGTGAAAGTGTTAGTTGCTTAGTTGTCTTCAACTCTTTGCAAGTCTATGCACTGCTCTTCTCTCCATGGAATTCTCTGGGCAAGAATACTGGAGTGCGTAGCCATTCACTTCTCCAGGGGATCTTCTCGACTCCAGGATCAAACCTGGGTCTCTTGCATTGCAGGCAGATTTTTTTTTTTTTTTACCATCTGAGCCTCCAAGGAAGCCCTTTAGAGCAAGAGGATACACTTTGTTTCTGCTTAAAGATATTTTCAGTTCTGTCCTTTTTTGAACTGTCAGAACATTTTCCTTGAGTGATATAGAAGGCCACTTATTTGATAACAGGAGTCCTTAGAAATCTGGAACTGGAAGGGGCCTTACAGACCTAGTCTGATTTAATCCTGGTGTTTTGAAAGAAACTGATGTTTGTTGAAAATGGGAGCCTCCTCATTTTAGATTGCTGCATATTTTTATGTGCTGAGAGGATATGCTAATATAAAATTTATATTCCCATTTTCCATTTCTTTAGAAATAGAAAAAGATGAATAATTCTGAGGCATAGGAAATGAAGTAGCTTCTCTATTCTTTAGTCTTTTTTTTTTTTTTTCCCCTTTGTATTGCTATGTGATGCTTTCTGTGGCTTGGCCAAGAATAGCCAACTAAAATTGTTGAACCTACGAATTATTTACAAGTTACAAGTTCTGGAGGTTGGTGCTCTTTATAGAAACAAGTACATTCTCTTTTTCCTGTTTTAGAAGAATGGAAATGAATTTGCTTCAATGCGAGTAAGATCTTTTCTTAGACCATGGAGATTAAATTTTCTTTTTCCTAACATTTAATGATTTCAGTTTCCCATTTAGTTTTCGATCTTGACATACTTATATTGAAGAAAGCAAATACTGTCAAATTAATTGCCCACTTCTAGAATTCATTTTCCTTTTTAGCTTCAGGTTCTTTTTAAATGTGAAACTATTACTCAGTTTATGAGGACAGACTGTTCAGAAGCAAATTGGAATAATGTATATTTTAAATTAAATAGAACTGTGAAAAGCAAAAGTTGAATTTCTCATTTAAGCTTTTGTTGGTAAAATAATTCATTCGTTGGAAATATACCTTAAAAGACATCTATTATTTTTTGATGCTTGAATTACAGTGTTTTCTCCATAGTTCGAAGGTTTCAGTGACTATAAATGACTGATGATATCAAGTGAGAAGCTGAACAGTTTTTTTAATACTAGTATAATCTAATCTCTTTAGGGAAAAAATTCTCCCTAGAGGAAGTTGTAGTTACATTTTATGTTTTAAAGCCATTGGTTTTATTCATTTACCTGATAAGGGTAAGAACAAGAATTTATGTTGCCAGTTATTCTAGACAGTTCAAAATAGTCCTCTTCAGTGATATGTATTAAAAAATGATTGAAAAGTCAAATTACTTGTCAATGAGGAGGTTGTTGCTTTTCATTACTAATAACTTCATTTTGCTTGTGTTTATTTCTCTCTACATCATATAAGTTGATTGGAGATAAGCTTAGGAATTTTATTTAAATAGAGAGCAAGTATGATTCAAGGTGTGGTATAAAATATGAGTGAGGGGTAATTTTAGCAAATGAAGTAGTAATGACATAGTAATTATAACTAACATAGTAATCTAAACTGGCAAACTTCTTTTTATTGTTACTGTTTATTTATTTACTTTTTTAATTTGTTTTTGGCTGTCCTGGGTCTTCCTTGCTGTGCAGGCTTTTCTCTAGTTGTGGTGAGCAGGGGCTACTCTCCAGTTGCAGTGCGCAGGCTTCTCAGTGCAGTGGCTTCTCTTGTCGCGGAGCACGGCCTCTAGAGCACGAGGGCTTCAGTAGTTGTGGCTCCCCTGCTCTCAAACACAGGCTCAATAGTCGTGTCTCATGTACTTGAAAGTGCCTTTTTTTTCAGTAGGCTGTACTGGAAATGAGGTGGGAAAGCCCAGTTGAAACATGGACATCTGAAATATTTGGCTTAGAGCTGATGCTGTCCTGCTGTGCTATAGTTGTAAAATCACTGCTTTAGGAGCAGCATCTGGCACATGAGTCATAGCACTAAAGTAACAAACCTAGGGAGGCAGTCTCATGATCTAATTGTAGATGTCTCCAATAGGCAATATTTGCCATTTCTTAGCTGTTTTGAGTATAACCTGTTTTATTCACTGTTGGCAAAAAGAATATTTGCATAATAGAATACAGACACATTTTGAGAATGATGTGGTTGTTCTTTTTTGTCTTCAAAATGATATGGTGTTTATTTGGGAACTCAGTGTTCTTTGTAATTGTTTTTTCTAGCCTACCAAAAAGTCAGGTTGAAAGTAAATGCTTAATTGAATGTATTGGTTTTTCTTTACTGATGCAAGATCTTTTTAAAGCAATGATACAAGTTTTGTTTTGAAATGTTGAAATATGCATTGTGCATGTGTGTGTGTGTGTGTATCTATCAGATACAAAGATCCATTAATCCATATTAGGCCAACTATATTGAGCAATATTTCTAGAGGATCTTTTTTTACATTGTCAGATTCTGCCATTTAGACTTTAATTAGAACAAAAATATTCTGTTTCTTCTGTTCTTAATCAAAACTAAAGCTAAAGATGGTTAATTATTTTTTCTGACTAAAATGGAATAGAGAATTATCAAAATTTATCAATATATATTTATAATTTTACATAGAAAACTTATTTACAAAAGATAGTTTTGATTTGGAATATAAAGTCTTTGTATATAAAGTTTATAAAAATAAAATGTTTTTGTATTTCTGTGGAAATTTAAAATATTTAGAATCAACATCTGATTTACTATATTTAAATATGTTAATTTAAATCCTGCTTCTTTTATAGGGATATATGGGGAAACCTTTGGGTACGAAGGTTATTTTCAAAGACTTGATGTCCTAAATGGATATAAATATTTAAGTACCTACGATGTTCTTGAAGATGCATATATGTGTGTGTGTAAGAGTTTGAGCACACACAGTATGTATATTCCTTGTCCTCCAAGGCTTAAATGTTTAGCTGTATTGACACGGTATTCATTTAAGATCAACCAGACAAGTTAACAACACAACAAATGACCCAACGCAATTTATAATTCTGAAAGGAAAATATAATCAAATGCTGTGGTTTCACAAGAGGGAAAGATCATTGATAGATGCAGTAAAACTTCATAAATAATTAATCCAAGTCCTGAAGGAGAAGGTGAATTTGGAGAGCTGGAGACAAATGGGAATACTTAAATTAGTTGACAGATAAGGGATAGGCAAATGCAGAGGGTAAGAATAAAGAAAGAGGGTGCTGTGTTTGGAGAGTAATTGTTTTAACAGCCATCAAGGGTGTGTATGTGCCAAGCACTGCTCTTTTAACTCTTAACAAAAATGGATACAGTTATTAACTCCATTTTGCTAAAGAGGAAGCTGAGAGGGAAGAGATTAAATTGCCTAAGGATATATGACCCCTCAGGGGTAAAGCTGGGTATCAAACCCAGGCAGGCTGACACCAGACACCTAACAGTTGTTCTGGACCTGTGCTGTCTCGTACTGTGCAGTGGAGCACTAGGAACATGTCTGGTCCCAGCTGAGATGTGCGCTGAGTGTAAAATACGTGTTGGATCTTGAAGACTTAGAGAACCAATGTGAAATAGCTCGTGAACAACTTAATAGTGATTACATATTGAAATGACGTTTGGGGCTATACATATTAAATAAAATATATTAAAGTTAACTTCACCTGTTTCTACTTTTTAAATATGGCTGCTAGTCAGTTTAGCAGGGCATGTGTGGCTTGTATTACATTTTTATTGGACCGTGCTGCTAAAGACTGCCCTCCAGTAAATGAAGAGGCTAATGAAGTGACAGAATAGAAATAAGGATGAGGGCAGGCAGAGGAAAACAGATTTTAGATCAGATTAGATTGGCATTGAAGTTTATCCTTGAAGCTAGTATTCTTCAGAGCGTCATCCATGGACAGCCTGCCTCACATTTTCAGGATGGGGTCAACCCTGAAACTTGAGTCATCCCTAATTCATTGTTTTAATCTCTTTGCAGAGATTTTAAGGTTCCCTAGAGAGGCCATGCTGCAGAAGAGACTCTAGCTCCAGTTTTGTAAAGGCAATGGATGTGGATGCCATTTTCTTAATATTCTGATCAGTGTTGTTGGGATACAGGCAGTTGATGACAGTGTCATTTAAAGGATTGCTTTCTAGAGATGAGGTGGTTACGACTTACTTATTTAATAAATGGGGGGATGGTAAATACTTAAAATTACCCCATAATTTATAGCCTAGCCTTAGACTGAAAAGCATGCTACTGGGCTCATTAGGTGAACTGGATGATTTGGTGGTTTGTGCGGTTTTGGGAATTCTACACTGGATCCTGATCACCCTAAAGAAGTTTATGTCTTGAGTGTCCATCCGTGGTAGTACATTTTGTTAAACTGACTTCAGTTCAGTTGCTCAGTAGTGTCCGACTCTTTGCATCCCCATGGACTGCAGCACGCCAGGCTTCCCTGTCCATCACCAGCTCCCGGAGCTTACTCAAATTCATGTCCATAGAGTTGGTGATGCCATCTAACCATCTCATCCTCTGTCGTCCCCTTCTCCTCCCGCCTTCAATCTTTCCCAGCATCAGGATCTTTTCAAATGCGTTACATCGGACTTACATCTTTTCAAATGAGTTTCAACTGACTTACATCTCAACACATACAAGAGTTAGGACTTTCAAATCACCCTGGCTTATAGAAGGTTTTGATCTATTTATTCTAACAGACCATCATCTTTTGATGTCTTATTTCTTCCTGTTATGTAGAAATTTATAGACCTTAAAGTTTTGTAGTAAATGTTCCTTACTGACATTAAATGGCCCAGTTCTCAAATGTAAAACACATTGCTCTTGTTATTCACAAATTTGATCAATAATCAATTAAAATATACTGATAATGACATGGATTGAAGAAGAGCATCCCTCATAGAAAAGTTACCAGAAGGAAAGACCACCTGAATAAAATTTTGTATATGAATGGCATCTTTATTAGACATTCAGCAGCTATTTTTTCAATATAAACTTCTTTTGAAGATTGTGCTTGACCTGCTTTCATATTTGAGGACATAAGAAATAACCTTGGTAAGGTACTACGATTCTGATACTTCAACAGTAGCTGTCAAATAGCAGCCTGCAAAACAGTATCAGATGAATTTTAACTGAAGTCAGGAGGCTACAAACTTTACATCACTGACACTGAGTAACAGTAGCCAGAAGGTAGTACCTTATTTACTGATGTTTCCATCTTTGGTTTTTTTTTTTATGTTTCTCATTTTTAAGTTGACTAAAATTTGGAGTCCATTTTCTTACATTATTATAAATAATACTGAGAATTCTAAACCAACCTTCAAAAATATCTTTAACCTCTCCAAGTAACAGTTCTGTTTTTCACCTTCACCTTCCTTTAACCTTTTTGTACCATGACCCCTTTTGGAAATGTATTCCTGTGACAGTGGGAGGTGCCTGATTAGTTTTTCTTTGCCTCCAGTTAATAGAAATTCCCCAGGCAGAGACATTGAGACATGGGTAAACCGTCATGAGCACCACTGTTTTGTAAAAAGAAGGTATTTCTCAAGAGTTTTTTTTCTTCCTGGAATGTTTTGAATTGTGCTTTATGGAGAGAACTGGGTCTCGGCAGGGGCTGATAATCAAAATTTCTGCTGTCTTCTGATTGAATGAGTCATTTGTGAATGGAGCTGGGTACTTTTTTACCAGTATGGAGGAGAAATAACACATTTTTTATAGTTTTCTTTTCAACAGCATTCAACAGAGGTTATGTGCACAGACTAAGCTCTTTGAAGGCTTATTTTGCTTTTGTATGTCCAGCACTTAGCACAGGGCCCAACACAGAAGAGATGCTGGGTTGTGTTTGTTGAATGCATGAATGAATACATGATTAGCTGGCCTTCATGAAGTACTTTAAATTCTGCATGCTTTTCCAGAGAGTGTGGTAATTTGATATTTCTATAGCAGTTTTAACATTGAATTGTGGACCTTAGAGCAATAAGCTTTACTACACATTTTGCTCTCTCGTACAAAAGACATTATCAGTCGGATGGCCTAGTTACCATCAGCCCATAAGAAGATAGTTGCTTTCTATGCAGTAGAAAAATGAGCAGACTAAAGGGATTGCCTAGCAAATTTAGATTGCCAAAGAGCAACTGTAGTTTTCCAAGTTACAAAAAAGAAATTTCCAAGGTTCAATATCACGGGAATATTTCCATGTTAATGTAATGAAATCTTGCTTTTGGTCTTACTTGTAAGCCCCACTGTTTCCTAATCTTACTCTTATTCACAGGCCATAGGAGTAAGTATGGGAGAATACTAGGCAGCGTGGGCTCTGAAACTCAGGCAGAACTGGATTCAAACCCCGCCCCTCCATTTAATCCTCTGGATTTTAGGCAAGTGATGTAAACTAGGCAATCTGCTTTTCTCTGTAAAAAGAGAGAGATAGGGGATCCTTGTGCTTATGTGAATTAATGTCAATAAAGCATTTAAGCATATAGAAATGCTGAAAACATGTTAGTTGTTGTTATGATAACCTCTGTCTGAATGGCTTTTTTTTTTTTGTCTCTTTGCCTTTGAAAAGTTTCTAGCCACTTAAAAAAAAAAATCTGTGGATCATTTTTAAAGTCTTTATTGAACTGGTTACAATATTTGGCCCCAAGGCACGTTGTCATCTTAGCTCCTTGAACAGGAATCATACCTGAAGCCCTGCATTAGAAAGCGAAGTCCTAACCACTGGATCACCAGCGAAGTCCCTCTAGCCACTTTTTATAAGATTTCATTTAAGATGACTCCTCCCTGTAGTTTTTGGTCTCTTTTACGGCCTCATCTGAGTTTCCATAGTAGTCAGTAGTCAGTTACAGCCATCACCATAACGATTACTTGTTTGTCTCTCTCCTACACTAGATCACAGATTCTTTAAAAAGAAAAGGAGTTCATATGTTTGTATTTTTCTCTGTTTCTACTACAGGATTTGGCACAGGGTATTTAACAGAACATTTGTTAAATTGTTCAATTGATGTGTGTATGGAAATCTTCTATTAGTTGTACAGTGTTAAATAAATGATTAGTATTATGTTATACCTAGCAGTGTGCTTGGCACATTATAAAGTAGCTATTTGGTGTTTAAGTACCAAAGACAGGGATATTGCCACAGAGCTAAGTGAGCAATGATTTCAAGTACCAGACTGTAACTTTTTTTTATCATCTAATATATAGTTGATTTTAGCAGCTTTTGGAACGTTGTAGATAAGTGGAAGTTCTTTTTGCTTCCATCCTCCTGTCAGCAGATAACATGTTCAGTCCCATCTTTTAGGTTGCTTCTTCCTCCAGAATTTTGAGGCTAATTGGTTTAAATACAATATTTTATTTATATTTTGTAGTATTTTAATAGCTAAATCCTGATGACTGGTATTAAGAACTTACTATGTTGGGAGAATGACATTGAAACATGTCTAATATCATATGTGAAACTAATTGCCAGTCCAGGTTCGATGCATGATACAGGATGCTCGGGGCTGGTGCACTGGGATGACCCAGAGGGATGGGATGGGGAGGGAGGTAGGAGTGGGGTTCAGGATGGGGAACACGTGTACACCCATGGCGGATTCATGTTGATGTATGGCAAAACCAATACAATATTGTAAAGTAATTAGCCTCCAATTAAAATAAATTTATATTAAAAAAGAACTTACTATGTATCAGGTACTGGGGACTTAGCATGCTGATGGCAATCCCACTAACCATAGGTACTGTCATTTTCTATGATGTTACGGTAAAAGAGCTAAAGCTTATGAATACGGGGTAACTGTTCTGGGTCACAGAGCTGATAAGGGCTGGATCCAGGATGAACCTAGGTAATCTGATTCTGGGGCTAAACTTATAATTAGACAACTATCTGCTCTTTTCACACTTAGGGAAACTTTGATTTGTTTTTTAATTTGATTTGAAGTCATACATATAGAGTATCTGGTGTTTGGTTCAGAATATTAATAGTTCCTTTAAAAATGATAGTTTTATTCATTCTCTTCTGATATGATATAAAATAAATTCAAAGATAATTATATAAAAATGTACTCATTAATTTGGGATTTTTTTTTTCATTTTTTAAAAAATTTGACTGTGCTGGGTCTTTGTTGCGGCACGTGGGCCTTCTCTACTTGCTGTGCGTGGGCTTAGTTACCCTGTAGCATGTGGGATCTTAGTTCCTTGACCAGGGATCAAACCCTCATCTCCTGCATTGGAAGACAGATTCTTAACCAGTGACTACCAGGGAAGCCCCCAGTTTGGGATTTTTAATTCCCCATTGCAGTGGTGGTTGGACATCTTATTTTAATCCAAGGCAGTGTTATCATGTATAAGAATTCCCAGAGTGTCAGGAAAAGGTGGAAAATAGTAGACCAATCTGGTTTCAAAATTGTTTTCTTAATCTTTGATACATTATCTTATTAAAACACTTTTAAAGATATCTGTGTGAAATTTTAGGTGTGTTTTTGGCCACTATGTACATTTAACTTGTCTAATATATGAAGTAACAGATACTTGTCATTTTAAGATTTTTTAAAAAGTCACCTTTGCAGTTTGATTTAAATGTGGGTAAACTTGATGTCCAATATCTTAAAATCCAACCAACTCGCACACTTTTACTATCACATAGTGGAAATCCGGGTCAGATGTTTCCTGAATATTATTACATATAGCAAAATCCTGACCTAGTATAGTATAGTTTACCGTTGTTTTCTTCCTTAATATGAGGTTGGTTCTATTATGTTTAGAGGAAATGTTTTTAAAATAACTTAAGCTCTATATTTTACGTAGTAAGCACTTTTCATCTTTTTCAAAACAGGTAAATCAAACTGGGAAGATGATGGTTGGGGAGCATGGGAAGAATCAGAACCCCAAGAACCTGTAAGTCTGCAAAAATATGCATGCTTTTTGATAGTGGCATTTTCCTTTTGTAATGATGGTGACATATTTCAGTGTTAGGTCAACATTTTAAAATCGTTATCAAGAACATTTTTTGCTTAATCAATAGTACTTAAGTAGATGCCTGTTCTTAAGGATTTAATGAAATTTTATAGCTCAGTCATTGGGCTCAGTGGAGAATAATTGTTTTAGGATTCTTTCTCCTTCATTGGTTATTCTTTCAGACTCTTGAATTTATTCATTCAACATAGATTTGTTAAGTGCCCACCATATTCTAGGTGTTGGGAGTATAGCATTGAGCAAGTAAACAGAGTCCCTGTGTGTAGTGTATTTTCACCTATAGATAATAGAAAATCTAACCTACACTGGCTTAAATAAGAGGGATACTTATTAGCTCACATAAAAGGAAGTCAGAGATACTATGTATTCCCAGATGGGTTGACGAGGCAATTCAACTATGTCATCAAAGACTCACGTTCTATTCTGCATACACCATGTTGACTTCATCCTAAAGCTTGTTGCTCTCACAGGTGTGGTGGGGCAACTTGTTTTTTCATTCCTGCCCAGAGAGAGAAAAAGGCTGGGGCTTTTCATAGCTTTCTTCCTTGCCTTTAATCTCCTTGGCTCATTTCTGAACTAGCTACTAGCAAGGTATATGAGATTTTCGTCAGTCAATCATATCAGTCATTCCTGAAGTTGGAGGATAGAGGGTCAGCTTTTCCTGAGGCCCATGGCTGCACAGGGGAGGAGTTGATACCTGAACAAAATCAGGGTTTAGTTTTTTTTTGTTTTTTTGTTTTTTTAAGAAAGAGAAATGAACCTATATACTGGATAGGTCTTATCATCCCTGTGCCCAGCTGGCGAGAGAGGGGAAAAAATTTCTTTTTAAGGTACATGAAAAATATCAAATGGTGGTAGTAGAGAATGCAAATGGTGATGTAACAACTGTAGATTGGGTGGCCTGGGAAGGTGTTTAGGAGGATGTGACTTTAAGCTGAGGTTTGAAAGATGGCGGGGAATTGGCGAAGTATAGGTCTGGCAAAGAGCATCGCAGGCCAGGGCAACAGCTCATGCAAAGGCCCTGTGGCAGGATGGGCTTGGTATTAGAAGGAAGGTAGAGAAGGCCAGTGGGGCTTGGCAGGACTGAGGTGGCTACAAGAGGGGATTAGAGAAGCAAACCAGCCTGATTAAAGACTTCATGAATTTGAAGTTTATTCTAAATGCAATAGGAAACCACATTGATCTGATTCCTTATTGTTCATCTTGCTGCTGTTTAGAATAGATTGAAGTAGGGAGCAAAAGTGGAAGCAAGGAAAACCAATTAGGAGGCTGCTAGAGGAGTTTAGTTGAGAAATGATGGTGACTTGCATTAAGATAGAGAAAATGAGAAATTGGTAGATTCAGGATGAGTTTGAGAGATAATGCTAAGAAATTCCTATGAATTGGCTGTGAGGTATGAGGGGGGAAGGAAGAACCTAGATTTAATTTCTTTAATCTGGGGCATGGTGTATAGTAGATAAAGTATAACAAGATGTTGCTGCTCCCTAAAGCTGAGTAATAGGTACCATTCTCTTTATTTTTGTCAATCTTTGAAACTGTCCATAATAAAAGGTCTTTGAAAATCCTTCCAGATATTTGGCTTGAGCTACTGAATGCATGGTGTATCACTTACCTTGTTGGGAAAGACAAAAAGAATAGATGTGGAGGAGAAATGAGAGAGCATCATGTTGTGAGCAGCAGAGCATGTAAATGTCATATAGAGTTGTAGCAAAGCTCCAAGGGGAGATGCAGAACAGGGAACCATTTCAGAGGACCTCAAGGAGGATTGGGATGCGGTGCAGCTCAAGGAACTTAGTTATCCCATCACCTCCGCAAACACCACCTTGTCCCTTTCTGCTCTAGTCCTGTGTCAACAGGGAGACTCAGTTATACTGTCTCTGCATTTGCTAATAAGACTGACTTACTCATAACTTAGACTCTAGATTGTCTTCAATTCTTTCTCCTTTTCATTTCACCCTCAGAGCTCATATGAGGATTTTACTGAGTCTGTTCTTCAGCATCCAGTGTAGGATATTTGGGTGGGGGGGTGCAGTGCGTAGATTTATGTGAGGTCAGGGACTTCCCTGGTGGTCCAGTGGTTAGGACTTCTTGCTTCTGCTGCAGAGGGTATGGGTTCTATCCTGATCTGGGAACTAAGATCCCGTATGCCACATGGTGTGGCAAAAAAAAAAGAGGAAAACTACAGAAAAATAAGCTGGTGCTGAGTTTTGGTGCCTATTTAGAGGCCCAGAGGCCCTCCCTCATCTTAAAGAGTTTACTGGTCCATTTGGAATGGATTTTTACTTGTGAATGACGCAGTTGGGGATTTGTGTGCAAGGCTAGTTCTCCTTACAAAGATCTGCTACATCTTCCCTGATAATATTACTGGGGTGGGTTCACTGATTGTGTGTCATAGACCCGCTTTTTGGTTTTGCCTTCCTTAAGCTCACAGGTTCTCATGGCGTATAAGCCAACATAGGAGAAAATGGGACTTGCTGGTGGCTCAGACAGTAAAGAATCCACCTGCAATGTGGAAGACCTGGGTTCTATCCCTGCGCCAGGAAGATCCCTTGGAGAAGGAAATGGCAACCCACTCCAGTATTCTTGCCTGGGGAATTCCATGGACAGAGGAGCCTGGTGGGCTGCAGTCCATGGGATCACTACAGGCTGGGGTCAGAGAAGTAGGCAGGCCTGGTAAGTCTTTGTGAATTTGAAGTTTATTCTACCTGTGATCAGAAACCACACTAATTTCTGGTTTTTGAAGCTCACCTTGGCTGCTCTGTGTGATAGGTTACCTCCCATGCTCATAAAGGTCATGGGTTGTTTATTGTTCAGTACTTCATTTTGATGTTGCACCTTCCCAGCTGATCCTGGTGACATGGACAATGACAGCCTAGTTAGACTGTGTGAGTGTTACCAACCTCCTTTGAATCTGACATGTAAGTATGTTGTCTTCTCTTTATTGGGAAGGTGATCCTAAATCTAGGGATGACATAGCTTAACTGTTTCAGTTAAAAGCCAAAATATGCTTCTACTCCTTCTGAAAACACATGAAATTACTCACATGTGAGCACGGCTTGATTCACATAAAAGTTGAGTATTCACAAGTGACCCTTGGGAACGAGGGTGGCTTTTTCTCTTTGTCTTGATGGATTTGCTCACACTGTGGACTTGAAATGCAGCAAGTAAGGCAGTATAGTTAGGCCTTGTTGACAACAGTTTGGGGGTACCAGTCATTCCTGTTTGAACCCTTTGCCCTGTCATGGTCTCATATATATGGTGAGGGAGAAGGTATTTGGATGACAACAAAAGTGGGCTAGAACACTAAGGCAGTTATTCAGATGTTCAAGTCATCCTGCAGTGTTTAAGAGAGCTTCTTTGAATTTGGATCCAGTCTTCAAAACAAGACAACATGGCACTGTGGCCAGGGAAAAGGATGTGACCTCTGCCTGACACAGCAGCAGCATCTAGAACTTTCTCTGTGTAGCATCATTATGAAGTTCTGTTGAGAAAAATTTTATAACCAGGACTATTAGTAATTTTACTCAGCTGAAGCAAGAGACTTCTGTTACTTCTGCTACCATCTACAGTGATTAACAACTCCAAAGGCACAGCCAGCTCCAGGGGCCTAGCAAGAATCAAGAGTGCATTTTGTCGAATGTGTGAAATGCAGAAGTGGCACGCTATAGTCAGGGTAGTAGGTGTAACCACCTAGTTGGAATGGAGAGGGAACTTCCTACCCTCTCTTGTCGTGTACAGACAGCAAACCCAAACCCTGCCTTCCATGAGTCCCTTGAAAGTTCTTGTTCACATTCAAGATGAGTGAAGTGAAAGTCACTCAGTCATGGTCTGATTCTTTGCGACCCCATGAACTACACAGTCCATGGAATTCTCTGGGCCAGAATACTGGAGTGGGTAGCCTTTCCCTTCTCCAGGGGATCTTCCCAACCCAGGGATCGAACCCAGGTGTCCCACATTGCAGGCGGATTCTTTACCAGCTGAGCCATAAGGGAAGCCCAAGAATACTGGAGTGGGTAGCCTCTCCCTTCTCCAGGGGATGTTCCCGACCCAGAAATCAAACTGGGGTCTCCTGCATTGCAGGCAGACCTGAGCTATCAGGGAAGCCCTTAAAGATGAGAGAGACCACTTCTTCCAATCCTTAAAGATGAGAGAGAACAGGATTGAAGAAGTGGAGTGGCTTTAAGTCAGGGTGCTGTCACTATCAAAACAATGAGAGGCTTCTCCACCAATTGCCATTGGCAGTTACTGTGACTAGCAGAGTAATGAAAGTAGGCTTTCATTCTTGTTTAGTCTGACATTAAGAGACGAGTCGTGTTCTGGTCTTCAGGAGGCTGCAGTGGTGTGTCCGTGAACCACAGAGAAGGGTACCTAAGAGTAAAGTATGGCAGCCTCTGCCACTGACTGCCGACCTGAAGGCCAGCTCACTGCTATTGAGTCCAGCAAAAGAGCTATAAAAAGTCAGAGTGCTTTTAATCTCCAGGAGACTGTCAACTCTTTGATAGTAGTTTATTTTTATGGCAGAAGGGAGTAAAAAGCTTTTGTAATCAGAGAGATTTAGTACCAGGGGTCTGGATAAGGCTTTGCTAAAGAAAGAGAAAGCCTCTTTAATTTTGCTTCTGGGGTGTCAAGTAGAACGAGGACTCAGTGAAGAAAGCATAATCTAGTATCTATTATCATCAATAGCCAGCCGCGTCCAAGAAGGCATTCATCTGTATGGCAGGCTTTGGAACTTTAAGCATGACTTCCATTATAGAAAAGGACAAATGTCCTTCTCCTGTAGATATTTCATGCCTTTGTTAGTCTCTTTGGCTGCCATAACAGAATACTGCAGACTGGGTGGCTTAAACAACAGAAATTCATTTTCTCACAGTCCCAGAGGCTGGAATCCCAAGGGCAGGGTGCCATCCGGGTTGGTTTCTGATGAGACTCTTCTTCCTGGCTTGCAGGCGGCTGCGTCCTTACCTGGCCTTTCCTCTGTGTGTGAAGACAGAGAGTGGGTTCTGGTGTTTCTTCCTCTTATAAGGATACCAATGTAACAGGTTGGGGCTGTGCCCTTAAGACTTTATTTCACCCTAATTGCCTCATTAAAGGCCCATCTTCAGATAGTCACGTTGAGGGTTAGAGCTTGTGAATTTGGGGGTGGGATACAAATCAGTCCTAACAGTGCCCCAAATAACAGATCCATATCAGGTGTAACTTTTATGTCTAGAAGTGCATTGAATAAGGTTAAGAAGTTCCTCCTCGCCCGTGAGTAAGTACACTAAAAGATTGAAAGACAAACAGAATAGGTTTTCAGGATGGAAGAAAAGGCTAAACAAAGATCTTTCCCCGTATTGAATTCTAAGTTGGCATCATGACAGATAGTACCTGACTGGGGTAAATGGGGAAAGAAGATATTGTACTGTAATACCTATCACTTAATGATGTATGACAGATAATAAATTGTATTTTTTACAGTGTTATAATGGGCTTCCCTGGTGGCTCAGATGGTAAAGAACCCACCTGCAATGTGGGAGACTTGGGTTCGATCCCTCGGTTGGGAAGATCCCCTGGAGGATGGCAATCCACTCCAGTATTCTTGCCTGGAGAATCCCCATGGACAGAGGAGCCTGGCGGGTTACGGTCCATGGGGTTGCAGAGTTGGACACGACTGAGCAACTATGCACAGCACAGCACAAGGGCTTTTAGTTGGGGTATAGTTTTCTCTTTGGGAAGGAGGTGATACTTTGCTGAGCCTCATGCTGTAATGGGAATTGAGCTTCCCAGGTGGTGCTAGTGGTAAAGAACCCACCTGCCAGTGCAGGAGATACAAGAGACACGAGTTCGATCCCTGGGTCAAGAAGATCCCCTGGAGAAGGAAATGGCAACCTACTTCAGTATTCTTGCCTGGAAAATCCTATGGACAGAGAAGCCTGGCAAACTACAGTCCATGGGGTCACACAGAGTCAGATATGACTGAAGCTACATATAATGCATGCAAGGGCTTTTAGTTGGGGTGTAATTTTTTGCTTTGGGAGTAAGGTGCTATTTTGCTCAGCCTCATGCTATAAAGAGAGTTGAGGCAGTGGGAAGAAACTTGCCAGATTAATTTAATTTTAACTAGCAAGGCAGATTGAATGAGCTTTCTTTCATTAAAACCAAAGGGTTGGAAGTACAGAATCAAGGATTAGCTTGACAGCAGTTTCTGGAACAGGAACACAAAAAGTCTTGGGTTAAGGTCCTCAGTTAAGGTAGGCAGCATGGGAAATTTCCATTCAAAAAGACACTCTAGGACTTTGTTCCATCTGTTTTACAGAAGGTGATAGCATGCCGTTTACAGAGGCACTACTGATTTCACACATTAATGGGAATATAAGCATGCTGGCCAGATAGAGGCCCCAGAGGAGACAGCACGACCTGATTAGAGATTCTTAGAGCATTAGTGAAAGTGTTAGTTGCTCAGTCCTGCCGGACTCTTTGTGACTGCATGGATTGTAGCCCGCTCCTCTGTCCATGGGCTTCTCCAGACAAGAATACTGGAGTGGGCTGCTATTCCCTTCTCCAGGAAATCTTCCCAACCCAGACCTCCCACATTGGAGGCAGATTCTTTATCATCTCAGGCAATAATCTGGGGTAATGCTGGAAAATATCTTGCCTTATTTTAGTGCCAGTGGACTCTGGTGCCATCTGGCACAGAAGAGCCATAAGCACGGGCTGGGCCAGAGGCAGGAGAGCACCCACAGGATGCTGCGGGTGCGCCCCAGGCTCTCCTGTGAGGGGTGTGGTCGCAGAGGGTCTCTTTCCTAAGGTGGGCCTCATCAGGACTTTGGACTATTAGAAACACTTTTGTTTCCCAGTGTCCTTCCTCTCCACATTAACACGAAGCTGGGTTTAGCCTAGTGCTTCTCAACTGGGGGTGATTTCGCCACTGAGGGGACATTTGGCAATGTCTCGAGACACTTTGGCTTGTCATAGCTTGGGGGGAGGTGCTAACTGGAGGGATGCTGTGAGGTGTCTTACAGGGCACAGGGCATCCTCCAAAACTGGATTGGCCACCCAAAATGTTAGTCATGCTGGAGTTCAGGAATAGAAATCATGGAAAGCCCGTGGTTTTTTGTGTAACTGTCTCAGCCTTTCTTCCCACCTTTACCCCCTTTTGTTCTCTAAAATTTCTTGGCCTCGTTTGGGGGCTTCTAAGCTTTTGGTCTTGTAAATCAACCATACCTCAATATAAAAAATAAAGTTATTTAATTTTTTTTTAAAAAGGAGGGGGGAATAAACCCTTTTTATCTTTATGGCCATGAGTTTGGTTTTAGTAGATTCCGGTGGAGTGGTTTGCTCGTATGAAAAGTGCAGCTAAAGAACTGTTCACCAGCAAACAGTGTAAGCTGTTCCTGGGTCTTAGGCCACAGACCAACCAACAGTCCAGGCTCAGTCTTAGTGGCAATATTAATGCCTAAATATTTAAGAGCAACCTATTTTTAGTCTCCATATTTAGTCTCCATATTTTAGTCACCACTTTTCCTTGCTCTCGACAGGTGTTCATTTTAGTTCAAATCTGGACTCCTCAGGCATTCCTGCAGGCTAGATTCTGGGAGTTGGTTTTACATAGTGATGGCCCTCTGGTCTTCTGGCAGGGAGAGAGGGACAGCGACTGAGTATGAGGAGTCAGGGCGGGGATCTAGGGACCTGCCTCTGCCTAAGCACTTTTTCAACCAACACTTCTGACTTTAGCCACTCTTTGCTCTCCCTTCCACAGGGAGCTGGCACCAATTCCTAAGCCTGTTGGCAGTTTTGCAGTGCAACTGGAGTTGCTTCTCAGCTTTCCCCGGCATCACTTTAGTGGGAGTTAGTTTTCTAAGGACTGTAAAATCAGTTACCTCCTGTCCATCTGCTTTCTAGTTCTCAAATTTTAGTGATTTTTCTCCTCTTGTTCTTTTTGCCCATACTTGAAGCAAACTCTTTTCCTGCTGGTTTTAGTGGGGTTGAGAGTGCTGGGGAAAGTGAGAGTAAAATTGATACATTTAGTTCTCTTTATGTCAAGGTCCATATAGATTTCATTTTTACATACTGTTCTAAGTCTTGCCTTTTCCATTTAGTGTAATGTGGAGGTTTTTCTGTGTCTCCATATTTAAATCATCTAGTTCTTTTAAAGTAGTACTATTTCATTGTCTAGATGTATTGTGATTGATTCAGGCACACCCCTATTGAGAGACATTTTATTATTTTCTTGTTCTTTTCTGTCACAGGCAGTGCTGTAATCATCTTTACATCTACTGTGCCTCTTTGGTTACACGTGTGTGCAGTATGATGACTGAAAGTCAGACTGCCGGAATTTCTATCCTGTCTTTGCCACTCAGTGACTGTAGAACCTTGGAAAAGTTCTATAACTTCTCTCAGTCCAGTTGCTGCTGCTAAGTCGCTTCAGTCGTGTCCGACTCTGTGCGACCCCATAGACGGCAGCCCACCAGGCTCCCCCATCCCTGGAATTCTCCAGGGAAGGACACTGGAGTGGGTTGCCATTGCCTTCTCCAATGCATGAAAGTGAAAAGTGAAAGTGAAGTCGCTCAGTCGTGCCTGACTCTTAGCGACCCCATGGACTGCAGCCTACCAGGCTCCTCCATCCATGGGATTTTCCAGGCAAGAGTACTGGAGTGGGGTGCCATTGCCTTCTCCAGTTACCTCATTCCTAAAGTGGGACTAATAGGATTATTAGTCATAGGATTAAAATTATAGGATTATTAGGAGGATGAAATGAGAAGTGCTTAAAATAGTACCTGGAACATACACAGTATGTGCCTCAGTAAATGTTACCCATTCTTATTCTTCCTTTAGAATAAATTCCTAAAAGGTATACATGTTGTTGTTGTTTTAGTTATTACTAAGTCATGTCTGACTCTTTTGCCATCCCATGGTCTGTAGCTCGCCAGTTTCCATCCAAGGGATTTCCCAGGTAAGAATTCTGGAGTGGGTTGCCATTTCCTTCTCTAGTTGACCTTCCTGACCCAGAAATGGAACCCATGTCTCCTGCATTGGCAGGCGGATTCTTTACCATTGAGCCACCAGGGAATCCCGAAAAGGTATACATGTCTATTTCAAATTTGAATAGAAATTGCCAAATGGTGCTTCTAAAAGCCTGCCTCAGCATATATTCCAAACATAGTGAGACTGTCTTCCTTCCCTCTCTGTGTCACAGAAATGAAAACATCTCTGAGCTAATTGCTTTCCATCATTGTACGCTATTTATTTTGTAAAAAGTGAAATATTTCTCTGTATGCCTATTTTTATCAATCCTGGGAAACTCAAGACAATGAGAGATGGATGTGTTTTCTTACTGCGGTACTTTTCAAAATCATTGGCCCCTAGTAGATTATCAAACTATATACTTTGCAAAATCAGAATGATGTGAAATGCTATTTCAGTGTTTTAATTTTATTTTTAAATTTATGAGTGAGGTTGGTCATCTTTTTACTCAGATATTTTTGGGGGAATGTGTACTGTTGTGTCTGTGTGTGTGTGTGCCTAGAGAATCCCGGAGACGGGGGAGCCTCGTGGCCTGCCATCTATGGGGTCGCACAGAGTCGGACATGACTGAAGCAACTTAGCAGCAGCAGCAGCAGTACTGGTGTGTGTGTGTGTGTGTGAACACTAATAGTGGTTTAAGGTCCATAGCATAGTTTAACTGTCAGATCTGTTCTTATTTATGTTGGGTGCTGATTATTTCTTGTTTATTGAGTCTTATTTGTCCAACTAGATAGTAAAGATTTTGAGCAATAATTGTTTAGTACTTTCTTATATCCCAGGAAGCACATCGATTTTAGTATTAAGTGTTGTCTCAAAAATAAAGAAGTTTGATTTTTTTTTTTTTTAGAAGTTTGATTTTTATGTTTGGTGTTTTGTTGTAATTATTTGTGAAGTGAATTTTTTGTGAGTAATGAATTTGTTTTGTAAAAATGAAGTTTATAGAAAATTCAGGTAGGGAAAAAAATATAAAGAATAAGATAGTCAACTTTCTGACATCTAAGAATAGTCATCATTACTAACTTTAAGAAGCTGTAATTGTGGGCATATTTGGCTGAGTGGTTGGATGAATGGGCAAACAGATAATTCTCTAAAAATGGGATCATATATATTCAATTTAAAATAATAGCAGAATTAATCCTACTGTAATTGACAGTTGAAATAAAACTGGAAAGGTTACTGAATGATCGTTAAGTTACTCTAAGGTTAGAAAGAGAAATAATTTTAAAAACTGAAAGATTGAAGTCAGAGGTTTTTGTGACTGTGTTTGTAAATTTTTTTCCTTTGTTTTATCTGTAATGAAATTTGTAACCAACTTTATAGCTCTTGCCTTGCCTCATTTTAATATTGACAAGACCTTAATTTAAGATGTTTGATTTGAGAATTTTAGTCTGTGATCTGGAAAATGGCCAAGACCAATACTTTTCATGCTGTGTTAGAGAAAGCTCTAAGGTTCTGCAGAGATGCTTCCTCATTTCTGATTTTATCTATTTCATATGTTAAAATACTGTATAAAATTTTGTTTGGGAATAAGAAAGTCCTGCAACCTAAAAAAAAAGTTTGAGAAGCATTGGGTAGTACATATGCTAATAGGAAACTAGAAAAAAAAGACAACTTATATAGCATTGTTATTTACTTCTTTGTGTTTCAAAATTGCCAAGCACTTACATCTCTTGGTTTAGAAAGTGTAGTTCAGTTCAGTTCAGTCGCTCAGTTGTGTCCAACTCTTTGCGACCCCATGAACCGCAGCACGCCAGGCCTCCCTGTCCATCACCAACTCCGGGAGTTTACCCAGACTCATGTCCACTGAGTCGGTGATGCCATCCAGCCATCTCATCCTCTGTCGTCCGCTTCTCCTCCTACCTTCAATCTTTCCCAACATCAGGGTCTTTTCAAATGAGTCAGCTCTTCACATCAGGTGGCCAAAATATTGGAGCTTCAGCTTCAACATCAGTCAGAAAGTGTAGCTGACTAGTTTATGCCCATGAATTAGGAAGTGAAATACTGAGAATTCACGCTGACTGTGCTGACAGTCCCTTATTTGTACTGGATTCTGTCGGCACCACTGTCACGTGTGCGTGTCTGTGACAGCACAGTGACAGTGACAGTGAAAACTGCACATGATGGACTTATTAACTAAAGTTGAAGGCCTTGAAAAATTACTCTGGGCCGGGGCTCTCTAGTCATCACAGTGGTTGATGCACCACAAAACATGTGCCACTCTTCAGAGTGATATTTACCAGCCCCTGTGGTGGCCAGCTATAATGAAAGGTTGGTTAAATTACTACATTTTCCCATCTGCTGCCTTGTGAAAGACTAATCGTTTGATGAATTTGTGCGATTAACATCAAAAGAAATAAAAATTTAAATTACATATTTGTTACAGTCCTAGTGTTTAGAATGGATTCCCTTTCATAATCCACATTGATGGCTTCCATATTTGTGCAGATTAAGAAAATATTTTACTAATCTCAAGGCAAAGAAAAAACTTTGAAGTTTAGGATATGCTAAAAGAAAATTATACATTCTCTTTTCTCACCCCTAAGCAGGAGCTGTGTTTTATAGCTAATGGGTGAATTAATGTTAACTTTAGTATCTGAGTGCATGCTGAGTTTTGTGGAAAGCCAAGGTATTCCTTGATGGTGCTGTTTTGTTTTTTTAAATATCATGCCTCACTAGGGAAATTAAGTACTTTATCACATGATCACATTATTTTAGAATCATTACCTTCAAGGGAGCATTGTTCCTAGCCATAGGCCCCATATTCGTGTGGGAGGTTTTCAGAAAAATCTTAATTGGTAGCAGATGCCCTTATGGTACAAAACAGTATGAGCTTGCATCTTACCAGCCAGCAAATGTGTGTTGGCACATTCTTACGAGACCTTGACAGCCCACTTTCCTCCCTTTACTTTTTTAATCATCGAGGGGCCCTCATCTTTCAGTTAGAAGACTAGAGCTCCTTGTCACCCCCTTCATTCTGAACACAGAGCAGAGCGGAATTGAAGGGGCTGTGACTGTTTTGCTTCTAGGGCGCAGCTTCTCAGGGCAGTGCAGCATGGAAACAGCACAGGGGGTTGTCCAGGCAGTTGCACCCCAGGGCCTTCGTTCACATGCCTGCGTCCAAATCCCCGCTCCCTCTGTGTGATGTAGGGAAGGAGAGGAGTAATGGAACCTTCTTGGAGAGCAACAGTGAGAATTAAGTACGATTTATGTGTAAAGTATTGAACACAGCGTCTGGCACTTAGTGTTTGGCAGATGTTCCTGTTGTACATCATCCAGGTCACTGATGTCAGCCCTGTGTCATTCCTGTTGAGTTAGGTGGCCAAACCCAAACACACATCTGGGGCAAACACTTCCTCTGATGGAATCACTGTCTTCTGCTTAGGGTGGCGCCAAAGGATTCCTGTATCGTGAGAGGAGATTTCACGTGACTGGCCTCATTCCTGCCACGTTACTCGGGTGTGAGTAGCAGGCATTCTAGGACAGTGAACAGTGTAGGACTTCTACTTCCCGTCCTTTTGTTCTTTGCCTGCCTTTGTGTACAGCATATTAGTTGTTGATTCAGATGTAGCAAGGGATTTCTTTTTCTTTTTGAGGATTTATTGAAAGACATTTGATTTATAGGAGTACTTAGCCCACCTCCACTCCCAGTTGTTTTCAGTTCTTCCATTTGCTTTATCATTTTCTGATAAAAATTCACACTGCATGGGGCAAAATAGCTAAGCCTGTGGAGAAATAACACATTTTAGCTCTGTTTATAATTTTAAAGATAATACTTGTTTTTAGTTGTGTCCTTAAAAGGCTTTTTATTTTGTCAAATCTGATACATTGAATATTGTATCTTCAGAATTAAATGTGACCAGGAACTTGTAGTTGCTCCTACCCCGCCCCAGTGTGGCTGTGGATCAAAAGAGCTATCGAACTTGTGTTAAGAGCACACACCATTGGATTTCATGACAAGCTAGCATCATTCCCAAGCAGCAAGACTAAAGCTTTAAATCTAGAATTTTATAACATGTCAAATCCTAATGATAATATGATATCTTAATATAATGTAACCTAATATAGTACAAGCCCTAGGGAAGGAAATGGCAATGTATTCCAGTATTCTTGCCTGGGAAGTCCCATGACAGAAGAGCCTGGAAGGCTATAGTCTGTGAAGTTGCAAAAGAGTTGGAGGTGACTTAACCACAACAACAAGGAATAGCATACCTTATTTCATTGTGCTTTGCAGATATAGTGGTTTATTTTTCTTGTTAACAAATTGAAGGTTTGTGGTAACCTTGCATCAAACAAGTGATTGATGCCACTTTCCAACAACATTTGTTCACTTCCTGTTTCTTTGTCACAATTTTCTAATTCTTGAAATATTTCAGATCCTCTACTGGTAAAATGATTATGATTTGCTGAAGGCTAAGATGATGGTTAGCATTTTTTATCAATAAATATTTTTAAATTACAGAGTGTACATTTTTTAGACATAATGCTATTATGCATTTAATAGACCACAGGATAGTATATATAAACATAACTTCTATATGTGCTGGGAAATCAAAAAATTCATGTGACCCACTTTGTTGTGGTGTTTGCTTTATTGTGGAGGTCTGTAGCTGAACCCACAGTATCTTTGACCTCTGCCTATATAAGATAGTCATGTGAGTGTTGTATAACTTAATTTTGGTATATGGAACTCCCACTTGTACTCATTCAGTTTTGCCATGATAGACTAGGAAGATCTGCTTTTAGTCCCACAGTCACAGGAAAGATGGAGAGTTGGAGAGTGAAGAGTGATGGAAGGTATTGGTTTTTGCCATCTTCTCACCCCTCCCCCACCAGCCCTCATCATCAATAGATGAAATGGGAATGCTGATCCATGTGGTTTCATATTAGTAAAAATGTACATGATTGAGATGGCTCAGCAAGGGTGGGGATGTAACCAGTCATTGTGGAGTAGTTTCTCTGAATTTGCTTCTCAGTGATATCTACTTCTTCTGCTTTCATCTTGGTTAATTCTTACAGGGCAGAACTCATGTTTGTGCTGAAATACCTTATAGTCCACTTGCTGGACATGGTGGCAGACAAAGCTTGATTATAATTTGACACTGAATTCTAAACCCAATAGAGAGAGTAGTTCTTAGTGTGTTTACTTGTACCTACATGGATATTGTACCTACATGGATCAGATCAGATCAGATCAAATCAGTCGCTCAGTCGTGTCCGACTCTTTGCGATTCTTTGCATGGGTACATCAGCCATAATCTTAAAATGTTAAATCATAAAATTACTTAAGGAAAAATATTACTAAAGATACTATTATTCCTTATGGATACATTACTTAGCATACTAGTCTTGAATCAATTGCTCACTGTTATATAGTTTCATGTGTAAGAATAAATACTAGGTAATTCGGGTATCTTTGTGAATATAAATAAGGAGGAATTGGAAAGCTGTTATTCACTCATGTTTGCGGTTGTGCAGTGAGCGGAGTAGAGGAGTCATAGAAAGTATCGAAGACGTCTAGTCTAGGGTTAGAGAAATGCAATCACAGAAGAAACATCAGAGAATAGTAAGACTTTTCATGGCAATAAATCCGAAGGATGGTAAAGTCAGAGGAGAATGAGATTGCAATAGGAACTGGCATGTGAGATGGACAGATAGAAAAGAGGAAAGAATCTTTCTAAAGGAAGAACTCAGAGCAGTGCCTCAAGAATGTGCTGACTCCCATGTTCAAATATGGTTCCTCACAGCTCTAAATCAGTTTGCAGAACCACAGGAAGAGTAGCCTGGTATATTGTTGTTGTGTCATTGCTAAGTTGTGTCCAGACTGTTTGTGACCCTGTGGACTATAGCCAGCCAGTCTCCTCTGTTCCTGGGATTTCCCAGGCTAGAATTCTGGAGCAGGTTGCCATTCTTCTCTGAGGGATCTTCCCGACCCAGGAGTCAAACCTGCATCTCCTGCATTGGCAGTTGAATTCTTTACCTCTTAGCCACCAGGGAAGCCCAGTCTGCTATATAGCGATAAGGAATAGGGCAGTTCTTTTAGAGAACACACTTTTCATTGACTGAGACTGGAGTCAAATCCTGCTGCTAAGTCGCTTCAGTTGTGTCCGACTCTGTGCGGCCCCACAGACAGCAGCCCGCCAGGCTCCCCCATCCTTGGGATTCTCCAGGAAAGAACACTGGAGTGGGTTGCCATTTCCTTCTCCAATGCATCAAAGTGAAAAGTGAAAGTGAAGTTGCTCAGTCGTGTCTGACTCTTCGCAACCCCATGGACTGCAGCCTACCAGGCTCCTCCGTCCATGGGATTTTCCAGGCAAGAGTACTGGAGTGGGTGCCATTTCCTTCTCCGGGCGTCAGATCCTAAGGCTTCTTAAAGACCTGTTGCAGTCACCCACCAAGATGAGAGTGGTTGTCCTCTGGCCTCAGATGCTGATTGTGTGGCAGGGAGTACATATTTTTAACCATCCCAAGACTTTTATCTTTATTGTAGAATGAGGTGTGGGCCAGTTAGTCTTTAAATGCCTTCCATCTTTGAATTTCTTAAACTCTTTGTCTTTTGGGCAAATGTAAACACAGCTCTCATCCTTACTAGTGACAGTATTTTGAAAACAGGATAAAAACAGGAATAATACTCTTTGTTGAAAAGTAATTTTTACAAACTTTTTGGAGTTTACTGTTTGAACAAAATTTTGGAAGTATGATAAAAGGAAGGAACCCATTTGTATAGATGTTCTATTATTTAAAAAAAATTTTTTTTATAGAGCTTGCCAAAAGTAGAGCTGTATTATCCCTATTCTGGAACATTGTTTGGATTTCTTTTCTATTACAATGAGATGGAAATTTTATAGAGCAGTCAAAGAGTTTAGATACTCTTAATTTCTTATCAAACAGAACACTTAAATAATAACCCTGTATCGCTCTCCCTGCTTTGATTCTTCTTTCTGAAGGATGTTTTCCCTTGAAAACTCCTGAACGTCAGTTAGTGTAATTGGATCTCATTGAAGTAGAGGAAACCATAGGGCAGTGATGCCCTCAGTGGCCAAGGCGCTGTGAGGAGTCCTGGGTGCGTGCCGGCCAAACAGAGACCGTGCACTCGGGTGGAGATTGTGGGTCAGGGGAGAAGTGAATTACAACTCAACTTTTACCTTATAACTTTCACTTTTTAGGGAATAATTTTCTCCCTGGCTTATATGTAGAAAAATACACATTAAAAACAACAGACTAGATAACAAAAGTCCTAAAAATTGTAGCTTTACTAAAATAAGGGATCGTGCCAGTATGACTCTTCTCCCTATCTTTTGGGAGTGAGTGCAACCTCTTTAGCGTACCTTGCAGAAGAAAGAGGAATATGGTTGATTCCTCAGTGTTCCATTGAGAAGGAAAAATAATTCGATGGCTATTCCAGAGGTTTCAGACTTACTTGGAGATTTTCCTAAGGGTTTCTTATAATCCGTATTTTATTTCTGTTTTAAACATTTCTTTGATAGTATCACAGCAAGAAATATTTATCTTTCCTAGAAATACTGCCATAATATTTCTGATTAGGATGATTTTCTGTTTTTAAAATCCTTTAAATTTCATTGTACTAGCAATATATTCTTATTGTTTGTGGTAGTCACGCAATCATGTCTTTTTGCGACCCCATGGACTATAGCCCACAAGGCTCCTCTCTCCACAGAATTCTCCAGGCAAGAATACTGGAGTGGGTTGCCCATCCCTTCTCCAGGAGATCTTCCCAACCCAGGGGTAGAACCGAGGTCTCCCACATTGCAGGGGGATTCTTTACCATCTGAGCTACCAGAGAAGTCCTAAAAGCTTTAAAAACCATAATTTTTTTTTTTTTTTTTAATGACAGCATTCTGCATCTCTTCCCCCCCTCTTCCCTCTCATCTTGGTTAATTCAATCCAAAAGCTGTCGGGTAGGATTGAGTAAGGTGGAAGATCAAATGACATAAAACCTAGGAGCTATAAGGAGCTATAAGAGAGTAAATATAAATAGATCAGTAATTTTAAGACATAAAATTTTAAAATTCTGCATGAAGAAAACTAAGCTATGACATGAACTGGGGAAAGCTTTTGTTCAAAGGGCCAATTTTCTTTGTATGTAAAAATGCTAAGTAGAAAACGAAAGAAGGGAAAGGTATGTAAAGGTTTTGTTGTAGCATTTTTTTTAATAATGTCAAAACGCACCTAAATAGCAGAATAATTAGGCAGTTTCTAAGGAAAAGAACCTTCTATAGCCATTAGGATGATAGTATGAAAATTCAGTGGTGTCCCAATTGTGGGTGATTTTCCCCTTCTATTTTCTGTGTTTTGAATAAAACAAAATAAATCTCCAATAAGCAATACAATGTTATCAGGAAAAATAAATGCTTTATGTAAAAAAAGGTATATACAAATCAATTAGAGAAAGATCAGCAACCCAACAGGGGGTCTGCAAAGGAAAGGAACAATATACTGTTCATAGAAAAGTCTCTTAAGCATATGAAAAAATACCCATTCTCACTCATAAGAGCAATGCTGTAGACTAAGATACTACTTTTTATGTGCTAGTTGGACAAAA
The DNA here is from genome assembly GCF_027580195.1 of Bos mutus. Classification (NCBI taxonomy): domain Eukaryota; kingdom Metazoa; phylum Chordata; class Mammalia; order Artiodactyla; family Bovidae; genus Bos; species Bos mutus. The sequence continues at coordinate 62,431,955 of NC_091632.1, forward strand.
ATCAGAGTTAAAGCGCTTTTGAAGAGTCCCTGAGGAAGCAAGCACTTTCAAAACTTGCTGGGTTAGATTATAAGTTAACACAACTTCTGCAGAGCACAATTTGGGCATAGCTAGCAAATTTACTAACACACATTCCCTTTGACTAGGAACTTATCCTACTGGCATCCTCCCACATAAACTGATAAATGTATAAAATTATTCATTGTAGCATCATTTGTAGCAGCAAAAGACTGTGAACAACACAAATGTCAATCAGTGGGGGCTGGGGTGTTTCTACAATGGAATGCTCTACAGCCATTAAAAAATTTAGGAACTTTAGGTAGAGTGAAATCTAAGGTATATGTTAAGAGAAAAAAAATATAGAATAAAGTGCGGGCCTTGTTCACTGAAACTTGGTCTCCCCATGTCGCTCTCTCTCAAATTCTGGCTGAGTCTCCATCTGGAGCGTGGAACCCGCCATGCTTGCTAATTATGCCTGGGCTTCTAAGATCCGACCGGGGAGGCCTCAGTGTCTCCTCTCCTTCGGGAGAACGGAAGGACGCCTGCGGCCTACATAAGTGGTGCAAACTTCTTGTCTTGAAGTTTTATTGGTCTCCCGCGTAAACCAAGCTACTCAGCCTCTTTTCTCCACTGAATTTTCCTACTGAGCTATCCTCACCCTATTACTCTTTATATCTTTGATAAAATATTTAAATAAATAGGTCGCCGACGCCGTCCCCGCTTCGAATACCCTGGATCAGCCGGGGCTGGTCCCTGGCAGGTGGCGCCCGAACAGGGACAATTCGAAGTCTATTGTCAGGTTGTTTCCACATCAACTGACAACCAACTAATCTCAAAAATATACAAGCAACTCCTACAGTTCAACTCCAGAAAAATAAATGGCCCAATCAAAAAATGGACCAAAGAACTAAATAGACATTTCTCCAAAGAGGACATACAGCTGGCTAACAAACACATGAAAAGATGCTCAACATCACTCATTATCAGAGAAATGCAAATCAAAACCCACTATGAGGTACCATTTCACACCAGTCAGAATGGCTGCGATCCAAAAGTCTACAAATAATAAATGCTGGAGAGGGTGTGGAGAAAAGGGAACCCTCTTACACTGTTGGTGGGAATGCAAACTAGTACAGCCACTATGGAGAACAGTGTGGAGATTCCTTAAAAAACTGGAAATAGAACTGCCTTATGATCCAGCAATCCCCTGCTGGGCATACACACTGAGGAAACCAGAAGGGAAAGAGACACGTGTACCCCAATGTTCATTGTAGCACTGTTTATAATAGCCAGGACATGGAAGCAACCTAGATGTCCATCAGCAGATGAATGGATAAGAAAGCAGTGGTACATATACACAATGGAGTATTACTCAGCCATTAAAAAGAATACATTTGAATCAGTTCTAATGAGGTGGATGAAACTGGAGCCTATTATACAGAGTGAAATAAGCCAGAAGGAAAAACACCAATACAGTATACTAACGCATATATATGGAATTTAGAAAGTTGGTAACAATAACCCTGTGTACTAGACAGCAAAAGAGACACTGATGTATAGAACAGCCTTATGGACTCTGTGGGAGAGGGAGAGGGTGGGAAGATATGGGAGAATGGCATTGAAACATGTAAAATATCATGTATGAAACCAGATGCCAGTCCAGGTTCGATGCACGATACTGGATGCTTGGGGCTTGTGCACTGGGACGAGCCAGAGGGATGGTATGGGGAGGGAGGAGGGAGGATGGTTCAGGATGGGGAACACATGTATACCTGTGGTGGATTCATTTTGATATTTGGCAAAACTAATACAATTATGTAAAGTTTAAAAATAAAATAAAAAAAAAAAAGAACACACACACGCACAAAAATACTACCTTTTTATAATGTTAAAAAAAAAATTAAAAAAATAAAACTGCGGTTTTGCCTGAAAAAAAAAAAAAAATATAGAAGTATGTATGTAGCATGCTACCATTTGTGTCAGGAAAGGGGAAAGGGGTAGTTAATTATATTTGCCTATGTGCATGGTGTCTCTGGAAATACACATGAGATACAGTCGCACTGCTGTCTCCAGAGTGAACAGCAGGGTGGCTGGGACACAGGAATTGTCAGACTTTGCAAAGACCTTTTTGGATCTGTGAATTTTTAACCATAGGAATTTACCTATATAGTAAGTACATATTCAGTTGAAAAAAATAAAACACCTTTCAGATCACATAAAAAGAAATGTTACACTTTACAGGCCATAGGTGCCAGGTAATATTTTCTTTGCTGTCTAGCTGCAGATGCCCTAGCTATCTGTCTCAAGTAGGATTAGTTACCAGGTTTCCTAACTAAATCATTCCTGGAATGATCCCTATGTGAGATTCTTTTAATGTCTTGCTATCTGTTTTATTTAAAATTTTTACATGAATTTTCAAAACTGAGATCTGCTTGTGGTGAGTATTTTTTTATTGGTCATCTTTGACATGTTTTGATAACAAATATTATTGAGACTATAAAAGAATTGGGAAGGTTTCTTTTCCGTTGCTTCTCAAGGTGGACGTGGTGAGTTGAACTGTTCGTGATATTTTTCCATGGAAGTAATTGTAGTTTTACTCACAGGAAGAAGAAGGAAATACTTGCAAACCACAAAAAACTTGCTGGCTTCAAGATTGTATTTTATCATTATCTCCAACCAATGATCTTATGGTTATAGCTCGGGAACAAAAAGCTGTATTTCTAGTGCGTAAGTACTCTATAATTTTCATTTATTTTAATGCATAGAATAGAAAATGAATTAGGTAGAAAGAAAAAGTGTTACTTCTCCATTATATGGTAGCATTTGATAGCTTGATATGTTGCACAGCACTTTTGATTCTCTTTTATTTCTTTCTCTTCCCCTTTCTTTTCCTTTCTCTTCTGTTTCTTTCCTCTCTGTCTTTCAATCTTGGCTGCAGATACTCTAGCTGTCTCTGTCTGGCACTTCAGAAGCAGTTTTGGGCATTGCCCAATTCTCACAAGGGGCAGTTAGAGCTAAAAAGGCCACTGCCCCCTTCTCAGCAATAATGTGAATTGGGTGACTTTCAACTCTAATTTGAAAGCTCACAGTACTCTTGTTTCCTTTTTGGGGTATAAGCTTAGCTTACAATTTTTGTTGAAGATTAAAGTTTGGCTATATATAGAAGGTGGAAATCCTCACTGATCAAAATAAGGTCTTGTGTTAAATGGGTACGGAGTTGCGCTATTAAGCAGATTTGCTCTCCAATAGCATAAATCTATTAGAAAATTTTTCTTTGCCAATTGAAGATAAAAGTTTTATAAATAAAAATGATGGGGTAATACATAGAATTAATAACTTTATTATATGGATTGCATTGGAAGAGAGACTAAAGAGTTTTGTAACAATCTTATAAAAATTTTTAAACATTATCTTATATTTACTTATAGAAAGACCTACATAAGTTAATATAGAACTATTAAATTCTGCACCTATCATTCTAAAGGAAAATAATGAAATTAATAAATTCTGTTTTAGTATGCTGTAATTTAAGTTATTTTGTGTGATGATTTTTTTTTTTTTTTCCAGCAAAATGGAAACATAGTGATAAAGGGAAGGAAGAAATGCAGTTTGCTGTTGGTTGGAGTGGTTCTTTAAGTGTTGAAGAAGGGTAGGGACCAGTTAGTTCTTTTTGTCTCTCCATATGTTAAATGTATATGTGAAATTGTTTGACTTGTATATCAGTCTGCTAAGACGTTTCGTCATTTGGAATGTTGATTAAATGTATGTTCATTGCAGCTTTAGAGATTGTAGAGCATGATTTGGGCAATAAACTTTAATTTTATTAACCATGTAATTATTAATCAAAGAACCAAAAAAAAAACAACCCTTGCATTTGGAGAGGATTTACAGGAGAGTTCAGAGAGAACTCCATAATATCCTGTTTATATTTTGTCTTTTCCTTTAGTTCAGTCACTCAGTCGTGTCAGATTCTTTGTGACCCCATGACAACATGTGGTCCCCTGGAGAAGGGAATGGCAAACCACTCCAGTATTCTTGCCTTGAGAACCCCATGAACAATCTTTTCCTTAGCTCTCTGTTATTATTATCTCTCTTTTTTTTTTTTTAAGCATACCACATGGCATATGAGATCTTAGTTGCCCAACCAAGGATCAAACTTGTGTCTCCTGCAGTGGAAGTATGCACTTTTAACTTCTGGACCACCAGGGAAGTCCCTCATTGTGAATTTTATTCAGCCAAAAAGTCAAGGGCTGCCATGGTCCTCTCTGCTTTGTTAGCACTGAGCTTGTATTTAAAGGGGACAGTGCTACATTAATTGTTAAAACTCATAAATACTTAAGAAATGCAAGTTAGTAAATTCAAGTTTCTTACCTACCTGGTTAGAGTTTTAAAACCAGATTTCTAGCATGGTTCTGTGATGGAGCTGCTAGCCTGGAACCTGCAGCCAAAAATTGTTTTCAGTTAAATTTTTATGACTGAAAGTTATCTAGTTGGAATGAATAAGGTTCTTTAGACTTTAAATTCAGATAAAAGGCAATCAAATAGAAATCCATAGTACATGCCTGACACTCTGTAGAGACTCAGTGAATTATTTTCTACTCTTGTCAAAATAAATGCTATTTCTCCTTGAGTCATTTAGTCTAAGCATTTTGAAGACTTTTAATTTCTGTCAGAAATGCACATGCAAGGTTCAGTTACTTTAGGGCTTCCCGGATCGCTCAGTGGGTAAAGAATCCACCTCCAATGCAGGAAACACAGATTTGGGTTCAATCCCTGGGTTGGGAAGATCCCCTGGAGAAGGAAATGGTAGCCCACTGCAGTATTCTTGCCTGGAAAACCCCATGAACGGAGGAGCCTGGCAGGCTACAGCCCAAAGGGTCACAAAGAGTCAGACATGACTAAGCATGCAGGCATGACAGGAGGGCCCGAGGCTGTCAAGAGCCTCACCCACTTATGCTAGTGTGTTACTTTAATGTTTTCAGTTACCTAGAGACAACAAACAACCAAAAAGATTCATTTTGTTTGGTGTCTAGTTTGATATATGGGGAAGAGGATTTATACTTTGTTGAATAAACTGGTGATGGTCCTGAGTTTTGACAGTTTAAGGAAGAAGTCAGTAGGCATTATTTTAATTTTGAGGCTTGTCTCTGTGCGTGGGACAAATTTTTCTCAAATCTGCATGTCAGAAAAAAAAAATCTTTTAGGGACCATCCAGCTCATCAGGTGCTTAGAAATAGGTTATCAGCAGCAATTTCTGCAAAATATAAAAAGAAAAAGAAGCCAGCCAGTTGAAATATGGCAAGTCTCCAGAATCATGTTCTCAACAGAAATGCAGTCTGCCTGTTATGTGATTGCCAGTTCCTCCCACCTTCTGCCCAAGTTCTTCACTTATGTGGAGGAGAAGGGAACAATGGGAAATGACTGCTTGGTGATCCCTTGATGTTTTCTTTTGTGTATAATCAGTTGTATACGGTAAAGGTTTGCTTTTTTTACTTTTATGCTTTTCATGACAATACAGAATGAAAAATACTGTTTTTTTTATTAACCTCAAGTGAATGTGACGTTAGCTTTTATGTGAATGGGTTTTATTACCCTCCTTATGGTGGAGTTTTGCTCATTTTTTAAATTTATGTATTGGATACAACTGGTCCACAGAACTCATCTTCCACTTAATTGTCCTTTAACATCCAAACATAGAGATAGAAGAGACATTGATAAATTGATTGGGTAAACATATGATTTTGTCTTTGTTTTTAGGGAATGTGTAACCAGTGCTCTGTGCATCCCACTAGCAAGCCAGAAGAGGTAAGGATAAGTGAGTCAAGTGAGGCTTTTTTTTTTTTGGTTTGATGTATGAACTCTTAAGATCATTGATTTTGTTTGTAACAGGAGTTCCACTGGACGTCCAGACTGGACCTGCATTGTGGTGGGCTTTACTTCGGGTTACGTACGCTTCTACACAGAGGTGAGTTGAGCGTTACGCAGTTGAAAGGCACCATTTGACTGGAAAACCTGGTTCCGCATTCCCATCACACTCCTTTGTGACTCACTCCCTGCCACTTGAATGTGTAGTTATTACTTATGGGGGTGAAGGCTGGGACAGGGGAGGTATGGTGGTAGAAAGTTCTGCTGTAAACTATAGAGAAGAGAAGCCATGTTCTTCTGCAGACTGACCACCTGGCATCCGTGGAAGACCTGTGGGGGAAATGCCGCTCTTTGCCCAGCCTCACCTGTTCAGGTATATTGGTAAGAAAACAAGCAGGGCTCGTCTCTGTGCTTCCTCCTAGAACGGCGTGCTCCTGCTCGCTCAGCTCCTGAACGAGGACTCAGTGCTTCAGCTCAAATGCAGGACCTACGAAATCCCACGACATCCTGGTGTGACTGAGCAGGTAGCGTAAGAGATTGTGTCCAGAGGGACAGTGGCTTTACTCTGAAGTGGTTTCTTCCTTCTTGTTGGGTGGAAACTTTAAGGTATCTTCTCGTGGCACAGTGAGCTCTGCTGTCAGACTTTAGAAATAGAAGCTATTCATAGCTGAGTAAGGAACACCAGTCTTGCTTTTACTTACTGAAATTTCGTGTGCTTTGCTCTACAGTAAAATAAAACACTTAAGTTGGAAACCAAAAGATTTTCTCATTTTTAGAACTTAATAGTGACTTAAGGTAAAAATGGCTTTATATAACCTTGGCTTTATATAACCTTATATCTTTTTTATTTGGACGTAGGTGTTAAAAGTATGTAGAGTAAAAGATTTAGCACTATTAACAACAGAGTTAATAGTGCTACTATATTGCACTAATCTATTTCTCAGAAAAGGGGTTATTCAGTTTTTATTTACTGTGGAAAATATTTTATATTCATTGAAAATTTTGATAGAGAAAATACTATTGAGTGTCTAAGGCACTCCACAGTTTTCACTTCTTCCTAGGTGCTGTGTGAGATTTTGGTTGTCTCACAGTCAAAAATTTTGATTGTGTCTACAGTAATTGTAGAGGCACATGAACTAATAAGCTCTTGTTCAGCACATCTTGTGTGGTACATCATCAAAACTATATAATATGCCTTCTCTCTTGGTGCTGTCCGGCTTCCAAGAGGTTTGAAGTAAGCAGATGAATGTATATTGTGTTCCTTTGTGGACGTAAATTGTGTGATAGACTGGAGTGAAATTTAACCAGTAAGAATAGACTAATATCTGTTCATACTGGTGATTGAGTTAATCAGTAGTATTAAGCATTACCTTATGAGTTGCTAATTTACATGAACAGAATAACTTCTGTGCAAATCTAGAGATGAGGGAGCTCAATTAGGACTAGGGTAATAAAGGAAAATTTCGTTGAGGAGGTAGAGTTTGAATTAAGCCTTGAAAATGGGTATAGAACTTAGAAAAGAAGGGAAAATATTTTAGGTAGTTAGGAAAAAATCAGGAAAGATTCAAACATGGAACTGTGAGACAGCAACTGTGTTAGAAACTGAGAAACTGTCCAATAGTCTGAGTGACCAGATTGTTTTCATAAATTTGAAAGTGAAGCGAAAATCAGAATTGCTTCAGAAGATTTAGAAGCTACTAGAGATATGGCAACCCACTCCAGTACTCTTGCCTGGAAAATCCCATGGACGGAGGGGCCTGGTGGGCTGCAGTCCATGGGGTTGCTGGGAGTCGGACACGACTGAGCGACTTCACTTTATTTTTTCACTTTCATGCATTGGAGAAGGAAATGGCAACCCACTCCAGTGTTCTTGCCTGGAGAATCCCAGGGACGGGGGAGCCGTCTGGGGTCGCACAGAGTCGGACACGACTGAAGTGACTTAGCAGAGATATGAGAAGGAAGTAGTATCATCAAAGGAATCTTGAAGGACCTTGTTCTGGATGAATTGGACTTGTGAGAATCTGGAATCAGGGAGGCTAGTTATCCTGTTTTTTCAGTTATCAGTAATAGAGTGCAGTGCTGCGAGCCAGGACTGGAATGGCTGTGGGAAAAGGGAGGAACATTTGACAGGACTGGGTACTGTATCGAGATGCTGAATTTTTTTTTGGCTGCATCTGGTGTTAGTGATGGCATGTGTGATCTTTGGCTGTGGCACACAGACTCTCTAGTTGTGGTGCTCAGGCTCAGGGCTTGCAGCGTCTGGGCTTAGTTGCTCCACTACATGTGGGATCTTAGTTCCCCTACCAGGGGTTGAACCTGCATCCCCTGCATTGCAAGGCAGATTCTTAATCACTACCACCAAGAAAGTCCCAAGGTGTCAAATTTAAAGAGAAAAATGAGTTGGCTCTAAGATCTCCTGCATTGAGGCATTTGATTTTGTACATGTTTGAGGTGATAGTAGGAAATAAAATGAAATGCCATCATGCCTGTAGTGATACAGAACTACCCTAGAGGTACAAAGACTAGATTGAAGATGATGACTGAAGTCACAGATACTGAACGAACTCTTCCCAGGACCCATTATAGGAAAATGAAACTGAAAGCTGAAGACTTAAGTTACAATGCTGATCGTAAGGAGTTGGGAGAAAATGGAACTATTGCAGGAAACAAACAAGGAACTGTTGGAAATCCAAGACGGTGATCTGTTTATTGAAGCTGCCTCTCAAGAGCCATTTAAAAAAAAAAAAAAACAAATTCCCTGGAAGATGAAGGTTCTTTAAATACTTTAAACTTGACTGTGTTTGTAATAATCTGTTTTTAGAGCTGGTGGAAAAATATAACTCACATTTAAATACTTGCTATTTGCTTTTGTGAGTCAAAATCTTTTCACTGAAAAATATTTATTAAACACATGGAGGGAAGTCTTTGTTGTTACTCTGTATTTTACATAAGCATCTTTCGTTCCAATATATATCAGTTTGTATATCAGAAATATCTATTTGCTGCATCTTTAGTGCACTCCCACATCTATTAAAGATCACAAGAGCAGATTTCCTTGTAATTCAGAACTGGGGGCAGTGAGTATAGTAGGTGGGACGACTGGTCATTGCAGGAGAAGATTCTAAAGGGAGATGTTTTTCTGGAATGCCAAAGAAACCTCTTCTGTGGTTTTTGCACAGAGATCCCTATCATTTAGCTCAATTTCTGCAGCTTTTGGACATTGGTGTTTATAAGAGTATCTTTTTCAGGAAAACAGTCTTGTTTTGGAGATACTTGGCTAGCTGGTGGTTAGCTCCTCCCTGTCAGGGACCTCTCCCCCACTGCCATGCTCGGTGGACTGCGTAAGCTAGGCATTGTCAAAGTGTCATGTGAACCCCGACATCAGCTCCCACCCCTTGTGGCCCACAGAAATGTTTAAAAATGGAAACACCCCAACAGTCCAGTAGAAAAAAAGGACAAGGCAGTTCTCCAAAGAAGAAATATAACTGATCGACAGCATATGATAAACTTGTGAATGATACTGATAATCTCAGAATTATAAGCAGCTACATTTGGATAAGTTTTCACCTTTCAGATTGGCAAAGGTGAAGATTAACAAAACTTGGTGACAGAGGGAGAATCAGGCACTGTCATGTATTGTCGGTGGAATTATAAACGGATAGGTACTTCCTTGAGATAGTTTAATAATATGAATGAAAATGAAAATTGTGAATGCTCTGTGACCCAACAGACCTCCCTGAAGGAATTTAGATCAAAGTGATGTGAAAAGATAGATACAAAAGAATGTTTACTGCAGTGATGTTCGTAATAATGAAAATATTTCATTCATTCATAAACATTTATTTACTGCCCGTTATGTACCCAGCCTAGTTGTAATCACTGAGAATCCATTTTTGAACCAGACATGCAAGGTTTCTGCTTTTGTGGAGCCTACAGTTTGGAGGTGACGGAGGGTAACCAATGATGAACAGCTGGAGATTTTTCAGGATGTTTCCAGCCTCTGATAGGTTCTGTGAGGGAAGTAATCATGTTGATGAGATTGAAATGAGACAAGGAAATGGAGTTGATGTTTGAGACAGACTCAGGAGTAGCCTTTCAGAGCAACCACATTTGTGCCAAGACCTGAGTGATCTAAAGAAAGGCAGGCAGTGACTTGGGAGGTGAAGGTGCAATGACCTCTGTGTTCAGGGTGCAGGGGGAGAGGGGTGAGATGATGTTGGAGGGAGAGGCCCCATCTTGAAGCTTGGGTAGAGTTCAGGTTTTATTCTAAGTGCAGAAGGGAGCCAGTGGAGAGATTTAATCAGGGGAGTAGTTTGTTCTGCTGTGTCTCAGGAAGATCACTCCAGCTGTGGAGTGTGGATGGTAAAGAGGGAGACTGGAATCAGCAGACCAAACTAAAGTCAGTAATTGAAATTTTGGCACATATGATGCAATACAGCATCGCCACAACAAAAATTGATTTGCTCACTTACTGAAATGGAAGAATATCATTGATATATTACTGAATAAGGAAAAACCTGTTATAGAATACTGTATATGGTATAGTCTTGTACAAAAGTGTGTGATTATGTATGACCCTATATACTGAAATACGTCTGGGATTTCAGGTGAGTTTTTCTCTTCTTTTTACTTTTATGTGTTGTTTGCATCCATGTAGTGACTAAATTTCACTTTTATGAAACTTGTACTTTTTTGGGTTACTCCCTTTGTCTATCCTGAAAATATTCACCATGTACAAAGGCTCATATTTGAGAAGAATTTTAAGTCCTTGACCAAAAGGCATTCAAAAAAAAGTCTATTTGTTTTTTACTGTTCCTCTGCCTGCTATTGTCTTGTGTGTTGGGTGTTTGATGGTTGTTTAGTTATAGTATTCCTTTATTTTACATTAATCGTGATATTCAGCTATAACAGAAACATAGATATGCTTATTTGGCAATAATGGAAATATTTTCTTCTTTCTTATTCCTTTAACAGAATGAAGAGTTGAGTATATTATATCCAGCTGCCATTGTGACTATTGATGGATTTAGCCTTTTTCAGTCTCTTCGTGCTTGTCGAAATCAGGTAGCAAAAGGTAATTTGGGGCAAGAAATAGCTAGCTTGTGGTGATATTTGTCTTATTTAATTTAATCTACTTAGAAAAATATGTCTTCTAAATTAAAAAGGGCTTCTGAACTAGTTCTAAAGAGAAGGAAAAAAAAAAAACCCACTACTATAGAAATGAGAGTGTAGTAGATTGCTTCCCTGGCGGCTCAGATGGTAAAGAATCCACCTGCAGTACAGGAGACCTGGGTTTGATCCCTGGGTTGGGAAGATCCCCTGGAGGAGAGCAAGGCAACCCACTCCAATGTTCTTGCCTGGAGAATCCCCATGGACAGAGGAGCCTGATAGGCTACAGTCCATGAGGTTGCAGAGAGTTGAACATGACTGAGCGACTAAGCACAGTAGATTGCTTAATTAGTAAGATAAAGGAGAGGACTAGATCTTCAGCTCTCGTGTTGCCAGCTGAATGGTTGGCTTTTTTTTTTTTACTAATTCAGCAATATGTCTTGGCCAGTTAAGAGAGAAGTTCAGCACTGGGATAGAGAATTCAGTTGTGTCTCACTGAGGAACCAGATTTCTCACTAGATGAGTGCCACTTGGGCCAGCATACTAAAATCAAGTGATTCTGCCTTGCTTCCACTCTCTGGGGCGAAGAAAGCGGAGTGTGTGCAGGGAGCGTTTTCCTCACACTAGGCAGGACTCAACAGGCAGCCAGCGTGAGCTGCTTTTAGCTAACTTGAAACACTTCTGAACAGAAAAAACTTAAGAGCCCTAAATATAATCTATGTAGGCAACTATGTCAGTTCCAGACTTTGGCATGAACCGTGCACTTTAACCTTCCCTACCCATAGTTTAAACTCTGAGGCTATTTGAGGATATTGTGTTTCATTAAAAATCAAGATGTACTGTTATTTTCTGTTCCAATAAGAAGCAAAAATGCTGCCAGTAAGAGTCACGCCATCAGTTTTAAGATTCCAGTTTTAAAGATAGTAAAATAAAAGTAAAAAAGCCCCAAGTCAGTGCAGATACCAGTGTTGGTGCTGACTTACCCCATTTTCTTCTGGTTTAGAATAAAGGAACCTTCATGGCCCTAAAAAGAGCAAAGTTTAGCTTGTAAATGATTTAGCTCCCATAAAGCAGAGTTTAATTCAGATGTGCTATCCAGTTCATAAAGATTGTTCATAAATCCAGAACTAAACTGTAAGACACAGAAGAAGCAATTTCTTCCAGGGAGAGAATGCAGCATCTCACATTGCAATAGAACAGTTTTCACTGTTTTTTCAACAGGTGGGTATATATGATCAGTATCTTCTTGGTTATGTGGTTCTTTAGTAGTACATGCTTTTCTCTAAAGTCAGAATTTGTTTGAATTTTTATACCTATTTTCATAATCTTTTAAATTATTTAAATTTAGTCCATGTAAAGTTTCAATGTCTTTTATTTTGGAGAAATTTCAAATAGTCACCATTAATATATATGTCATTTTCTATAGAAATTTCTATAAGAATTTTCTATAGGTTTAAGAATTTTGTAATTTTCTATGCATAAGAATTCTGCAGTAAAATAAACTAGAAATAGACAGTTATGCTTTAATTGGTATCATTAGACATTTCATTTTTACTACTTTTGAATTGCCATTTATTTTATTATGTATGAGATCATAAAGCCATTTTATCTCCTAGCAAGTAAGTAAGCCATTTACTGCCCTCTTACTATAAGTTGCTCTAAATATCTGATTACTTAGCTACAGATTGTTGTGACTTTTATTTCACAGTATAGGAAAACTGTCTCTGGTTGGCCTTACTTTCAAATCTGAAGTGCTTAGAGGATTACTGTTTTCCTTTGTCAGAGTACTTTTCTTCATCTTCCTGAATAAATGACAAGAATCCAGCTGTATTCTAATACATAGCCTGAGAATGTACTGACACATGGGGTCTTGTGCATGAACCTGTGGCCCCAGGTGTAACTGCTGTTTTTCTTTTCATTCCTCTCTCCCTAGGTGGAAATGCCATGGTCGGTGATCAGCATTTCCTTCATTTTCTTGGCAGTGCTGTCGCTGTTAGCGTATCTTTCTGTCAAGCCTGGTCTCAGTTATTTGCATCTGAGATCCTTCTGTTTTGTCATGTGTGCTTCTGCGGGGTGTACCATCAGGTTTCACTAAGACACTAGTTGCTGCTTCAGGGATTTTATTCACTGTCTTTCTCAAGAGGGAGAAATTGCATACTTGGCTTCAATTGCAGTTTGAATTCACCTTGATTTTTGATGGTAGTCTAGAGTTTTTAGTCGTGTTTTCTAATTCCTTAAGTGTTTCAGAATCTCTTATGTCAGCCAGGTTAGTCTTTTAATATATGTATTTTATGTATATTGTCTTCGTGTGAGTAAATCTCACTGTATGCATGGTTTATATTACTTTATTTTTAATTAGTTTAGAATAATAAGTCGTTATTATATTTTTAATGATTTTTGGTAAAACTTCATTTTCTCCATTATATTTAAGTTTGGTTTGTCTAATTTTTATCTTTGACAGCTGCAGCATCAGGCAATGAGAACATCCAGCCACCACCATTAGCGTATAAGAAATGGGGTCTACAAGATATTGACACAATTATTGATCATGCTAGTATTGGTAAGCCATTACTAGTTCCAGTTCTTTTGGAACTTCTTATACTTTTTAATAGAAGTATCTCATTTATTGGAAATGTAGATTTATTCTCAGGGCTTCCCTGATGGCTCAGTGGTTAAAAAAAAATCTACCTGCCAATGCAGGAGACATGGGTTTGGTCCCTGGATACTGGAAGATCCCCTGGAAAAGGAAATGGCAACTCACTCTAGTATTCTTGCCTGGGAAATCCCATGGACAGAGGAGTCTGGTGGGCTGCAGTCTGTGGGGTTGCAAAGAGTTGGTCACAACGTAGCAAATAACATTTATTCTCATGTGAAAAGAAAATCATTGTCTTCAGTGAGACATTTGGAGGGTAGTTTAGACTTAGAGATGAAGTTAATGTCTTTAAGGAATGGTAGTGGTTTTAGTAATTATGCCCTTAGCATAAGCAGTACTGTACAGTTTTTTTGTTGTTTTGTTTTTATAAGATTGTTTTTTAATATGAGTCATTTTAAAAATCTTTTTTGAATTTGTTACAGTATTGCTTCTGTTTTATGTTTTGGTTTATTGGCCATGAGGCATGTTGGATCTTAGCTCCCTTGACCAGGGAGGTCTGCACCTCCTTGCATTGGAAGGCAAAATCTTAACCACTGGACCATCAGGGAAGTCCCTACTGTACAGTCTTGGATCACCCACTATTTGACTTAAGTTTTATACAGATGAGTTTGATTCATATAATTGCCAGATCAGTCTTCTAAAAATGTAACATTTAGATCAACAAAGTATAGAGCAAAGCGTATGTCTTCTTGTGACCTGTATTTGAAGGCTTGTTATGTTAGGTGTGAGGAATGCAGAGATGGAGAGACTTGGTTTCTGCTGTCAGGATGCATGTAGCTGGTTGGGAGAAACATGTGAAAACAATTACAGTATCACAGCATGTGACAGGGAGAAGGCAGTAGCACCCCACTCCGGTATTCTTGCCTGGAAAATCCCATGGACAGAGGAGCCTGGTAGGCTGCAGTCCATGGGGTCGCTAATAGTTGGACACGACTGAGCGACTTCACTTTCACTTTTCACTTTCATGCATTGGGGAAGGAAATGGCAACCCACTCCAGTGTTCTTGCCTGGAGAATCCCAGGGACGGCGGAGCCTGTTGGACTGCCGGTCTATGGGGTCGCACAGAGTCGGACACGACTGAAGCGACTTAGCAGCAGCAGCAGCATGTGACAGTTGTCAGAATCAGCAAGTGGACCTATTCCTCCGGGGTGGGGGCAGAGGAGAAGCCCAAGGGAATCAGGGAACTGGAGGTTGACCTCAATCTGAGATTGAAAGAATGAGTGGGATTTGGCCAGGAGGGCAAGCATCAGGGAGGCAGTTTAGCGAACAAGGTTCACATGGCGGTGGAAATGCGTTGTGTGCAGGAGAAACTGACAACTGGCCCGAGTGAGGCCAGCCTGTGAGGAGCAGCCAGATTGTGAAGGCCTAGGATACTGTGCACAGGAAGTTTTATTTTTCTCATCACCATGTTGAGAGTCCTTAAAAGATTCTGAACAAGAAAATGGTACTATCACTTAGCCTGTTGGAAAAATCACTTGAATGGGTCAAGACGAGAAACTTAAGTGCAGTAAGAAAGCTATGATAATCTCAGTAAGAAGTGATGGGCTTCTGACCTAAGAGTAGAAATGGCGGTAGAGAAGAAGGAAATGTTATTTTTAAATATATTCCTATTTTTTCTGTTTAATATTATATGCTTGTTAGAGTTTTCAAATAGCACATAAAAGATAAAGAAAAAATAAGATAACTGGATGAGGTTTTGCTGAGAAACTACTTATACAGTCGTAGTATAGGAGAACCACACTGAATTGGATAGTCCAGTGTCTCAGGGCTCATTAGCAGTGCAACTGTTAGCTCCTCCTAGGCCTAAATTCTACTCATTCGAGATAATGAGTAGAATCAGCAGCTTAAGAGCAGGGTGGTTTTTGGCCAATGGTCCCAAGGAAATACGTATCCTGACTTCATTTTCTTTTCTGTCTTTGACCTCCTGGTGGGGCTTCCCATTGTCTGAATCCAGCTCAGAGTCTGGGTTCATAACATGCACACACCAGGAGGGAGAGAAGGAAGGAGTGTGAATCCAGAGGGGTGAACTGAAGATACCTGACACAGAGCGCATTTGTGGGTTGTTGCATTTCTTATATGGAATACAGATAGACCTTGTTTTATTGCACTTTGCTTTATTGCACTTCGAAGATACTACATTTTTCACAAATTGTAGGTTTGTGGCAGCCCTTTGTCAAGCAAATCTCTGGGTGCTATTTTTCCAAAAGCATTTACTCACTTCATGTTTCTATGTCATATTTTGGTAATTCTTGAAATATTTCAAACTCCTCTACCAGCGACAAGATTAGGCGTCACTGAAGGCTGAGATGATGGTTAGCAATTTTTAGCAATGAAGTATTTTTAAATTAAGGTATGTTCATTGTTTTTTAAGACACCATACCATTGTACTCTTAACAGGCTACAGTATAGTATAAACATATTTTTATTTGCACTGGGAAACCGAAATATTCATTTACTCACTTGGCTGCGATACTTTCTTTTGATGGTCTGGAATTGAACCTGCGATATTTCCAAGGTCTGCCTATAATCTGTAATAAGCACATTGTTGGTAGACATTCCATTTATCTTTACTTTTTATGAACACAGAAATGTTGCAAAACTCCAAAGTGTTGAGTTCAGTTCAAGGTGACTTCCTTGTTCTGTTAATTAAACTTTGGAACATTGAAACAGGCTAGGAGAAATGATTGGATAGAAAATTTTATTCTATTCATTTATCTCCCAGCCTACAAAATGGAAAAATAAAAAAGAGGGGGCATGCCATGAGCTTTATTCCATGTACATCTTTATGTAAAGGTCTGATTAACTCATTCAACAAAGAAATGAACGAATACCTGTTGTGTCCCAGACACTAGTTTTGGTGCTAGAAATACAAGGCAGACAGGACCGCTGCCCTGATGAAGCTTAGATTCTTGTGATGGGGAGACAAAAGAGAAACAATTAAACCAAATGAATAAATATGGTAATAACAAAATGTTAGTGAGCATCATGAAAATAAGCAGAGGGTTATGACAGAAGTAAAGGAAGGAGGGGACTAGGTACACAGGTGAGCAAAGGCCTCTCCTGAGACACGAAGGATGGGAAGCAGCCACTGTGTGAATGTAGGATATGCATTCTGGGAGAGAAAGCAGCAGAGACAGAGGCCTGGTCTAGAGGGGAGAGGGGATGGCATGCGGTCAAAACCTGAAGGAGAATGAAATGAGAGCAAGGAGACCAGCAAAGAGTTTGTTGGAACAAGAGAGAATGAGGATTTTGTCTCAGGAGGAGGCAGTGGTGCTAGAGAGTAAACAGATTGGAGATGTAGTTGGCACTTGCTAAGGGATGGATATTAGAAAAGAGAGAAAGGGAAGAATCAGAGATTTCTTAGTTTTTAAGTGTGAGCAACTGGGTGAATGTTCGGGCTGTGGCTGAAAAGAGGATAGGAGAAGGAAGCGGTAGGAGTGAACGAGTAGAGAGTTATGGTTTTTACAGGTTAACTTCTGATGCAGACTTCCAAATGGAGATGCCAGGTAGACAGATACATGAGTCTAAAGGTCAGGGAAGAGGTCCAGATTATCAGTATAAATTTGGGAGGGAATGGTTAACTGTGGAATGCGTTACAGAATTCAAGAAAGGAGATTTGACAATGTTCATTGATTCTTAGAAGTTTAAGTGGAATGGTGAGAATGAAAGCTGCATTGGAGTACATTTAAGAATAAATATTTATTTCCACCCCCTATTTTCAAAGCTCTGAAACACAAGAACAAGAAATCAGCTCACAGCATCTCCATTTTGACTCCAGTCCTGACTTCACTAAACTTCTTACTCATTTTCCAGCTCCTGGTGAACGCTTCCCCCGGGGTATCCGAACTTAACATATCCCAAACCTAATTCTTGACTTCTCCCATCAAACTTGGTCCTCCTCTGTGCTTCTCTCTTGTTGTCTCCTCTTGCTTGCACCACAAGCTTTTGAGTCATCCTTGATTCTCTTTTTTTCCTCACCGGTCCTCACCCAGTCCACCTTTGTCTCAGCTGCCCTCACGGTAAATCTGGATCTGACCACGTCTCCTCTCCATCATTGTCGGCATGGTAGGCCACACCACCGTTGCCTTTTGCCTGAGCTACTGAGGAAGTGAAAATCCTAACTGGTCTTTCTGCTGCCTTTCTTCTTGTCCTAAAATGTCTTTACCCAGTAGCAGCTAACATGATCCTGGTAGAATATGAATCATATTTTTGCCACTTCTCTGCTCACAACCTTCCAGCGGCTTCCCATCTTCTTCCTCATAAAACCCAAAGGCCTTGTATCTCCTGCAGAACTGCCCCTTTCTCACCCCTGTGTTCCCCCACGCTGATCTACTTTCGCTCCTCCGCTACACCAAGCGTCCTCCCACTTTGGAGCCTTTGCAGTTGTCCCTTCTGCCTGGAGTTTTACCCAGCTAGTCACATGGCTCTCTCCCTCACTTCAAACAGGTGTCTGTTCAAATGCCATTTTATCAAAGTGACCTTCTTTAGCCAGTATACAGGCCTCGAGAATTATCCAGTGACTTTAACCTTACGGAAGTTTACATTAAGAACTGTAAGGTGTTTCACAGTGTGGAAAGGCCTCAGATGTTCAGGGAAAACCCTAAAAGACAAGGTAGTAACAAATTCAGAAGGAAAAAAAAATGTACATTTAAGGCAGTGTAATTACAGTAGGCAGCTCGTCTCAGCAGTAATGCTTAGAGTTCTTTATAGTGAGAAGGGTGAATGTGAATTTAATTTAAAATTTGAGATATGGTTATATTGGAAGAATATGGAGAGAAAAAGAAGGACTGTAAGTTATATTTTCATTTATCTTCAATCAGTGAAAAATAATGCTAAAATTGGTGACTCAAAAAACAAAATCACACACCTATAGTGTGTAGAGTACAAAGAGAAAGCATTTTGAAACTTAAAATTTCAATTTATATGTGATACCATTCGGCCTTTGATTTTGTGCTGGTACAGTCAGCATATTTAATCATGTCATAAAAACACTTTGTATATTGAATCATGAATTCATTCATAAACACAGAACAGGCATTCTAATCTTTCAGAATAGGTCAACTTTTGTAAGGATTAAAATTTGATGACTTTAAATCCTAAATCCAGTAAGACGTTTACTTATGAACACCTGAAAAGCAGTTCCTTTCCCAGGACTCTCTTTCAGGAGCAATGCATTCAAAATAGAGGCAGTACATACATAGGAAAATGAGAATAACTCCTGTTCCATTCTGCAGTATGTTTGTGTTCAGAACTGGCTGTCTTTATGTACCAGGAGCATCTGAGCTGGAAGACATCACCCGAGACGAAATCTAGCAGCAGATCTTTACTTTCTAGATCTCTAAGCTCACTTGCCCCCTCCTCTCTCTCCCGCCCAGGTGAATTTAAATGATGTTGGCTTTTCCTCTACTGCTCCTCAGCATTGTCTACATTTACTCTTAGCGCCATGGGGAGATCAGCAGTAACTCTTCATTATGGAAGGCTGGGGATTTCTGGACTAAAAAGCAGATGTTTGAAAGGGTTTGTTTTCACTTCGGGAGAGGATATGGGAGCAGAGGTGCTCTACTGCCTTTCTGGTGTGGACGTGAGGCAGCACTGCCTCTGTGGAATGCCGTGTCACAGCACTTAATAAAATTGTTTACAAATGTAGATCCCCTTTTGAGCCTGCTCTTCTGTTGATGAGGACTTGCCATACAGATGAGCTTATATATAGGTATACAAAGATCTGTCAAGGTCATATATTGCAGCATTATTTGTAGTGGTAAAAGTGAGAACCAACTCAGATGTCCATCAGAAGGTCAGATCAATTATGGCATGACCACACAGTGGAATACTCTGAGTGACTGCCAAGAATGAGGCATGTCTCCTTGATATTTTATTAAATTTAAAAAACAGGGCACACATCAGTTGATTTGGTGTGCTGTCATTTATGTACCTACATTTCTGGAAAGCAATGTAAGAAAATATTTCAGTTGTTACCTCAAAAAAGTAAACTTATACCTGGAGATATTGGTAGATTCTATACTTCTTGTACCATTTGAAGTTTTTATCTGTTTAAAAAATTAATGCTTAAATTGTTTTATACATTTTATAGCTTAGAGGAATTGTAGATGGCAATTTTAATATCTTATGGATGTTTTATGGCATTGATCTTGTAGCTTTGAAAAATGACTTTTATCTATTAAATGACACTCAGCAGTTAGCATTTTAGAATGGAGTTCTAATAAAAATCTAGTAATCTAAAATGACAGTGTCATTTCAGTACATTAAAATTACATATTGTTGCTGTTTTGTCATTAGGTATTATGACTCTGTCCCCTTTTGATCAAATGAAGACTGCCTCCAATATCGGTGGATATAATGCAGCAATTAAAAACAGCCCACCAGCCATGTCTCAGTATATCACTGTAGGGTCCAGTCCATTTACAGGCTTCTTCTATGCTTTAGAGGTAAGTGTTTCATCATTGATTTTGATTTTCAACGTATATACAAATTGGATATGGTAATAGCCTTAAAAAGATTAAGCAGTTTACATTTGTAAGTTTCAGTATAAGCTGAAATTAGTCTCAACTCACTTTCTTCTAAATTCTTTAGATTAACTGAAAATGTACTAAAGTCAATGTAAAATAAGCGGCCTTCTTTGTTTCTGATGCCCCGAATTCTTACTTGAGTTGTCTTAAAATATTGGTGCAGTTAGTCAGAAGATTAGAGTTGTTAGTGATGTTGGCCCATGAGGGAGTTGAGTAAATGAGGAATTGTAAAGATAGAATGAGCTGCCAACTATAGCTGATGAAGTGGTGAAACTGCTCCCTAAAATTGGGGAGATTTAGGTATTAGACTTGGCAGCTCTGATTTCTAACATAAAAAGCGCCCTTCTCAGAATTGTCCAAACAGTCTTTTTACTTTAACAAAAATATATTTTTAAAAAATAGGTGGGGGGGGATAAATTAGGAGTTTGGGATGAATAGATATACACTCCAGTATATAAAATAGGTAACCAACAAGGATTTACTATATAGCACAGGGAGCTATATTCAGTATCTTGTAATAATCAGTAATGGAAAAGAATCTGAAATGTATGTGTATATATAAAACCGAATCACTTTGCTGTATACCTGAAACTAACACAACATTGTAAACCAGCTATACTTAAATTTAAAATAAGTTTTGTACAATATGAAGTATTTCTAAATAAAAACTGACTGAAAAAAATATTTTAAAAAGAGGGAAAAGAGCTAGTTCAGTATGGATGAGAAATCAATAGCCCTGTTAGAATAAGGCCATTTTAATGTCCTAGTTTCGGAGAAGGCAATGGCACCCCACTCCAGTACTCTTGCCTGGAAAATCCCATGGATGGAGGAGCCTGGTAGACTGCAGTCCATGGGGTCGCTAGGAGTTGGACACGACTGTATAGCTTTCAAGTAGACAACCTGAGCGATTTCACTTTCACTTTTCACTTTCATGCATTGGGGAAGGAAATGGCAACCCACTCCAGTGTTCTTGCCTGGAGAATCCCAGGGATGGGGGAGCCTGGTGGGCTGCCGTCTCTGGAGTCGCACAGAGTCAGACACGATTGAAGCGACTTAGCAGCAGCAGCAGCAATGTCCTAGTTTAGATTTTTTAATTGACTACAATTTAAAGAGGGAAATCATGAAGATTATAAACTATTAGTGATTTTACTTTTCAACTGTAGAGTTAAAACTTCTGATTATATTTCTACCCCCTACCTTTTTAAAGTGCATCTCATTTAGAAAGTGTATTTTGTTTATTTGTCATCTTTCAAATGTTCTGTTTTTCAGGGAAGCACACAACCACTATTATCTCACGTTGCACTTGCAGTGGCAAGTAAACTCACTTCCGCTTTATTTAATGCTGCCAGGTAATGACATCAGTTTAAATAATCTAATTTTCATCTCACTTAGTTTTAACTTGTATTTGGATGGTCTGCACATTAAAACACTGGAATCCGTGGTTTTAGTCTAAATGCTCTTTCTTTCAGTGGTTGGCTTGGTTGGAAGAGCAAGCATGAAGAAGAAGCTTTCCAGAAGCAAAAACCCAAGGTGGAACCAGCTACCCCATTAGCTGTAAGGCAAGTCTGTCGTGCTCCTCTTGCATTTTAGTATTTTTAGAAATGGACTGTTAAATGTATGGTCTTTCCATGTGCTTAGCTGATTTATTGATTTCTTGAGTCTTTGGAGCTCCTGTAAGTCATTAATGTGAGACTGATGTTTTCTACCAGAATGTAAACTTCATGAGAAGAGTGGTTCCTATCTGTTTTAATGACACTTGTCTCCCCATCATGTAATAGATGGCTTATTTTGTGTGTGTGTGTGTTGGGTGTGTGCTTACAACACTGTACACTTAGATGTACAGTAGAAATATTGGGTTTTTGATAGCTATTGAACTTCTTTCAGTAAAAAGTTTAGTTTATTGATAAGCTGTAGAACCTTAAAAAGGACATAGTGATTTCTTAAAAAAAAAAAAGTAAAAATGGGATCACATATATTCAAGCATTATGCTTGAATAATGCTGGCTTATGCTTCCTTGTTTGTTCCAGCAGTACTGGGGGATATTTAGTGGATTTGTCAGGTTTTGCAGGGAGAGGGCATGAGTGTTGCTTGATTCTGTTTTTATATCCTTTTTTATTACTCAATATAAAGTACCACCATGAAGGGAAATAAAAACCTCTCCCTTTTTTTAGATGTTCTTCAACTGAAGAGATATAGCTAATTATCTACTGGGGCTTCCCTGGTGGCTCAGAGGTTAAAGCGTCTGCCCGCAATGCGGGAGACCTGGGTTCAATCCCTCGGTCGGGAAGATCCCCTGGAGAAGGAAATGGCAACCCACTCCAGTATTCTTGCCTGGAGAATCCCATGGACGGAGGAGCCTGGTGGGCTACAGTCCACCGGGTCGCAAAGAGTCGGACACGACTGAGCAACTTCACGTCACTTCAAAATGTATTGAAGATTATCTTCTAGAGTTTTTTCCATCTAACATATCACATCCCCAGTCACCCAAGTATGAAGAAATAAGGCAAATGGCCTTATGCACTGCATGGATGTAACAAAGTTTCTGAGTACTTTGTCTCAGGAAGTTTTTTCAAAATGAGCTATTCTGGTTCTTTCTCAGTACTTCCTTACTTTTATTTTACCCACAGTTCTAATAGGATTGATTATAGACCAAGAACAGTATACAGATAACTATTTAGAAGTAGGAAAGTTCTTGCTTCAGGCAGTTACACTGATATCAGCAGGATATGCTATCTAGAGAAGAAGAAAGAGAAAAGATTAGAAATAAGAAAATATAGACAAAGATGCGAGTGTAGGAGCAAAGTATTCTAAAATTAATTGGTTGTCAGGGTAGTTTCATATGACATATTGCTTAATCAAGGAAAGATATAGTTGTACTTGATACTCTGAAAAAATAAGGTTGTGGGTATTCTGTATCAAATATCTCTGAGATAAGACTTAGGTATTATTATATAATAGAAGAAAGTTCCTTATGTATTTTGTATTATAAAATGTCTGTTGTGATTAGTTAATAAATTTAACTATTAATCCATACAAAATTCATATTTCTTTATATTAATGTAAAATCAGATTCAGTCTGTTTTGTTGCTGTATTTCATTATTCTTTTATTTATTTCTAGATTGAACTTTGATTTCTGCTTTCTTTTTTCTTTTAAATATCAGATTTGGGCTTCCAGATTCTAGACGCCATGGTGAAAGTATATGTCTGTCTCCATGTAACACACTGGCAGCAGTAACAGATGATTTTGGCAGAGTTATTTTGTTGGATGTAGCTAGAGGAATTGCAATACGCATGTGGAAAGGTACTTCTTACAAAAATCCAGGACAAAAGTTAGTTAGCTTTTTACCCCAGTAGCTGAACAGTGCTATCCTTCTTCAGCTTCTCATTGATAACAGTGTTTAATTCTTTATGCTTGCTTTCTTTCTTTTTTTAATCATGTACTCAGATCATATCAACAACATTTGACCCATAGTCCAACTGACACATCCTTTAAGTTTGACCAACGCATAGGTACTTAAAAACTCTTCCTTATGTCCTTCTTTTCAGTTCTCACATTGTCAGTTCCTGAATTCAGTTTCTTGCCCCTGCAAGGTTCATTCCAGTTTGCAGGGCCGTGCTTGAATCAAATCTTTCCAAAACTGGAATGCTGGGTGTTTCAGATTCAAGATGGCAAAACCTAGCAAGATTCATTTTTTTAAAATTTGAGTTCCATATCCATATGCCTGGGTCAGTTCATTTAAGTGTCTTGGTAACATTGTCTGTTAAAAGTTACATTTAGTGACAAGCACAGAGCTATGTACAGGATCAGTATGATATCACATGACATCCTCAGGAACTCAGTCTTATTCCATGTAGCTTCCCCATGAAGGTTATATCATGGTCTAAATGGCTGTTGAAGCTCCAGCCATCTTACATGCATCCCAGGAAGGAAGAAGGGGACAGAAAGACTACCACCTTAGTCTACTTTGAAGTTATTTTCAGAAATCTTGCCAAGCTTTTTCTGCAATACATTATTTAGGACTTAGTCACATAGCAAACCTAACTATAAGGGAGACTTAAAAATATATTGGCACATTTTCAACCTGAATAAAATAAATCCTTTTGACGAAGGAGGAGAGGAGAATTCATTGTTTGTAATCATCTTTAATATTAACATGTAAGCAGAGACTGTTAGTTAGAAACCACAATTTTGATGCAATCTGGTCTGTTTTTAGCATTGTGAGGAATAATGGATTTGAGGGCATTAAATTTAAACTCTGGACCTGACTGAGGCCGCTTTTACCTTCTTGCCAAAGAATTCCTGCAGTGTTTACTTGCCACATGTTTAAATGTCTTTAGAAATAGGTTTCAAGGTAGCAGATACATCATTTCTCCCGACATGGTGCTTGTTTTCTGAAATAACTTCAAGGGTATGTTCTCAGCAAGACTTTTCCAGAATATATACCAGTTGGTCCAGATCCACTCTGGTGATGCTATGACTGCCGTGTGGCCTGTCTTCTGCAGCTGGCGCACTCTGTCCTTTTCTTCCCCGTTACTGGGAAGAGAGGGAATAGGAAGGCATGTCAGCTGCATTTTCCTTCTCACAGGCTGGCGTTGTTTCCCGTTGCTCTGCAGCCCATGTCCTCCCTCTGTCTGTGTGCCACCAAGGGACCTGAATTGCAGGAAACCAGTTTGATCTTCTATTTTAATTGGATTTATACTTTAAATCTGAACCTTAAAATCTCTCCAGAATTTTTTAAAGAGAGGGAGGAAGGGATGGAAATCAGGGAACCTTCCATGATAACTGATTTCTTCTTAAAAAAGAAAGTGATCAGAACCAACTGTAGCAAACTGACATTTTAAAGAGACTTGGCGATTTAGGATTTGTCATAATTATATTTTTTTGTGTTTAATATATTTCATAATAAAAGAGAATATACATTTATTGCTTTTCTTGAGCCCCCCTGACTAAAACATTACGGAGTGCTTCAGAAGGCTCTGCTAAACCTAGATTCCATATCTAAGTGGCTTTCCTTTTCCTCTGTCTCTAAGGGTATCGAGATGCACAGACTGGTTGGATCCAGATTGTAGAGGACCTCCACGAAAGAGTGCCAGAAAAGGGAGACTTTTCCCCATTTGGAAGTCCTCAGGGTCCAAGTCGAGTGGCTCAGTTCCTTGTGATCTATGCACCACGAAGGGGCATTTTAGAAGTGTGGAGTACACAGCAGGGCCCTCGAGTTGGCGCTTTCAACGTGGGAAAGTACTGCAGGTAAGCCGCAAACCCTAGCCTTTTCCTGGCTGCAAAAAGAAATGCTTTTGTTCAAGTAAAGCTTCTGTTTAAAGCTACTTAATTAGATTGCAAGTTGGTTGAGAATTAAAATGTCCTTTATTGTGGTTTTTCCCCATGAGTGGCTGCTATGTAATTATGGATTAAGTGTTTAATAACAAAGGAATCTGACTGAGGAGGCCGTGATACACTACTGAATTAAAGTCAGCTTTGGTGCCCCACTTGTCCCCATCCCTTCTTACACTGTGGAGGCTGGAAAGGAAAGATTCTTTCCGATTCCCCTGGTGATGATACGAAGTCATGTGAGTGCTTTGTTTGCCACTGTGACATCAGCCTGGTTATGTGATTTTCTAGCACACTTTAACAAGGTAGAACCCTGGCAGTTAGGTTCTATTTTACTTTTTTTAAAATATTTATTTGGCTGCCTTGGGGCTTTGTTGTGGCACCCTGGATCTTCATTGCATCACGTGGATCTTTTGTTGCAGCATATAAACTCCGTGGCTTACCATTATTGGTTTGTGATTTCCTCAGGCTTCTGTATCCTGGCTATAAAATAATGGGCTTAAATAACATTACTAGTCAGAGTTGGCAGCCCCAGACTTACCAGATCTGCCTGGTTGATCCAGTGTCTGGAAGTGTGAAAACAGTCAGTGTTCCTTTCCACTTAGCATTGAGGTAAGTTGTATCGCATGCCAACTTATTAATGTCCCTCTACTGACTTTTCCCAGTCCTTTTTTTTATATATATATATATTAAACTTTTAATTTTGTACTGTAGTATGGCCGATTAACACTGTTGTGATAGTTTCAGGTAGACAGCAAAGGGACTCAGCCATACATATACATGTATCCATTCTTCCCCAAATTCCACTCCCATCCAGACTGCCACACAACACTGAACAGAGTTCCCTATGCTATACAGTAGGTTCTTGTTGGTTGTTCATTTTAAATATAGCTTTGTTTTGTAGCTATTGTTTTATTTCTCTCTGGACTGATCCCTTTAAAGTTAAATAGGAAGCGTAGAAAAGAAAAAGAAATTTGGATGTATCAGAATTAGAAGGAAGACAGCTTCACTTTCTTTAAGAACTTGTATTTTTTTGTTTTAGCGATAAGAAGAGTGAACGAGCCAAGGACATGCACTTAGTGAAGAAACTGGGAACCTTGCTGAAAGCAAAATGTCCCAATCTTGGTAGGTGTCCTTTAATAAAAATGAAGGATACTGTCATGGCATTTTTAAAATTAATAGAATATTCTAAATGGAGCAAGCAAAACACTTTAGTGCATTTATAAGCTGTTGCAACTCCTTTGTGGAATGAGATGAGGTACAAGTAATCATGTATAGCTTTTATTGGAATTATTCTGAAGGATGAAGCATGCCATCGAGGGATTATTAAAATTTGTAACAATAAAACAGTAATTTCCAAGAGGACTCAGAAATCCTTCAGACTGACTGATAGTGCAAATACATGTGTTTTTCTTTTAGAATAAAGTTTACCTGTCGTAAAAGTGAACCAAAATTTTATTTTGGTTAATTTTCTTTCTAGATTTGATTGAAACAGAAATAAAGGAATTAATTCTTGATATTAAATACCCTGCAACCAAAAAACAAGTAAGTGTATAAAATAAAAGATCTTTCCTGCCAAGTGACTGTTATATTCCCTTCTTAATAAAATCTGTATTTTCCTATTTCCTTCCAAAAACATGACAGGCCAAAATCCTCTTTCTGTGTTTTTATGCATGTTCATCCTTTTTTTACATCCCTATGCAAAAGTTTCTATTGTCTCTTTTGTCTTTCTTCTTTTTTGATTAAGTAATACTACCATACATGGAAGTATGTGTGTTTTATATACACGAAAACCCATACATAGCATATATTCAAATTAAGTAATAATAATAAGACAAAGCTGTGTATGACCACCCCCCTTAGGAAACAGGATGTTACCAGGAACTCTGAAGAGCCCTCCCTGCATGTCCCTCCTCCTCCCATCCCTTCTCCCATTCCTACAGTAACCAGTGTTGAGAATTTTGTGTTCCTCTTTTGCTTTTCTTTGTAGTTACAGCATTTCTGTATGACTCCTTTAAAACATAGTGATGCATTTTCCACTTTTTTGAACTTGAAGTGAATCGAGTCCTACTCTGTCTTCTTTGTGACCTACTCCATTCTCTTACCATTGTGTTTCTGGAAGTTGTCTGCATTGCTGCCTGCAGCTAACTCGTGTAATGTATGAATTCCACTCTGTGACTGTCATTTATTTATTCACTGTCTGTGGACATTTACGTTGTTCTCAGTTTTTTGCTGTTACCAACAATAAGAGTATGATTATCCTTGTACAATGTTTCCTGGCACACAAATGTAAGAGTTTCTCTTGAGTTTATACCTTAGAGTGGAATCTCTAGGGTATGAGCTTCTGGCTGGTTGTTGATAAATTACTTCTCAAAATACTTGTACTAATTTACATTCACATTGATACTGTAGAAGAGGCCCTGTTGCTTCTTAGCTTCTCATGGAATAATCAAGACTTGTTGCCTTTTCCAGGCTCCTGGTTGTAATATGGTAGCTCGTTACGTTACTGCCACTCCTCTTACCCAAATCCCTGCCGTTGTTGCTTGGGTTCTGACATGGCTCGTTGGTCCTCAGGGATCCCTCTGAACTCTGCTTTTAATCAGAACAGAGGGCTAATGACTGCAGTCTCACTCAGATTCCCCGGGGGCGTTGATTCCAGGACCCCCTGTGAATACCTAAATCTGAAGGTGCTCAAGTCCCTTTATAAAACTGTGTGAAGTGACAGTGGCTCAGTTGTGTCCAACTCTTTGTGACCCTGTGGACTATACAGTCCGTGGAATTCTCCAGGCCAGAATACTGGAGTGGGTAGCCTTTCCCTTCTCCAGGGCATCTTCCCACCCCAGGGATCGAACCCAGGCCTCCCACATTGCAGGTGGTTTCTTTATCAGCTGAGCCACAAGGGAAGCCCAAGAATACTGGAGTGGATAGCCTATCCCTCCTTCACAGAATCTTCCCGACCCAGGAATTGAACTGGGGTCTCTTGCATTGCAGGCGGATTCTTTACCAACTGAGCTATCAAGGAAGCCCCATAAAATTGTGTAGTATTTGCATATAACCTACGCACATCCTCTTGTATACTTTAAATCCTCTCTAGATTACTTGTAATGCCTAACACAGTGTAAGTGCTATGTAAACAGTTGTAAATACAGCGTAAGTGCTGTGTAAATAGTTGCAAGTATGGGGCAAATTCACAGTTGCTTTTAGGAACTTTGTGGAATTTTTTTCTTTCCGAGTATTTTCAGTCTATGGTTGGTTGAATCCGTAAATGAGGAACCCATGGATACAGAGGGCTGATTACACTTGTTTTCTGATTATTTCATGTGTATTAGTCCTAGCTCCCCAGCTTTTTCCTCTTTATATCTTTTAAGGTCCTTCAAATAGGACCTTACCAAATGTGTCATTTTCATAATACACAGCATCTGAATAGTAGGATGATTTAGTGAATACTGGTTTCTTTCTATCCCTCTTTTTCTGTTATGGCACTCATTTTCTAAAAACACTATCATTTTATTGTAAAACTGACAGGTTTCTGACTTTTAATTGTGTTTTCCACTCCACTGACAGTACTAATAGGTTCTCATTTTCCTTGGGGCAAAGTTTCCATTATTAAATGTGATTCTTTTGACAGAGTGAGCATGTGGAGAGCAGTTTAGGGCTTCAATCTTAGAAAGGGAGGGTCAGAACCCACATAATTTTTCTCATTTTAATACCATCTTTTTTACATCATAGAACAATAAAATCAGGAAACTTTAGAACAGTACAAACTGTTTCCTTAATTTTTTTAATACTACTGAAGTTCGTATGAAGCTATGAATTTTATAAAAAATACTAAACAACCTAATAGTTAAATTTGTGTATTGTTTTACAACAGTTAAGGGAGGAAAGAAACCAGTTTAGACTTTGAAGACTGAATAATATTAGTAAGGCAGTGAGCCGCTAACTTGTGTGATAGTAGACACACAGAGGCAGATGACATTTTCCTAGGTATTTGCCTTTTTCGATCACTTTCTTTTTATTTAATATTTTATTCATTTATTTGGCTACTTTGGGTCTTAGTTGCAGCACGTAGGATGTTCGTTTCAGCATTTGGGATCTTTTGTTGTGGTGCACAGGCTCTCTAGTTTGGCACACAGGCTCTTGTGCTCAGACTTAGTTGCCTGGCAGCCATTCTTTGTAAGTAAGTAAGTGAAGTCGGTCAGTTGTGTCCAACTCTTTGTGGCCCCATGGACTGTAGCCCACCAGACTTCTTTGTCCATGGGGTTCTCTAGGCAAGAATACTAGAGTGGGTTGCCATTCCCTTCTCCAGGGGATCTTCCCAACCCAGGGATTGAACCCGGGTCTCCCGCATTGCAGGCAGCCGTTCTTTGACTAGGGCTCAAACCTGTGTTCCCTGCATTGAAAGGCGGATTCCTAACCAGTGGACCACCAGGGAAGTCCCTGGGTCACTTTCTTTATATCCTCCATGCATTTGCCTCATGCTAGGCCGGCCCAACCTCCAGAGCTGCCCTCTCTCTGCACCTGTTTCTCCCCAACAGACACACAGAGTTGTTGTTGGATGAAGTCTGTTATTTGTTATTTGTCTCATGCCACATTCATAGCGTACCTTTTATACTGTTTAATCTCATAATTCAAAATTCAGTTTAACATGCTGATATGAAAGGACAAGTGTGAACTTTAAGTGCTGTGTGTAACCCACTAGTGATTCTGATGGTTGCTCTTTTAGGAGTGAAGTAATGATGAAGATTCTTAAATATCTACCAGTAGGCAGAAGGAGAGTAGGCGTGGAGAGGTGGGAAATATATTCGTCTAGATTGGCCTGTGGATACAGCCAGCCATGCTTAAGCACAGTAACATAGCAGTAATTAAGTTGTCAGCTTTTATTATTGGCATGACAATGGCAATGTCTGCTTTTCATTTATGCATATATACTAAACTCTTACTGGTGAATAACTTTGTCTCTGCTCAGCCATCCTGTTGAACCTCAGTTGCTTTCCAAGTTGTTTCATTCTCAGTCTGGACTTCTTGTCATGGTACCATATTTGGCATGACATGAAATTGATTACATATTACTTATGATGCAACTTAAGCTCTTGGATGATTAATACATCTTAAAATGGAGTTTCCCTTTGAAACTTGGGGCAGTGAAACTATGGGCATAAATGTAAAATTGAAAAACCAAGATCTTTGCCTTGTACGAAAATTGTTCCTTATCTTTCTTGTAGGCAGCTTCCCTGGTGGCTTAGACGGTAAAAGCATCTGCCTGTAATGTGGGAGACCCGGGTTCAATTTCTGGGTTGGGAAGATACTCTGGAGAAGGAAATGGCAACCTGCTCCAGTACTCTTGCCTGGAAAATCCCATGGACGAAGGAGCCTGGTAGGCTACAGTCCATGGGGTCTCAAAGAGTCAGACATGACTGAGCGACTTCACTTTCTTTTTTCTCTTTTTCTTCTAGGCATTGGAAAGCATATTGGCAAGCGAACGTTTACCATTTTCCTGCCTTAAAAACATCACTCAGACATTAATGGACACTTTAAAAAATCAAGGTAATAGGGTTTGTTTATGGTCTCACCTCAAATTCTGTAACTCTGACCATAGGAAGTATTAACTGTTTATGATGCCCTTCTGTTACCTTGATGTGGTAATATGTATAAGAAACAATGTATAAGAAAGAAGAAAACTTATATCATACCTTTGTCATTGGGGACTTTTAAAATTCCCTGTTCAGTGTATGCTACTGATCTTTCTCTGAGTATGTTGACTCTCTTTCTTACTGTAAATATTTTTCGTTTGAATCCATCTATTATGAGGAAAGATAGAATGATGGGAAGTGAGTATTGTGATAATAGTTGTAAAGCGTTTTGAAAGCCATTGGCATGTGGGGACAAGATAGCTGGTGGTAAGCAAAAAAACAACCAGGCTGTCTTGCTGCCATTATATTTTAACTCTCAGTAATGTTGTTTTGACCATGATAATGATTTTTTTTCTAAATTCTATGCTTTGATTAATGTTTTGTCAGTGTATGGAATCCATATTTTTTCATCCACTTCCCTCATGAATGGAACTAGGGCTTCCAGAATCACAGACTATGATTACATGACCAGTTCTGATTGTTTTTTACTGTTCAGAATATATTTGTCTGGAAAAGAATTACATCTGTAACTGTGGGGTTGTAACTCCATATTCTATCCAGCCGAGCTAGAAAAATTTATTCTGAATTCCTAACATCAGTTAAAAATGTAGTATGTGGTATACTGACTTCATCTAGTTGTGATTTTTTGCTTGCTTATTGTGTGAATTATATCTTTATTGAATTTGTTACAATACTGTTTCTGTGTTATGTTTTGGGTTTTTTTGGCCACAAGGCACATGGGATCTTAGCTCCTTGACCAAAAATCACACCCTCAACGCCTATGTTGGAAGGGAGAGTCCCAACCCCTGAACTGCCAGGAGGCTTCATATTTAAGCCAGCCTAGAGTGGCTTATGGAGAAGGAAATGGCAACCTACTCCAGTGTTCTTGCCTGGAGAATCCCAGGGACGGGGGAGCCTGGTGGGCTGCCGTCTCTGGGGTCACCCAGAGTCGAACACGACTGAAGCGACTTAGCAGCAGCAGCAGCAGAGTGGCTTAATAGATAAAGCATAATATGCTGTTCCAGGGGACTTACCTGGTGGTACAGTGGTTCAGACTCTACTTCCACCGCAGGGGGCACTGGTTCAGTTCTCTGGTGGAGGAACTGAGATGCCACATGCTGCATGGTATGACCAAAAATTAAACAGATAAATAAATATTAATGCTGTTGCAGGACAGTAAGCATCCTGGTTTTGAAATTTTTTTAACACATGTAAAATTGATTTTTGGCAAATAGAAAACTCCCTTAGTGCATACAACATGTTAGAAATACCTCTTTTAAAAAGTATCAGATCAGATCAGTTGCTCAGTCATGTGCGACTCTTTGCGACCCCATGAACCCCAGCACGCCAGGCCTCCCTGTCCATCACCAACTCCCAGAGTTCACTCAGACTCAACGTCCATCGAGTTGGTGATGCCATCCAGCCATCTCATCATCTGTCGTCCCCTTCTCCTCCTGCCCCCAATCCCTCCCAGCATCAGTCTTTTCCAATGAGTCAACTCTTCACATGAGGTGGCCAAAGTACTGGAGTTTCAGCTTTAGCATCATTCCTTCCAAAGAAATCCCAGGGCTCATCTCCTTCAGAATGGACTGGTTGGATCTCCTTGCAGTCCAAGGGACTCTCAAGAGTCTTCTCCAACACCACAGTTCAAAAGCATCAATTCTTGGTGCTCAGCCTTCTTCACAGTCCACCTCTCACATCCATACATGACCACAGGAAAAACCATAGCCTTGACTAGACCGAACCTTTGTTGACAAAGTAATGTCTCTGCTTTTGAATATGCTATCTAGGTTGGTCATAACTTTCCTTCCAAGGAGTAAGCGTCTTTTAATTTCATGGCTGCAGTCACCATCTGTAGTGATTTTGGAGCCCAGAAAAATAAAGTCTGACACTGTTTCCACTGTTTCCCCATCTATTTCCCATGAAGTAATGGGACCGGATGCCATGATCTTCGTTTTCTGAATGTTGAGCTTTAAGCCAACTTTTTCACTCTCCACTTTCACTTTCATCAAGAGGCTTTTGAGTTCCTCTTCACTTTCTGCCATAAGGGTGGTGTCATCTGCATATCTGAGGTTATTGATATTTCTCCCGACAATCTTGATTCCAGCTTGTGTTTCTTCCAGTCCAGCGTTTCTCATGATGTACTCTGCATATAAGTTAAATAAACAGGGTGACAATATGCAGCCTTGACGAACTCCTTTTCCTATTTGGAACCAGTCTGTTGTTCCCATGTCCAGTTCTAACTGTTGCTTCCTGACCTGCATACAAATTTCTCAAGAGGCAGATCAGGTGTATAGTACACTTCTAAAATCTCCCTATCCCCCTAAGGATTTTTTTAAAACGTCAAAAAAATTATTAAAATTTACCTTGCACTGGGCTAGGAGTAAACCAAACACCATTGTCGGAGTTCTGTAACATCACTAGCTTCAAGTTCTACCCACCAATGAGAGTCCTAAAAATGACAAATATTGAGTATGCTACATTTTATTTTGGCTGTGAGAACATAGACAATCTTCCATGTTATTGTATCCCATAACAGAGTCTTGCAGTTTACAGTGTCTGCCTTTATCATACAGGAATGTATTATGCAGAGAGTGGGTATTTTTCCAGCGATAATCTCAACAAGAAACCTGACTGATGTGGGTGGAATTCTACTTTTGGTCTCTTTCTCAGCCTCTCTTGAGGATGCATGTGTTACAGTTCAGTTTCTGGTTGAATTATAGTATCTTTGACCACTGTGATAAGAAGAGCCAGGCAGCTTTCCAATTGTATTTTCTCAGGGTATGAGAATAATAGACAACATTTGAGTTAGAGAGTGAGGGGAGGATATTTTCAAACCTGTTTCCAAAATATTTGTTTAAATTTGAGTACTAGACTAAAATATCTCTTCTGTTTTCTTTCTTTTTCTCCTCTCTCACTATTATAGCACCTTCATTTAAAAATTTAGACACTTTGCATGATATAAAAATTATTTTTGCCTTCTTAATTTGTTATCGAAAATATAGCAATATTATAAAATGGAACATCAAGAAATTATGTAAAATTAAGGTATTTTTATCAGTCTGTTAAATATCTCTCTTTAATATATTTTTTCTTTCTACCTTGTAGAGCTTGAGTCTGTTGATGAAGGACTGCTACAATTTTGTGCCAATAAATTGAAATTACTCCATCTTTATGAGTCTGTTAGTCAATTAAATTCCACTGATTTTCATTCAGATACACCATTCTCTGATAATGTGAGTAATCCCATTATTCATTATATAAAATCATCTCTTTGGTTATTTATTATTTTTTAATTGATAGTAAAGAAGTACAAATATTAAGTTTTTTTTTTTTTAATGTGTAAAGGTTTATGTTCTTTAGAAGATCCCTGCTGGCTTCTGTGCCTTGCTCCTAAATTTATGTTATTTAGGCTTGAATATTGAGCTTGTTATTAATCCATTGTCAGTACCTAGAATCATTTGGTTTTCCTTAAGTTCTTTTATA
This sequence comes from Bos mutus, assembly GCF_027580195.1. Classification (NCBI taxonomy): domain Eukaryota; kingdom Metazoa; phylum Chordata; class Mammalia; order Artiodactyla; family Bovidae; genus Bos; species Bos mutus. The sequence continues at coordinate 62,466,555 of NC_091632.1, forward strand.
AAATTGCTTCTTACAACTTCTTTTCGACAGGGTTTGCTAATCAAAACTGTGCAATGAACAGAAGTAGCAAATTTTATATTTCTTTTAAAGAAAATGATTCTAACAAGCAGAAGAGACCAGCTCTTCTGTGTTGTTGTTAGTAAACTCATACTGCTGTTGTTTACTACATAATAGAATACATTTTTAAGATAGTCCATCTTACATCAGAGTGCTTAAAGTAATTGTAGAAAATGTTCTATGGTTTTATTCTTCAAAATGTAAAAAAGTGATAGGACCTTATAATCCTTATTATAGTACAAGTGCAGTATTGCTCATTTCTAGGAGAGTATACAAAACTCCTACTTTCTCTGCAGAGAAATAGAATTTCTCGTGATAGAGAACAGAGAGAAATATTGTCCTCTCTTCCCTCAAGTACTGTGTGACCGTGCGCAGATTGGTGGCTTCAGGGTCTCATGTCTTTTACTTATCTAAAGGAAAACCATTAAAGTGACTTTAGTGATTTGTCAAGGCACTGGTAATGCTTTTAAAAAACATATTTGGTACATCTGAAAGCTCACTGAGTTTTAAAACAGTTGCCTATTATTGTAAATACATGTATAGAAATAAACAGAAATTTTAAACAAAAATGAGAATTGGTAAATACTGAAAATATTTCCTCTCAGTATTGAAAATAACCCACACATTCTAACTTTTTTTTTTAATCTTTGGTATTATAGATGAATTTTATAAAGTATTTTAACGATCTCTTCGTAATACTACTCTATGAATGCCATGATAAATGACAAGGCCATTTTTTAGGAGATTTTGTTCTGCCATTATTTCTCCAATAGTGAAAAATACTTTCAAGCAGCAGAAAAGTTCAGGTTGATTAAGTTATACCTATAGGGTGCCTGGGGTGGGAAGATCCCCTGGAGAAGGGAATGGCTACCCACTCCAGTATCCTTGCCTAGAGAATCCCATGGACAGAGGAACCTGGTGGGCAGCAGTCCATGAGGTCTCAAAGAGGCGGACACGACTGAGCGACTAAACTGCCGCCACCACCAGTGGTAGTATCAGGAGATGTTTCTGCACATCTGATGTGAAAACAGTTTGAAAGACTGGCAGGTTGTATCTGTTACTTTTTAACCTCTACAACCCTGAGAGCCATATAGAGGATTTATATGCAGACACAGTGAGGACTGTTGCCCACTGCTTTTATTTTATAGTGTTTGTGCTGCTTACTAAAACAAGTATTAAATATCAAATAGTTCTTTAGTTTCCTCAGAATCACAAGAGTTGGCAGTTAACAACCACTTACATTTTTTTCTGATTAAGCAATAATATATGTTTATTAAAATTCAGACATTTTAGAAGGGTATTGAATAATCTCAAGAAACTTTCTAAGAATGATACTTCCAGTAATATGTAGTGTTTCAAGATTATTTTATTTAAATAACATCCTACTTATCAGTTGAGAGTAACATTTTCAGCAGAGCACACCATAGCTATCATATTAATTAAGAAATCATTTTTTGCTTATAGTCTTGCATTTTGTTTCAGATGATAATGGCAGATAATGACAGATAATTGACACATAATGGCAGGGGTAGAAAGAGAAATGGTCTGTTGATAACTTCCTTCCTCCCTAAATTTAAGGACTTGGCCGTGTTACTAAGGCTGGATGAAAAAGAACTCCTTAAGCTCCAGGCCTTGTTAGAGAAGTATAAGCAAGAGAACAACAGGACTGCTGTCCGATTTTCTGATGATAAGGATGGTGTGTTGCCTGTGAAAACATTCCTGGAATATTTAGAATATGAGAAAGATGTGGTCAACATAAAGAAGACAAGTGAAGAGGAATATGTGGCTTTGGGTAGGTAGAATGAATGATAAACTACTTTCTGAATCCTCCCTCTTTTTAAATTAATTAACCAAAGAATTGAATGTATGTTTTACAGTCAACGGAAGACTCTCTGGATAGGTAGGCACTGTCTTATAAAAGTTGTACTGAATTAAAAAGTATACTTAGGAGACAGTGTGAGACATGTAATGACTTGCTTTCTGCTTTAATCACTTAAGCAAACTGAGCCATTGATTTCCCTTCTCTGCTGTTGTTTTGCTCCTCTAGGGATCTAGATTGCAATTCAGGAAGATTTTGAGTTTGGTAAGCAGGCATTGGTTGACGTGTTTTGTTTTTGTTTTACCAGGCAGTTTCTTTTTTTGGAAGTGTTTATGTGGAGAAAGCTCCACTGAGGAAATGTGTCACACTTTGGAGTCGGCTGGACTTAGCCCCCAGCTGTTGTTGGTAAGGTTTCTTGTTGCTGGATGCTGTTCTTCCTCGTTAATGTCATCTGGAAGTGGCTGTCTCTCTTTTTTTTTTTTTTACTCTTGTCTAAAGTGTATTATAGAGCATACATGAAGACTTTCTAAAAACGATCAAGGAAATGTATAGTCATGTATTTAATTGAATAATAATATCTGATTTTTCTCATTCTCTGTAAATTATAACCAGCATATTACAAGGTTGGCCTAAAATAAATTTAGAATCTGTTGTGTATGCATACATTTACAGTGGACTGGGATCATCAGAAAAAAATGTTCATATTAGCCTAAAAAGATCTTATCTAGAGAACAAAACTGTTTCCTTAAAGCATTATTGAATTATCAGACATTCCCAGACCTTGAATACGTGTTAGGATTTAATCTCTGTGGCATAACAAATATAAATAGCACTAAATTTTCACGCTTTCTGAAAAGGGCAAGGGAGTTACCCCACATCACTTGTTCTGCTCTTGACTGCCCCCCACATGTAGAGATACGCACGTGCACACCCTTTATCACGTGCCCACTCACATCTCAAGTTTTGGCCAGGATTTGGGCCTTTTACCTGTATGAACTTGTTGACTATGCTAACATTAGTTTTTATTCATTTGTTTGTTTATTTTTAACTGTGCTGGGTGTTTGCTGCTGCTCACAGGCTCTCTCTAGTTCTGGTGAGCAGGGCCTGCTCTCTAGTTGCGGTGCACAGGCTTCTCATTCTGATGGCTTCTCTTGTTGCGGAGCACGGGCTCTAGGGCACCAGCTTAGTTGCCCCGAGGTACGTGGGATCCTCCTGGACCAGGGATCTAACCCATGTCCCCTGCATGGGCACATGGATTCTTTACGTAACTGGACCACGATATTGTTGTAGTTGAACATGTAAGTCCTTTAAAAATGGGCTTTGCCCTACCTCCCTTTGCAGTATAGATGTCAGGAAGTACAGTTAAAGGTGCACATTGCTTGCACATGGTTGTTCATAAGTGGCTTCGTTCATAATAGCCAGACACTGAAACCTGCCCCACACCCTTTAGTGGATAAACAGATAAACACACTGTGGCACATTCTTACCATGGAATACCCCTCAGCAATAAAAAGGGATAAACTATTAGTAGAAGCAGGAGCTTGGATGAATACGGAAAATATGCAAAGAGAAAAAAAATTTCAAAGAAGATACATACTGCATGATTCTGTTTTCATAACATTCATAAAATAACACAGTCATAAAGATGGAGAACAGATTAGTGGTTGCCGAGAGTTAGTGGTGAATGTCAGGGAGAAGGGTGTGGCTATAAAGCATTAACAGGAGGGAGATTTTGTGCCATGGTAGAGTGTCTGCATGGTGACGGTTATGCAGTGCTACACATGATAAAATTGCATGCTGCAAAATGAGTGCCTGTATCACTGGTGAAATTTGAACAAGCTTTATGGATTTCACCAATGGCAGTTTCTTGGTTTTGTGTAAAGATGTTAACATGAGGGAAGACTGCAGGAAGGGCCCACGGACCTCCCTGTGCTCCTTTGTGCCACCAATGACTCTATAATTATTGCAAATTTAAAAGTTTTTAAAAAGGAAATAACTATTACCTGTCATTCAGAATTGAGATGCTGAAATAGATGAATATGGTATACTACTTGTTTTCTATTGTGCTTAATCAGTTTCATTTAAATTTTGTTTACATTAAAACTGAGGTCATTGTTCAGCTAAGTCATGTCCAACTCTTTGTGACCCATGAACTGCAGCACACCAGCTTTCTGTCCTTCCCTATCTCCTGGAGCTTGCTCAAACTCATGTTCACCGAATCGGTGATGCCATCCAACCATCTCATCCTCTGTTGCCCCTTTCCCCTCTTGCCCTCAGTCTTTCCCAGCATCCGGGTCTTTTCCAGTGAGCCAGCTGTTCACATCAGTTGGCCAAAGTATTGGAGCTTCAGCTTCAGCACCAGTCCTTCCAATGGATATTCAGGGTTGATTTCCTTTAGGATTGACTGGTTTGATCTCTGCTGTCCAAGGGACTCTCAAGAGTCTTCTCTAGCACCACAGTTCGAAAGCATCAGTTCTTCAGCACTCAGCCTTCTTTGTGGTCCAACTCTTACATCCATACCTGACTATTGGAAAAACCATAGTTTTGACTATATGGACCTTTGTTATCAAAGTGATGTCTCTGTTTTTAATACATTGTCTAGGTTTGTCATAGCTTTTCTTTCATAGCTGCAATGACTGTCTGCATGATTTTGGAGCCCAAGAAAATGAAATCTGACAGTTTCCACCTTTCCCCCTTCTATTTGTGATGAAGTGTTGGGACTGGATGCCGTTATCTTTGTTTTTTGAATGTTGAATTTTAAGTCAGCTTTTTCACTCTCCTCTTTTACCTTCATCAAGAAGCTCTTTAGTTCCTCTTTACTTTCTGCCATTAAAGTGGTACCATCTGCATATTCGAGGTGGTTGATATTTCTCCCAGCAATCTTGATTCCGGCTTGTGAGTCATCCAGACCATCATTTCATATGATGTACTTCATATATAAGTTAAGTAAGCAGGATGGCAATATACACCCTTAATGTACTCATTTCTCAATGTTGAACCAATCCATTGTTCATGTCCAATTCTAACTGTTGCTTCTTATCCTGCATACAAGTTTCTCAGGAGGCAGATAAGGTGGTCCGATATTCCCATCTCTCAGAATTTTCCACAGTTTGTTATGATCCACACAGTCAAAGGCTTTGGCAAAGTCAATAAAGCAGAAGTAGATGTTTTTCTGGAACTCTCTTGCTTTTTCTGTGATCCAGTGGATGTTGGCAATTTGATCTCTGGCAATTTGATCAAAGGCTGGAAAAAACAAACCTCACACCTATACCTCAAGCCATATATTAAAAAAAATTAAGTCCAATGGAACGTAAATATCAATATGAGATAAAACTACAAAATCTATAGAAGAAAACATCAGAGAAAGCTTGGTTTAGACAAAGGTTTCTTAAGGTAGAAAAAGCATGAACTGTAAGATAAAAATACTGATAAGTTACGCTTCATGAAATGTCAAAACTTTTGTTTTTTAAGACTTTTAAGAAATTGAAAAGGCAAGTCTCTTTTACACAACATAGATCTGATAAATGCATTGTGTCCAGGTTGTACAAAGAATTTGTACAACTCAGTAATGAGACAGTACAGTTTAAAAATGAGCAAAGGATTTGAACAGATATGTCACCAAAACATACATACAAATTGCAAAAAATTACCTGAATGATGTTCAGGAATTAGCCGTTAGGGAAATGCAAAAATAAAACCATGATGGCCTCTGTCCCAGAGAATGACTAAAACTAAAAAGATTGACATATCCGGTGTTGATGAGGATGTAGAGCAATCAGAATGCTCAACACAGATGATGGAAATGCAACTTAATACAACCACTGTAGAAAACAGTTTGAAAGTTTCTTATCAAGTTGGACACAGATTTACCGTAAAATCCAGCAGTCTTACTCCTAGGTACTTAGTCAAGAGCAATGAAAATGTATGTTTGCATAGACTTGGCATAAACTATTTACAGCAGCTTTATTCCTAACAACCCAGACTGGAAACAACTCAAATATCCAATAATTGATAAATGGATGAAGTATGGTGTAACCATACAATGAAATGAACTACTGATACACAGAATGACATAAATGAATCTCAAAAGCATTAGGCCAAGTGAAAAGATCCAGAAACAAAAGAGTACCTACCGATGATTTCAGTTGATTTTATATGAAATACTAGAATAAGCAAAAATAGAGTAACAAAGGAGATGAATGTTTGCTAGAGGTTGATAGTGGGAGTTGGAGATTGAGTCAAAGAGGCACAAGGGAACTTTGGGTGGAGATGTACTTTATCACATTTATGGTATTATTTACCCAACTTAAAATTAGTAAACTTTACTTTATAGATATGTGTGTGTGTGTGTATGTGTGTGTGTGTGTTTTATAATGTGATAGAGTGGTGTGTTTTATAATGTGATAGAGTGATGTGTATTATATGGAAAATTTCTGTGCTTTAAACCCATCAGGCTGTGACCTGTATTATTGCGCTACTAAATTTCTAAAATTGGCTAAAATGTAAACACTTTTTAAGAAATCATCTCTTTTGAGACTATTTCACACATTCCAAATGGCTGAATTCTTTTTCCTAGACAAATGTTTTATGGCTGGGTTTTATTTTTAAAGTATTTTTGTTTCAAATGTAATAGAAGATACTGTATTTTTAAAGTATTTTAAAAACAGTTTACTCACTTTAGTTTACTTAATTTGTATGTTAGTCACTTTGTCATGTCCAACTCTTTTTGACCCCATGGACTGTAGCCTGCCAGGGTCTTCTGTCCATGGCATTCTTCAGGCAGGAATAATGGGGTGGGTTGCCATTTCCTCCTCCAGTGGCTTTTCCTGACCCAGGGATCGAACCCTGGTCTCCTGCATTGCGGGCAGATTCTTTACTGTCTGAGCCCCCAGGGAAGCCCTTACTTAATTTATAATTAAGTAATTTTAAAAAATCCTGTGAGTGCAGAGTAAAAAGGAGAAAAATATGACATTTTCACTTAAAGGCTATAATGAATGGGAAGGGAAGAGGGAGCTTCTCTTGGGGGGGAAAAAAAAAAAACCCCAAGAATTAAAGTAAGAAACTGAGTGTACAGTAAGACTAGGTTTTAAAAGAGCCTGCTTGGTCATTGTGGTGACATTGATTAGACAAAATAGCAGCCCACGCACTCACACTGTTACTCAACCATCTGGCTGTGGGAAGATAAAGTGCATGGGTTTGTACACCAGGCAACAGGTATGTGTTCTGCTTATATCTTGCTCTTTCCCAAAGCAGTTAATACCAGTGCCACGATATAGACCAGTGACATTTTTCTGGAGTTATTAAAATTCAAGTCATTTTTTTTAAAGAGAATATAGATTAACATCTATTATTTAATGTTAAAAGAGTAACAGACTTTCAGGAATATAGACATATAACAGTCATGAATAAAAAGTGATAGGTCTTACAGCAAAATTTATTACTAGTGTTTTAAAGGCACATTATTTGAAATGCTAGCTTTTTCTATTCTTTCCTGATAATTATTTTCTAAATTATTTTTCCTTCTGAAATATTTGAAAAAATAGTTTTATTGAAATTATGTACATGAGAAAACTTGGTACTTATAATCTAGCTTGTATACATTTTTTAATTTGAAAAGATTTCCCAATCTAGTATAATCACAGATGATGTTATTCACAGGCAACAGCTGATAGTTTTTCACAACGTCTAAAACTATCCTTAATGGAATTGTATAAAGTTTCAGATTCTGTAACCTAAAACAAACCCTAGTTTTCAGGAAAGACTAGGAAATAAGGCTCATCCAAAAGACTGACTAGATAGATTTCTTTGAAGTATAGGCAGGCAAGGCTGGCAGGTGGCCTCACACTAGGTATGCCAGCATTTCCGTTGAGTGAAGGACTAAAACATTAAGGATGTAAATGATATAGGAGGATATTTTGCAAAAGGTAAAGCTCATTGGGCGCACCGACCAAAGATCCCTGGAAGTTTCTATTTTTTTCTTGGGCGGAAGTTCTAACAAGTCTTAGATACTCCTTGGTTAGAAGAATTTAGTAAATTTCTGTTCAAGGATTCTATTATTCAGTCTTTTGTTCAAATATATGTGAATTAACAATTATGAAACAACATGATTCACACCTACAGTGTGTGAATCTCTAATACAAATGTTTACATTATGAATAATACATAATCTAACATTCTTTGCTGCGATGTTTTGAAAATATATCTTATTTTGTATTCACTAGTTATGGGGATAGTCACCTTCCAGGTACCGTCTTTTCCTGTTGTGTATGTCTGTGCGTGTATTCTACGAGGTATCTGCGTTCCTCTCTCTATTCTCTATACTTTGCTTATTTTTCTCCTTTCCCCTTAATTTTCCCTGAAGTTTAAAAAATCTTTCTGTCACTTGATTCTAAAATTGTCTCATCCTGTTCTAAAGACGCCCACAGCATCCTCTGTTTACACTGACTTTCTACGCATAAACAAAAGCATAACTGGTTTGGAATTTTTTAAGTTTAAAAAAACAAGAACACTCTTTAGCTTATAAGCAGAGATTACCTAGTTGGGCAAGAGATAGAAAGAGCAGATCTCAGAGAGACACGAAAAGGAGAGTTAAGCAGAAGAACAAGGTTTTTTGTTTGTTTCAGGACTTGCTAAATGTAGTGATGGGTGAGGAAGCGGTTAATTGAAGAAAAAATGAGAAGAGTGCTGTGGAAAGAGAGAGTGAAGGCATGACATTTAATTTGTGTAAACATAGTTTAAAACAACCCTTTGGATTGGCAATCTTTGTGAGCACTTTGAAACCCTTACTGTTGGGGACATGAAATCAGACTTTGAGAAACATAGTGCATTAGAAACCTGGTGTACTCTTAACATAACCCCCGGACATACATTTTGCCTCCAAAGTTAATCAGGGTGAGTCAAATGGCAACCTGGCCATGAACCTAGTAGGTAAATTCTGCCACTTCCCCTCATTTCCTTTTGATTTGCTTCACAATGTGCGTGCACAAGACACTGAGACGAAGTAATTTTCACATGATTCTGGAATGTCTTTGTTGTCCGTGCAGGCAATTCATTTTTTTTAGCCTGCCTTGTGGTTATAAACAGCGGTGCTGTATGAGGTTAAGAAGAAGTTTAAAACAGAGGGAATAATGTTGATAAATGGCTAGCATCAGTCAAAATTTTGTGGATGACAGAGGATATTATGTAGCAAGTGGAATGAACATGGTATAATACGACCCCATTTTTGTGAGAGTGAACCCCCATCCTGTCCTCCCTCCATAATGCTTTCTGTGTATCTTAACTTACGAAGGCAGTTAGTGGCTTGGCTCATAATAAGCTCTAAATAACCATTAGCATTGATTGTTGTTAATACTGTCATTGTCTTATGATATGAGGGCAAATATGAAAGGACATACCCAGTTTTAAAAAATGAGAAGGTGTATGGATAGGATGAAGTATAAAGGAGGCTAATCAAGGGAGAGATGTGAAAGGGTTCAAAGACAAGTTAAACCAAAAAGGGGAGAAATAGGAGAAAGTGTGTGTGTATATTTTTATATTTGTACAATCAGGCAGATCTAAGTTCAAACTTTAGTTCTAAGTTAGTAAGTAAGTTATTTTTTCTACTTATCATTTGTAAAACCCCAGTAGTCAGCCCTGCCCCAAGAGGTTGTTGTTGTCGAATGGGAAGATACGCTTGTCGGGTACTTATCTGCCTTAGGTCATTCTCCTGAGTTAATTTCCTTCACACACTTCTCCTTCAGCTTCCTACTCTTCTTAATTTTGAAAATTGTATATACTAATGCGTTTAAACTGATAGTCAGCCTTTCATTTTATTAGAGCTTTTTTTTTAAACATAAAGACATTGCAGAATTATAGGCAATCAAAACCTTTCACACACACCAGCACTTAACAGATGTGACACTATGCCTTTCAAGTTTTCATTAGCCCAGAATTATCTGTGTACAGATTTTATGAACCCAAATTTTAAAAATTTTAAGTAGATATGCTCATTTTTAAAAATCACTCTGTTGATTTAAGTGCTTTTAAAATCTGTTTGTCATGACTCAGTGACTTGAAGATTGGAGTTTGATAGTATTACGTACTCACCAACCACTGCCAAGTCCCCGGTTTCTTTGCATGACCAAGGCCAGGGCTAGAGCCACAGCTCCAGGCCCTCCTGTCATAACCTGTGGCCAGCCTTCTGTGATCCATGCTAACTGGCAGTACCCTCTCTGCCGATTTGTTCTTTAATAGAAGCTTGCACTGAAGGGTAGTATTGAACCTAAAGAAGTGGTGGAAATGGGGAGATTTTGATCCCCAACAGATAAGGAATCTCTTAAGGTAGACAAGCTACCTTGTTCCTGGTTCTCCTCACACTACATCATGTAACAAGCAAGCACTTACCTCCCAACCAGAAAGGCTGAACCACTCATGAATACACATATGGTCTAAAATTGTACAAGATTTTGTTTATGGTAAATATTTTTTTTACAATAAAGATTTAAATCTGATTTCAGTCTCTGCTCCTGAGTGTTTGGCTTTCTAAGGAAAAAGATATTTTGGACAAACCTCAGTCTGTCTGCTGTCTCCATACTATGCTGTACCTCCTGAGCAAGATGAAAGGTGAGCACTTTCCCGAGGTTTGGCTCCTCGGGAGTGTGGTCTCTACTCCCAGAAACAACGTTCAGTATTGAAATTCCACAAAAACAGGGAGGGAGTATACTTCCTTGTAACAAAAGGAGACAAGAAGGTACAAAACATTTCACTAGAGAGAATCCTTTATGTAGTCATAGAAAACTCTTAATACATTCAAAGTGTGCTTTATGAAAATTTAATTTACATTTTGCATCAACATCAAAAATGATAGCGAACAGTGTGTTTTCTGAGTTCAGTGAGGTGAATTGAGTGGTCTGTGGTTGAAGGTAATATTTTTCTTACTATTTTTGGCATGATGAGAACAATAATCTGTTGTATTAAAACATTCAGTAGTAGTTTTCATCAGTGATGAAAGTATTCCAAACAGATTTACAATCGATTCAGAGCAAGATGCCTAAGAGCATGGAATGTAAGTGTTCTGAATAAAATAAAGACTTCTTTTTCCAGTTCATTCAAAAATACACACATACATCAATGGGAAACTTGGTTTTAACATTATATTTAACATCAAAGGTTAAAAAGGAAAATTTGCCAAGCTAAGAGTTTCTTTTTTTGCCATTTGCCTGTAGTGGCCATCGAAGAGACCTGGGATTCCCAGTCAGTGTCCCCTTGGTGGCAGCAGATGCGCACGGTCTGTATTCAGTCCGAGAACAACGGGGCTGCACTGCTGTCTGCGCACGTTGGGCATGCTGTCGCTGCCCAGATATCCAACAGCTTGACCGAGAAGAAAGTGAGTGGGCAGGGGGGGCGGCTCTAGGGGGGCTCCCCTCCAGCAGGCTCCCGACTGCTTTCCCTTTCTGGGCTGCATTGTCGTCAGTGTGTGGAACATCTAGGATTTGAGATATGTGTCCAGCAGGATCTTGTCTGTCTCTTGGAGATGAGTGGTTCTTTAGTTGTTTATTCAGATGACATGCATCCTTGAACCTAGTCTCCACATAGCATAAGGGGAGAAGCACTGGAGTCAGGGCAGAGACCTAGTGTTCACAGCTGGTGATCTGTGGTGAGCACCTTTAGAAGGCAGGTCCTCATTCAAAAGGCTCAGGGTTAGACAGCATTATTTCTCAGATTTCTTTCAGCTCTTAGTTTCTACAATTGCATTTATATCCCTCTTTTAGAAACAAGGGTGGTTTTGGCATGTAGTGTTGAGTGACTCAGATGATAGCTTCCAGTAGACCTTTTACTTTGTGGCTTTTCCCCATCTCTTGAAAACTAAAATTTATTAAGACAAGACTAATGCCTCTCGTATCTCGTGGTGAATCAAAAATTTTTTTCTAGGGGGATGTTGCATTGAATTGGATAGGATACTTAAATAGGTCTGTAGAGATTCACTCAACATTGTCAGTCTCAGTAGTTTGGGGCTAAATTCATTATGACTGGTTTATGGTGTTTCTAATAATGGAGAGAGAGAAATTTAAGATACATTTTTTATGTTGGCTTGTACATTCTGAAGAACTGTCAGTATTTGGGAACTTGCAGGGATGGGCCTGAAACCTTTGCAGTGCATGTCGGTTGAATCATGGGCCTCACTACAGGTCTCTTCATAAATGTCTGAACTCCATCAGCATTGCCCCTAAGTCTCCAGTCTACTCCTCACCCTCATGTTCCATCCAGCCAAGTAGTAATGTTTGTGTGCCAGCATCTGTATATCGCTTTGTGATGTATCCTGATGATCAGTTGGCTTTCATGTTAAAAGTTCGTTCAAGTTAATGTTGATCCAGACTCTTAGCCAGAGTATCAACTGGGTGTTTTCTATTAGTTTTCCCAAACAGTTTCAGGAACTGACTCGGAAGCCCTCACCGATTCCTGGGAGGCCCTTTCTCTTGACACGGAATACTGGAAACTCCTCCTGAAACAGCTGGAGGACTGTCTCCTGCTTCAGACTCTGCTTCACAGCAAAACGAACACCCGGACCTCCAAAGTGTCTTCACTGCAGGCTGAGCCGCTCCCGAAGCTTTCTGTGAAAAAGCTGTTAGAAGGAGGAAAAGGTAACCTGAAGTTATTTGTGCATTTGTAGCCATATATCTATATTTTTATGGTATGAGCTTTCTGGGGCTTTGTTTTGTTTTGTTTTGTTTTAAATAGAAATGACTGAAAGAAAAATATACTCAGATTTTAAAAGTAAATAAATAACCCACCACCTACCTCTTATCAACTTCCAAGGCCCATCTCAAATGCTGCCTCCTCCAGGAAGCCTCTCATGACCTACTAACTGCGGATTTTCTCTTCTTCCTCCTAATATCTGTGGAACTTTATACCTCATTTTCAATGCATCACTTTCTACTATTCCAAAGTCATTGGATTCCTGTGCTTAAACATCTTGTAGGACCACAAATATCTTAAAATATTGGGTTTATAATGACATACTTCTCTCCTTATTACCAGCATCTCTGTCAGACGTTTGATACTAGAATGACTATTTCTGGATTTAATATGGCATTTATGGTTTTAATTTAGTTAACTTGTCTTTTCATTCTGTATAAGATTTGTGAAGATTTCCAAATTGTAAACTCAAACTATCCTCTGTTCTGCCACCTGGTGAAACTGTAGGAACACCATTTTAATATTAACTTGAGCAATAGGATCAGGACTTGATCCTGGAATGGAATTATCAAATGATTTAGAAGCCAAGCATAAGAAATTAGATCACCTGGCACACTGGTCTCATTTATTTCTGCTGATAATCATGATTTTGTATTCTTGTTGTTAAAAAGGTTTACGGAAGAAATACTGAGAGGAAAAGTTTTAATACATTACAGAAGCTTGTATTTATTTTAGGTAGTAGGCAGGACTCTTCATCGTGAATGCTTTTTATGATTTATAACTTTCTGGACTACGTTGGTGACTGAAACATGGTACAGCATCATGCCATTAATTAACTATGGCTAAATTTTGCCCTCAAATATTCGAGAGGCAAGTTCTTGACTATTAAAAATAGTATTTTGCCCTAAGAAGCCTTGACACAAGTAGCATGCTAATGAGTTTGCTTTCACTTGTGTTTAAATGAAAGCATTTTAAATATGTATTCATGCCTTCATCTGTGCCTGGTAAAATGCAGTTTGAATTTGTGGACATTGAAGGTATTGTGTATAGACATTAATATTTAGCTAATATGTTACAAGAGTGTAAAGATGCCCTTAGAGATCCAGTATCCCACTCGCCTTCACATGGTGAGTGGTACGTGGTGACACTGCTATAAATCTCATGGCTTTGGGGTCACTTCAGGCTTAACCCAATGTGGCACTTAGGTCTTTGTGAAGACATTGAGATCCTGCACTCTGTGGGCTCCTTTTGGCAAATGCTGCCAGTGTTCATTTTCTTTCTTATCTCCAAACTGTAGGTGGCATTGCAGACAGTGTAGCCAAGTGGATATTTAAACAGGACTTCAGCCCTGAAGTGCTAAAACTGGCTAATAAAGGAAGAGATGCAGAAAACCCAGATGAACCCAGAGAAGGTATTAACCGAGGTTTATTTGAGGTGTCAGAGGTGGAGATGGACTTGGGAGCCATTCCAGGTAAGACATAAACATAGGTAAACAGGAAATCCAGCGTGAAGAAGGCAGCTGGCGCTCTCCCTCAGGCAGGAGTAATACATTGCTGTCTCTAACTTTCAGACCTGCTGCACTTGGCCTACAAGCAGTTCCCTTGCAGCCTCGAGCTGGATGTGCTGCACGCACACTGCTGCTGGGAGTACGTCGTGCAGTGGAATAAAGACCCGGAGGTATGACTCTTGTTACCTCTTCCATGGGGCTGTTCCCTTTGCTTATAGCACTTGACTTTTTCCCCTTTGAAATGTCTCCATGCTAGGAGCTATACAAGGCCTTTTTCATATATAATCCTCACGGTAAACCTATGAAGTGTGGGTGTCATCATTGTTCCCACTCTAGAGAAGAGAAAACAGCCTCAGAGAAGTCAGGTTCCTTGCCCAGATTGTAAGAACACTGCTTACAGTGGTCAGGCCAGGATTCAAGCCTAGTAGATTTCTCTGTGTTCAACACCAGTGTGTTCTGTCCTATTATTCATAAGTTGCCATGAGCATCTTTTATTTCCTTTGGAATTTCTACATAAGATAGCATCAACCTGTACACAGTTCTTCACACTGTAGTCCTCATGATCAAATCCAGAGTAAAGATCCTGATGCCAGCCTGATTGTCTGCTTGGGCATCACTTTCTGCCCCTTCCAGCAGTCTTCCCTCCCAGACATTCTCAATCTGGAAGCAGCATGAGGCCGTCCAGGCCTGGAGACAGGAGGCCTGGACTTGAGGGCTCCACACAGGTGTCTGGGTTTGGGCCAGTCACTGAATCTCTTGAATCTGGTTTTTCTCCTCCCACCCTTTTTTAATGATGGCGCCACTGTTCAGGATTGACACCTGGATAAAATAAGATGCGAAAATGCCTGCTGTATATTTCTCTTGGCTGTACAGTTGTCAGAGCATAGGCCTCCTTAGTTCTTTGGTAAATTAACCTCAATCAAAATTCTTTCCTTTATCATCCTTGTATCAGGTTGCATTGAAGAAAAATCTCACTGATTAAGTAATTCACACTAAAATACTAATGATAGGAGCTTCCCAGGTGGCGCTAGTGGTAAAGAACGCGCCTGCCAAGGCAGGAGACATAAGAGATGCATTCGATCTCTTGGTGGGGAAGATCCCCTCGAGGAGATCCTGGCACCCTACTCCAGTATTCTTGCCTAGATAATCCCATGGACAGAGGAGCCTGGTGGGCTACAGTCCGTGAAGTCACAGAAACGTGACTGAAGCAGCTCAACACATAAGCATGCATACTAATGATAATGATATTTTTCCTTGCTCTAAATAAAACAATGTTGTCTTGAACATGTAATCACTTTCATTTTAAAGAAAGACATTTTAAAAATAAGTGCTTTAAACAAAGTAATGTTCTTTGATCAATTAAACTTTGACCAAAAAATGCCCCTCCCATCACTCTTCAGTTGACCTCCCCACAGCCTAAACGGGAGCAAGTTTAGTCTCTTCCTTAAATGGGACACTTTTGTCCCATTATAAGAACCTTATAAGAACTCTTTGTCCCATATAAGAACCTTAGGACTAGAACAAAGGCACTATACTTTCTAAAATCTGAGTGAATTAGTTCCAGATTCAGGTTTAAGAAAACGATATTTAAGTTAAAAATCTTTGTCCTACAGAGGTCATTTCTAAACCAAAGGCAGTTTACATAATAGACACTGTTCAGCCCTATGGCTCCTGGCTGTGTGACCTTTGGGAATGTTTCTGAGCCTTTTGTTCTCAATTTTCTCCTTAAGTAGATGAGGACCATAACAGTAGCATCTCGAAGAGTTGTAGCAGCTTAAAGAAAATACACACATGGTGCCTGACATTTTGATTTGTGTTGCCGTTGTCATTTATTATAATTATTTACATTTAAAATCAATAGTCATTTTTCTTGTTTGTTTTTTTCCTGTTAAATATTTATCTCCTTGCCCCATCCAACAACCCCTATCCCAGTTTCATCATTTTACACACACAGCTTTACTAGGTTCAAAACAATTGAAGTTACCTTTGGGGAACTTTTGACACACATTAGCAAAGTTGCTATGTTTAATAATGTACAGGCCACAATTTTAAACTGCCTTGATTAAAAAGAGTTGAATGTTCAGCATTCCCTCTTATATTTCCTATTTCCCTTCACTGCTTTAATATTTTCTCCTTGGCACTTAGCACTAACATCCTTTATAAACATCCTCTATAATTTACTTACCGTACTTATCTAGTTCTGTCACTAGAATGTAACCTCAGTGAGGGCAAGGATTTGGGTCTGTTTTGTTCATTACAGTATGTCTGCTGCCTTTAGCAGCCTGGTGCATAGTAGTTGCTCAATAAGTAGTTGTTGAAGAATTAATTAATGATATTTACAAAGAAAATAAACCTACTGTTTTTACATTTGTGTGAAATTCAACTATTTATTGGAGAGAGCATTGCTGTGATGTACAGACCACAGTAAATTTTGAATCCAGATGTCCGGGAATCAGTTGTTAAATAGATACTGTAAGGGAGACCATTAACATTATCTTATGCAGAATTTCTTCTTATATAATAATTCCATGTTCTTGTAACATTCTTGGGTTTATGTAGAAATGTATGTAAGAAGTCTCCATTTATATTTGAAGCAACTATTGAATAATACCTCTTCTTTCTCTCTTCTTGCTTCCTCTATGCAAGGAAGCACGTTTTTTTGTTAGGTCAATAGAACACTTGAAGCATATTCTTAATGCCCATATTCAGAATGGTAAGTAAATAGGTGTTTAAAATGTAACTGTTTCTTTCAAAAGAGCCAAATCTCTCTTTTTTTTTTAATAATGTTTTTTATTTTGTATTGGGGTATAGCCAGGTAACAAACAGTGTTGTGATGGTTTTAGGTGAACCAGGAAGGGACTCAGCCATACATATACATGTATCCCTTCTCCTCCAAATTCCTCTCCCATCCAGACTGCCACATAGCATTGAGCAGAATTCCCTGTGCTATACAGTAGGTCCTTGTTGGTTATCCATTTTAAATATAGCAGTGTGTACATGTCCATCCCAAACTCCCTAACTATCCCATCCCCTTCCTCACAGAGCCAAATCTCTTTAAATTCACATCCTGGTATATTTTTATTTGATAAAAATAAAGTAGGTCCTACCACCTAACACGTTACTGTGTGTGGCTGCATACACAGTACCAGCTGTTTTAATTGCTTGAAAAATGCTGTCCAGAAAGGAGATGGGGGCTGGTGGTAATTATCACCATCTCTCCCCACCCATCAGTTTCCCGAGCTGATGACTGTTGCTAGCTGTAGTGAGGAGAATATTATGCATGAATTATTAATTCCCCCTCTAGTTCACGGGTAGATAAGGAACGAGGAATGGGCTGCTCAGAACTGTAAGTCCTGATGAAAAAGTTAGGGTAGCCAAAGCCTAATAATACTGTATCCTAGAAATTACTTTGTGCTGCTTCTTTTTCTTTTATTTATTGATTATCTAAGTTTATTTCATTTGTTTACAAAATAAATGCATCAATATTGTCTTTTCAAAAAATGTTTTATTGAAGTAGAGTTGATTTACCATACTGTTAGTTTCTGGTCTGCAGCAAAGTGATTCAGTTATACACACACATACACATGTATATATATGTTCTTTTTCATATTCTTTTCCACTATGGTTTGTTATAGGATATTAAATATAGTTCCCTATGCTGTGCAGTAGGACCTTGTTGTTCACCTATTTTATATGTAGTAGTTTGTGTCTGCCAAATCCCAGTCTCCAAATCTATCCCTCCCATCTTGTGCTTCTTTTAATGAACATGAGCATTCTCCATTGGCTTCTTTACCACGGGGATTGCTGTTGTCTTCTTGAAAAAAATGTTACAAATTATTGTAGAAAAATGGTCACCAGATTGCTGGCTGCATTTAATAGAAGAGTTTCCCTGTAAGAATTAATCAAGGAACTCAGTAATGAACTAGTGAGATACTAAGATAGGAAGTTAGTAAGATACTAAGTGGTGAAACTGGATTTGGGTCCAGATAAGGGGAGATAATCACCTTTTTGTCTCTGTGATACATTGTAGAGAAGCTGTTTATTTCTTCTTCTGTAACATCTTCTTGCAGGTGATATGGGGTCAAATTGCAGAAATTCTAAAATTCTTGTTTTACTTGATAAGAACTTATAATTTATTTTGTATATTCATCTCTTTACTCTTAACTTTCTTCCAAGGGTGGAAAAAGGATTTAAAGTGGCTCATTTGGAAAATAAGGTCTCTAGAGGATTTATCCTTACTGATAAAATTAAGTTACCATTGATCACAGGCTGGTATTCAAGTTAGAATTTTACCCAGTTTGTCACGGGAGGAATAAATTCGGAGTTTGGAATTAACACACTACCACACTACTACATACAAAATAGATAACCAACAAGGACTTCCTGTATAGCGCAAGGAACTATACTCAATATTTTGAAATATCCTGTAAGGGAAAAGAATATATATATATATATAAATATGAATGGGTTGTGTGTTTGTGTATATACACATAGATGTGTATGTGTGTGTGTATATATATCTGAATCACTGTTGTACACTTGAAACTAACACAGCATTATAAATTAACTTTACTTCAATTAAAAAAGAAAAACACACTTTACCCAATTTGTACATTGAGTAAGTTTCCTGGCTTCTGCATAACCTCACTCCTAGTTACAGAAGCAGCTTTGTGGGTAATAAGGCAATATGTGAAATGTCATGTTTATGCTGCCTAACTGACAGCTATTGCAGAAATTCTAGTATCAGTGCCACAGTTTATTGTTTATGGACATGTAAAGCCCAGATTTTTTGTTTGGTTGAGTTCTTTTTAAATATTTTTTTTTTGTATTTTGTTTTGCTTTTTAATACTTTTTTTGTATATTGCTTTATTTAGTGGTTACATATAAGAAAAATCCTTTAGGGTTGTTTCCAGTGTTTGGCTGTTGACTCTCTTGTACATATTTTTGTGATTGTTTCTGCAGAGGACTTGCTGGGTCACACGGTAGGCATACATAGCTTAGGTAGATATGGGCCAAGCAGTTTTCCAAGGGGTTTTTCCAGGTGGTGATCCCACCAGCAGTGTGTGAGCAGCCCCACTGTTTCCACATCCTCATCCACACTTGGTGTTGTCATATTAAAAAATTTTAGCCTTTCTGTTGGTCATGTAATGATGTCTCTGTGTAGTTCTAATCTCTGTTTCTCTTATAACTAGTGACGCCATCTTTTCTTATGCTTATTGGCCATTTGGATAGCCTCTCACACAGCCCAGTTCTGATTTTTATAGATGATAAAGTTTTTATTAATTTTATAAATATTATATAAGATATAAGAAGTAATATCTAAATAACACAGGTAGTTTTATAAACTTAATGAAGAAAACAGTTTGCTGTGTATGGTGAGAGAGGAGACATATAAGCATTTTTCTTCTTTACTTCACTTGCTATCCAGGCATTGCGCTGATGATGTGGAACACATTCTTAGTCAAAAGGTTTTCTGCTGCTACGTACTTGATGGATAAGGTAAGGTCATTTTAAATTTGAAGTTTCCTATAATGACTTCTTGTTTATTTGGCTCCGTTAATAATTGGCTGATATAAGAAAGATTATTTACATTAGGCCTTGTTAGACTATTTTTTTAATTTGATAACTGCAT
Organism: Bos mutus; assembly: GCF_027580195.1. Taxonomy (NCBI): domain Eukaryota; kingdom Metazoa; phylum Chordata; class Mammalia; order Artiodactyla; family Bovidae; genus Bos; species Bos mutus. Next base: position 62,486,244 of record NC_091632.1, read on the forward strand.
TTTATTTATGCTCAGTTGTCCTGGCATTTTGGTGACTTGAAGAGCCCAAATCCTTGAAAGAGAGCAATATCCTGTAAAAGCCTCTTAACCCAGGTGATTAGGACCAGTGGTGAATTCAAGCAAGGATTTGCATTTTAAATTAAAACATATAAACACGCAATTTCTCATTGATCATGGGATGTAGGGCCAAGATATTTTCTCTAAATAGGGTTGATTGCAGTTTTACTGAAGTTTTTCTACATTAACCTCACCCATGATATATTGCCTGTAATTTCTAAATCCTGTCTCTTTAAAACAATGATGCCATCTGAGTATAAAATCTTAGGATTTTTGTAATTTGTCCCCTACTCTTTATAGTTGTTTCTCTATATCTAATCCAGTAGACCTTGGAGTGAGCTACTGTCTTCCATAAATCTTTTTAAAGCAGTCTGCACAGTATTCATGTAAAGAACTCCCTTGTTTTCCTCATTCATATTTTATTAGTTATTTAATTAAATTACAGACTTACAATATGTACAACCAGCATAGGTAGATTTGGGAACAGATATAAAAGGTAAGCCTGTAACTCAGCCAGTGGGAGCAGAAGCTGCTGGCGTTGCCTCTGGGCCTCAAGCTGAGCGGCAGCGCACCTCGCAGGCCAGTGGAGAACGTCGGTTACTCCAGCAGCAGCTAAGTGCATGTTGGGAGAGCTACCACCATAATGACAGCATATGCTATTAAATGTACAGTGACAGACATTCCTAAACCATAAAGAGCACTACGGCTCAGACCCACTATAGGCCACAACTTCTGTAGAAAATACTTTGACATCACTGGTAACTTTTTTTTTTTTAGTTAAATCTAACTGTTCTTCCCTGTGTGCTCATCTTCCTTGCCCATTTACCTGCTTATTTCTTGAAACTCACTCCTTTTGGCCTGTGTACTGTTGCTCTGTTTCACAACTCTGACCACCGTCTTGAGAGACATAATGCAAAGCCTTTTCCATGTGTTAAGCTGTGCAGATGTTGAGCATTCTACCCCAACTGTCCCATCTCACCCTCACAACTTGAGTTGGGTTTAGCAGCCCTAAACCAGGAAGCAGAGAGTTTATAATCATTCATTCAATAGATATTTATTATGAGTATCTCTTCTGTGCCAAGGACAGTGCCAGGTTCTGTGGTTGCAGAGAATAAAGTCACAGCCCGCCCTCAACCCACCATCGGAAAGATGGTAAACAGGCAATAGGGTGCTTTTAGAACTCAGAAGAGGAACGTGAGTGACAAGGGGAGGCTTCTGGGCTGATTTTGGAGGGTGAATATACGTATGAATCAGTAAAAAGAAGGGTGAGAATAAAATGTTTCCACAAAAAGCCCTGGAGATGGGAGACAGCGTGTCAGATTCGGAGAGCTGCAAGTAGCTTTGATTGGTTGAAGGTCAGGCTAGAGACAGGAGCAGGAAGTGGACCATGGAGAACCTCCTCTGTGGGCTATGGATCTGGGGTTTTCTAGTATATGTCAGCTGTTTAGCAGAGGGCCTGGCACAGTCGGGGAGGGCACACTGAACGGTAGCTGTTATTTTTATCTTGGAGACTTGGAGCAGTTTTAAGCAGAAGAATGATATGATCAGATTTGCATCTTAAAAGATGATTCGGGCAGCAGGATGAAGTATGTTGCAATTGGGGTGGGCTGAACGTGGTTGTTTTGAAGGCCGTTGAAGTAATCACAGTGAGAGGTGATGAGGTGAAGAGGCCTTTGTCCTTTCATTTTCTGTTTCCTGTGAATTTTCTTGTCACGTAATATTCTTGAAGGGCAGAACTTTATCTTCCACTTACTACCCTGTATAAAGTGTACAGTAGGATCTTAGGAATTACTTATGGAATAAGAACATCAGCTGATTTTTCTGAGCCAGTAATATAGCTTCTGTCTGCTATAGATGGTTATTCCTTCTGACCTTTTAAAAGTACTGTGTATCATTATGAACAAGCGGAATTTTTAGCTGCTCCTTATTCGTAACCTTCAGTTTGGTTCTAAATAGGTTTTAAGGCAACACAGTTTGATTATGGAAATTGGGAACCTGATCTTTGGGGGTTTTCTTATTTAATAGTTCAAAAATAAGTATTTTTGAAAAGAATGATTTGTGAGCCCCGTGTAATGTATTTTCATAATATATATTTTTTTAAGTTCCACCACAAAATTAATTGTTTTATGCTACAAATTAGTACAACCAGCATTTAATTGATGACACTAGTACTGCATTTACTTATAGCTGCATGTATATTTTTAAAATTTGGTTACTTTTTACTTTCTGTACCATAGTTTAATGCCTTTTGATTTAAATTACTAATTAAATGCAGCATTTTGTGTCCTCTTGTCTTAGGTTGGAAAAGCACCAAAGGATAGATTATGCCGAAGGGTAAGTGAATCTTCCTTAACTAGATGAATAGTTGTTAATTCTGCACTTTATATAGTACCTTATTAACTGTGGGGGTGAACTTTGCCTTTTACCATTTTGATGATGTAGTGAGAGATAAGAAAAATGGAAAGAGAACACTGTATTAATAAGCAAACTGGTTATGACCTATGGTCAATTTTAATTTACCTTTCCACATCATCAAATAGTATGTTTAAACTAAGTTTGCCAAGATGTCTTCAACTTTGGACTGTGGACAGGAGGTCCACAAAAAAAAAATTGCATATTTTTGCTGTCTTTCAAATTAGAAATTTATAATTGAAGTGGATTCATATGAGTAGTGAACTTTATCTACCTTTATGTAATAGCTGTTGTACAAACAGTCTTAAATGATGTTTCTACCCATGGATACAGGGGTTTATATTTGAGGTCAGTGATTAGTAATGCTGCTGCTGCTAAGTCGCTTCAGTCATGTCGGACTCTGTGCGACCCCATAGACCAGGCTCCACCGTCCCTGGGATTCTCCAGGCAAGAACACTGGAGTGGGTTGCCATTTCCTCCTCCGGTCATGATAGTGAAAAGTGAAAAGGGAAGTCGCTCAGTCGTATCCGACTCTTAGCGACCCCATGGACTGCAGCCTACCAGGCTCCTCCATCCATAGGATTTTCCAGCTAGTGTTGCTCAAAACTTTGAAATATTATTACAGATATTTTAAGAAATACTAGGACACAGGAATCCAGCCTTTATATAGGCCCTTAGTCCTGAAAAATCTCCATCGTTGAAGAATTTGTCTGTATGCTCTTGAGTGTGGCTCTGTGACTACTGTTAATATGTGTGTAAATACACACATACACACATGCTGTATTCCTTAAGGATGAATTACTTAGGGATGTCAGGGATTTGTGGCTGTTGGTTTTAAGAAGACCTCATGTGAGCACAGTGGCCCCTTGGACAGGCCCCTTCAGGAAAGATCCATTGCCCACAGCCTCAGTCTGGTGTTTACTTCACCAGCTAGGGGATCTTACTTTAGTTCAGAGGGTTCAGTTCCTGAAAGATGCTCTGAAACCAGATCAGGCTATTGTCCTGGAACTTTCCAGGTTGGCCTGTCTTGTGTACTCTTGCACACACACACCATGATTGTTTGGCCAGCAGATGCCTAAGCAAGCCAGACGCAAGCCATCTGTGGCTGACTGACAACACCGCCTCTTTCCAATACAGAAAGATACTCAGTTTTTAAAAATTGAGAGCAGAACCATGTTTTTTAAAAGCCAGATTTTAAAATCTGCTGACTCTACACAGAGAGATTAAAATGTGCGAGTGCCTTGACTTTCAGTTCTTACCTGTCTGTTCAGTGGGGAAAGGCAGTTAACTAGATGCATATGTTCTATTTATTCTTCTGATTACAACCTACCAGTTTTCCTGCTGGAGCTAATGATGCCCCTTCTTACAAACAGGATGTGGGGATGAGCGACACAGCAGTGACTTCCTTCCTCGGCTGCTGCTGGGATCTTCTTCAGACTTTAATGGAGGTAGAAGGGTGGTGTTTTTATGCTGAACTGTCTCTAAGATATCAAGTATTTTGAAACTCATTGGACTTCAGAAAGAACTATATAAAAAGAGCTTGTTTTTTGTTTATTCTCTTCGAAGTTTTGACGTAAGCCTAAAAAATAGTGACGTATCTTATTAGTATTTTTTTTTTAATTACAACTTGAGGGATGGGGAAAAATACGGGTTTCTACTTTGCTGCTGGTAAGAAGCTCATTAAGATATTGGCAAACTGTCATTTCTCCGATTCTGAACATAGCTCTCCCTTCTCAAAACACCCAGGCAGACGTCAGCCGGGATGAAATGCAGGTGCCCGTCTTGGACACGGAGGACGCCTGGCTGACTGTGGAAGGCCCGGTCTCCATCGTGGAGCTGGCCCTGGATCAGAAGCACATCCACTACCCGCTGGTGGTGCACCATTCTGTCCTGGGCGCCGTCCTCTACGCTGTCATGAGGTTCTCTCTCAAGACCGTGAAGCCGCTCTCTCTTTTTGACAGTAAGGTAATTCGGAGAGCACTTGGGATCCTCTTGGAGCTGAGGGTCTAGCAGAACTGTCTTATCAGAGAGAAATCACTTGGTCTTTTGTGTCTTGTATAGGATTATTTGCTGTGGGGGTCTTGGTCCTCTATTCTTTGTCAGGCTCCCTGTTCTGATTTACCTGAAATATGGGTGTCCCGGGGTTCGGCCCTCTCAGCCGTCTCCACCCATCATTCATCTTCAATAAGTTCTTTTTCTCCCTCTTGTGTGTGTTCAGGCCTGACCTGTCCCCAGGATTTGGGGCATGTGTTTCTCCTGAATGCCTCTATCGGCCTGTGTGGTGGGCTGCACACATACCTCCTTCCTGAAATATCTATCCCCGCCCCTACCCACCTTTGACCTACACTTGCTGTTCCCCCAAGTTCACTGGCTTGGTCAGTTGGTGAGTGATGTCACCATCTGTGATGTGGCAGAAACTAGTAGCCTGGGAAACATCTAGGTCCCAGAGCCACCGTGAGCTCATCGTCGGTTCTTCCTTGCATCCCCTCTTGCCCATCCTTCTCCATCACTGTGGCCCAGGCTCAGGCCTCATCGTCTCCCCTAGGCTGGTCCAGCAGTCTCCAGCTTCCCTCCATAGTCCCTGCTGCCAGACCTTCCTTCCCAAACTAAGATTCAGTCATACTAGATTCATGCTGGGACATAAGACACAGCCTTGCCTGGCTTCTCCACCTGGGCTTGTGTCCATAGTGCTGGTCTTACTCTGCAGCCAGACCACCGCTGGAGACCCCTCGGGCTCCTGGTGCTGGGAGCAGAGGACAGGAGCCCCTGCAGGAGGACTGCCCCCCTCAAGAAGGGGAAAAGCAGGGTGCTGCCGGAGCTCAGTTCCTCCTCCCAAAGGCACTGTCCCTGTGGGGAGCAATGAGTGCAGGGGGAGAGCAGAGACCTGCTGTTACTGTTACAACTACTGTTACTAACCATGTTATTACTATTTCCTGCCGCGTGGAAATGTGGAGCCCGAGAAGGCGGCTTCCCCGCCCCTTGACTTACCTCTCCTCCCGCTTGTCCATTCCTCACACCCCATGCTCTAGCCACTGCTCACCACTTCCACCCCTAGGAGAAGGCAGGCATTTTTCTCACCTCTTGTCTTGTTGTATTGTTCCATTTTCACAGCCAGCTGTTCCATACGGTCAGTTCCTGTTTGTTACTCACTTATCACTTAAGTGTCACCTCCCCTTCAGAGTCTTTGTCTACATTTCCTGAACTGACCACCTCTTGGCCATGTCCCCATGTCTGTGTGCCGTGCCAGGTACATAATAGGAACCCGATAAATATTTGGTACATTCATAATTAAGGAGATGATAGAGAGAAGTTATGTGACAGAGGTCTGCAGAAGGGATGGGGCAGATGGTGAGTAGAGAAGCCAGTGGCAGTCAAGGAAATCAAGCCTCTTGGAGAAGCCAGTGGGAATCAGGAGTTGGTGACCATGTGGCCTGGGAAAAAAAAATAAAGATCATGGAGGGATTTTGAGGAATAAGCCACCTTATGACAGACTAGTGCAGGGTGACGGAGAGGGGATGAAAATTCAACCCAATATCAGGTTTGGGGGACTGGACATGCCATTTAAAGGAAGCCCATTTAGAAGGGTTCTGGACATGATGAGTTTGAGAATAAATATAAGCAGAAATAGTGTATTTTAAGAAATTCATTTCTAACAAGTACTTTAAAATTGGATTTAAAAAAATAAATAAAGATAAAGTGTCTAGCTCAGTACTCCCCTCAAAAAGGGACTTCTCAAAACGAGACCACATCCAGCATTGGACATGCATGGTGGTGATGCTAGTCCCAGCCCAGATTGCGCTTGAGTGGCCTGGGGCAGCTGTGTGACTCACGTGCAGGTACCAAAGCAGTGTGCTGTGGCAGGTGACGCAGAGCCCCTCCCACCTTTGCATTTACTGGTAGAGTTGTTTCAGTTCTCCTAGCCTGAGAGTCATGACTCCTGGTTGTCCTGAGGGTTAAATGACATACTCAACACCAAGTGCTCAACAGTGTCTGGAACATAGTAAATAATAAAGGCACACATACTGCCCATCCCGGAGGCCCTTCTGTAGAACAGACCCCGATATCTAAGACCTCCAGGTAGAAACTACAGACTGTGAGTGAGTGCATGGGAAAACTCTCAAAAGGTGATGTTCAGAGGGAGCAGGTTCCCCTCAGAAGTCTGGCATGTTCTATCACCAAAGGATGAATGGCTTCTTGGCAGTCCCTCCAGATGACCTGTAATCACAGGTTAGGTCTAGAAAGTACCTTAGGCGATATCTGGCATGACCTGAAAGAACAGCACCCTAGAATGGTGGGATCCTTTGTTCAAGATGACCTGGGTACAAGGAGTGGGCTTGGAGCCCAGATCTTACAACTTACAGGCCAGTGCTCTTTGCTCTTGCAAAGAGCATTTCCTTCTTGAGAACTTCTAAACCGTATTTTCTGATATTCCTTTTTGGCTCTATTTTCTTAAACAGGTGCTTTTAAACAGTTCAACAAGTATTTTTAAGAGGATTCAAATACCTACGATGTATTCAGTTCAGTTCAGTTGCTCAGTCGTGTCTGACTCTTTGTGACCCCATGAATTGCAGCACGCCAGGCCTCCCTGTCCATCACTATCTCCCGGAGTTCACTCAAACTCACGTCCATCGAGTTGGCGATGCCATCCAGCCATCTCATCCTCTGTCGTCCCCTTCTCCTCCTGCCCCCAATCCCTCCCAGCATCAGAGTTTTTTCCAATGAGTCAACTTTTTGCCTGAGGTGGCCAAAGTACTGGAGTTTCAGCTTTAGCATCATTCCTTCCAGTGAACACCCAGGGCTGATCTCCTTCAGAATGGACTGGTTGGATCTCCTTGCAGTCCAAGGGACTCTCAAGAGTCTTCAACACCGCAGTTCAAAAGCATCAGTTCTTTGGTGCTTAGCTTCCTTCACAGTCCAATTCACACATCTATACATGTATTAGTTACCGATTATTACTTAACAGGCAGATTCTTTACCACCTGAGCCACCAGGGAAGCCCCATTACATACAAATGATCCCCAAACTCAGTGGCTGAAAACAGCAAACGTGTCATTTTTGTGAGTCCCGATCTGTGTTCCCCTAGTGTAGGCGGCTTTGGCTCAAGGTCTCTCTTGTCTGCGGTTGGTGTGTCAGCCAGGACTCCACCAGAGCGGGGATCAAAATGCACTCACAGGCTTCCATGAGGTTGGCGGGACTCAGTTCTCCTCACGTGGGCCACTGCACAGAGCAGCTCCCAGGTGGCTGCCCTCAGAGCAAGTGAGAGTGAACAGGAGCTTCTAGGGCAGAAGCCACAGCCCTGTGTCACCTGATCTTCAAAGTGTCAGGCTGTCCTCTCTGCCTGACCCTGCTCACCAGCCCCACATCAGGGGAGTGGAATTACACAGGGCTTGGGTACCGGGAGGAGGGCACCCCTGGGGTTCACCCTTAAGGCTGCTTTCACCATAATGCTTACGAAAATCAAAAGAACAGAATTCTGAAGTGTTAGTGTTCAAAGACAAAGTCAAATCATGAGTTCTTTTTAATTTTTTAAATTGGAGGATAATTACTTTACAGTATTGTGATGGTTTTTGCTGTACATCAACCTGAATTGGCCATGGGTATGTGAGTTATTCTTTATACCCCCTCCCCCCCATAACAGCCCATACTTATCAATTTTCTTGGTCTTTTCTTTTTCTTTAGGGGAAAAATGCATTTTTCAAAGACTTAACTTCAATTCAGTTATTACCTAGCGGGGAAATGGATCCAAATTTTATTTCTGTACGACAACAGGTAAATTACAGCTATTGGGATGACCAGCTCTAAGGTATTTTTGAGAACTAGTTTCTCTTTAAATTGTATCATTTTTTGATAACTAAATATAATGGAAAAACTACTCTAAATGACAGAAAAGCCAAGTTACTTGGAATTGCATATTTTTTAATGAAAATACTAACAAGATTTTGCTGTATCTGTTTCTCCACCTTCAAGTTCTTACTGAAAGTCGTCAGTGCAGCTGTCCAGGCCCGACACACAGTTGCAAAAGACAGAGACTCCACAGAAGAGGCAGCAACCGCCCCTTTTGGTAAAGACCAGGACTGGCCAGTGCTGGCCGTGGACCTGGCCCATCACCTTCAAGTCAATGAAGATGTTGTCAGGAGGCATTATGTGGGGGAACTCTACAACTACGGAGCTGACCACCTAGGAGAGGAGGTAACAAACAGCCTATGAGTGTCCTCTGGGCTCAAGTTGTAAAACTGGCAGTTGGGGTAAAGAATCAGTAAAGTTGCCAGTAAAGCTTGTTTTCCCTTCCTTTGTTACAACTCCTAGGCACAATAGTAGAACAGGATTAAAATAAGTAACTAGGGAATTCCCTGGTCGTCCAGTGTGGTTAGGATCTGCGCTTTGATTGCTGAGGGCCTGTGTTCAATCCCTGGTCAGGGAACTAAGATCCCGGATGCTGCACAGCTTGGCCAAAAAAAAAGTTTTTTAATAGAAACTAATCAAATTCCTGTTTGTGGCCAGTGTTTAGTATAACTCGTGCAGTATGCCAAACCTGTTTTATGCAGAGGGACAGAGCAGTAAACAGACAGGGTGCCTTCCTCCAAATGCAGTCTACTTATGGGAGCTGAGAAGCACGCTCAATTCTGGATTGAGCTGTAAATGCTGTGAAGAAAATCACTAAGATCATGTGAATAAGCAGAAGTAGAATAGGATGATCAGGGGTGACTTCTGAGCTGAGCCCCAAGGACAGGAAGGAGCCAGCCACTCAGAAAACGGGGACCCTTGCCAGAGGCAGAAGTAACATGAAGTCCATACGTTTGTCCACGCTCCTCCCTGCAGGCCATCCTCCAGGTTCAGGACAAAGAGGTCCTGGCCTCGCAGCTGCTGGTGTTGATCGGGCAGCGGCTGGCGCACGCCGTGCTCCGCACACAGACGAGGGAGGGGCTGGAGCTGCTCGCCAGGCTGCCCCCCACGCTGTGCACCTGGCTGAAGGCCATGGTGAGTGCTGGGCATGAGGGAGGCAGACAGCCACTGGAGGCTTTCTCTTATGCATTTTTAATAGTGGAGAAAAATGGGATTTTCTTAATTCTGAACAAAAGCATTTTTATTGGGAAATTACTCTCCTGCTAACTCTTAAGTAGCAATTACTTGGTTGTATGTAACTGATGGGTTATTTTTGTGTCCCATTTGCAGAACCCCCAGGATCTTCAAAACACAGAAGTGCCCATTGCAACAACAGCTAAACTAGTAAATAAAGTCATTGAGCTTTTACCAGAAAACCACGGGCAGTATAGTTTAGCCTTACACCTCACTGAAGCTGTGGAAGCCATATCTCTTCCTCCTTTATGACACTTATCTCCTGCAAACAGTCTCAAATTGTGTGACTCTAATATGAACTAGTGCATGGTTATTTTACACAATAAGATCTGGAATTTTACGGAGGAAGTATGTTTTTTTCTTTTGTAAAGTAAATAAAAATACACATTACTTTTAAAAAGTGCAGTCTTGGCTAAATTCCACCTTTGGTTAATACTGACAATAAAATATAAACAGGTATCAGTTATACTATCAATTTCTCTTGAAGCTGTTTTCCTGTTTATTTTTGATTTAAGCACTTAAGTAGCTTTATTGTCCAAATTTGCTATTTAAAACTGGTTATAATTTACAGATTATGTTCTTATAAGATTCTACATTTCGTACTCAAAATGTTATTGTAATTAAATTTAAATGTGTTCATGTGTAGTCCCCATCAGTAAAATGAGAGAACTGTCTCACTCTGTTTTAATAAATGTTGGGAAAATGCTTTTGTTATCATGCTTAATCCCATCCTGGGGGACTGCTCCCTGGAGTTCTGGATGCTGACAGGCTTCTTTCCCAGAGGAGGTTATGCTGGTGCCATCAGAGGAGGAATAATGGGTTCAAGACCATCATATTCATCAGAATGGACACTAAGTAGAACCCTTAACCTGTTGCACTTGCCAAAACAGAATCTGAGATGCAATCTAACCCAGCAAAATTAATTATAATGCAAGTTAAGATTTGCTTTTTGCCAAGATTCAAAATTGTATCCATATCAGGTAACTGTAAAAATGTATTATCTTGTAAAACTTACGTTTAAAAAAAGGGCAAAGATACTAAAAATTTAAATCCAACTTTATTTTTCCTACAAGTGTTTAGAAATGTCTGTTTCTGGGATCTGGTCATGTTACCTGTTCTTAGGAACAGTATAGAAAATGCTTAGTGATGATACTACAGCTTAGCAAACCTACCTCACTGCTGGCTTGAGAGGATGAATACAACTAATTTTGTACCCTACAGTGCCTAGAGCAGTCCAAGTGCTGAATAATCATTTGTTGATTAAAACCAAATTAACCAAAACTCTGTAAAAAAAAAAGTACTTTGAGCTGTACAAATACCAAGTATTTATCAAGGTAAATCTTCGGAATGTAGCCATACAGCGCAATTGTTGACATGTCCTGGGTCACAGTTGTTACACGTAGCAACTCGTTGTGATACAAAAGTTTCTTTCTTCACTTCCTCAGGAAGAAGCCAGCTCTTCCAATTGTGCAAATTTGAGGCGTTGTTTTCAGGAATATAAAGGAAAAGTCTGATGTCTGAGAATATCCCAATGTAAATTCTTTTTAACAGAGAGATCACATTCAAATAAGAACTGTCTAAAACCTGGTAATTACTGTTTCATTTTAAATCGTGAGAGATTAATTTTTCAGGTGCCTTGAGTGTTTGGGGTGAAGGCCCATGTGTCTGACCGAGGCATACGCTCTGCAGCAGTAACACTGAAAAAGGCCTCCAGGCAGTCCAGCCCCTCAGCCTCTGCTGGGATCGCTGGTACCCCATCCAGACACATTCACGTGATTTCTGAGTATCAGGCATTCTGTAGTCACTTGTTACACGCACTCTACAAGATGAGTTCTTTCCGTGACTTGTCTAGATACTCTGAAAGTAGTTCTGAACCTTGGAGGCTGGTCAGAGAAACTTGGAATTACAGGCATTGTTAAAGAGTAAATTACTCACTCTGATTCCATTATCATTTTTGGGGGTATCTAACAAGCATTTTAGATAATAACACTGGTTGAACTTACTCTGATAGGACACACAATCAAATTTTGGGATTGTTGAGAATATATTAATAAGCTGGAATACGGCTCCTAGGACCATAACAAATCACTGAGTCTCTAGTTAGATTTATACTCCTAAAATTTGCCATTGAGAGAATTTTAAAATTGAATTCTCAGTTGCATGGTTAAGAAAAGCAGTTAAATATTTTACTGTTTCGTTAAGGGCTTTTAAAATAAATCTGGTAGAGGACAGGAAAACAAATACCTGTGTATACAGTCTGTAACCATGAAGAGCCACAAAGAACGGAATCAAGTTTCACACAGAACAGGCAGTTTCTGAAACAGGTGCATTGCACTTATCGCAGTTATTGGTGCAAAGCCGATTTACCAGTGAGTAGCTTTTTCTTAGATATACTCCCATCCTCATATACGTTTCCTTGTTATCATTAAGTAAGCATTCTGTACCTTCTTCAATTCTGTTGTAAATGCAAAGGAAGTCAAAAGGGTTCAAATAATCATAACTTCTGCATTACAAGTTGTGTTTAGATGTAGAACTAGAATATACAGGATAAATGCAGATGGGGAGAAATAATAGTACCAGGCTTCTAAATACGTCCTACTTTTGTAAAAAGAAAAATGAGGTATGGAGAAAAGAGTTTCACCTTTGTTATAAAAACTCAACTAGGGTCAAGGTAAACAGTTAAATTTAAATAGTTTTCTTGAAAAAAATGATTACAATTTAAAATCACAGAAAACTCATTTAATAATACTAAGCATACAGGGAATCAGTTCTCTTAGCAGTTATTGTGGTTCATTTCACTTAGGCAGATATTTTTAAAAGTACTCTATAGCAACAGTGAAAGCCCTCCCTCACCCTGATAGGAATGGATTTGTTATATTTCTGCTAAATAGAATTAACCATCCCTGGAAAGATTTTAATCCTATATGGAATTGTTTATTCCATATTATCTATTGTAATGTATTGTAAGTAGTCAAATTCTGTATATACTGCTATTTTCTGTGTCTGTTCATTGTTGTGAACTTATGTATATTAGTGAAATAAATTTTCAGCTTTCATGTTGTTTCCTTAACATTTATATAGTATTAATGTGTTTTTCCCCTCTTATATGAGACATATTTGGTGACTTTTTCTGATGTGCAGCCCAAAGAGCTAGCTGTTCTGAAAAGGTTGATGTTTGCTGTTAAGGCAGAATGAAATTACTCTCTTCATCTCCTAAGTGACAGACCCCTGCACCGTTGCTGTTCAAAACACATTTTTTTACTTGCTATTCACAACTTTTGTACCACCACCAGTCAGTAATTTTCCAGGTGCCTTTATTTTTAGACGTTATAGAACTTAAATACTGAGTGAAGAAAGTTTATAAAATATAAAGCATTTTCCGCTCAGCACATTTGTAGGCAAGCATTTTCAGTGTTATGTTCTGAGTTAAGTCCATTATGGATCCACCTGCAAATGTATATGTTTCCATATGTATATACACACATTATTGTTTATCTAGTTACAGAAAAACACTTGTAGCTCTGACTCTGACTCATCCTCAATCTTGGATTTCTCTCCAGTACTGTAAACAACCCATCTAGACCCCTACTCAGTCCTGTCAGGAGGTTCTTGCTCAGAAAGCCGTCGACACACCCCCTGAGGTCCTACTTCCCTTTCACAACTTCTGCGCATCGGGGACACAGTGTGTCTGATGACTCAGCCGTGTACTTCCAACAGCGAGGGCATTTTTCCTTCGTAGTTGGCATGACAATTACTTTGTATGAAGACTCTTCACGAATATCGCCACCTGTGGAAGAAAAACATGTGGAGAGTATTCCTCACAGGCCACTGAACTTGTGCATCTCTATTTCTCCAGGTGCCCCCTTTTCAGAGCTTCCTCCCTGCCTTGGGAAATACTGCTTCCCTTACACATTTGTACAGAAACAGCCAAGATTGTAGGCTCACACAACCTGATGACTGGTGAGGAGGAATCTGAGACCCTGAGAGGCTGATTTTTCCACAGGTCATGGGAGTTCTGTACCTACTCAGGCAGAGCATGCCTGCTTGCTCTTCATCTGTGTCCAGTTCTGATAATTACACTGCCTCTCCTCTCCAGCTACATTCTTAAGAATTTTAAAAGAGCCAAATTAGAGGGACAACGAGCAGTGCCCCCACATTAAACTTCTTGGTTTGGACAAAAGGAAACAAACATTTGTCCATAATGAATAGACCTCAGACAGAAAATAAATCATTTTCTAGTCACTGCACAGAGAATATAAATTAACATTCTGGAAAGCAGATTAATATGAGTCTACTACATGATCAGTGCTGCCAGGGCTCAAATTTAAACTGATGGCTATAGATGAGTCTCCCACCTCTTGCTGGTGCCTAAAAGCTACTATGAAATACACAGCATCACTGTTCCTAAGATATACTCAAGTTGTTCTGTTAATGTTACTCAGCTTTCATTTCCATCAATGAGAATGAAGTAAGTTGACAGAAGATCCTCAAATCAAACAAATGCCTACAAAAGGTCTGCTTATAAGATATCACTGTGGGAATGAGTTCAATAAAACTTCCTTGACTCATTATGAGTGGCTACGATACTGTAATTTGGGGTGAGCATAATAAATTGTAGATTGAACATGAGAGGGATGGTAGGGTTGGTCAAAGGACAAGGACACAGGCCAAATGAGGTAAGGCAGACTGACCACATACGGTGACTATGACGTTTTCCCTCCTCTCCCTACCCCTGTGTTCCCAAGATCACCAGGTAGGGCACTTAGCTGGTTCAGAAACCTGGCCACTGTTTTCACTTTCTATAGAAAGATGCACTCACCAAGTGTGTATCTGCCTTTCAGCTGGAGATGACCTGTAATTATTGTTCAGTTGTCCACATACCATTGTTATCTGGTATTTGTTATCATTCTCATCTCCTTACCTTCTAAATTGATTAGAAATGTCCCTTTAAGCTCAGTCACATCCTCATTTATTCCTCGTGGTTCCTGAGAAAGCAAAGTTGTCTGGGACGCCATCATTAATTCATTCAACTGAGAGGTACTGGAAGTCTCCTCGGCTTGTAGCATCTGGGCATAAGTATTTGAAAGTTACTATCTAAATTGTTACCACAAAGGTTACCACAACAATTATAAAAAGACACTGCAAGTTCTTATGTTTGGTGAGGAACTCTTGGGACCATCACCTCCTGAGCTAATACTATTATATAAATCAAATCTTACTAGTATGAAAGCTTTTAACTAAAAACTCCTGATCAATAGTATCCATTGAGAATACAACTGTATGCCAGGCAGTTCACTTTACTACTACTACTACTACTAAGTTGCTTCAGTCGTGTCCAACTCTGTGTGACCCCATAGACGGCAGCCCACCAGGCTCCCCAGTCCCTGGGATTCTCCAGGCAAGAACACTGGAGTAGGTTGCCATTTCCTTCTCCAATGCATGAAAGTGAAAAGTGAAAGTGAAGTCGCTCAGTCATGTCCAACTCTTAGCGACCCCATGGACTGCAGCCCACCAGGCTCCTCCGTCCATGGGATTTTCCAGGCAAGAGTACTGGAGTGGGGTGCCATCGCCTTCTTCGAGGCACTTCACTTTGCTAGATGCTAAATGTCCACCCATTATCTGTAACTCACAAAACAGCAACAGCATTTTTTTAATCCCCATTTTACAAATGAGGAAACTTGCTCAGGGAGGTTCCCAAACAGTAAGTGATGCGCTGCAATTCCAGCCGAGGTCTGTTAGCGTCAAAGCCCACACTTTATCCCTGTATCATGCTTCCTACAGGAGAGGGGTTAAGATACTATCTCAACAAGGATCTGCTTTTAGCGGTGCAGACCAACGGTGGCAGCCTGAATAATGCTCAGAACTCTTCTGAAGCACACTGAATTGGGATATCTGATAAGCACTTTTGTACATTTTTCATTTTAATTCTGATCTTCAAAGTAAGTGTGTGAGCTAAGTAATACAAAATCCCTTGGGAAAAAAAAAACCAACTCATGAGAAAATAGGAGATTCAGAGATTGCATTTACACCATTAGTAAGTGACAGATCCAGGACTCCATCAGACAGCCAGTTAGTATAATTTCTAAGGAAAATACACTCATGTTTTTTTAAATCCTGAATTTTTTTTTTCAAGTATCAATGATCCAAGCAAGGTGTACTGTTTTCAGCTTACTACTCAGAACTAATGACTCCAAGGCAACATGAGAATGCAGTAGGAAAGCTCAGTGCCAGGCTGGGCAGCCTCAGCTGAGTCACAGCCTCAACAGGCCTCAGCTTCCTGGCTCAAAAAATGGCAATCATGAGCTTCCCAACTTACCAATTTTAAAACGTCAGGATCTTATCAAACTTTTGTTACCTGAGCAACCATCTATACCTACTAGCTATTTCAAGCCCTGAATCTTAATCAACCTGATTACATTATTAAAAATTTAGATTGAACTTCCAACCAGCTGAGATGGTCATTTTTCAGTAGACTATAATACCAGTCAAATGTTAAAACATAAGTCACAAAACTAAGTTTTCTTCTCAAACATTAAAACTAAAAAAAAATCTTGAGTCAGTATGTTAGGCTCTAAGTCAATCTGGTCAATCAACCCCTAAGATCTCAAGGGGAAACTTTTGATGGCCCTTTTGAAAATAAAAAGATGAATGCTTTGAGATCACATGGTAAATTTGCTGGCGCAAATGAATTTTCTTCAGAACTCATGAGTAAAAGATGAAAAAAAATTTTTTTGAGTCTTGTCCAGATGGATAAAATTCTCAGAAAACCAGACCCTTAACACAAAACTCCCAATTTTTGTGTATTCAGATATTACTGCCAGGTGCTGCCTGTTGTCTAACTAGCCCTGAGGGCTCATGTTTCAAATAGAACTTTATTAAACCTTCCTGTCCCAACCTATAAAAAATAAGTAGCAACAGAGTACATGTTTTGTAAGAGAAGAAAAAGGAAACACACAGAGGTTGGAAACAAAGAATCAGTGATTAATATTAGGATTACAAGACAGAAATCCTAACTTACAAATTTTTTTTTTTAATGTACTATCAAGACCATCCCCATGGAAAAGAAATGCAAAAAAGCAAAATGGCTGTCTGAGGAGGCCTTACAAATAGCTGTGAAAGAAGAGAAGCGAAAAGCAAAAGAGAAACGAAAGATATACCCATTTGAATGCAGAGTTCCAAAGAACAGCAAGGAGAGATAAGAAAGCCTTCCTCAGCTATCAATGCAAGGAAATAGAGGAAAACAACAGAATGGGAAAGACTAGAGATCTCTTCAAGAAAATTAGAGATACTAAGGGAACATTTCATGCAAAGATGGGCTCGATAAAGGACAGAAATGGTATGGACCTAACAGAAGCAGAAGATATTAAGAAGAGGTAGCAAGAATACACAGAAGAACTGTACAAAAAAGATCTTCAGGACCAAGATAATCACGATGGTGTAATCACTCACCTAGAGCCAGACATCCTGGAATGTGAAGTCAAGTGGGCCTTAGAAAGCATCATTACAAACAAAGCTAGTGGAGGTGATGGAATTCCAGTTGAGCCATTTCAAATCCTGAAAGATGATGCTGTGAAAGTGCTGCACTCAATATGCCAGCAAATTTGGAAAACTCAGCAGTGGCCACTGGACTGGAAAAGGTCAGTTTTCATTCCAATCCCAAAGAAAGGCAATGCCAAAGAATGCTCCAACTACCACACAATTGCACTCATCTCACACGCTAGTAAAGTAATGCTCAAAATTCTCCAAGCCAGGCTTCAGCAATACGAGAACCGTGAACTTCCAGATGTTCAAGCTGGTTTTAGAAAAGGCAGAGGAACCAGAGATCAAATTGCCAACATCCGCTGGATCATGGAAAAAGCAAGAGAGTTCCAGAAAAACATCTATTTCTGCTTTATTGACTATGCCAAAGCCTTTGACTGTGTGGATCACAAGAAACTGTGGAAAATTCTGAAAGAGATACGAATACCAGACCACCTGACCTGCCTCCTGAGAAACCTGTATGCAGGTCAGGAAGCAACAGTTAGAACTGGACATGGAACAACAGACTGGTTCCAAATAGGAAAAGGAGTACGTCAAGGCTGTATATTGTCACCCTGCTTATTTAACTCATATGCAGAGTGCATCATTAGAAATGATGGGCTGGAAGAAGCACAAGCTGGAATCAAGATTCCCGGGAGAAATATCAATAACCTCAGATATGCAGATGACACCACCCTTATGGCAGAAAGTGAAGAGGAACTAAAAAGCCTCTTGATGAAAATGAAAGAGGGGAGTGAAAAAGCTGGCTTAAAGCTCAACAATCAGAAAACTAAGATCATGGCATCTGGTCCCATCACTTCATGGGAAATAGATGGGGAAACAGTGGAAACACTGTCAAGACTATTTTTTGGGCTCCAAAATCACTGCAGATGCTGACTGCAGCCATGAAATTAAAAGACACTTACTTCTTGGAAGGAAAGTTATGACCATCCTAGATAGCATATTCAAAAGCAGAGACATTACTTTGCCAACAAAGGTCCATCTAGTCAAGGCTATGGTTTTTCCAGTAGTCATGTATGGATGTGAGAGTTGGACTGTGAAAAAGCTGAGCACCAAAGAATTGATGCTTCTGAGCTGTGGTGTTGGAGAAGACTCTTGAGAGTCCCTTGGACTGCAAGGAGATCCAACCAGTCCATCCTAAAGGAGATCAGTCCTGGGTGTTCACTGGAAGGACTGATGCTGAAGTTGAAACTCCAATACTTTGGCCACCTCATGTGAAGAGTTGACTCATTGGAAAAGACCCTGATGCTGGGAGGGATTTGGGGCACGAGGAGAAGGGGACGACAGAGGATGAGATGGCTGGATGGCATCACCAACTCTATGGACATGAGTTTGGGTAAACTCCGGGAGTTGGTGATGGACAGGGAGGCCTGGCGTGCTGCAATTCACGGGGTCGCAAAGAGTTGGACACAACTGAGCGACTGAACTGAACTGATTTACATCGACATCTTCTGAAACCAGATTTTACATGGAGCACTTTGATATGAACCCCATTTCAAAAGGAACAAACTGTGACTCACCTCCATGATCTCAAAAAGCAGCCCAGGCTCGATCACAATGATCACCTCATACTCAGCTGCATTTTTGCCAGGAATGCTTCCAAGAAATGAATCTCTCATTGCACACGCGCTTTCTATGGCTTCTTCCAGTCCAGGTTTCTTCCAGATAGAACTGGTTTTAATCCACCCAGTACGAAAAACACTCTTGGGTTCTTAAAAAAAAAAAGTTAAACCAATTTATATATATTTTTAAACTGTATATAAAACTCAAACCATCACACTTTTAGTATTCATGGGAAATAAGGATTGTTATTTGTGGGTAATAATTAATATGGTTGTTGTTCAGTTGCTACGTCATGTTTGACTCTTTGCAACCCCATAAGATGGCAGTGTGCCAGGCTTTCCTGTCCTTCACCAACTCCTGGAGCTTGCTCAAACGCATGTCCACTGAGTCGGTGATGCCATCCAACCATCTCATCCTCTCTCGTCCCCTTCCCCTACTGCCTTCAATCTTTCCCAGCATCAGGGTCTTTTCCAATGAGTCAGCTCTTCACATCAGGTGGCCAAAGTATTGGAGTTTCAGCTTCAACATCAGTTCTTCCAATGAACAGTCACGGCTGATTGCCTTTAGGATTGATTGGTTTGATCTCCTTGCAACCCAAAGGACTCTCAAGAGTCTCCTCCAACACCACAGTTCAAAAACATCAATTCTTCAGCACTCAGACTTCTTCATGGTCCAACTCTCACATCCATACATGACTACTGGAAAGACCATAGCTTTGACTATATGGACCTTTGTTGGCATCCTAAATGCTTACCAAATATTTACATCAACATTTGGAAATGTAAACAAAGGACAAGATATACAGTAAGATCTCAGAAGATGCCCAGAAGAAACTAAAATAGAAATATCCCAATATTACAGTAGATGTCTGTGGGTTATAAGATCAGGAGTGACATCCTCACTGTAAAATTTCTAATTTTCTGTAAGTTTAATGTAATCAGACAGAAAAAAAATTAGAAAACTATTCACTAGCAGGCACTATACGAAGACTCTTGAGAGTCCCTTGGACTGCAAGGAGATCCAACCAGTCCATTCTGAAGGAGACCAGCCCTGGGTGTTCTTTGGAGGGAATGATGCTAAAGCTGAAACTCCAGTACTTTGGCCACCTCATGCAAAGAGTTGACTCATTGGAAAAGACTCTGATGCTGGGAGGGATTGGGGGCAGGAGGAGAAGGGGACGGCAGAGGATGAGATGGCTGGATGGCATCACTGACTCGATGGACGTGAGTCTGAGTGAACTCCGGGAGTTGGTGATGGACAGGGAAGCCTGGCGTGCTGCGATTCATGGGGTTGCAAAGAGTCAGACATGACTGAGCGACTGAACTGAACTGAAAATATATTTCTGACATTTATAAAGGTATATAAGAAAAAGTGACTTGTCAGTATAGCCAAGCTGCTAATATATTTCAGAAAGCATTTTAAAGTGGCTTGAAAGATATGCTGAAATTCATCCTAGTCCTCTACACACAGATGAGATGCAGAAACTACAGTTGCTGAACCGAGACGCATGGTGCCACAAAGCAGGCACTGTATTAATAGATGAGTGTGTGCCTCTTACTTGAAGCAGATAAAAGGAGATGCTGCACCCTCAGCCAGGGTCTTTCTCACTCAGAGAACAAATCAATATTTCTTACCTTTAATATAGGGTATGTGCTGGAATACCTCTTCAGCCAAGTGAGGAAGAATGGGAGCAAAAGAGCGAACCATTACATCCAAAATTTCAGCTAATGCAGTCTGACAAGAGCGTCGTTTGGGATCATCTGCATTTTCACAATAAAGCCTGGAGAAGAACAACTTATTGAGCAGTTGACAACATGCTATACACAATCACGGCCAAGGTGGGACCGGCCTCAGGCTGAGCTTATTCTGAAGGTGCCTAAGCCTATGGCTCTGTCTTCTAATTAAAGGATAAAATATTCCATCATACAGCGCTTCTGACTACATCCTCTATTCCACTTGACTCCTTCCAGGTGTGCTCACCTCCTCAAAAACTCAGAGCTATGCTATGTCCAATTCTGTTTTACAGATCGATAATAGCTAGAATCTAGACAACTCAGTGAACGGAAAATGAGTATGTCAGTTGATGGTATTTAGGATTCGAGTCCCCAGGCCTACAGTCTTCCCTGGTGGCTCAGGTGGTAAAAGAATCTGCCTGCAATGCAGGGCACCCAGGTTTGATCCCTGGGTTGAGACAATCCTCTGGAGGAGGGCATGGCAACCCACTCCAGTATTCTTGCCTGGAGGGTCTCCATGGACAGAGGAACCTGGCAGGCTACAGTCCATGGGGTCACAAAGAGTAGGACACAACTGAGCGACTTAGCAAGCATGCAGGCACCCCACCCTTACTTATGACCCTATCAGTACGTCAAGGGAAGGACTGGGATTTGTAATCCCAGTAGAAGGTCCCTGAGGTGCTGATGAGTAGGGCAGGCACTTCACACTGGCTGAGTTACTACAGGAGCAAAACATGAAGACAGCATGCAGCCTGCCTCTAAAAGGGCATCATTGATGTTATATGATGTTATTATATTAATAATTACCTGAATACTTCTCCCGCCTAAAGGCCAGCAAACTCCTGAAAACAAGCACTGTGTTCATGCCCTCACAGTCACAGCTACTACTTATTGAGGACTTGCTTTGTCAAACACAGCATTGAGTATGCTACTCATATTGTATCTTTTCATTTCCACTTTCTGAGATAGGTATTATCATCACCATTTTATGAATAAAGAAACTGAGATTACAGGATAAATTGCCTCAGCTCATCAAACTAGCAAGTAGCAGGGTGAAACTGCCCAATCAGACTTGACTCAAGAATCCAACTTCTTAATAATGGCCCAGGCCCCCCACTGCTGGCCTCTGCTTTCCAACATTTGCCGAGCAGAGTAGACAGTCAAGCACTGTTTGTTAAGCATTTGAATGTTCAGTCATACATACCTGTCTTTGATTATGCTGAAATAAAAATTGGAGAGTTCCCTGGTATAAAATGCTTGTAACAGCCGAACAACCTTTCCAAAGTCATACTGCTTATATGAATCATTAATCTAGGGAACAAAACCAAAATAAATTTGGAAGCTGGGATAAGCAAATAAAAATGCAAGTCGTCATGAGCAGAACATGTTCCTTTTCAAAAATACGTTTCAAAGGCAGACAAACACAAAACAGGAAAAATGCGAGAGCATTTAAGGATCTTTGAAAGGTTATTTCTGGATATGAAAGACTACTATCCTCAGAAAAAAAAAGAATAATTTACCCTGGACTCTACAAAAGAACAGGCATCAAATGAAAAGATCAAGTTTTAAGTGATGAAACAGCATTATTCTAAAACAGCAAAGGGTAAAAATTACCAATGTTCCCTCATTTATACAAAAAAAAAATAAAACTGGGCAAAAGTCTATATGTACAACTCTGACTTAAGTGCAAGCAATTCCAATTTTTGAGAAAATACAAATTACTTGTGTTTATATATGACAGAGTATTTTACAAGACACATTAAGAACTGTCATTTCAGTTACTGCTGTACTTTTGAGATGGCTATTTCTATACATCTGCAGACAAATAAAAGTACACCTCAACTTTATTCCTTCTTATACATGGAGCTGATTTTCAGAGGAAAATGTGGTCTGAGGAGAAGCCTGGCCTACTTTTGCCACCAGGCACTACTCTCGTCTTTTTTGAGAAACCAGAAGAATTCTAAGACTTCATACCTAGTCAACCTAGGAACATGTGGAACTGATCAAGTATAACTTTCCTCAGTGCTTTAGTCACTGTTTCTAACAAAGTTGGTTCCACTCAACATGCACCCCAACTGTGCTACCTCCAAAAGCGTATTAATGCTCACTCACCTTGTTTGCCAAATCCTGCAGTAAGTGTAGCATGTACTGGTCTATGACATACATGCTGTTGACAGGGATGGAATCTGTTTCTGGGTTGAAACCAGCCACATTTCCCAAAAGAAAGCGGAGTGTATTCCTAAGCTAGAAACATTGAGAAAAAAGAAATATGCAGTCAAAAAATATGAGTCCTTCAATTATTACTGAAATTGTTTTATTTTTCTATAATTTTTATCCAACTCATGTTACCTTCCTAATGGAATACTTTATTTTTATATCATTCCTTTTAAATAAGACAAAGTGCAAAAAAAAACACCATCTCATTTCAAAAGCCCAGTTATAGAAACAACCATTGTAATTTATAAATAAAACTGAGTTTTCTTTATATTTCTTTAAAATTTTAGGGCAAATCACCTGTCAGTGGCCCAGTCTGTTCATCAGTGTAGATGAGAATATTTTGCAGGTAAAAATAAATGGAATAAATGTGAATGGTCATTGAGCACACAGAAAGTATATTAAAATCAGCGTAATTACATATATTAAAAAGACAGTATATAAAAATGTTAACATTACCACTTACATTTCTAAACAAATAAATTAACATACGCTATTTTTTAAAGCTCACAACATGTGGAGAACGCATTTTCATTCAGTTGTGCAAGTGCCAACAAAACGCACCTCATTATTTTAACAAGGACTCAGTAACCTTTCATTCAGGAATAGTAAGGAACAGAAAGAGGAGTGATCCGACCTTGCTAATGTCATCTCTGGCAGCGTTCAGTAGAGATGGACTAATTGTGACTTCAGTGAAGACGTTGGACTCGGCAACCCACCAGCGAAGCACGTCAGCACCATAGGGGGGCTCTTTGCTGTGATCCTTTTCATTGAGGGGAAAAAAAAACATACCAATAAACAGCTTTTGATGACAATTTGATGAACAGGTGTTTTAGGTAAGACTCCTATTCTGAAATGCTTGAATACAACATGATCATAAAATGTACCTGTATTGTAATGAAATAAGCTAACAATTTCAGAGATCCGGCTGCATCTAAAAAAACAACACAACTGGAAAAGGGGGAGTATGGCCTGCGGCCTGGTGCAGTGTCTTCCCTGAGGTATCTGTAAACAGCTACTATGGCAGGCGGGCAGTCAGAGTACTGCCCTGGATGCCCTGCGATGGGGGACGGGCCGGGGTGGAGCAGGAGCGGTGCTTCCCTCTCGGTATGCCCAGGCTACTCTGACCAAGAGATGTGATTACTGGACTCTAGGAGGGCAGTTAAAAGCCGACAGGGTTAAAGAACAGATAAGCAGTATCTTTTCTGAAAGCAACTCCAAAATAAACCAAATTACCAGCAGCCCCAGATTTGATATTCTTTAATGAGTTGCTTTAAAGTGTATAATGTCCAAGAATGAAAGTTGCTGTCTCATTTTTTTTCTTATACTGTTTCTATTTAACTGTAAAACCATAGTTTATAAAGTTTTAAAGTTCAGACCATTAAAAAAGGGATAGCGTGAACCTAACTGGAGATTCAGACCTGAAATAAGTCAAAAAAGCCACAACAATCCCAATCCTTCACATTTTCAAAAAAGTCACACAAAACTTAAAGAGTCTAGATTTAAAACATGGTAAAGCATTTGCTACGAGTATAAAAATCAGTTTTGTGAGTTTTTTTTACATTGAAGTAACTATGTTAAGGGTCTTGCTGCCAAATTAAGAGCCTTAAAACAAAAATAAAATGAGTTTTTAGGGAACCACTTACTTGTCCTCCATTGATGACAACATCAGGATCAATGATATTCCCAAGAGACTTGGACATCTTTTCTCCCTTTTCTCCAAGGGTAAATCCATGAACAACCACTGTCCTAAGAAGACAAATGAGCTACCATACTAATAAACACAATTATGATGGACATTTTGAAGATGACTTACAGCTTAAAAACAGTGTCTTAGTTTGACACAAATATAAAAAATTTTTCTTGCCAGAATATATATGAAAATTTTTCTTCAAAGTATAATTCTAAGCTGCTTATTTATCCTGATTATTAAATACTAACCTCTCTATACACAGAAAATATTTTTATGCTTACATTCACTAAACAATTGTCTTCTGATCATCTATAATGTACCGATTTTGATCATTAAAACTAACCAGAAAAAGTATGTCTTAAAAAAAATTATCACCACAAAATTATCTTTGTTCAAAAAGGCAATTTGAGAAATATATCTGTTCCATTGACTTTTAAAAGCATGTTATACTAGAAACATAAACATGCCGATTACTCAGAAGAGTTTTCATTTTGAGATGGCAAAAATCTTAAGCCATTTAAGAATCGTTCTGGGTAGAATCCACGTATTTGAATAAGGAAAAGCTATTATCTGTAACGAAATAAGAACCCCAAATTTAATAAAATTCACTAAAAAAATGTTTCAGTTCATTAACCACTTGCGGAAATTACAAATATAAGGTATCTGATCAAGACTGTCCCTAGTGAAACTGGAGTATCCTCTCTACATCTATCCGTGTCTACCATATTTAAGGTCAAGCTCTCGTGGGTTTCTCTACTACGCCAGTCAATGCCGGTTTTACTTCTGGGACTTAGGATCTGTATCAGAGTGAAAGAACTTTTCTGTATTACTGTCTCCTTTGTGTCTTATTTTTTTTTTTTACTTCAAACATTTCTCTCATGAGATTGAAGCCTGTAAACTAATTAAGGGCAGTGTTTTATCACATACATATTATTTCACACTGGCAAGTACTCAGCAGAAATACTCAAGGTATGCTCACTCGTTCAGCCCAGGTGTAATACTTACTTAAAAGGCGACTTATTCCTTGCTGCCACACTTGTTAATAAGGAAGACTGAAACCACCCCCCAAGCTGGTCTTTTCCTTCCAAATACAAATCTGCTCTTTGGTCAGTACCTCCAAAATAAATATGGGAAAAAAAACACAGAAATCTAAGTCAATTAAAGTTAAAAAATGGAAATGAATACTTATTAAAATATTAAAAGTAATCATGTTGCCTATTTCTTGTGTCATCCTCCACCCAATGGCCACACTACATTCACCTCAGCTGTTACCTTTACTGTCAATTTATTAACCAAGATAAATAAACTTTGCAGTATGATCTTCCAAACAACAGACAGCTAAAATATTATCTAAATTAGAAACTAATTCATAATGACTGTCAATTATCAGTATTACCAGTTAAATCTTTAGTGAAAATAAACTACTATTTTTATTAATTCAGTAGTTATTTGCTGAGTATCTAATAACCTTATTGTTGTCATTTAATTCTCAGAGTAACTCTAGAGGGGAGTTTTTACAATCAACATTATCGCATCAAGGCTGAAGCAGCTAATGAACTTTGAAAAATACTTCAAAAGCACTATTTCATATATGGCATATGCAATTTTGAAATGCAGGATGTTACTCTAAACACAGTAGGAGGTAACTCTTTTTCCTGTTTATAACACTACTTAACCTACCTACCAACCTTATGGAGTGTTATCTGCTTACATTTTCAATATAATTTAGGAAAACAAAGTGCCTAAACTGGCAATATTTTCTCTTGAGTACAATATTAGAAACTATTTAATATTGTTGCTATTAAACATTACTACAACTGAACATTACTACATAAAAATCATACTATACATTAACTTATATTTGATTATGAATTTTTATGTACACTTTAGCTATAAAACAGAGTGAACATGAATTTATGCGTATTTTACTTCTCAAATTTCCTAGGCGGAAAGAAAGGCCCAAACAGTGGAACACATTTACCTGCTAGGAATCATGCTAATGTCCTCTCAATAACGAGGCCTACTACCAGAAGGATACCCCAAGTAAAACCTACCACGATTTTGGTCAATCCCTTCAACAATGGTGAGCGGAGCATGCAAGGCGTTTTTCCATATTCCTTTGCTCCAGAAAGGAAACCGCCTCATCCCTGTAACCTCCCGGTACCTGTCCGTAAGCTCTCAGTGAGGACACTTTACCTCTCCCTTTTCGCTTAGTATCCTTGAAGGCATCTGCTCACATCTAAACGCACCCTTTGTGCGCCTGCTACTACTCCCTTCTGATCCCTGCCTAATCTCTCCTTCCTCTTTATCCATGGAGTCAAAAGCTCACCCTAACCATGAGCAAGGAGAAACCAGTCAGTTGTCTGTGGCAAGAGGGGAGAAAGCTGTGAGAAGGTAATGGAGTACCAAAGAATAAGAACGGAAAAGCAGGGTGCCCGAGTTCTACTCTGACACTAACCTGTGTGACCACCAACTAATGTGATTCTAATTCAATCTCATGTCCTTTTCTGAAAAATGAGATGCAGTCAGGCTATTTCAATGATTTCCACACTTGGTTTTACAGAACTCAGTACCTTGGGGCTGCCAAGGAGGTCAAAGAGAATGAGCTGATTGGGAGGAAGAAGAAAATTCCCACCTTTATTTATCTTATGTATTATGGGTCTATATAAAATTTCATAGAAGACACTGGATTAAATGATTGCCAGTGGCTCTTTTAGGTTTAAAATTATACTATAGTAGGAGATATACTTCCAAAAAAAGCAAAAAAAAAAAGTTCTTGATTAGAGATTTCTTCTGATAGCATTAATTTTCAAAACTGCCTGACAGGCAATAGACCTCTTGTTTTAGATTACCTGGGAGAACATTAGACCATGAAGTTCCACTATCAAACCAGATGTCCAAAATATCCTGACCTGGCACGTACTCCAACGCATCGGGACCACCGACCTAATAAGACAACGTAAAAACATTTTAATTACACAAAGACCATGATACTTACAATTAATATCCAAAAAAAGTCTTAAGAAAATGAAATACAACCATTAAATTCACATTTTACACTGACATTTCTTAAGTATTTTGCCGTTAGGGACAACTACTTCACTACTTCATCTACATGTACAAGTGACTGTGGCCACCTACACATGTATTAATGTAAATGTAAATTGTGTTCATTTTCTTGCAATTATCTTCCAGTTTGGACTTCTCCATGTACGATGCCATTGAACTCATGTCCTATGAAGGCCCTGATGCACCAGTGTTAGGCACTATTCTCCCACATCACACGTGTCTCTACTCAGCCAACAGAGCAGTTGCAGTCAATCCTGGCCCCCGGGGAGACAGCAAACCGCCCCCCCCACTCAGCCTCTGCTGCTGCACAAACACCCAGCTTCTCTCCTGAAATCAAACTGTCTACTCTCAAACTGCTCTGGCTCCTAGTTTATGATGACTAAATTCATGAACTTGACATGATAGCATCACTACTTTTTAACTCTCAGGAACCTCTCGGGTTGTCATTAAATCATGCAATACACACAAAGGCTGTTTAAGTCCAATGGAAACGTACCTGAGATAAGACTTCTTTCGGAAGAAGTTGCTCCGGGGGAAGAGTCCACCAGATATCACTGCCATGCTTTTCCACTAGTTGAATAATGTGCTCGATGGTTTGGCTATGTTCAGGTGGACAAAGCAAAACTGTTCAATTAGTTACCGTGGTTAATAGCAAACATTTAAAAAATTACAAAGTGGTGATTTTTTTCCCCCCATCTGCAGGGTATTTTTCCCAATATGCAGGACATTTTTTCCTATCTTTCCCCCAAACTTTAGTCATATTATCTTCAATTATTTGATTACTTTGTTGCTACTGTCATTGGTCATAAGTAGACCTTAAAAGAAAAAGGAAAAAAAGTTGTGTTTTTTTTAAATAAGGATATCTCCTGATACCTCTTTTTTGGTTACTAATTGCCCTGTTTCTATTTTCTATCCAAGTACCTATATTCAAAACCTCTTAATTATCTACCTCCTCCAATTTCTGCTCAAATTAAGCCAATACATTCTCTCAGTTCCACCTTAAAATGGTACTCAAATTTGTTCTTTGTTCAGATACTATTATTAGTCCAACCTCTCTGCCTCCTACCAGACTGGTGCAATGGTCTGACTTTTCCCCTATTTGCATTCCTTTATATGACACATGTAATTTAATTTAAAGGATACATCTCTGCATTCCTAAAATTGCTTTTATCACACCAACCCTGTCTCAGAAACTTCCAGTGCCCCCTCACTGCTTACAGGACTGAATCCAAATTCATCTGCATAAGAGGCCATGCTGTACCAGAGCATGGGTTTTGGTAACAGATATCCAGGCTTATCTCCCAACTGCTACTTTTCATATACATGACACACACAGTAGTAAAAGTTCTCTAAGTTTTGACTGTCCCTTCTGTTAAGACTAATAGTACAATTTTTATTCAAAAACATTTACTGAGTACTCCAACATCTTGGTCACTGTTCGAGGCACTAGAGTTACAGCAGATAACAAGGCGGATAAGATTCCCACCATAGTGGAACTTGCATTTTAGTGATCCTGGATACTTTTGTCAGGATGACTACAAACTAGATGAGATGATCCAGTAAAACTTAATGCATGCCTAACACACAAAAGAAAGCCAGTAAACGTGTATCAAATGCATACTGAAACTGATCATATCTTTGGGAAGATAAAGATACATAGTTATAAATCATTTGAAAATTAAACTCAGGAAAAATTCTACACTAAATTTTCTCACAGGAATAATATACTTTTAATTTATTATCACAGCTTTATGAACATTACAACTTCCCCAGCTGCTTTCCACCAAGTCAGAATACAGTGGTCAAGAAAACAGAGCATGTGTGGAGAAAATGGAACCCTCCTACACTGTTGGTAGGAATGTAAACTGGTGAAGCCACTATGGAAACAGTGCAAAGAGTCCTCAAAAAACTAAAAATAGAGCTGCCGTATAATCCTACAATCCCACTCCTGGGAACATATCCAGAGAAAATTATAATTGGAAAAGATACAGGTACCCTTATGTTCACAGAGCAATATTTACAACAGCCAAGACATGAAAGCAACCTAAATATCCATCAATAGAAGAACAGAGAGAGAAAATGTGGTGTGTACACACACACACGGAATATTACTCAGCCATAAAAAAGAACAAAATAATGCCATTTTGCTTCAACATGGAGGAACCTAGAAGTTATCATACTAAGTGAAGTCAGACAGAGAAAGACAAATACTATATGATACTACTAATACAAGGAATCTAAAATGTGACACAAATGAAGCTATCCATGAAACAGAAAGAGACTCACAGACACAGAGAACAGACCTGCGGTTGCCAAGGAGGGGAGCGTGGCTAGATTGGGAGCTTGGGGTTAGTAGACGCAAACTATTACATATAGAAAGGGTAAGCAACAGGGGCCTGCTGCATAGCACAGGGAACCATATTCAGGGTCCTGTGAAAAACTAGAATGGAAAGGAATATGAAACAGAATGTGTGTGTGTATACATATATATACACACACACAGCTGAGTCACTTTGCTATATAGTAGAAATTAACACAACATTGTAAACCAACTATACTTCAATAAAATAAATTTATAAAAAGAACATGGACCCCAGAGCCAGAGAACTTTCATTTAATTCCTGACCCTATCACTTACTAGCTATGTGACCCTGGGCAAAGCACTCAATATTCTGTACCTTACTTAGTTTGCAAAAATGCAAATAATAAAGTATCATTAAGAGAGCTATTATGGATATTAATTGAGCTTATATGCAAAATGCCTAGAACAGTGTCTGGCACATATTAATGGGCATTATGTAAGCAATAATAAGAGAAGAATAAGAAGAAGAAGAAGAATGTAAGAGAAGACCCTTGAGAATCCCTTGGACTGCAAGGAGATCCAACCAGTCCATTCTGAAGGAGATCAGCCCTGGGATTTCTTTGAAAGGAATGATGCTAAAGCTGAAACTCCAGTACTGTGGCCACCTCATGCGAAGAGTTGACTCATTGGAAAAGACTCTGATGCTGGGAGGGATTGGGGGCAGGAGGAGAAGGGGACGACAGAGGATGAGATGGCTGGATGGCATCACAGACTCGATGGACGTGAGTCTGGGTGAACTCCAGGAGTTGGTGATGGACAGGGAGGCCTGGCATGCTGCGATTCATGGGGTGGCAAAGAGTCAGACACAACTGAGCGACTGATCTGATCTGATCTGGTGTAATCAATATCTATTATTTAAACTGATTCTTTGAAGTCAGGAAACTTTACAGTTAATTTTGTTAACCAATTACCAAAACACATATCACACACATACATATTAATATTTAAAGATTAAAGTATGTATACTAAAGCCAACTTTTGAATTATCCTCCTTTCTACCACACTCCATTAACACAAGTAACTAAGAATGCAGGTCCACAAGAGTTGGTAGAAATGGAAGGAGTGGATAGAAAAAACCTCTATGCTCCTGACCTGGATCTACTTGTTATTAATCATGACCATGTATTATGAATCACTAAATCTCTCTAAGTCTGATAAATCAGATAAAATGAAGTGTTTATGAAAAATTGCTATGGGAGGCAAAAACCAAATGGGTGTTATAACTTAAATATGCTCTACAAATTGAAAACCAAAATACTTAAGTTGGTTATACTTCAAAGAATAGACTGAAAAAGTATGATGCTACATTTATTTTGAAGAAATTATAAATCATAAGGATGTGTAAATGGGCACAAGTCCATATTTCTAATACAGTCACACATTTCATATGGACTTTAACAGTAAAGATAAACTTTTTGTGACATGAGACCATAAAAACTTTGTGCAATAACTACCTAGTTATATGACAATATTTAGTTACATATTACTATTTTATATAGTTTACACAGAACACTGTATCAGTTAAGAAAACTGAATATACTATAATAGAAAATCTGAATAAACCTAACGCTATTACTCTTAGAACAAAAAAGAGATACTATCAAAGGATTCTCCAGGCAAGAATACTGGAGTGGGTTCCCATGATGTTAGGATTTTATTACTCAAAATAGTTTTTGTGTATATACAAGTTTATATATTTATGTGTATACCTTTATTAATAAAAGGACTTTATAAGACCTCTCTAATTGGATTCATTTAAAAATGGCTAAAGTGACAGATAAACTGTTCTGTGTCTTGGGGTTCCTTAAATGCTGGGCCTTATAAGCAAGTAACACAATTAAAAGCGAGGCCTTGAAACTGTGTCTCCCAAATCATGGCTCAATTCTGCTTTACTTCTCCTTTCAGCCTTTCTGGGCTTCCCTAGTGGCTCAAAGGGTAAAAAATCCACCTGCAATGAGGGAAACCTGGGTTTGATCCCTGGGTTGGGAAGATCCCTTAGAGGAGGGAACGGCTTACCCACTCTAGTATTCTGGCCTGGAGAATTCCATGGACAGAGGAGCCTGGTGGGCTACAGTCCATGGGGTCACAAAAAGTCAGACACGACTGAGTGACTTTCACTTTCAGCCTTTCTAACTCTTTTACGAAGACAAACACTGCATCTGTGAACTCATACTCCCCTTCTCTGGGGTTTGCTGGGCAAAGGCAAAAAGACCCTCAGTACCCATGCAGGATGAAGGCGTGAACCAGAGACAAGTCAGAAGCAGGAAGTCTCCAGAGACAAGTGCGCTGACAGAGCAAGCACCAAGTCCAAAGACCAGAGTCTACCTGCAACTTACTAGATACTGACAGGAATACATCACGTCATTCTTCTGAGCTTCAGTTTCTATGGATACTGGGAATGCCTGGAGAAGGAAGACTATTTGAAAATTTTTATTTTTTGTTTTCTTTTGAACTTTTTATTTTGTACTGGGGTACAGCCGATTAACAATGCTGTGACAGTTTCAGGTGAACAGTGAAGGGACTCAGCCGCACATATACGTGTGTCCATTCTCCCCCAAACGCCCCTCCCAGCCAGGCTGCCACATTACCTCGAGCAGAGTTCCATGTGCTACACGGCAGGTCCCTGCTGGTCACGCATTTTAAACACAGCAGTGTGTACATGTCCATCTCAAACTCCCTAACTACCCCTTCCTGCTGGCAACCATAAGCTCATTTTCTGTGAGTCTCTTTCTGTTTTGTAAGTTCATCTGTACCATTTCTTTTTAGTTTCCACATATAAGGGATGCCATGTGGTATTTCTCCTTCTCTGTCTGACTTACTTCACTCAGTACGGTAATTTCTAGGTCCATCCATGTTCCTATAAATGGCACTGTTTCATTCTTTCTAATGGCTGAATAATATTCCACTGTATATATGTACCACATCTCCTTTATCCATTCCTCAATCAATGGACACAGGTTGCTTCCACATCTTGGCTAGAAAATTTTTATTCTTAAAAAAAAGTCCTAATATTTTAGTCTCCTTACAATTGTAGATGATACTTGCATATCCATTTCAGAATGCCTAATCCAACTATAATGAAATTATTTTTTATATTGCTAAGTCACAGATAAATTCAATGAAGTTTCAGAATTATATTTTAATTATTACTTAACTATATTCAAGTATCTTAGTGAGAGTCTGTAATGAAAAATACCCAACAGCAAAGAAAGATTTCAATTTTGCAACTGACATGTTATTAAGGTAACTATTATTATAGAATCACATCAAGTTTAGTTAACCACTTCTAGCCTAACTAAAGTTGAAGTTTTAATTGCTACATTTCCTTATAAAGATATAGGTAGTTTATTTACATATACAAAATAATGGTCCAATATAAAAAGTTTAGTATTGTATTATGTAAACCTTATTTGCAAATATGCTTTTTAACACATAAAAGTCCCTTATTTCAGTGACGAGGAAAGTTTTATTTTGTTTTTCTTTTACTTTACCTAATAATACTTACTAAAATCGATGTAACCACACAATGTTATCTACACCAATGAAAATAATCCTGTAGTAGCTTTAAAAAATCTAATTTCAAAAAGGCTGTCATAAATCAAATACATACTACTAAGAAAATGACTATTTTGTGTTCTTCCCAACATACACAGATGAACAAAAAAAATGTTTTTTTCCAGTGTACTGAAAACAAATACAAAGCATTTTTAAGAGGGGAGAGAAGCTCTGCCACATTAATAGACCAAGTCTTACTAACATTTAGAGCAAGACTTGCTTCCTTCCTTTTTATCATGAAATATAAAAATATGATGTACTAAATGTACCCTAAAGGCATTTTCTTCTGCAACTTAACTCTATTTTGAGATCTTAGACAACTATATTACATATGTTTTTAAAGGAAAATAAAGACAACTCTGAATTAGAGTATAAAAGCTGAACAAAATTTATAACAAATAAGAAAGCAGATTTCAAAAATAAAAACATTCTCATAACCCAAACAAATCAAAATTTAAGTGCATGGAATTGGTATAACAAAGTGAGAACTTTCTCCTGACCTATATACTCTGGTGATCTGAATGTCCCAAAAAGTTGTGGCAGTTTTAAAAATAAAATTTGCAATAAAAATAAATGAGCACATATAACTTTCACACTTGAGATGACCACAGTGGATTGCAAAATAAAGATAAATTTAATATTCAAACAAAATCTGAAAAGTAATTTGGGTAAGAAATACAAGTAAATGCTGTACAAGTGCTCAGAAAGTACTCATTACAGCACTGTAAAAAACTTAGAAACAGTCAAATGTTGGGATGGGCTACATTTATTTGATTTTCATACAGAGGGAGTCAGGCAACCATTAAGAGCTAAGCTACTTAGGCTGCTTGGATTCAAGTCTGTGACAGATGATTCTCATTTTTAACTCCCCCTGCTGATAAGCTCAGATTTTAGTAATTATTTAGGGGCTCCCTAAGGAATGTAAGGAAGATAAAATTCTAATTTGAAAACTGAAATTAAATGAGGATAATTTCATGAGGAATTTGGGGTAGCTCTACAAAGATGAGAATATAATACGATGTTCTAGACTTTTTTCCTGTAGCTATTTTATCAAACAATCTATCAAAACCATAAAAAAAAAAGAGCTAAGCTACCATTTTTAATGGCTACCTATTAATTTTTAATGGCCACCTATTAATTCTTCCCAAACTGACTTTATTTCTTCTTTTTCATATCATGTTTCTTCATAAACAATTGTATTAGACATCCCTACATTTATCTACCTATATATCTATATCTATACAAGAGATGTTAGTGTATAAGAGATGTTAGTCCTTTTGCTTCCTTAGGATAAATACTTAGAAGTGTAACTTTTTATTACAAAATTGAGATTGTGCTTTAAAGTTTTAAAACAATTTCTAGTGATATTATTCTTCTGAAAAATAGAACATAAGAAGTAGTCAAAATTTATCTTTTGAAATATAAGAAATCCCCCCTTTGTTAATAAAATGCTAAACTTAACACAAACACACAGTTAACTTATAACCTAAAGATCAGTATAAATTACTGTTAATAAAAGTGGGTGAAACCACTTATCACTACATAATCTCTATGCTTCCATCTTAATGCTGCATTTCATAAAGCAATAAGTCCATCATAAAACTTTGTACTTTACGCAATGGCCTTATCTAAA
Organism: Bos mutus; assembly: GCF_027580195.1. Lineage (NCBI taxonomy): Eukaryota > Metazoa > Chordata > Mammalia > Artiodactyla > Bovidae > Bos > Bos mutus. The sequence goes on from NC_091632.1 coordinate 62,521,151, forward strand.
CACACATATTATGTGTCCTTCCTGGGTTTCAATCTGTGAAAATGCACTAGGTAGAACCAGCCACTGCCACATCAACCAATCATTCTGAACTTCGATATCAACTGGGCTCAAGTTTATTTAGCGTGTTCCTAGAAATCAAACAGCATTAAGATTATAAGGTAATGAAGAAACTGTTGCTGTCATTTCAGTTCCCTGCGTTTTGTCTTTATAAAAGCAAAAATGCTAAGGACTATAATATTTTTTTCTTCTGGAAGTCACTGGAATTAAGAATGAGGTAAGAGGCTAAATGTTTCATATTTATTTACTACATTTAATTCTAGAAATTGGGGGTGGTGTCTGTTTTTAATTTAATCCTATATTTTGAAGATGACAGGAAACAATTTTGGAGAAATTTTTACTTGATGAATACTATCGAACTTTTTCACAAATAAGTCATTATTATTAACATAAGCAAAAATTTGAGGTAGCTAAATCTAACACTCAAATTTGAAATTCCTTGCATGTTTCTAATGAAATTTCTCATATTTCTGTAAATCAGGGGCTAAGTTTCCTAAATGCATGTTAACTATTGCATTAACACTTAAATGTTCTGAAATGAAAGAAACTTAATAACTTTTTTTCCTTCCTAGTTTCTATATTTATCTTTATTATATAAAGAGTAATTGTCTTTACTAATTATTAATAGATTTCCACCTAAATTATAAAGATGTTATATCACAGATTAAGATAAATGATTAATGATACTGAAGTCAAAAGTGGAATTATTTCTTGAGAAAATACAAATATGAATATAAAGTACAAATGAGAACATTAATTCAAAATAAAAATTAAACATCAAAGTTTCATATCTACCAGTCTCTCAACTTCTGTAGGAAAGAATAAATCAAGATTTTCTTCTGTGAAACTACATAAGAGATAATTTATACTTTCATCCTGCAAAGCGAAGGGAACCTTCTGATGTTCTTAATGGCGTCATCGATTGTAACAGCAACTCCATGTGGACTGTGCGTCAATTTCCAGTGGAGATGCTGTTACTTTTGATGGCTGCCAACTCACTGCAGTGCAAAGGCATATTCAAGGAAGACCAAGAAAATCATGGTCACCCGATTCTCACTTGATTCAGGAAAAAACACAGACATCCTTTCATGTGGTATTTAAAAATTGACAAATAATTAAGAATTAACATCCATTAAAAAAAAAAAAATCAACTGTTATGCCACTTAAAGGACCAAACATGGAAGAGGATTAGAGTTACTATTCAGAAATGGTGTACAGGAAAATGACCTATGAATTGACAGACAACGTGACTAAGTCTGTCTGTCATTTCTGTAGGCCAATGTTCTGTATATCTCTGCGACTTCAAAATCAGAAATCAACTATACCACGCAAGCAACACAAAGCTCAATGCAGAGAAAAGAATCTGTTACTCACCATGCAAACAAACTGACTGAAAATAAAACACAAATTATACCTAAAAAAAATCTGCTTGTTTTTTCTGACAAAGCTCACATTTATTTCACCTACGTCACTGACCAATTGACCTAGGTACCATTTTGTTGTAGTGATTAAATAATGGTCAAATAAACCAGCTTGCTCTACTTACTAATATGTACAACTGGTACACTTCAATCACTTCAGGGAAACTCCCTAAAAATCTTGCTCTCTAAGTGCAGAAAAGAGTGAGGAACAATCACAGTGTTTTTATAAACATTTCCTTCAAGGAAAACTCCCTGGTAAGGAATTTAAGCAATACTTGTGTAAATTTATCTCAACTTTAATTCTCAGTAGGGAAAATAAGACACTAGTTTTTATGTGATCAAGCTCTAAATTTTAAAAATATAAGCAACAGTATTTGGGTCAAAGAGTCTTAGCTCGAAACTGTAATAATATTGCAATAATCTTACAATCACTTCCTGATCTCTAACTTCTAGCTTCTTTTTCTAAAACACACTCTTACTCCTCACTCCTACTTAAAAGTTTAAACTCCTTAGCCTGGTATTCAAGGCTGACTTCAGTTTGCCCCAGTCAAGCTTTCTCGGGTGTTTACCTCTCTGCTCCCCTCACACACACCCCGAAGCCCCATTACAGTCCTATACGTGCTATGTTTTTGCCACTCTGGCTCCTCAGCTTCTAATACCACTACTTGCTAAGTACTTTCCCCCATTTCCTGCCCAATTCTCAAGGCCCTTCTCAAATGCCATATCCTCTACAAAGGAAGCAAACAAACTATTTTGGGTTCAAAGCAAATCCTTTAGTTCTTTCTGAGGCATGTTGCCAGAAGGTGTCAGATTTTCCCTGAAGTCGTGACACAAGAATATTTCAAAGTGAAAAGGAGCCTTCACACCAAGGATACTCAGAACTACCCAACATGCAGTGAAAGGTAATTTAAAACAAAACACTGGGATCGACAATTTAAAAAAAAACTAAAATATATATATTCATAAAAACACCACGTACAGCATACTAATAATGTAGTCAATGAAAAGCACAACCTTTTTACAAAAATGATGTTGAATTCCCCTCGCTGTCTCCTGAATTCTCCATTACTTGCTGCCTCCATGCCCTCAAAATCCTCACTGGATCCTCAACTGATAAAATGTGAAAATACTTCCCAAAATGTAGTCAAACTCTTTGTTCATATTACAGAATAACTTAGTAAAAAAAATCTGAAACAAAATTACTTCCAAAAAAATGAAAATTCAGGATATATTCCCAAAAGAAATGATTAATATTCCCTTTTCCACATCTCTTAATAACAGTAACAATCCTGAAAGCCACCCTAATTTGCCAGAAGATAAACCAGCTAGGTTATTACCACAATAAGAGCGGGGACCATGTCAGTCTTGTCTATTGCCTCAGAAAAAGGGTCTAGTGTATGACCAGCAAAAAAAAAACCTTTTTATTGTATAAGCTCTTCTATTCTGAATTGTTTACTAGGTTCATGTATTATCTTTCCAAATTAAAAAGAAAATTAAACAAAAAAAGAAGAAATAACTAGTGCATTCAACTATATTATAGTTTCTTAAATTTTAAATTATCTGTACAATTACCTAACACCATTTCTACTGAGAGAAAAAACAGACTCAGAGTGAAAGACCGACACTGATTCCTAAATCAAAATTACATACTGGGCCACTCAATCTGCTCACTTTGGGTTCCTGACACCTTACTCCAACACAGTGCTAGGCACACAGTCAGGAATAATGAATTCTCAAAGAAAAAAAGTCAATGCCTTTAATTCTGAGTTATCAATACTGAAAATAATCCAGTATTTGTTAAAACTTCACCCATCTGAAAGGATCTTTTTGAAATTTATATTTTACTTCCCTAAAAAAGATAGTTATTTTAGACTATTTTATTTAACATATATCAAGAGTTTTCCATAGTCCACTATTTTTCCATTTTTGAAGAAAATACAACTCACTTTAAAGTGCTGAAAAATTTTGAAAGAGTTCTACCTGTTGATCAAGACTTCATCTTTTGTCTTATGATGAAACACAGGAATTGGAACACCCCAAACTCTTTGCCTTGATATGCACCAGTATGGCCGCCTGTCCATCATTTCAACCATGGCATTCAATGCTGATCCAGGAATAAATTTCACTTTTTTCAACAATTCCTGCAATTGATTCACAAATCAAGTTCAGTGAGAGAAAGCAGAACAAATTTTCTAGAACTCCCATTCTTTATCATGATACAGTTCCTTATTTTGGAAGTTTATAGGCATTTACATGCCCCCTCTCCCTGCCAAAGAGAAACTAATCTCAAAAAAACCATAGATTTCAGAGCAAACAAGGCGATATTAAAACAGGGCCACAAAGGATCTAATAAATAACATCAAGAGCAGACTCCACCTTTGAAGAAGTGACAAGCGATTTTATACTAATTTCTAAACACTCCTAGATCAAAATTGGTAATAACAGGTTTAATAGAAGTACTACACGTTATTAAACTTCAGTTAAACTCAATTCAAACTTGATTTCCAGGTTTCTTTTTTAAATGTTTAAGAAATAAGCTCCTATCTTAGGTTGACAAGGATACTGAAATACAACCTAATTTTATGTAGTACGGTTTAGTTAAGGAATAATTATTATTTTTTAAGGTGGTAATAACAGCATGAAAGTTATGTTTTAATTTTAAATGTCAGATATATATGATGAAATATTTATGGAAAACATAATACCTAAAAGTTGCTTTAAAATAATCCAATGGGTAGGAAGTGTAGATAATGAGTAGGGATGTAGCTAAAAATAAAATTGGCAAAAAGTTGATTATTGTTGAAGTTGGGTGATGGAAACATGGCAGTATATTATTTTCTCTATTTCTGCAAAGATTAACTAAAAATTTTCCATAAGGAAGTTAAGAAAACAAACTTGTCTTCAGCGTACTGCATCAGCATCAGATTTGGATGTTCTGCAACAAAAATCTATGCAGAGCTGAAAGTCACAAACTACATTTACAGGTAAGAAAAACAGGCTTTATAGAGAAATGTAAAAAAAACAGAACAAAGCAAAGAAACAGTCCATAGCACAGCTCTCCAATTTACATGAATGTAGAAAGTATTAACTGCCTCCATAGCTTTGGCAAGGGCCCCAAACTGCCAGGCCAACAAATGAACCAACTAATAACAGTACTGCTATATGCAAGCTGTAAAGCAAAGTATCTGTACACTCAGCATGGTCAACAAATATATATTTGAAAAACAAAAGCAAAATATGGTATTTGAGTTCTTTCATTTAATAGAATCAAGTTATTCATGAGATACACACACACACACACACACAGATACATCTATGTATTGAATGAAAGAGCTTTAATTAATTTAAATTAATATTTAAAATGCCAGCTATAAAGTAATTGTTAGCTCAAAGTAATAGCTTTTCAAATGAATTGTGAATTCAATTCAACCCTTCAAGCAAAGGGTTTTAAAAGAATTTTGGTAAATGCCTATTATGTGCCAGACACTGTTCTGGGAACTCTTATTCACGTATCTCATGAGGTAGGCATTATTATCACCTTTATACAGATGAGGAAACTGAGGTTCTGAGAGTTTAAACAATTTGCTGAACTCAGGTCGTAATTTTATGCTACTTTCACACTGGGCAGGAAATTAGAGCAAACTAATTAACCTTTTTAAGCATGAGTTTCCACATATGTCATGACGGAATGGAGAAACCCAAGGTCCCTCCAGATCTAAAATTCCACAATTTTATGAAACCAATTAATAATAGCCTTAATTCCTTCTACCCTCAAAACCCTACCCCAACCTCACAGATAAACCTTTCATCCTGGGGAAGGGATGAATGAGGGAATGATAAACCCAACCCTTACAGCAGGATGCCCTTTATACCTTGGCTGTAGTCTTAATATCCGTGATATTTACAAACCACTGCTTGCTGGCACGAATAACTACTGGTTTCTTAGTTCTCCAATCATAGGGATAGCTGTGTACCAATTTTTCTTCTTTCAACAAATTCTTTGCAGCCTGAAGCATCATTATAACTTAAAAAACAAAAAACAACTTACATTAGACACAATGAAAAAGTACTATGAAAACCCTAATACTCTCTAAACTTCCAGGGAGTACGAAATCTGGGCCAACAGGTGACAGGAAGAGTAGCCATCTACCAGGGAGCAAAGGCATAATCTGGGAATCTCCAGACAAAAAAAGCAGAAACTGTAAAACCTTAAGCAGACTCCAAAGTATGCCATTCCCATGGGCTCTTCTCAAAGACGACAGAACACACCTAGAACTCTACATCTCAAATCCAGAGTCACAGTCTCTCATACTATGAATCTTCAAATGGTCTCCAGGTAATCCAAAGAAACCAGGTATACTGGCTTGAATTTTGTCCCCTAAGTCCTTGCCCCTACAACCTGTGACTGTGACCTTATTTGGAAATAGGGCCTTTGTAGATGCAGTCTTGGAAAAGGCAATGGCACCCCACTCCAGGACTCTTGCCTGGAATATCCCATGGATGGAGGAGCCTGGTAGGCTGCAGTCCATGAGGTCGCACAGAGTTGGACACGACTGAAGTGACTTAGCAGATGCAGTCTGCAACTAAGATGGGGTCACACTGGACCTCCCTGATAGCTCAGTGGGTAAAGAATCTGCCTGTGATGCAGGAGACACAGGAGATGTGAGTTCAATCACTGGGTCAGGAAGATGCCCTGGAGAAGGAAATGGCAACCCACTCCAGTATTCTTGCCTGGAAAACCCTATGGACAGAAGAGCCTGGAGAGCTACAGTCCATGGGGTCACAAAGAGTCCGACACAGCTAAGCGACTAAACCACCCACACTGGATTAGAGTGGGCCCTAATTCCAACGCCTGGTGTCCTTGTAAGAAGAAGAAAGAATACACAGAGAGAGACACACAGAGCAAATGACAGGGGACAATGGAGGCAGACTGGAGTGATACAGCTATAAACCAAGGAAAGCCCAGGATTACCGGAGCCAACAGAAGCTAGGCAGAGGCAAAGAAGGACTTTTTCACAGAGCTTTCAGAGAGAGCAGAGCCTGGCTGACACCTTGACTTCAGACTTCTCGCCTCCAGAACTGTGAGAGAATAAGTTTCTGTTGTTCTAAGCCACCAAACTTATAGTAGTTTGTGACAAGAGCCTAGGAGAATTAATACACCAGATCTAATTGGCCTTAGTCGTGGTGTGGGCAAAGAAAGGTGTTCATAGTGTAGGTCAGTGATATGAGTTACTAGAGGAGTGAGTGAGTGATTCAGTCAACATCCAGCCCCAAGGTTGACTTCATCCTTCCACGAAACTCACACTGCTGATGACTATCTCTGCTGTTCTAAGGTAACACCACTCCCTGCTGACCGCCCTGATGTGATTAAACAAGTAGGGCAATTCAAAGTGAAAGATGAAAAAGTGCCAAACTCCATGTTACACCACGTGGCAAAATAAAATACAATTTCCGCTTTTTGCTTCTGTTGAAAGTGCAAGATTGAGAGAACTGTCAGCAAAGATTACTGCTGGCTGCTTCTCAGAAAATGCATATTTACAATATCAACATAAAAAAGAAAAAAAAAAACAACACAATATCAACATACACAGGACTCACCTGCATCTGTTCCCTCTTTAAGAACAGCTTTGTTTTGAAGTTCAGGACCTGCAGCATCTGTGAAAACTCCATCTTCATTCACTAAACAATCCTACAAAGAGTCGTTCTGAACAATTAAAATAAAGCATCAAGACTTTCTATCTTATGACAACATCTGGCAAAACAATATATACTGTATAAAACATCTCATTATAGTCTAGTCTTTCACTGTACTGAAATTTAGGTATCACTTCTTAGTCAATCAGAATTTGTGAATTTAAACACTTAAATCACCAAAAAGGCAAACTGTATTACTAAAGCACATACCTAGAATTTAATAATAAAAAGTAACAAGATATACTAAAAACTTCTGTTAACTTACAGATCTGTGGCCATGTATATACACTGTGATGACTTTGAGACTTGTCTTTAACTAAATAGAAAAACTTGCTAAGTAACTCATGTGTAAAATAAATTTTGAGAGGATGGTTTAGTCTGAAAAAAATGGCTCTTTGGAATTATCCAGTATCCCAGGTGGCTCAGTGGTAAAGCATCCACCTGCAAATCCAAGGGACACAGGAGATGCGGGTTTGATCCCTGGGTCAGGGAGGATCCCCTGGAGCAGGAAATGGCAACCCACTTCAGTATTCTTGCCTTCGAAATCCCATGGACAGAGGAGCCTGGTGGGCTACAGTCCCCAGGGTTGCAAAGAGTTGAACATGACTAAGCGACTTAAGCACACATTCACATAAGCAAAACCCACTCACCATTTTTCATGGCTTGAAAGTAATTTGTCTACGTGACTTAGTACTTGGAAAAAAAATGCCCCTATTTACTATGTATTCTTCAATTTCAACTCTGTGCCAATTCTGTGCTGATTCTAGGAAATGATTCTTAGTTAGTATGAGCTAATGAGATTTATTGCACAAAAGCATTTCACAACTTAACTATAAAGACAAAAATTATCATTTATTATCAAAAAGTAAAGATGTTAGGGTTTATCACTTCAATTCTACAAAAGCAATTATTAAAAAGGAAAAAGGAGGAGCAGTACCATGGACAAGTTGTGTTGAGCAGCTACACTGTAATCTTCCATACCATGAGCCGGGGCTGTGTGAACCAGCCCGGTTCCTTTTGTCATGGTCACATGATTGGCAGGTAAAAGAGGAGACTCCCTCTCGGAAATTAAAGGATGAGCACAAGAACCATTTTCCAAGTCCACACCTGTGGGGAAAGAAAAGCACAATTGAGAGTTATTTTATATGGCGATTCTTCTATCTCTTCAAGGAAAGCAACAGATATCAGGCTGAGAGGAGCAAAATCTGAGACAAGGCTGGGCTCAAATTCTGGCTTTCCCTTTTACTTGTTCTGCGACTTTCAGGAATCTATAAACTGTAAGTAATTACAGTTTGTATCTCACAGGTCTGCTGTGAGGATAAACTGGTTGATGCATGTTAAGCATTTTGGGTAACATATCACAATATTTGCTGCACTGTAAATGCTTTAAAGTACTGGTAATTATTAAATTAAATAGATAATCAAATGAACTCAAGAACATTTCTCTAATTTATGTACAGTTATGTGCCTTTTAGAACAGAGGACAAAAAAATTCTAGATCAATGGGTCAACGACCAGCAGGTTCTAATACTACCTCTATGGGAACTCATTGCTGTTGCTTTTCATAATGTTACCCTGAAAAGGTAAGATCTGATAAATAATACCTGACATTTACTGGGTACCCACCGTACACTGGACTCAACATAAACTCTGACCTCACCTTCATAATAGTACAAAACAGCTAACGTTATCTCCAATTTACAAATCAGAAAACAAGAAAATATAGGCAATTTGTCTGAGGTTACATGGCTAACAAATGACTAAATTCAAGTTCAAAGGCAAGTCTGACTCTAATATTGTACATAACTCTAGCTCCCTTTAATAATATACCATACCCATCATCTATGAAGTTTTCTGTCGTCGTTGTTATCACGTAATCACTAAGTCATATCTGACTCTTTATAAACCCATGGACTATAGCCTTCCAGGATCCTCTGTCCATGGGATTTCCCAGGCAAGAATACTGGAGTGGGTTGCCATTTTCTTCTCCAGGGGATCTTCCTGATCCAGGGATTAAACCTGCATCTCCTGCACTGCAGGTGGATTCTTTACCACTGAGGCACCAGGGAAGCCCTCTACACCATTGCTGTTTCCCAACTTTACTGCCTCTTGAGTTGAGCTCCACAAACTAATCTTTCTTTCATACATTCGAAAAATAAACGGTTTCAAGCTTTAAAATGATTCACTGGTTCTACCCATCCACTTACCCAACATACTAAATAGGTCTGTTTATTCTATCTAGTCCTTAGCATTAATAACTGAAGAATGGTCAATGGCCCCCTTATGCCTCAGATATTCCCCACAAATCATTCTTCATCTTTCCAAACTAAATGATATTTAACAACAAAAAAAACTGCCTTTATAAATTTCTCCACTTCTATGATCCTTTTTTCTAGCCATAGAGCAATAAAAACTATACTGCCTACACATATCACCAGAAGAACACAAATCTTTTAACTTTGGACATTTCATAGAAAAGACAGCTCTTTTGCTGATTTCATTTTGCTTAAAACAGCACAATGGGTAAGAGGTGTGAGAAAAACTGACATTTTCTTATAAAATCCTGACAAAATTCCCTTTTCTGAAGAAAATCACAAGCCTTCCTTGCTGTCTCACTTGGATGACTTGGCATTTTATAACCAGGAAATACCTGAATTACTAGGAAAATTACTTTAGGATGCATTCTTTTCCATGCAAATTTTAATGCTGTTAAGAGAGAAAAGGTCAGCACTGATTTTTAGAGAAATCAACTCTTTAGTTTGTGTTTTGATTCCTTTTCTAGAAATCAGATTGACAAGTAACACCAGTCTCTACAACCTTGTGCTGTACTCTTTACGCATTTTTAGTATGGAAACCACAGCTTTGGAGCAAAGTAAACTTTATCTATGAACTTTCCTTTAGCCCCAATACTTAGTGCTTATAATACTTAATACTCTTCCTCACCTCCCAACAAAGATCCCCAGATGATTGAGAAACAATTGACATTTCTTTCTGGAAAGAAAATCTATCCCCCCAAAAATGTTCCATTTCAGCTGTTCAACATTCCTACTACTTTAGTAAATAGAAAGCCAGCTGTTCTTAGATTATTCAGCCAGAAATGAAAAGTATACAAATTGCTCTGAAACATGGTGGATCAAAATGGCAATCCATCAGTTCTCTACAAAGTGATAATTTGAAACAGTTAAGCAGTCTAGAAAAAGGATCTTTAAATTTAACCTTATACTTTTACAAACCTTTTGAGCATGCCATTCAACTTCTGTAGCAACATCTAAAATGTCAATGAAGTCTATTACTATCTTCTGCACTTAAAAAAGAGGTGGGCTGTAATTAATAATACTATATTGTATATTTGAAAGCTGCTAAGAGAACAGAACCTCTTAAAAAGCCTCTTGATGAAAGTAAAGAGGAGAGTGAAAAAAGTGGCTTAAAACTCAACATTCAGAAAACTAAGATCATGGCACCTGGTCCCATCACTTCATGGCAAATAGATGGAGAAACAAAGTTAACAGTGATAGACTTTATTTTGGGGGGCTCCAAAATCACTGCAGGTGGTGACTGCAGCCATGAAATGAAAAGGTGCTTGCTCCTTGGAAGAAAAGTTATGACCAACCTAGACAACATATTAGAAAGCAAGAAATTACTTTGCCAACAAGACCCGTCTAGTCAAAGCTATGGTTTTTCCAATAGTCATGTATGGATATGAAAGTTGGACTACAAAGAAAGCTGAGCACCAACGAATTGATGCTTTTGAACTGTGGTGTTGGAGAAGATTCTTGAGAGTCCCTTGGACTGCAAGGAGATCCAACTAGTCCATCCTAAAGAAATCAGTCCTGAATATTCATTGGAAGGGCTGCTGCAAAGCTCAAACTCCAATACTTAGGCCACCTGATGCGAAGAACTGACTCATCTAAAAAGACCCTGATGCTGGGAAAGATTAAAGGCAGGGGAAGGGGACGACAGAAGATGAGATGTTGGATGGCATCACCGACTCGAGTTTGAGTAAACTCTGGGAGTCAGTGATGGACAGGAAAGCCCGGCGTGCTGCAGTCTATGGGGTCGCAAAGAGTCGGACATGACTGAGTGACTGAACTGAAGAGAATAGACCTTAAAAGTTCTCATGACAAGGAAAAAAACTCTGTAACTATGTGTGATGATGATGTTAACTAGATTTATTATGATGATCATCTCACAATGCATACAAATATTAAATCATTATACCAAATGTCTAAATTAATACAATGCTATATATATCAATTTTTTTAAAAAAAGAGGTGAGTGAAGGGTATGGACTTAAGAATATACCAGATCCTCTAACTTACCAAATGTACCAATAAGATACAAATGGTATTAAATACTAAACATTCTGCAGCTTCTTTTATGCCTTTGACATTAAAAACTTTTTGATTTTTGTTAAGATTGTTTAAACCTCTAACTGGCTTATATCTGAACTGATACATTTTGAGGTCTTCTCTATTCAGCTGGACAATCTTTCCATTTTTGGTTTTTCCTGTGGTCATGTATGGATGTGAGAGTTGGACTGTGAAGAAGGCTGAGCGCCGAAGAATTGATGCTTTTGAACTGTGGTGTTGGAGAAGACTTTTGAGAGTCCCTTGGACTGCAAGGAGATCCAACCAGTCCATTCTGAAGGAGATCAGCCCTGGGTGTTCTTTGGAAGGAATGATGCTAAAGCTGAAACTCCAGTACTTTGGCCACCTCATTCGAAGAGCTGAATCATTGGAAAAGACTCTGATGCTGGGAGGGATTGGGGGCAGGAGGAGAAGGGGACGACAGAGGATGAGATGGCTGGATGGCATCACTGACTTGATGGACGTGAGTCTGAGTGAACTCTGGGAGTTGGTGATGGATAGGGAGGCCTGAGTGAACTTTGGGAGTTGGTGATGGATAGGGAGGCCTGGCGTGCTACGATTCATGGGGTTGCAGAGTCGGACATGACTGAGCGACTGAACTGAACTGAACTGAACTGAACTTGTGATCTTTTTTCTTTCATAAGAAACTCAAAGATATACCATCCCTAAAGATCAAAGGTTATTTTAAACTTCCTTAGATTTCCATAGTTATATTTCAAAATCAGCCACTACTTTAGGAGTCCCAAATTATAGCTTACTAAGGATTCTTTTGACAGAAATGCTATCTTGGAAATAACTTTCAGAATTTATTCAGTTTCCTTATTAAAATCATATACCCCAAAATAAATGGGATTTATTTCCTTCCTAGCTCTTTTGATCAAATCAGATAAAAATAGTTTTCAGTAATTTACTTTTGAATAAAAATTTAAAGGAAAATTTGCACATTTTATATTGTATAGAGGACATTTTTCTAATTTTCCACTGGATATTTGTCAAAAAATTTTTTTTCAACTATTGTGACTTTGTCAATGTTCATATTTTCTATGCTCCTATCATGTTTAATGTATATTCTCCTTCAGTTTGATCAATATAAAATATATTCTAGAAAGGCAGAAGCCATATTTGTTTTATTCACAATGAGCAATGTTCAGCAAGGTACTGAACGCAGATCAACCCAGTATTCTAATGACTTTGACTGTCAGAGTATCTGTAAATCCTCACCTGAAAATGTTGAAATAACTTCAAATGTTGTTCCCAAAGTAGAAGCAACAGATGTTACTTTATCTGCACCTAGAATGTACAAGTCTCCAGATGAGGAACACTTCACAACAGCATACCTAAAATAAAATTGAGGAGTAAGCTGCTAACAATGAAAAAGGAAAAACCACAGATAACATTTTAAACGTTTCGAATCACTTCAGAAAAACTAACTAAGATTAAAAAAAGTACTATTTTCAAAGGACTTCATTCCTTACATTTCTGTTTTCTTTTCCAAAGAAGCTGGAAAATAGGGTCTTAAGTGGTATTCTCTAAAGCTTAATAAAATCTATATGAACATAAAAACTAAGTGATAATTCACTAATTTTAAGAGGATAATGAGGATGCAATAAGATCAAAATAATGCTAAAAAATGGAACTGATCCTATTTGTGGACAAAACAAAGATTGCTGTAATATACCTACTTTGATTCTGGCATGTAACAAACAGCTTGATTGGCTGGAATTGTCCAAGGCTGTGTGGTCCAGACTAAAAAACTAACAGGAGATGAACCATCTGTGAAAATAAAATTTCAAATATGCTAGCAAATCAAATGTTTTAATTCCTTAAGTTTAATAAACTCAAACAACGGATAAATCTTACCTAGAAGAGATGCCAACTTAGGAGAAGGTTTCAGGAGAGGGAATTTTACATACACTGAGCGACTGATGTGCTCCGGATTATATTCAAGTTCTGCTTCAGCCAATGCAGTCCTAAGGTTTAAAAACATTAAACATAAATATTTGGAAGTCCCACAAAATTCTCCACTTTAGCTACCCAAAACACATAAATACCTTGATGAAGGAGACCAAAACACAGGTTTGTAAGATCGATAAATCAAGCCCTATAAAAGACAAAGATATATGAAAGCTGGAATTCTGTAACAGGTAATTCAACATACTCAAAGGGAAAAAAAAAACTTTATTACCTTATCATACATTTGGTAGAAAATTCTCAACTGCTTGGCCTCGTATCTCCCATCAAAAGTATAGTAGCAATTATTCCAATCTGCCATTATTCCCCAGCGAATAAATGACAATTTCTGTTTCTCAATTGCTGCTTTGGCGAATGATCTAGCTAAAATCAATAAACAAAAAGCCTTTTGAAAATGAGTTAAAATTCTTGAACACAGTTTAGCATGTATATCTCTAAATGAAAGCATCACACACAATTTGAAAATGAGTTAAAATTCTTGAATACAGCTTAGCATGTATCTCTCTAAATGCAGGTATTACACAAAATTTAGACTATAAAAATGTTTAAAAGTAAAGTTATCCTCAAAGTTAAAAGTATTCAGCAGATAACTTACAACAAATTCTAAAATTAACTAAAATTTCAAAATTTTTAAAAATTATAAAAAATATACAAAAATTATAAAAATTTGTCTCTTCCATTATTCAGAGATCATAAAATGATCTTACATTTAAAAAAAACAAACTGGAAAAGTTACTCTTACTTCATAATTTAAGAAAACGTCAGAGAATAATTATTTCATTACATACACACACACACAATTAATTAGTGTAACCAATCATACTGTTTCACAAGAAGTATGAGATCTTCAAAATCATATCCAATTATACAATAGTTTAACAGATAAGATCAGACGAGTCCTCCTTGACTCACTCTATTGAAGGAAAGGACCGAAAAAGAGACTTCTAAATAAATTTTAATTTAAAATTTACTTTTGGTTTAGGTATAGGTCAACAGGTTCTAGCCAAGAAAGTAAATAAAAACAATAACAAAAATAATAATTTCAAAGTTCTCACAAAAGTCAATTACACAAAATCTGAATCTTCTGTGACACAGTGGTTTCCAACTGATCTCATTATAAGTGAAAAAACAATAGCAAAAAACAAAAAGCAACAAGTGTCTTTGATAAAGTCCTGACTTTTCCAAGGAACTATGGTTTACAAATAACATTTTGAAACAGAAATAGAGATTACTTACCTTTCTCTCTAATTTCCATAGCTGAAAGATTCTGAGCTTTTCCACCAAGTTCTGATAATACTTTGATTTCAATGGGTAACCCATGACAATCCCAGCCTGGAACAAAATGTATTTTGGAACCCCTCATCATATGGTATCGATTGGCTATGTCTTTCAAAATCTGCAAAGATGAAATGATAATCATCATTCATACAAAAAGCATGTGGCCTACAACTTATGTTCTCTTAGTATCATTTTAAAACACTAATAAAATCCAACTTTAAAGGATTTATATAGAATTACCTATTAAATCAACTTATGTTCTACATAAATACAAGCATAACAAATATCTGATTTTTAAAATGTCATTAACTCCCCCAGGAAGAAATCAAATTACAAAAGATTTCAAAGTGAAAAACATTATATCCAAGATTACTAATTTTTTTTAAGTTGGAGTATGCAAATAAGCAATCCACACTACCACTTTAAGAAATAATCTGAACTTCCTAAAAATTAGAGTAAAAAATTATAATTTGCTTTACTCTCATGGAAAAAAATTATTTATGTGAATAATCCAATATTATATATAATATTATGTATATTTAGCTCATAAATATTACAGAATCAAGGCAGAATTTATAATGCCCTTAGAGTATGAAATATTATGCTTAACTCTGTTACTACTAAAACCCTAAATAACACAGTAGATCTCTTAGAAAAGTTCTGTAACTGTTTACTAGCTCATCTTAAGATACTGCTGCTGCTAAGTCGCTTCAGTTGTATCCGACTCTGTGCGACCCCATAGACGGCAGCCCACCAGGCTCCCCGGCCCTGGGATTCTCCAGGCAAGAACACTGGAGTGGGTTGCCATTTCCTTCTCCAATGCATGAAAGTGAAAAGTGAAAGTGAAGTCGATCAATCCTATCCGACTCCTAGCGACCCCATGGACTGCAGCCTACCAGGCCCCTCCATCCATCGGATTTTCCAGGCAAGAGTACTGCAGTGGGTTGCCGGGCAGCAAATTTGAAAAAATATATATACCCACTGAAAAATGGAGGCTCAAAGGCAAAGGACAGACTTGGCTCCAGGCTCAATTCCTTCTTCCCAAAATTAAATAATGCAGTAGTCCAGAAAAATATATCTTCCCTTCCATGTCTCTCAAAAGTAGAAAAGATAATACACATTCCTCTCACAACTTCTATGTAAAACTCCTTTAGACTTCTTACCAAAGGGCAGGGGGCCTTGCAATCTGGGGGTAGTCATATAACAAAAACATTCATCTACTGATACATACTTAAGATTTGTATACTCTTTGTTATGTATATTACTTACATCAATCAATATAAATAACATCCTTTCTATTTATCCCTATTTGAAGTTGTTTTATTTATTTATCTGTCCCTTCCTGGAAAATACAAACTCTTTGAAATCAGAGCTCCCATCTGTCTTCATCTGTAAACTTCCAGCATTTAGAATGGTGACTGCCACTATTCGTAGCTCAGTCGGTAAAGAATCCGCCTGCAATGCAGGAGACCTGGGTTCGATTCCTGGGTCGGGAAGATCTCCTGGAGAAGGAAGTGGCAACCCACTCCAGGATTCTTGCCTGGAGCATCTCATAGACAGAAGACTCTGGCGGGCTACAGTCTACAGGGTCACAAGAATCGAACACGACTAAGCATATACACCCTATTCTACAAGTACTTAACTGAATAAAGGAAAGCATGCACATATGCTCTAGACTGTGATATCTCATACAGTCCTTACTAGCCACCAGCAGTAATAAGCATCAAAACTGGCTAGTCCAAATTGAGATGTAAATATACAATATATACCACTGAGTGAAAAAAGTTAACCCCCCAAAACTGTATGATTACATTTATATAGCATTCTTGAAATGACAAAAATATAGATGTAGAGAACAGTTAAGGAGATGGTGGGAAAAGAGGGAAATAAATATAGCTATAAAAGAGCATCATGAGGGATTCTTGATGGAAATGTTCGGTATCTTGAATGTATCAATGTAACATTCTGGTTATGATATAATACTGCAGTTTTGCAGGATTTTACCACTGGGGAAATTGGGTAAAATGTATACGGAATCCTCTCTATTTTTTTCTTAACGAATGCACTTGAATCTATAATTACTTCAAATATAAACTCTAACTAAAACAAAATTTGAAAGAAATTGCTTTCAAATAGTGTGCACTTAAAAAAAAAAAAAAAAGCACTTCAGTTCTATCCATGAAAAGAAATAAATGCTTTTTTTACCATCTGATGTAATATGCCTAATAATTTGAAAATGAGCTATCAAGCAGCATGATTTGGCCTCCGTGGAAGCAAACAAACTTTATACCAAGGAATGTGCAATATGTGTAACATCTCAAAAGTTTTAGAAGTTTTCAATACAATTAAATGGTCTAATACAATGAAAGAAAGTTAAAGAAAGTGTTGGTCGTTCAGTCGTGTCTGACTCTCAGGGACCCTGTGGACTATAGCCCACCAGGCTCCCCTGTCCATGGGGATTCTCCAGGCAAGAATACTGGAGTGGGTTGCCATGCCCTCCTCCAGGGGATCCTCCCAACCCAGGGATCGAACACAGGTCTCCTGCATTGCAGGCAGACTTTTTACTGTCTGAGCCGCCATGGAAGGTCTAATACAATATGTAATACATATTATAATATAATTCTGCTCTAATAGCAACACTGACTTGTTCAATGACCAGATTTCTGGTGGTGAAAATACAGACAGATGTCCAAGGTCATGTCCTCTCCAAACTTTCCATTAAAGTACACATAAAAATAAAGGACTGAAAAAAATAGTAAATAAATTGTGGTACACTCTCTCAATGGAATGCTTCTCTACAATTATTGACAACTAAAAAGGAATCAACTATTGACATCATAACAGCATGTATGAATATCAAACACTGCACAAGTAAAAGAAGCCAGACATAGAAGAATTTGTTATGCTTCAACCTTCTGAAATTTTGCAATTGGCAAAAAAAAAAAAAATTATAGCAATAGAAACCAAAATAGTGATGAGGGCAGGAAGCCTTCATTCTGGAAGGCCAGCATCACCCTGATACCAAAACCTCATTTTATCCTCCTCAAACACACCAAGAAAATTCACCTCAAGCCTTTGTACTTGGCACTGTGTGTGTATGCTCAGTACACACACAGATGCAGTGGGTTGTCATTTCTTACTCCAGGGATCTTCCCGACCCAGGGCTCTAACCTGTGTCTGCTGTGTCTCCTGAATTGGCAGGCAGATTTTTTTACCACTTGAACCACATGGGAAGCACTTAGCTATTGCTATTGTTCAGTCATGAAGCTGTGTCCGACTCTTTGCAACCGCACGGACTGCAGCACACCAGGCTTCCTTGTCTTTCACTATCTCACGGAGTTTGCTCCGTCTGATTCAGTGATGCCATCCAACCATCCCATCTTCTGTTGCCCCTTCTCTTCCTACCCTCAATCTTTCCCAGCATCAGTGTCTTTTCCAATGAGTCGGCTTGTCACATCATGGCCAAAGTATTGAGGTTTCAGCTTCAGCACCTGTCCTTCAGTTAATATTCAGCATCGATTTCCCTTAGGATTAAATGGCTTGATCTCCTTGCTGTCCAAGGGTCTCTCAAGAGTTTTCTACAGCAACACAACTCGAAAACATTAATTCTTCGGCGCTCACATCTGCACATGACTACTGGAAAAACTATACCTTTGACTATATGGGCCTTTATCAGCAAATTGATGTCTCTGATTTTTAATATGCCGATCATAGCTTTTCTTCCAAGGAGCAAGCATCTTTTGATTTCATGGCTGCAGTCACCATCCACAGTGATTTTGGAGCCCAAGATAATAAAGTCTGCCACTATTTCCATTTTTTCCCCTTCTATTTGCCATGAAGTGATGGGACCTGATGCCACGATCTTAGTTTTTTTGAACGCTGAGTTTTAAGCCAGCTTTTTCACTCTCCTCTTTCACTTAGCTATACTTACCCCAAATACCCCACAGCTTACCCCCCTGCTTCCTTGAGGACCTTACAGGAATGTCATCTTTTCAGTGAAGGGGGCATCCCAGATCAATTCAGTAAAACTGCACTTTGCCCAACTGACCTGCCCTATTAGTTTTCCCTTTCTTATATTTTCTTCTAAAGTACTTATTATTACTATCTTTTAGTCAGTTTGGGTTGAGAAGAATTTCTATGTGTGTGTATACGTCTGTCTGTATGTGTGATTGTGTGTGTGGTGGGGGGCAGGGGGGGTTCCCACACATACAACCAAGCAATTCTTGGACATCAGCAGAGTGTCTGAGAATTAGCATAAATGGGGTGGCATAAATAGGAGAAATGTCTTTCTCACTATTCTACAGGCTGTGGAGTCCAAGATCAAGGGGCTGGCAAATTCAGTATCTGGTAAGGGCCACTTTCTGGTTCATAGACCCCCATTTTCCCCACTGTAACCTCACATAGCATACAGGGACAAGGGAGCTCTCTGACCTAATCATCTCTCAAAGGCCCCACCTCCACACACCATTAGAGATTAGGTTTCAACATATGATTTGCAGGGGGAGGGAGACAAATATTCAGTCTCTAGCAACTACCTACCATATTAAACATTTTACTTATCCTTCTGTGCCTTCCTGTTTAGATCACAAGCTCCATGAAAACAGGACTTATCCTTATTTTGTTCACTGTTATCCCCAGAATCTAGACAATATCTGGCACATAACAGATGCTCATTAATTATTTATTGAATAATATGATACTTATTAACATAAAATAAGTTCAAAGCAAATACCAGTGATGTTATTTTTCACACGGTACTAAAACTGTTCATTGCTGCTTTCTATTAAGACATTTTAGTTTATGTCAATGCAAATTTACATAATTGCTGTAATGTTAGAATATACTCTTTTCCAAAGTGTATTTAAATAAAGATTTTCCCTCACATCTTATAACCAAAATTATAAATTACCTTATTTAAAGCATGTCCAACATGAGGGTCACCATTTGCATAAGGAGGTCCATCATGAAGACAAAATTCAGCCTTCACTTTTCTTTCTCTTTGCCAAGAATAAAGTTCTGAAAATCCACATTTCTGTTTAAAAAGAACAACAATGTCTGCACATCACATAAACACATACACTTTAATCTTGCCATAAATAACACTCAGCACCAGTTTATTTCCTATCACATTCCAATATCTTCAACTCTAAAACACAAGGTGAGTTTTCTAAAATGCACATCTTCCAATTAGAAAATAAGTTTAAGAATGTTTTATTAAAAAAAAACTTCACTCCTTCTAATAACATAAAAAATAAATAAAATACACATCTGAGTACTTATCTTTTAAAACTTTTCAACAGTTACCCTGCAGACTTCAGTTTAAAGTCTAAGCTCTGTATGAAGGTGTACAGCACCCTAAAAGGTTTGTGCTTAGTCTCTCAGTCATGTCGGACTCTTTGCAGCCCCATGGGGTGTAGCCTGCCAGGCTCCTCTGTCCATGGGACTGTCTAGCCAAGAATACTGCAGTACGTTGCCATGCCCTCCTTGAGGGGATATTCCCAACCCAGGGATTGAACATGTGTCTCCTGCACTGGCAAGCATTTCTTCACCCCTGCACCATCTGGGAAGCCCTACAAAGGTTTAGTACCACAGAATTCTTGGTCATTGTCTCAGAACTCCATCCCCCTCCACTCCATGTTGAAGGACTTGTAGATCCCCCACCACACACACACACACACACACACACACTTTCTCTCATATCTTATTCCTGTTATGCTCTGGCCTCAACACTTGCTACTCTCAGTCTGGAAAAACACTGATTGCAATCCCACTCCCCTTCCCTCATCTTCTGTGTGACGATGGCCAAGTCACTTTGCCTTTGTAGGCCTATTCCCTCATTTGAAAAAAAAAAAAAAAATTAATAATATTCAACCCACCAAGCTGGTGTGAAGATTATACAAGAAGATATCTGAAACTGTCACAATTTCAGAAATACAGAAGGTACTGGATGGAACACTTAAAAAACTAGATGGCCAAAACAGGCTTATGAGTCTAGAACTCTGAGAGCTGTCATAAGAATATTTAAGCTAAGCATATTTCAGTTCAGTTCAGTTCAGTCGCTCAGTCGTGTCCGACTCTTTCCGACCCCATGAATCCCATATATCCAAAATATCAGGGATTTTTAAAGACCCTAGAATTACACAAACTAACAAGTGAATTTCTGGCCTTAGAAAGTTCAGTTTAATACAGGAGACAGAAGCACAGGTGAGGAAGAGGACTGAGACGAAGTAACCACAGCTACCTGACCCTTCAAACAAGCCACCTTCCAACTAAGGACCTATTGATACCATAAAAGTGAACTTCAACTTCTTCTCAGGATCGCATTATTTATATGTGTACATGTTAATTTACTTTAAACAAAATCACTGGACTAAATTCGACTAGTTTTGTATAAGCTAAAACTGGCATTTGTATTCCATCCATGCTATCTGAGCATAGCTGTTTGACCGCTGGACTTCCCTGGTGGCTCAGACGGTAGGTGGGTGGCTCTGCCTACAATGCAGAAGACCCGGGTTAGCACTCCGGTCTGGAACCCGCCACCTCTAGTGGACTTGTCTAGAGGTTTCTGCACCTGTGTTTTCACCCAGAACAACCTGTGGGAAGTGCATGATTCCCACTGGTCTGATCGCAACACCTCTGGCCCAAGAGGGCCTGGAGCCTGCGGCCGGGCCTGCCTTGCCCTGCCCTGCCCTGGATGTGGGTGGCCCAGGCGTGGCTCCAGGGAGGGCCCGTGACCCCTCCCGAGGCCCCGCTCCCGGCCCCCGCGGAGCACAGGCCCGCCCGTACCTGCTGGATCTCCAGCTCCGTGTCGGGCTGCTGGCGGCCCAGCAGCTTCATGGGGAAGCTGGTCTGCGGCAGCAACACCGTGTCCCGATAGCTGCCATTACTCGAGTTCTGCGGCTGGTTACTGGCCCCGGTGACTGACCGCACCAAAAGGCTCCCAGTTGTCCCTCGCCAGCGAGGTCGACAAGGAAGGCGGGGTGGCACCCACAAATTCCAGGCCGCGGCCAGGGCCGCTTCCCCCGGACCGCGAGGGCGCAGCCCCCAACGCATGGCGGGCCAAGCCAACCCCAGCGTCCGGGAGGGCGCCGGGGCCTCGGCTCCGGCCGGGCTTTGTGGGAACGGGGAGCCTAGAGTACGGAGACGAGCCTTACGGGAGTGCGCACGCGCGCGGGGCGGGGAAGAGGCGGGGAGCGCAACGCGGGCCGGGGAGCGATCCACATCCAGATCTTGGCGGCAGCTTTCTCGACTACGAGGGCGGGAAGAGGTGTGGCCCGCACCACAAGCTCACGTTTCAATCACGGCGCGTTCCTTTTAAAGTTTACTTTATTTAATTCAGTATAACCAACATTACCACTTCAACATGTAATTAATATAAAATTATAAATGTAATATTTTACATTCTTTCTCTTCATTCCAAGTCTTAGAAAATTGCTGTGTAATTTACACATACAGCGTATCCCCATCCATTTGGACTGCAATTTGCCAATTCAGTTCAGTCGCTCAGTCCTATCAGACTCTGTGACTCCATGGAAACTGCAGCACGCCAGGCTTCCCTGTCCATCACCAACTCCCAGAAATTGCTCAAACTCATGTCCATCCAGTCAGAGATGCCATCCAACCGTCTCAGCCTCTTGTCATCCCTTCTCCCGCCTTCAATGATCCCGCCTTCAATCAATGTTAACATCAGGGTCTTTTCCAGTGAGTCAGTTCTTCGCATCAGGTGGCCAAAGGATTGGAGCTTCAGCTTCAGCATCCTTCCAATGAATATTCAGGACTGATTTCCTTTAGGATTGACTAGTTGGATCTCCTTGCAGTCCAAAGGACTCTCAAGAGTCTTCTCCAACACCACAGATCAAAAGCATCAAGTCTTCACTGCTCAGCTTTCTCTATGGTCCAACTCTCACATCCATACATGACTACTGGAAAAACCACAGCCTTGACTAGATGGACCTTTGTTGGCAAAATAATGTCTCTGCCTTATAATATGCTGTCTAGGTTGGTCATAGCTTTTCTTCCAAGCAAGCATCTTTTAATTTCATGGCTGCAGTCACCATCTGCAGTGATTTTGGAGACCAAGAAAATAAAATCTGTCACTATTTCCGCTGTTTCCCCATCTACTTGCCATGAAGTGATGGAACCGGAGGCCATGATCCTGGTTTTTTGAATGTTGAGTTTTAAGCCAGCTTTTTCACTCTCCTCTTTCACTTTCATCAAGAGGCTCTTCAAAAAAAAAAAAAAAGAGGCTCTTCGGTTCCTCTTCAGTTTCTGCCATAAGGATGGTGTCATCTACATATCTGAGGTTATTGATATTTCTCCTGCCACACGATGGAATATTACTCAGCCTTAAAAAAGAATGACATTTTGCCATTTGCAGCAACAAGGATGAACTTGGGGGTCATTATACTAAGCGAAATGTCAGAGAAAGGCAAATATTGTGTGATATCATTTATATATAGAATCTAAAATATACAACAAACTAGTCAATAAAACAGAAAAGCAGACATAAATATAGAAAAACTAGTGATGGCGGGCAATATAGCAGCAGAGAGAAAAATGTTATTATGGGATTATAAGAAACTCTGCATGAAATTTTTGAAAATTGTAAAGCACTATAGAACTTAATGAATCTTCCTTCAATTTAAAAAACTGAAAAGAAAATAAAGCATATGAAACTAGGGCGAAAAAAGCAAAGGCCTGAGCAGATGGCTGTGGAGTCTTTCAGTTTTTTTCTGTTTGAGCAATGAGACTGTGGTCATGGATTATTTAATTTTAAAATGTTTAAAAATAAAGTATATTTATTAATATGAAGGATACCTTTAACAATGCAAACTCCCTGTTTCCTTTGATAATTTTTCTCACCCTGAATTCTACTCTGATAAAAGAGTGGGTTTGGCTTTCTAATGAATCAGAAAATTTGTCTTTAAATGGATGAGTTTAAACAATTTACCTTTATTGTTGCAACTGATACCTTTGCTATTAACTCTGCCATATTATTTTATTCTGTCATATTCTAATCATGGTGCCATGCTTTTGAATACTGGGAAGAAAAGAAAAAGAAAAAAAAACAGTGCTGTTTTCACCACAGGTCAGCTCTCCCGTGCACCAGAAATACAGCCTAAATAAATACACAGACAATTTTTGTTTTGGCTTGTTTTAACTTTCAGCATTGCAATAAAAATCGTAATTAGGTTGGGTTGTTGTTGTTGTTGTTTTTTCGATGCTTAAAAAAAAAAAAAAAAACTAATATGATACATTCTACTAGGAAGACAATCTTCCAGGACTTATCATCAGGCAAATGAAAGTCACAGGCACTTTTATGAATCTGGTTAAGTGCTTAAAAAAAAAAAAAAAAGTAAGCGCTAGTAACACACTTCTGCATAAAATTTTCTTTAGGGGAGCAAAGGTGGGGGTGTCCAGGACGCCCAAGTGTTGGAGGTTACGCAGCTGGCCCGCCGCCGCAGGGCGGTATCAATAACCCGACAAGTATCTTAAGGATGAACTGTGCGCACAAAGTGGATTGGAGGGCTGCTGCTGCTACAAAGTCGCGTCAGTCGCGTCCGACTCTGTGCGACCCCAGAGACAGCAGCCCACCAGGCTCCCCCGTCCCTGGGATTCTCCAGGCGAGAACACTGGAGTGGGTTGCCATTTCCTTCTCCAATGCATGAAAGTGGAAAGTGAAAGTGAAGTCGCTCAGTCTTGTCCGACTCTTAGCGGCCCCATGGACTGCAGCCTACCAGGCTCCTCCGTCCATGGGATTTTCCAGGCAAGAGGACTGGAGTGGGTGCCATTGCAAGCCAGAATGATTCCTGAATTGTTAATACACCTTTCGTTTTGACTTCAGGAGACTGGCACCTACGTAGAGCTTGAAGAAAACCCGAAAGTGGAGTTTTCCTGAAGGTGGGGAGTCAGAGCCGGGGATGACCAAGTAGCTGTTCTGCGCCTGCGCCGAATTAGCCGCATGCTCAGTAGCCGAGGTAGGTTTGCTCTGCATCTACTGTTGACCTATCCCAGGAGGGTGAACGCTGCCCGGGACCTGGTGCCTGATAACGCTCTTTTGGTTACCCCTGAAGGGTGTTTCGTCTGACTTGGTCCCAGTCTTGTCACCGTAAGTAATTTTGTCCCCTTCGGGTCAGCGCAAGGGCCTTAGGCAGATCTGAGTAGTTTATTCGTCCTCTTAACTCCAGTCCTCTGCACAGATACGAAGAGATTCAAGGGCTTTATGTAAAAAATAATAATAATAGTAAAAATTACGTCAGTCAGGGTGCCTCTCCAGATACTTCAACTTCGGACCTAGATTCTTCAGTGTCAGTATTTTGATTATTTATCCATGCTATTATTTTCATGCCCCTGGGTTTTTTTATGGCTGTATATTGTTGAAATAACAAGGCAAACCTGGACGGAGTTTGCTGCTGCTGCTGCTAAGTCGCTTCAGTCGTGTCCGACTCTGTGCGACCCCATAGACGGCAGCCCACCAGGCTCCGCCGTCCCTGGGATTCTCCAGGCAAGAACACTGGAGTGGGTTGCCGTTTCCTTCTCCGTTGCGTGAAAGTGAAAACTGAAAGTGAAGTCACTCAGTCGCAACCGAGTCGTAGCGACCCCATGGAATACAGCCCACCAGGCTCCTCCATCCATGGGATTTTCTAGGCAAGAGTACTGGAGTGGCTTGCCATTACCTTGTAGAGACTGTCTTACGCCTAAAATTAAATTTCGTTAAATTAGCACACGTTCTTCCTACTGTCTTTTCTGGTTGTAGACTTGCTTGATATGTTTGGATTCCCTGAAAATGTAGATGTTAGTTTAAAAGGTGTGTATATTTTACTGCTCATAAGATTTTCAAAAAAGAGGTTTCGCCACTTTATATCCTTGGTAATAATGATCAGGAGGATTTTCCCTCACACTGTAGTGAACACTGGCCAAATTTTCTTACCTATGCCTGTCTTACAAATGAACAATCCTTTCTCATTGGTTTAGATTGCCTTTCTTTCATAATTAATGAAGTTGAGGGTTCCCTGGTGGCTCAGATGGTAAAGAATCTGCCTGCAGTGCAAGAGACTTGGGTTTGATCTCTGAGTGCGGAAGATCCCCCCCTGGAGGAAGAAATGGCAACCCACTCCAGTATTCTTGCCTGGAAATCCTGTGGATAGAGAAGACTGGTGGGTTACAGCCCATGGGGTCACAAAGAGTTGAACATGACTAAGTGACTAACACTTGAACATGTCATGATTCAAGGCTTTTACTTTTATTTTTCTAAGAATTGCCTATTATTGGTGTCATTTACCCAATTTTATTGGATTATTCATCTTTTGCATATTGATATATGTAAGTCCTTTTAACAAAAATTAGCTCATTTGTCTAGTACGTAATACAAATTTTTTTCTCTTTCTGTCACTGATCTGTTCGCTTACCGTGTTTTGGTTATACAAACGTTTTAATTTTTATGCAGTCAGATTTATCAATTTATTCTACAATGGATTCTTGGTTTTAGTCATGTTTAAAAGTCCTTTTCCAAATTTATAAAACATTTCACTCATGTTTTATTCTTATACTTCTATGTTTTCATTGTCTAGTCTTAAAATCATGGTTTGGTCTGGAATTTACATTGCTATAAAGAGTGCAAAAAATTCCAACATTTTTTTTAGAAGATTAGCAATAAACGATGTTTTGCACAATTAAGTTTTCTCCGTGGTTTAAATTACAACCTTTAGTGTATTTGGATCTAACTCTGGAATTTGATGTCATTAATTTGTCTCGAATTCTGTCCAGGACTAAACTTTTAATTACTATAATTTTATATCATATCCTATTTTGATAACTGGTGAGGAGAGTATCTCTGCCCATTGCTTTTTTTTTTTTTAGAATTTGCTCTGTTACAGTCAGTTTCCAAAAGAGAAATAAGCTTAGTATTTTGATAGGGAATTCATCATGTATTTTCAGTTCCTAATCTCCATATGTTCACCACATTTGTATTGAGTTCAAGAAGCCACTCCCAGGCTTTGGGAAGAAATGGATCATTTGATTTCTGTTATTTTTGTCCTTCTGAATGAGCCCTGTTAGCAACTATAAAGATTTCTTAAGTGATAGATGTTAGGTTGATTGCCTTAAATGTCATACAGTTGTTTTTTTTTTTTCCTGCTCTAAGTCTCAAGCCCAGAATGTTGTGGAAAAGAGCTTGAACTGTGTGCGATTCACCGTCATACTGGTTATCACTTTATATCCTCAGTCAAAATAACGTCGCAGAAGCTATAGGGATTTTTTTGCCCTTAACGCTGCCCTAATGTCCCTGCAGGATAGTCAGTAATGAGAACAGTCATCGTAATCATGGTTAGCCAGCATTACTTAGTGTTTACCTTGTGCCAGGACTGATTTAATATTTATAACGACTCTATGTTACAATATTACTGTTAGTTCCATATTACCGCTTGAGGCACAGAGAATTTAAGTGGCTTTCCCAAGGTCACAAAGCTAATGTGCGCCAGAGCCGGGAATTGAACACAGGAGACAGGCTCCGGTGCCTATGTCTTTAACCCCTTTTGTGTTGTTCAGTCACTCAGTCGTGTCTGACTCTTTGTGACCCCATGGACTGCACCATGCCAGGCTTCCCTGTCCATCACCAACTCCTGGAGCTTGTTCAAACTCACGTCTGTTGTGTCAGTGATGCCATCCAGCCATCTCATTCTCTGTTGCCCTCTTCTTCTCCTGCTCTCAATCTTTCCCAGTATCAGGATCTCTAATCCCTGTACTGTTTTTGAGTGAGCTTTCAGAGAGACATGCTCACAAAACACAGTGTTTTAGGACCCAGAAGGTGTAAAACTGATAGAGAAGGAAGTACAGTGGATGTAATCTGAACTGCTGTAAGGAAGTGACGAACTTGCAGAAGGAGCTTTTTGGCCTTGCTTTGCCTTCACCTTTGCCATCAACAGGTAATTCTCATTTAGGGTGTGGGAGGGGACTTATCCTGTCTATAATAGGAAGGTCTTTTACAGGTTTTGCAATAATATGATTAGCTATGTTTTCTTTACACAAAGAGCCGAAACTCTGTTCATTTATTTAAAAAATACTTAAGAGAATTACTAGGGCTTGGGGACAGCCTAATATTTTATCAGTAGTTCAGTGTGGATCAAAGAAGTACTTCAGAGAAAATAGTAGAAATATTCTCTCCTTTGCTAACTAAAAGTGATTTACAAGATGTCTTTATAAATCATTGTGCTTTACATCAAACCTGATTTTTTACATTCTTATAAAACTGGTATTTGTTTTAAAGGGTGATTCATAAGTATGGTGCACATTCATTTTCTGAGGAATGTAATAAGACAAAGCCTAAAGCTGTTCTTTAGAAAGAAAATACTGTGGCCTTGGCAAGCAGAAAAGCAAGTGGTTTTAGTCATATATGAAGCTTGCCAAGGCTGGGATGGTTACTGAACTGGTTCAAAGGTAAATGATATCTGTGAAAAGTTAGAACACTATACAGTGTGGGAAAATGATCCGCCTTTCATAGATGGCATTGTATAAAACATGGGGACTGAAAGAGCCCACAAGCACATTAAAATATCCTCAGTGATTAAGACACCTGGGGAGTAGAGATCAGCTACCTGAAGACTACTTTTTTCAGCACAGCAAAAATCAGTTCCATGGCTGGTCATGGATATAAGGGAGTAGAGATAGATCAACGAAGTGTTTGCTAAATCCTTCTCCTGTTTTCTCTCTGAGTTATTGCTGAAGTGTTAATAGTTATCATTGTAAAGAGTTTTTCCACATTAGTGCTCAGTATGCCAAGAAAATGAATCTAACCTGATTATAATGTAATAAGATAAATAGGATTCAGATATATAGAAACCCATTTTGTTTTTATCTTAGTTCCAGACAATTTCTATGTGTTCAGATACAAAGAAACCCATTTTATTTTTATCTTAGTTCCATACTGGTCCCAGTATGCTATTTATTACATCAGTTTCAGTTGTCTTCCTTCTGAGGGGTTTCAAATATTTCACATGTTTATTGTCTCAATTATGTTCATAGTCCCCGTGAACAGAATGTGAATGATAGAAAAAAAGGTGTCAAGAGGTTAAAAAGTGCATCAGATTAAACATGCAGTCAGAAATTGGTGGGAAAATGATGGCTATTGCTGAACTGAGGTTAATAATGTCCTTTCTATTCTGTGTTGTGTTCCCTTATTGCATTGAGATCATGGTGACTTGATTTGGTCAGAAGTGAGAGAGTTTTTGTCCCAGATTGGTTCCCCCTAGGCCTCAAATACAAGACAAAGTACAAGGATTGAGCACAAGAGATTTATTAGGGAGTATTGTCAGGATTCCTCATGGGAAGCGTGAAGGAACTAGGAATGAGCCAGCGGGCAGTGGGGGTGGGAAGCTGGGCCGTGATGCAGCCCCAGCTAAGGCTCAGCCCACCCAGTGGGTATTTGGAAGCTACAATGGCCCATTGGAATTGGGGCAGCAGCCCAGTTGGAATGAGCAGTGGCCTTTATGTCTGCCTGTTGACCAGTTTCAGGTAAAATGACCCTTCTCAGATAAATTCCCTAAGAAAGGTGGCAGCTAAAGGCCATCTGTGGACAGCCCTTTCAGCAAATGGGGAAGTAAGCGATTCAGCTTTAGAGGGGACGTGAGTAGTGTATTTCAGCATCAAAACCATCAATAAGAATGTACAGAAGAATGTGTATGTATATGTATAACTGAATCACTTTGCTCTACAGCAGAAATTAATACAACGTTGTCAGCCAGCTATACTTCAATTTTTAAAAGTCAGTAAGATTGCAGGATTTGAATCTGTATTTTCAAAGAGGAATATATTTGATCCTGGTGGTGGTGGTTTAGTCGCTAAGTTGTGTCCGACTCTTGTCACCCCATGGACTGTAGCCTGTCAGGCTCCTCTGTCCATGGGATTCTCCAGGCAAGAATACTAGAATGGGTTGCCATTTCCTTCTCCAGAGGATCTTCCCAACCCAGGGATCGAACCCTGATCTCCTGCATTGCAGGCAGGCAGACTCTTTACCGACTGAGCTACAAGGGAAGTCCCATACTTGATCCTAAAGACTGTTTTTCCATATTTTTTGTTGGGCCAGGGGCTACATGACACGCCTCACTTTTCCAAATGATTGGTTTTCACTCCTATGACCATGCTATTTGTTCTGTTTGGCCGCTGGTGAAGTCTTAGTTGCTCAGTCCTGTCTGACTCTTTTTGATCCCATGGACTGTAGCCCACGAACTTCCTCTGTCCATGGAATTTTTCAGGCAAGGATACTGGAGTGGATTGCCATTCCCTTCTCCAGGGGATTTTCCCTACCCAGGGATTGAACCCAGGTCTCCTGCAGTGCAGACAGATTCTTTACCATTCTAGTCACCAGGGAAGGTGAGAATGGTAGTAAATAACCAGCGGGTGAAATTTTATTTAATGTCTAAAGGAATATTCATTGGGTTTCAGAAACTAAATGTAATCACATGCAACCCCTCCCTTTTTAAACTATTAATACGTCCCACATAAGGGCTTCCCAGGTGGCACAGTGGTAAAGAATCTGCCTGTCAATGCAGGAGATGCAAGAGACTTGAGTTCCATTCCTGGGTTGAGAAGATTCCTGGTAGGAAATGGCAACCCACTCCAGTATTCTTGCGTGGAAAATTTCATGAACAGAGAAGTCTGAAGGGCAACAGTCCAGGGGGTCGCAAAGAGTTGGATATGACTAAACACACACATACATACACTTCCCATGTACGCAAACGTCCCTTATGCTATTCATCCCTCTCTTGGCATTACTTGTTCTATAGACATTAGGTTACAGTATCTCACCAGTAGCCCAACAAAATATTAGCTCTCATTAGTGGAGAAGTAAATGGCAACCCACTCCAGTATTCTTGCCTGGAGAATCCCAGGGACAGAGGAGCCTGGTGGGCTGCCGTCTATGGGGTTGCACAGAGTCGGACATGACTGAAGCGACTTAGCAGAAGCAGCAGCAGCAGCAGCAGCAGGGCACATAGTATATTTTTAGCCCCTGAACCACCTTTTAATGTACAGCATTTGCACATTACACACATCATACATAAAACATTTCACATGCTCATAGGCCTAAACCAGTTACCTCTATACCTCTTTTTCCCACCTGCTGAGAAAAAGAATACTGCTGAATTTATTGGGAGAGCTGATGCTGAAATGGAGCCTTTCCCCAGGTCTCTTTCAGTAGATGTTTATTAGAGAATCTACACAGTTAATTGAAACCGTCCCAAGGAAGAGCTCAATATCTACATGTTGAATTGAATTCAGGTAAATGAAACCAGCAGCTGGTTTTGAAAGTAACAGAACATTTCTCTTGATTTCCCTTTAGGGCCCATCATGGCATCCAGTCCCACTGTGTTGATGCGGTTGGTGGCTTCAGCATATTCTATTGCTCAAAAGGCAGGAACGATAGTCAGGCGTGTTATCGCCGAAGGAGACCTGGGTATCATTGAGAAGGTACTGAAAGTCTCATCTCATTTCATACCACCTCCATTATTGTTCCTTGAGGTTTAGGTAAAAGGATGTACCAATCTAGACACACTAATAGTTGATTGAAGTAGTCAGTGGCTTCCTTATGGAGCCTGCAAGATCCTTAGTTCAAATGGGTTCCATTTCTGCTCTGAATAGGGCTCCGGACTTCCGACATCCAGAGCTTTTATTTGTATGACTGGGTCTTCTGACCACTGTCCAGGTCCAGAGCACTGGAACCAAGCTTCATATCCTGAAATAATCTGCTTCAGGCAGAGTCATGCTGTACTTAGTGAACTTAACATATTTGGTCAAATCTGGCATTTAAACAAGTATCCCTTATATTCAAGCTTTAGATTTTTTTTTTCTTCATGGAAAAGAAACCTAAAGCAAAGTTTTTCTTTCCAGTATAATAACTAAAAACTTGGGTAAATTATCAGAAAGATAGTTTAGAATGGTAGTTGATTTTTAAAAGAAGTCTCACCCTGTATGTGTTCTAGTTTAAAACATAATTTCTTCCACAGGATTTGTTATTTCACATTACAAATTTGACTTCTCATCATAATCTTTAAGAAAAATTGTATTGTAGTTTTACCAAAGTGGGAAAATTTAGGATATTATAAACATTTTAATGGTTTGAAATAGAGATGTAGTTTAAACACTCCTTTATGATAAGTCAAGCATCTACTTAAGGCTACTTATATAAAAAATAAGGACCTTATATACAAGTAAAAAAAATAAAACTTAGAAATAAGTTCCTGTGAACTAATTAAGATTTTTAGCATAACTGCTTTTAAAAATTAAGACTAAAAATCACAAGAACAAGTAAAATAAATCTTAGTTCTTTTTTTGATAGATTCATGGGCTTAATAGTATAGGAAAGAGATATATAGGGTATTTTGATCTTGAAGTCAAAATTGATTTTGAATCAAACTTTTTAAAAAATATTATAGTACCTCATTTTCCATTTTCAGAAAGTACTCAAGTTTTTTATAATACATAAATGACATCTTCCATCCCTTATCCTGAACCTTGGTTAATGTACTCATAACTCTGAACAATGTCAGTTACCCTCCAGTTTTTTTTCATTATACACTTTCACCCTGGAAAGGGGTCATTGGTGACAGATCAGAGGATTCTGCTCTTGACTGTCTTTCTCTCTTTAGCCATTAACTTAAATACAGTATAAAAAATTTATTGAATGCGTATTTCCCAAAGTGTTGTTAAAGAGGAGGCTGAAAAAAAGGATGCTAATCAAATTTGTCAATAAAAATGAAGCTGGGAGGGCTAGTTAATGTATTGGATCACAGAATAAGTATGTGAAATAGTTGCCAACTCTGAGAAAGATGGGCCAAATTCAACAAGATATTACAATAGGAATAATTATAGAGTCCCATATTCTGTGTTCAAGTACTTAGGAGTGAGTCTGATTCAAATTTGTTTGAAAAAGAGGTTTTAGTTGATCACATACATGCTCAATGACAGATTAACAGTGTAAAACAGCTACTTTAGAAGGCTACTGATCTTGCTATCTTGTCTTTCTTATCATTTTCTCTATTATGAAACATAGAAAGTGGAAAAAATTAGCAAAAAGTACAAAATCATCTATCAGGCCACCACTGCCAATATTTTGGATCATATCTTTGCATATTTTCCCCTTAGCTTCACTTACTTTGTTTAAATTGATTTTCTGTTGTGATTATATTAGATGGGCCACTTTGTAGTGTATAGCTAAAGAGTCATAGCAATACAGTGTTCAAGTTAGAAAAAGAGATAATAGGGACTTCCTAGGTGATACAGAGGCAGGACTCTGCACTTCGAATGCAGGGGGTGCAGGTTTGATCATTGGTCGAGGAACTAGACCCCATATGCTGCAGCTAAGGGTTAGCTTGCCATAGCTAAAAGAATTTAGATGCTGCAACGAAGATCAAAAATCCTCCATGCTGCGGCTAAGACTTGGCACAGCCAAATAAATAAATACGTATTTTTTTAAAAAAGAAAGAAAAGATAAAAGATAATAATGTCCCTGTCCTCTCTACTGGTCAGATACTCTTGGTACTTCATATCCACTTGTTGACACCTCATTTTAAAAGAGACAGGAAAAAATCAGATTTGTCACACAAAATATCCAGAATGGTGAGGTCTGGCACTGTGTCAGTAGAAAGAGCAGGAAATGTCTTACCTGGCGAGTCTTTGGGATAGCTTTCCTCATAGAGTTGAATAACTGTCATTGTGTCTTTCCCTCTGAAGCAGTGCTCTCTAAACTTGACTGCTAAGTGAGTAATCTTCAATTTCAACAGACCTTTCTCGTAGTTTCATTCCACAGTTATTTACAGAGCACCTACTATGTGCCAGGCACAGTTCTTTAAGAAATAGAACAAAGTTCTCTGTCTTTGCAGCCCTGCATTCTAGCAGAATTGTTCTTTGCATTGAGATAAGCAGCAAACTTCAGTGTTGCAGAAAAAAAATTTGATTTTCACAGTCATTCCTTATCTCATTACAAAGTATTACCAAAGTTCTTCCTGTTGAAGATAATCTGTAAATCCACCTAAACAGGCATGTATAAATTGTGACATATCCTAACTGGTTGAAAACAAGATAACAAAGTGGTCACTGTGTTTTACAAGTGTGATTTTATGACATGTGGATTGAGTTGAATGCCATAGGTGAGTTAGGTAGTAAATATTACTGCTGTTCACTTTCATATTTTTTATAGTTTAAAAACAAGAATTTTGAAATAAGAAATAATCATTCTGAGGACCTCTTGAATTACTAGAATTAGGATTCGTGACTGAAATTTATAGAAGAATCCATATCAGAATACTGTTAACTGCCTTGAAAAATGTATAAATTTCCTGTCAACCTGCTTGAGCAAAAGATTAATGTAGAGATCTGATAAAAGGAATTTGTAAGCTGGGGCAGAAAATGTTATAAATAATTTAAAAGTTCGTTTCCAAACTTTAGCCACTAGAAGTCCCATGAGGAAAACCAAGCCAAGAAATTAGCTGACTCATATGATGTTAAGCTCCATCAGTCTTAAAACAGACTGTAATTTAAATGGATATAGATAATCACATGAGACATCAAAGAACAACTTTATTAGTTCTGCTAAAATGTACTTTCTTTGTTGCAGACCTGTGCAACAGACCTGCAGACCAAGGCTGACCGATTAGTTCAAGTGAGCATATGTTCTTCATTGGCACGGAAGTTCCCCAAACTAACAATTATAGGGGAAGAGGTAAGACTTGTCAGGGATACCATGTTTTTTTTTTCATCCCTGTTCACCATATGGATTTGTAATTGTCACTTTGTTATACACTACTTTTATGATTGCAAGCATTGTATTTTTGTGTTTTAACATAAAAATAGCTGTGATGTTCCTTGAACTTTCAGGCAATGTCTGCTTTTAATATTTTGGCCTATTTCTAGACCAGATGTCTCAGTTCTTGACCATAGACAATGTAGTTACGCTTGTGACATTCAGCATACAAAGTATAAGATGAGCAGAATTCTCCAACTTTGAAATAAAATGAGTTTTGTTGTTCCTGGTTTTTTGGTGTTTTTTTTTTTTCCAGTTAACATTTACTTGCCTATTTATTCAAAGACTAACACTGTGAAGGTGAAGGAGTTGACATCTCATATATCTGAGAGTAAGACATAGCTGATATCAGAGCCACTTGTGTAGATAAATGTGTAATACTTAAACGTTCTTTTGTTTTTAATCTTTTCAGGATAATGAAGTTAGGACCCTTTGTAATCAACTTTGATGAGCCATATATGATTTGTTTTTGCAATTTTATTCCGTTAGTTTTAAAAGCTCCAAATAGAAATGGTAAACAGAAAGAACTAGTGAAACCTATGATGCTGCGTTACTTGTTACTGAGACAGAGGGTATTCTGTAAAGAGGAAATAGCTTCGGTCATCACCAGTATTCCCTGCTTTAGGATCTGCCTCCTGAAGACGTGGATCAAGAGCTGATTGAAGATGGTCAGTGGGAGGAGATACTGAAGCAGCCGTGCCCATCACAGTACAGTGCTATCAAGGAGGAAGATGTATGACCCATACTATTACTTACCTCTCTGTTAATCTTCTGTTTTTGTTGTAGTAAAGGAAATAAAATCTGCCATCATAATAAAAAGTTGGTAGTTATAAAAAACAGGGCAACCAGGAACCTGAAATCTTTTAGAGCCAACATAGAAATGTCTGGCAACCGTACGGGATGTCTCACCTGTTGATTTTGAGTTCATTTTCTCATTCTGTTGATTTCCTCTTCACTCTAAAACTGTTACTAAAAATACATTTGGCGGAATTCCCTGGTGGTCCAGTGGTTAGGGGCTCTGTGCTTTCACTGCAGGGGCCCAGGTTCAATCCCTGGTCGGGGAACTAAGATACCACAAGCTGCATGGTATGGCCAATAATAATGATGATAATGATAATACTTTTAGGAAGAAAATCTAATTTGTTATTTAGTAGATTTGATAGTAAAACTTTTCATGGGTAATTGGAACTGGAAAGTGATGAAATGGATCACTGCCTTATATTTTTGGAAGGCCGTAAAAATTACGCCCCTTGCTCTTTATAGTTGTTTAAATTAAATCTGTGACTTCAGATAGCTATCACACTTCTTTAATGTTCGCATTCTAGTTTATTTAACACACATTCGTTGAACACATACTATGAGTAACGTGCTTTGTTCTGTGATACGGAGTATGGAAAGAAAAGACATGATGTCTTCCATCAGAAATATGCCCTCATAAATTCACATCAAGTGTTGTAATTCTAGTGGTTCATGACTGTGTATCCTGAATCATATTGAAAGTCCTAAGAAGAGAGGATTTCTTGTCTATTCTATTTCAGTCTTATAAACAATTCATTTTTCTTGGCCATATATACACTGTGTCCTTAAGATAGTCCAACTGTTGTTATTTTTTCTAAATCAGCATTTATATATGAGTAGTATCCACACAACACATTTTTGCTGCCACTTTAAAGTTTTCCTTGTATCACGATCTGGAGCTCAGGATGTTCATGGCAATGTGTTGTAGTTGTTTAGGTGACAATAAACTTTTACCAGTTCAGCATTTTATATTTAAAAAAATTTTATTGAAGAACAGTTGATTTATAGTGTTGTGTATCTTTGATTACAAAATACTTTTTTTACTATTTTTTTTGATTATTACAAAACTGATGATGTTGGCTTAAGCCTCCCATAATTTCAGAAATGAAAAAGATAGTTTTTAGTTTATCTATTTAAATCAAATTTTTTTTTAATTTCTGTTTTTTGGTGGTTTTTTTTTTTTTGGCTGTCCTGTGAGGCTAGCAGGATCTTAGTTCCCCAACCAGCAATCAAACCTGGACTCATGGCATTGGAAGTGAGGAGTCCTAACCACTGAACCATCAGGCTATTTCCACTTTTTAAAATTTTATATGCTTAATTTGGACATGTTCTCTTTTTTAGCTTGTGGTCTGGGTTGATCCTCTGGATGGGACCAAGGAATATACTGAAGGTTAGTATCTCTTTTGTATTTGGCTTTTGTATCTGTATTTGGCAGCAATAGGACTAGTATATGACGTCCAGTTCAAATACCAATCCCCCCAATACAACCAACCCGAAGGTCCCATACACAAGAATAACTGACATTAAGCCAGTGTAACCAAAGAGACTGTACTGAACCCCCAACTTTATTAGGTAGGAAACCAAGAGCATTGCTGTACTGCCTTGCTCTGCCAGCATCCCATGGTGCACATGCCTCACTCCCCTCCTCTGAGAACTGCTGTCTCA
The DNA here is from genome assembly GCF_027580195.1 of Bos mutus. Taxonomy (NCBI): domain Eukaryota; kingdom Metazoa; phylum Chordata; class Mammalia; order Artiodactyla; family Bovidae; genus Bos; species Bos mutus. The sequence goes on from NC_091632.1 coordinate 62,558,194, forward strand.
CTTCACAGCATCACCTCTAAAGATGGGTTTTGAAACATAGTGCAATATTTCTCCCTCCTGAAATTATCTAAGATCAGCAGACTTAGAAAGCAGCAAATTAAAGTTGGCAACATTGAAGTGAAATGGACCAGGCTCAGAGCCAGAGTGGTAGATTTTAGGAGCACAGCATAAGCTTAGATTCTTATTTTTGAAAGAAAGATTAGCGTGGGTTTTCTTGTATCGGTTCTCAGCTTCATGGCTTAAAAAAAGAAAATGTCTCATAATCACTAGAAAAAACTTTCTCTGTCCTTAGATGAGACACATCTACAAGTGAATTCTGTAGTGTGTATGTGTGTTTTTCCAGAAAACGTCTCTATAATCCATTGAGAAATAGGAGAGCTCTAGACAGTTTAAGTGAGTATAAGAGCAGCTAACAACTGGTTCAGATCTCAGCCCCCACGTCCAGAAAGTTTGATTTACTAGCTCTACAAAGGAGCCTAAGAATCTGTATTGAAAAAATTGAGCCCGTTCATTCTAATGGCATCTTCCCTGGTGGCTCAGATGGTAAAGAATCTGGCTGCAATGTGGGAGACCTGGGTTTGATTCCTGAGTCAGGAAGATCCCCTAGAGAAGGGAATGGCAACCTACTCCAGTATTCTTGCCTGGAGAATCCCACGGACAGAGGAGCCGGGAGGGCAACAGTCCATGGGGTCTCAGAGTTGGACACGACTGAGCGACTAGCACTTTGTTGCACTTTCTTTCTGATGCTGCTTGTTAGTTCATCGTCCACACTGTGAGAAATCTTAATTTAGAGGCTTGAAATACAAATCTTGATGGTGATCCTGGAATCGAGAGTGATCTAGCAGGCAGAAGTGAGTCAGATGGTGATGGTGGGGAGCGCAGAGGAATCTAATGATGGCTGTGGAGTTATGGCTGATTTACTTAATTGGTTTACAGATTGTTACTAATGAGACCATGTGTATCAATCAATTCAATTAAGTGGCCATAGTTCCTACTCCTGTCCCTGGTCAGCACTCTCTTATAATTTGTGTATTTTGCCAAAAGTAGGTTTAATCAAGGATGCTGCTGCTGCTGTCGCTTAAGTCATGTGCGACTCTGTTCGACCCCATAGACGGCAGCCTACCAGGCTCCACCGTCTCTGAGATTCTCCAGGCAAGAGTTCTGGAGTGGGTTGCCATTGCCTTCTCCGTAATCAAGGATCAGTCAGTTCAGTTCAGTTCAGTTCAGTCGCTCAGTCATGTCCAACTCTTTGCAACCCCATGAATTGCAGCACGCCAGGCCTCCCTGGCCATCACCAGCTCCCAGAGTTCACCCAAACTCATGGCCATTGAGTTGGTGATGCCATCCAGCCATCTCATCCTCTGTTGTCCCCTTTTCCTCCTACCCCCAATCCCTCCCAGCATCAGAGTCTTTTCCAATGAGTCAACTCTTCACATGAGGTGGCCAAAGTACTGGAGTTTCAGCTTTAGCATCATTCCTGCCAAAGAAATCCCAGGGCTGATCTCCTTCAGAATGGACTGGTTGGATCTCCTTGCAGTCCAAGGGACTCTCAAGAGTCTTCTCCAACACCACAGTTCAAAAGCATCAATTCTTCGGCACTCAGCTTTTTTCACAGTCCAACTCTCACATCCATACATGACCACTGGAAAAACCATAGCCTTGACTAGATGGACCTTTGTTGGCAAAGTAATGTCTCTGCTTTTGAATATGCTATCTAGGTTGGTCATAACTTTCCTTCCAAGGAGTAAGTGTCTTTTAATTTCATGGCTGCAGTCACCATCTGCAGTGATTTTGGAGCCCCAAAAAATAAAGTCTGACACCGTTTCCACTGTTTCCCCATCTATTTCCCATGAAGTGATGGGACCAGATGCCATGATCTTCGTTTTCTGAATGTTGAGCTTTAAGCCAACTTTTTCACTCTCCTCTTTCACTTTTATCCAGAGGCTTTTTAGTTCCTCTTCACTTACTGCCATAAGGGTGGTGTCATCTGCATATCTGAGGCTATTGATATTTCTCCCGGCAATCTTGATTCCAGCTTGTGCTTCTTCCAGCCCAGCGTTTCTCATGATGTACTCTGCATAGAAGTTAAATAAGCAGGGTGACAATATACAGCCTTGACGTACTCCTTTTCCTGTTTGGAACCAGTCTGTTGTTCCCACGTCCAGTTCTAACTGTTGCTTCCTGACCTGCATATAGGTTTCTCAAGAGGCAGGTCAGGTGGTCTGGTATTCGCATCTCTTTCAGAATTTTCCACAGTTTATTGTGATCCACATAGTCAAAGGCTTTGGCCTAGTCAATAAAGCAGAAATAGATGTTTTTCTGGAACTATCTTGCTTTTTCCATGATCCAGCGGATGTTGGCAATTTGATCTCTGGTTGAATCACTGTAAATTCCTTACCTTTATTGCAAAAGTAACTTGGGAGGCATTGATGTGCTGCTGATGAATCATAACATGAGTTATGTAATTGATATGAGTTTTCTTCTTTTTAGGTCTTCTTGACAATGTAACAGTACTTATTGGAATTGCTTATGAAGGAAAAGCCATAGCAGGAGTTATTAACCAGCCATATTACAACTACCAGGTATTACTCTTAAATGATACTGAAATATTTTTTCAGATAAATAATTATGGTGTTCTATGATTCTTAATGCTATCTAATCTAGTGGTTTCTAGCTTGGTTGCACCTGCAGTCTGGGGGAACTTTTCAAAGTAAGGATTCCCAGGTCACACCCCAGATGTACTGAGTCAGAACCTCTGGGGGTGATGATACCAGGAATATGTATGTATTTATGGGACTATACATAGACACACTGTATGTGTTGTATATGTTTTTTTACATATGCCTTATGATTCAAATCATAAGCAAAATTGGGAATTACTGATATGGTTCTTGATTAGCTTGGTCATTGAGGCACCTGATTTACAGGTGGTGCTTGAAGCACATTGAAGAAGTGAACCATTTCAATCAAGAAAAGAGGCTAGCCATGTTGTTTTGCAGGTAATTCTACATAATGCCTAAATTATGGTCAGCATTAAATAAATATGCTCTTGCACTGTTTCCTCTTACTTTTTCTCTCTAATCTGCTTTGACTTTCTACTATACTCTCAAGATATTGTCTTCTGTAGAACAAGAGGCTAATGTACTTCCAAATCAGTAATATTACCATTAGATCACATGAAATGTTAAAGGAAATTGTTGAAATAAAATACTTAAGGTATTTACATTAGTGTAACTTTGATGAAAGTGAAAGTGGAGAGTGAAAAAAATTGGCTTAAAGCTCAACATTCAGAAAACGAAGATCATGGCATCTGGTCCCATCACTTCATGGGAAATAGATGGGGAAACAGTGGAAACGGTGTCAGACTTTATTTTTTGGGGCTCCAAAATCACTGCAGATGGTGACTGCAGCCATGAAATTAAAAGACACTTACTCCTTGGAAGGAAAGTTATGACCAACCTAGATAGCATATTCAAAAGCAGAGACATTACTTTGCCAACAAAGGTCCATCTAGTCAAGGCTATGGTTTTTCCAGTGGTCATGTATGGATGTGAGAGTTGGACTGTGAAAAAAGCTGAGTGCCGAAGAATTGATGCTTTTGAACTGTGGTGTTGAAGAAGACTCTTGAGAGTCCCTTGGACTGCAAGGAGATCCAACCAGACCATTCTAAAGGAGATCAGCCCTGGGTGTTCTTTGGAAGGACTGATGCTAAAGCTGAAACTCCAGTACTTTGGCCACCTCATGTGAAGAGTTGACTCATTGGAAGAGACTCTGATGCTGGGAGGGATTGGGGGCAGGAGGAAAAGGGGACAACAGAGGATGAGATGGCTGGATGGCATCACTGACTCGATGGACATGAATCTGAGTGAACTCTGGGAGTTGGTGATGGACAGGGAGGCCTGGAGTGCTGCGATTCATGGGTTCACAAAGAGTCGGACACAACTGAGCGACTCAACTGAACTGAACTGAACCTTGATAGATCTTTAGAGAAAAAAGTAACTAGAACGGGGACTATTACTTCTGAATGTCCAAATTGAGTTAAGAGCAGGATTTCTACTTCTTAGATAACTTTGGGTTTTTCCTACTGTGTATATCATTATAACTTTTTTAGTTATAGTCGTGTGCTTCTTAAGAGTGTCATGTAAACTTTAAGGTAAGCTAATACTGTTCCTTAAAAGAGGGGCATTTAATTCATAGATAATATTGCAATGCATGGCACCTTTAAAAAAAAAAAAAAGGTTTAAGTGCTTTGGAGTTACTAAAAATTTCCGTCATTTCTTTCTGAAGTTAGAATACTTGTATTCACTTTCCACAGAACAATGAAAATCAGAAGTTAAGGGAACCCAGGAATGACGCAAAGGTGAGAAAAATAGCTAGGCTTTTGGCTCCACTGGTAGGTAGAAAGAAGTAGGCAGCTTTGGTACCCCAGGAAGCCAGTGTCTGTGCCATTCCCCAGCTCATTTTCCCCTGTTCTGCTTCTCTCCTTTGTCACCTGTCCCTTTACCACCTTTCCTTCTGTACACTCCCTTTCTCTTTGTCTCTTCCTTCTCTCTTGCTTATGCCTTAAAATTTGTTGCAACAAGGAGAAAAAGTCACTCAGCTTTGTTGGTAGTTTTCAAGGCTGAATGTTCAGTTTAAGATCTTCATCGTTTATCAAGAGCTTCCTGTGTACTGCCAGACTCAAGGATCTACATGCATTATCTCATTCTAAGGTGCACCATCATTCTTTAAGGACACCTTCATCCCCATTCAAAAGATGAGGACACTGAGACAGATAACTTGCCCTGGTTGGTCACTGGCAGATCTGGGATCTAAACCACAGTCCGCAGTCTGTACTGCTCTCTTAGTCACATAAAGCACTTCTCACAATTCAGACTGCATTATTGCTTCTAACAGATACTGAAGCTGGGAAGCACTCTAATTAAAAGAGCATGGCAGAACCTACTGTATAGCACGGGGAACTCTACTCGATGCTCTGTGGTGACCTAAATGGGAAGGAAATCCAAAAGAAAGGGGATATATGTGTATGTAGAGCTGATTCACTTTGCCGTATAGCAGAAACTAACACAACATTGTAAAGCAGCTATCCTCAGATAAAAATTTTTAAAAGAAGAATTCTGAACAGGAAATAAAATTAAAAAAAAAAAAGAGCATGGCAAAGTACAAAGAAACCCAGTCTGTCTGAACATCAGAGCTAGCTCCTTAACCATTATGAATCTTACTTGTCTCATCAGTAAGATGAAAGTGTTAGCCTTTACTACACCCAGACAGTTGGTGTGGCTACTCTGAATGGGAGAGATAGTGAGAGAGGCTGAGAGATCAGGAGCTCAGAGGGAGGCTAGCCGGCTGCCTCGTGGGGTTTGCATTTACCTTGCCAGGGTGCCAAGAGTCCATGGTCCCGTCCTCTTTACCTTCGTGTTTATTTACACAGGGCGTGTGAGTTTTCTAGGGCCCAGAATACTCATATCCCCCTATTAAGTATGCTTTCCTTTCTTTTTCAGAATGACTGGAGAGCTGAATTAATAAGTAGGGTTTTTTTTTTAATGTTTTTATTTACTTATTTTTTTAATATTTTTAATTTTTTGGCCACACAACACTTGGGATCTTAGTTCCCCAACCAGGGATCTAACCCACGCCCCTTGCATTGGAAGCACGGATCTTGACCACTGGACCACCAGGGAGGTCCCCATGAATAGGTTTCTTAAGAGCATGAAGTTGGTCTCGGCAGTTGAGCTGAAGTGTAATGAGTACCCGGAGCCTGTCAGTACTCTGAAAAGTCCAGCTTCTCCTAGGGTGTAGATGCTAGAGCAAACAGGAAAAGCAGGCGAGCATGCACTGAGCCCCAGTGCCTGTTCTTTGGTTCCTCTGTTTCCCCATTTGCAGAGTGCTCTCAGCACTTTGGAGGCCAGCCTCCTCGCCTGTAAAGAACCACCTCGCCAGTGACACGGCCCTCCCCCAGGCAGTCCGTCCATTTCCAGTGGCTGATGATTGGATAGGTGTAAAGGCCTGGCATTTCATCCCAGTTTGTGATATGTTCTCTACCGGGGTCGAGCCCCGGTTGGATCCAGGGATTCCCTCAGGAGGATGGCGTTGGCGATTAAAAGGATAGTTAAAAGGAGAAAGACACAAAGGCTTGACCTGACTGGTTTATGTAGGAAACTAATAAAGTTCGTGACACTGAACTTGCTCAGACCATGGAGGCCGCAGGCGCCCTCTCAAATCGCGGAAGGTGCCTCACCCTGGGCACCTTCTCAAGTGGGTCTTAGAAGCCTAGGCAAGTAAGTGGTCTCAGAGAGCCCCCACGCTCCAAGTCAGTCACCCTGAAGGAAGAACAGAGAAGAAAAGGAGGCAAGAACGACACGGGGAGACCAAGCTTTGAGCAAGGCCCATAGCTTTATTTTCAAAGGGAGCTTATATACCTTAAGTTGTGCATAGAGGATAACAGGGGGTGTAAAATCATGCAAAGTCAGCAGTCTTTGATCCTTATCGAAACCAGGCTTTCTTTTCTGCAAACTTATCATCGTATACAAATGCTTTAGGTGATTTACATCATCTTCTGGCCAGAAGGCCTGTTAACATTTTATGACTCTGATAAAGGTTTGTCAACCATAAGACTTATTTTCTCTAAGAGTAATTATTTTAAAGTTTGGCGCCATCCTCCGAAGGTGTTAGATAAAGTTGCATTCCTATAGGGCAAAGGTGCAGTGGGCTTACAACAAAGGAAAGAATTTATTACCTTGAGGGTCTAAAGTTGTTAACACCAAGGCCACTACTTATTTTTTCTATATACCAACTATATTAATTAATACACTTCCAAGGATACAAGACAGGGGATGTGGAAACTTGGCGGCAAGCATTGGCTCAACAATGAAATCTTCTACTAGTTCTATTCTAACAATTTCTAACCCTCTGAGAGGCTCTATACTATTTGAATACCTTAAGCTTCCCATGCCTCTCGCAGTTGGGAGGCTGTAAACAATCGTATGCGTAGCTGTAGGAGTCCGGATAAACCTGTCAGGCAAGTTAGAGAGCCATCTGAGGGGTTTGGATTGAAACACTCCTATTATGCCCAGGAGGCTAATTAACTAGAGCTCTAAGTTGAATTCCTTTAGAGAAAGGTGGTCGGGGATAGCCCCCCGTTAATGTCAGAGGAGTTGGTGAAAGTCGTAAAATAGTAAAACAGACAGATTCTGGTTTTGGGGTAGATGCTCAGGCAGATCCAGGGGGGCCCTTTGCATATCAGGCCTTTGCCTTTGCATATCAGGCCTCTCCGCATGACCTTTGTCATGGGTGGGAACTCCCGTGCTGGCTCCCGGCAGTTCTCCCCAGTTTGGTACAACCCTGAGGAGCCGTTCGGGCTCCAGAGCTCCCCCTGGGGTCGGCTGAAGCTGTGGTCGGGTCTGCATCATAGCTCAATTTCTCCCTCTGCCCACTCACACCACCTCCCCTCCTTTGCACAGTGTGGATCCCAAGGGCACTCCTTCATAAACACCCTTCTTAACTCAGAGCCCGCTTCCCAGGGAATCCAACCCTGCAACACAAGCGTCTTTCACTGTAACAGCACCCAGAGTACTGCTCTAGGGTAAACAAAATGATGTGTGTGAAAGCATTTTGACAAGTACACTGAGGTAGATAGTCTAGTTCAGTGATAACAGATACTGGCTTTGAACACAGAGGAGCCTCAGTTTGATTATGATCTCCCTAGAGTCCTTGGATAAGCAAATGGCAACCCACTCCAATATTCTTGCCTGGAAAATTCCATGGACAGAGGAGCCTGGTAGGCTACAGTCCATGGGGTCACAAAGAGTTGGACATGAGCAACTTCACTATACTCTATACTATAGAGTCCTTGGTCAGGTTACTGAATGATTCCAAAACTCATTTTCCTCATCTGTAAAATAAGGATGATAATGCCTACTACATGGGACTGTTCTGAGGATTAAATGAGATAATACATGTAACGCTCTTAGTATGGTGCCTGGTACATGTTTAGTATTCAGTAAAAATACATGTCTGTATATCCACTCTATTGCTATAGTGATATTTCGATGACTTTGTGTTAACCATTATAGGCTTCAGGTTTAGCTTCCTCGAAATACAGGTTATGTTTTTCTATGCAAAGTCTATCGTTATAATAATGTGGTTGAAAATTCTTTGAGCTCTGCAAAGGAAAATACAGATTCTGGGATTGCATTGTCATTGTCGTTTTACCACCATAATTGTCAGTAAAATTTTTTAACCCTGACCCCATTATCCACGGCCATTTTTCAGCATTAGCTTCTTCAGTCACTTTGTCTCTGTAGCAGCCAAATGTATTATCACCGTTTCCTGTTCCCATAGTAATGTGATCCCTGTTGTTCCTTGGACAATGAAAAGTAATCAATACATGATATTTCATTTCCTGGGAATTTATGTACCTTTTGCAAAACAGCTCTTTGCAAATACAATAATGAGGCCGTTGGATAATTCTAAGAGGACCAGGAATCAGTATGTGATATTGCCTTTCCTGAAGACTCCAGGCAATAACCAGAAGTTTCTTTCCACACTTTTTTTTTTCTTTCCATTCTTTTGAAGTCCAGTGATTATTATTATTATTTTGGCTGTGCTGCATGTCTTGCAGGATCTCAGTTCCACAACCAGATGTAGAAACTGGACCATGGCAATGAAACCCAGATCCTAGCCACTAAGCCACAAGGGAACTCCCAATTATCAACCAAAACAACAATGAGAATAATCAGTTGATCCTCTCAGGAAAATTTCTTTGTTGGTGATACTGTTTTGTACTTTATAACATTACCATTTTTTTAATCATGCTCCTAATATAACTACATGTTGTATTTATAATGAGCCTTTTTCTCTAAGTGATGACAAGCTTTGCTGTTGTTCCATCTGTTTACACAGGCAGGACCAGATGCTGTGCTGGGGAGAACTATCTGGGGAGTTTTGGGTTTAGGTGCCTTTGGGTTTCAGCTGAAAGAAGCGCCTGCCGGCAAACACATCATCACAACAACCCGGTCCCATAACAGCCAGTTGGTTACGGACTGCATCACTGCTATGAACCCTGATGATGTGCTGAGAGTAGGAGGAGCAGGAAATAAGGTATGAAAATGTATCCATCATCTCCTCTGAAATGCAACTGAATCATTGAAAGAAATAACTGAGCTTTTACAAAATGTGAAATCAGAGTTTGGGAGAAGAGAAGAAAGATCGTTATCTGCCATTAAAGACACATTTCAGCAACATTTGATTTTTTTTTTTAATGTTGTGGTTCAAGCCTTTTTTAACCTAAGAGAGTTCAGTGATAATATAAGTCATTTGCATAAGGCCCCATGCCTGATGCCAGTCTTTATTTTCTCAAGGACCCTCTTGGATTACTTCCTAGATCTTCTACAGACTCTAAGGATGGGCCTGCCTGCCCCTCCCTGGATGCCTCCCCCATTCATTCATTTAGGCCCACATCCTGAGAACATGGTGAAATGAAACACAGTTTGATCTCCATCCCTGATCTCCTCTCATCTGATTGCCCCTTGGTTATCATCATGATGACATCCTTCAGGTGTCTCAAATTCAGCATCCCCAGTTGGAGCACATCCTCTCTCTACCAGCACCCAGATGTGTTCCACTCGCTACTTCCTATCTGGTTAATGGCATCGCCATTTTCCTAACTCTTCTAGCCAGACACCTGAAAGTCATCGTATCCTCCTTCCTTCCTCACATCCTATCAATCTGATCCTACTTACGGATCTTTTTAATTCTCCTCTAAAGTCTCGTCTGTCTCAACTGCCAGTGCCCTAGTTGAAACCTATCATCGTCCCGCATCCAAACTCTATGGCAGCTTCCAAAGTGGTTCCCCGTTCAAGGCCATGTCCTCACAGTGCCACTAGAGCAATGAAAACACACAGCTTATCATGGCGCTCCCCTGCACCACATCCCTGGGTGATTCCACCTCACAGCAGCTGAGAATGGGATGTAAATGCCTCTATATCCTGACACCCAAATGCCCCCAAGCATGTGTTTTTCCCACTTGTGTGTCAAGGGCAACAAATGATAAATATTTATTGAACTGAATGGAATTCATTTCTCCTCCCTTATCCTTTGGAAGTGGGCTTCCCTGGTGGCTCAGATGGTAAAGAATCTGCCTGCAATGCGGGAGACCTGGGTTCAGTCCCTGGGTTGGAAAGATCCCCTGGAGGATGGCATGGCAACCCCCTCCATTATTCTTGCCTGGAGAATCCCCATGGACAGAGGAGCCTGGCAGACTACCGTCCATAGGGTCACAAAGAGTTGGACACGACATGAGCGACTTTGTAAGCAACTAAGCACACACACCCTTTGGAAGCAATAATCAGCTATTTCTAGATTTTCCAAAAGCATTTGCTTGTAAGAGGGTGAAAACTGGAAGTAACAGTATTTTGAAAAAAAAATTTTAAACATCTCAAAGTAAAAATATATTCCTGGTATTCCCTGAAATATGATTTCTCTTTACTCCTTTTGTAACTACAAAACCCATTACCTCTTTTATTCCCAAGGGGTACCATTCCCCATTGGAACAAAGTCCCCATCCTGCACAACCCCCCACCTCTTTTTCTTCTATGAAAAGACTTTGTTGGGCAGTTCTTAACTTTTTTGCATCTAGGACTTCTTTGAAAATCTAACAAAAGTTATAACTAGCCCCTCTTCTCTCAAAAAGTATTCCTGGCACAGTTCTTGGCACATAATAAAGACTTGACACAGATTTCCTCAAAGAAAGAGAAAGGTTTTACTCAGAAGTCTACAGCAAGGTTTAATGGTTTGAAGGTGTTCTTGAATACAGTAATCCTAAAAGGAATAGCTGGTTACCTTGTGTTCACTGAGGTTCTCCTCATTCTCCTGGGCTGGTCTTTTCATCTCAATATTTGCATTCTGAATTTTATAGTACTAATTGTTTCACAGTGTAACCAAAAAATAAGCCAAGTGGCTAATGAGGGGCTGATAGCAAGTTTATGTTTAGAGTCACACAGTTTCTATTGGCAACCTTATTTTTATATGAATATTACAGATGTTAGTAATATGAGTCTTTTAAAATTCACACTTTGGTAGCAGAAACAGTAACAGATAAGATTCTAAAACATGGCTTCCCAGGAGGCTCAGTGGTAAAGAATCCACCTGCAATGCAGGAGACCCAGGAGGTGCAGGTCCGATTCTTGGGTTGGGAAGATCCCCTGGAGAAAGAAATGGCAACCCACTCCAGTATTCTTGCCTGGAAAATTCCATGTTCAGAGGAGCCCGGTGGGTTGCAGTCCATGGAGTCAAAAAGAGTCAGACATGACTGAGCATACACACACACATGATTCCTAAACAAAGACTTACAAAACTGCTTGTTGGATTAGTCAGCATCACACATCTATTAGAACTTATCACAACTTATACATTACTGTGCTGGCTGATATTTCTGTCTTCTTTACATAATAATGGTCAAATTTTTGCAAGACTAAAAAACTTTACTTTTTCTACAACAAAATATATATAGCTTTCACAATAAAAAGAAAAACAAACACCATAAAAAAGGGAAAACTTTATTTTCCTAACTTGGAATATGAAGAGGCTGCAGATATCCTCCTTATAGCTTATTTGACTACTTCCCCCCCTCCTCAGATCACTGTATAATTACACATGTCTTCTGTATGTTTCTTCATAATACTCGTGTCATTTATACCTGCTGAAGGCTTTAACCTAAGTCGAGTCTGATTGAGGAATCGAAATGCTTGAGAAAAAAAAACTAGCAGTTTCCCTTTATTGGTACCTCAGTCATTTCATGGTCAAGGGATTATTACTCTCTTAACCTTACAGATAATTCAGCTGATTGAAGGCAAAGCCTCTGCTTATGTATTTGCAAGTCCAGGATGCAAGAAGTGGGACACCTGTGCTCCAGAAGTCATTTTACATGCTGTCGGAGGTTAGTCCATTTTATTTGGGGGGAATTATACAGTTTTCATATTATGCTAAAAAATTATACAGGTTTTATACAGTTTTCATATTGTGCTGGGACATAATATTTCAGTAGTATTACTTTACCTAGACTCTTAAAATGTAAATGATAGAAGGAAAGTTAGAGGTTATACAGTCCAACCCCTGCATCGTATAGGTAAGAAAGTAGATTTCCAGCAAACTCATTCTTGAGTTGGGGAAATAAGATCCCACATGTTGCACAGTAAGGCAAAAAAAAAAAAAAACTAAATTATTTTAATCAAGGTGGAAAAAATAATGATACCTTTAGTTAGTCTTAAACTGCAAGTGAAATTAACACTTAAGCTTTGTGGTCCCTTCTCATGTTCCTTATTTTATCCAACATTCATTGTATATTATTACATAGGGAAGCAAGAAACACTTAGATGATCTGATCAGTCATTGACATTGTATTGATGTTTTTTCCACAGGCAAGTTAACCGATATCCATGGAAATGCCCTTCAGTATAACAAGGAAGTGAAGCACATGAACTCGGCCGGAGTCCTGGCCACACTGAGGAATTATGACTATTATGCAAGTCGAGTCCCCCAGTCTGTTAAAAATGCCCTTGTTCCTTGAAGGGAAATCTTGTCAACTCAGCCAGGAGAAGGACTTGGTTCTCAAAAATAATACATTTTAAAATTAACTGAATGGAATTTGAGCTCCACTTTTACTTCATTGTTGATCACCAGTTTACATTTGATTACTTAGGAGTAGAAAATAGAATTTTTAAATGTCTTGATAAATCAATCACCCAGACCAATTTTGACATCTGGAAAATTTGCAAAGTCACTCCGTGTCACATTTCTTTTCCTCCTTTTATTTGGAGCAGTGAAAGAAAAGTTCATTTCCAATTCGCTGTCCTGATCCATTGCTGAATCAACATTCCTATTTTGTAAACAGATTTCTCTAGGGCATAGAACCAGTTGTTACCTGAATCTCATTCTTGTCTTTCAGTGTAATGTAAAAAGTTTCCCTACTCCCATCCTGAATACATTAAAATGTCATTGTATATGTTGAAGAAACAGATTTTGGAGAAATGTTTCTTTATAATTATTTACTTTGAGCTCTCTCTCTTATTCACCAGCTTTTTTTGTCTCAAGTTATTTGAAAATGATATATTTTCTACTGTGGGCATTACTTTAATCTTACGGCATCATAATGCAACCTAACTGTGGAAAATTAGATAATTGACCCTATTCCTTCCAAAGGGAGATTATAATATATGCTATCAAAATTATTTGGACATTCTGCCTACGTTTTTATTTTTTAAGTCTCTGGCCCATGCTTTTAAATAATTTTTCTGTTATTGGATTAAGCGATTGGTTTAACTTAATCATCCCCTAACCCACTACATGTCAAAATTACCTGGGAAGCTTTTCAAAAAATATGAATTCACAGCCCAGTGATTTTGATTCTTTGTTGTTATCCTGCATAATACTTTAATATGAGTGAAAATTTTACACTTAACTCTATATTTCCAAAATAAGATCATTAACACATTTGAACAGGGTATATCCATATGATGATAATAATATTTGGCTTACCCTAACAGTTTTAACTGCATATTTCCAATATTTCTTACAGAAACTAAATTTTTATTCACTGTTTTTTCATTTTATATTTTACTGGAGTATAGTTGATTTACAACATTGTATTAATTTCAGGTGTACCACAAACCCATTCAACTATACATATACATACCTTGGCTTTCTCTGGTGTCTCCGATGGTAAAATATCTGCCTGCAATGCAGGAGACCTCCATCTGTGGGTTGGGAAGATCCCCTGGAGAAGGGAATGGCAACCCACTCCAGTATTCTTGCCTAGAGAATTCCATGGACAGAGGAGCTTGGCAAGCTACAGTCCTTGGGGTCCCAGAGTCAGACAAGACTGAGAGACTGACACACATACACACACATACATACGTAGATTCTTTTCCATATAGGTTATTACAGAGTATAGCGTTCCCTGTGCTATAGAGTAGGTCCTTGTTGGTTATCTATCTTATATATAGTAGTGTGTGTATGTTAATTACAAGATCCTAATTTGTAACATATCTCCCATCCCATGTTTCCCCTTGGGTAATCATGTTCAATTCAGTTCAATCAAACTGAACTGAATGTCTATCGAGTTGGTGATGCCATCCAACCATCTCATCTTCTATCGCCCCCTTCTCCTCCTGCCTTCAATCTTTCCCAGTGTCTGGATCTTTTCCAGTGAGTCAGTTCTTTGCATCATGTGGCAAAAGTATTGGAGCTTAAGCTTCAGCATTAGTCTTGCCAATGAATATTCAGGACTGACTTCCTTTAGGATTGACTGGTTTCATCTCCTGGCAGTCCAAGGGACTCTCAAGAGTCTTCTCCAACACCACAGTTCAAAGGCATCAATTCTTCGGCACTCAGCCTTCTTCACAGTCCAACTCTCACATCCATACATGACTACTGGAAAAACCATAGCTTTGACTAGTTGGACCTTTGTTGGCAAAGTAATGTCTCTGCTCTTTAATACTCCACCTAGGTTGGTCATAGCTTTTCTTCCAAGAAGCAAGTGTCTTTTAATTTCATGGCTGCAATCACCATCTGCAGTGATTTTGGAGACCAAGAAAATAAAGTCTCTCGCTGTTTCCATTGTTTCCCCATCTATTTGCCATGAAGTGATGGGACCAGATGCCATGATCTTAGTTTTTTTGAATGTTGAATTTTAAGCCAGCTTTTTCACTTTCCTCTTTCACTTTCGTCAAGAGGCTCTTTAGTTCCTCTTCACTTTCTGCCATAAGGGTGGTGTCATCTGCATATCTTAGGGTGATTGATATTTCTCCCAGCAATCTCGGCAATGTCGATTCCAACTTGTGCTTCATCCAGCCTGGCATTTCGCATGGTGTACTCTGCATTCTAAAGGAGATCAGTCCTGGGTGTTCTTTGGAAGGAATGATGCTAAAGCTGAAACTCCAGTACTTTGGCCACCTCATGCGAAGAGTTAACTCATTGGAAAAGACTCTGATGCTGGGAGGGATTGGGGGCAGGAGGAGAAGGGGACGACAGAGGATGAGATGGCTGGATGGCATCACCGACTTGATAGACCTGAGTTTAAGTGAACTCCGGGAGTTGATGATGAACAGGGAGGCCTGGCGTGCTGCAATTCGTGGGGTTGAAAAGAGTCGGACACGACTGAGCGACTGAACTGAACTGAACTGAACTGAAGCAGAGTGACAATATATAGCCTTGACGTACTCCTTTCCCAATTTGGAACCAGTCTGTTGTTCCATGTCCAGTTTTAACTGTTGCTTCTTGACCTGCATACAGGTTTTGCAGGAGTCAGGTGAGGTGGTCTGGTATTCCCATCTCTAAGAATTTTCCACAGTTTATTGTGATCCACACAAAGGCTTTAGTGTAGTTCATGAAGCAGAAGTAGACGTTCTTCTGGAATGAGTTTGTGATTCTGTGTATTTTAAGATGGGGACTCAGCAGTCACTTGAAGATAGTGCTCACTGGAGAAGATGACAGAGAAGGCAATGGCAACCCACTCCAGTACTCTTGCCTGGAAAATCCCATGGATGGAGGAGCCTGGTAGGCTGCAGTCCATGGGGTCGCTGAGTCGGACATGACTGAGCGACTTCACTTTCACTTTTCACTTTCATGCACTGGAAAAGGAAATGGCAACCCACTCCAGTGTTCTTGCCTGGAGAATCCCAGGGTTGGGGGAGCCTGGTGGGCTGCCGTCTATGGGGTCACGCAGAGTCAGACACAACTGAAGTGACTTAGCAGCAGCAGCAGCAGCAGAGAAGATGATGGAGTACTGTTTCCCAGGACAGCCACAGTCGAGCAGGAAGAAGTCTTAGTGGCTTTGACACCATTGGCCCCTGCCCCTTACAATGAACTCTTCTCACTATCCTGCTTTTCCTCTTCTCCCTGCTTGCCACTCCTACTCAGTCTCCTTTCTTGGTTTCTCTTTGTCTCCCCTTCCATGATTGTCTGTATTCACCATGATTCTGTCCTAGGTTCTCTCCAGATGGTCTAATCCACAAATAATGACTTCATTGATGGGTCTTTTACCTAGAATTCCAATTTCTGTATCTAGTTTAGAATAATCAAACTCTAGATTTCTATACCCAGAATTCTGCTTTGATGTTTTGCAGGTGTCTCTGAATTGTCATGTGTGAAAACTCTTAATTCTTGCCGGTGTGTACTACACTGTGCTTAGTCACTCAGTCATGACTGACCCTTTGCGACCCCATGGACTGAAGCCCGCCAGGCTTCTCTGTCCATGGGATTTTCCAGGCAAGAGTACTGGAATGGGTTGCCATGCCTTCCTCCAGGGGATCTTCTCAATCCAAGGACCGAACTCAGGTCTCCCACACTACAGGCAGATTCTTGCGTACTCCTCTTTATTTTACAAATGCCCATGTTGATCCTGATAACTGGCCATGTTTGGCAATTACCTCTTTCTAAGAACAGAGTTCTCTATCTAAAAACACTGAACTAAACCTAATTTAAAAAAAAATCTAAATGCAATGTGAGAATAACTCTGAAGAAATTTTCTATAGGCTCCTGTATAAAAACTTGAGTTATCCAGGTGGTGTATTTGGAAGTCTGCATCCTCTCTTCACTCCCATTGCTTCTATATTAATTTACACACTCATACTCCTTTATTTCTTCCTTGAATCACTGCAGCGTCTTCCTGACTAGTCTTCCTTTCTACACTGTTATTCCTCTCCAACCCATCTATCACTGGCCCCAGGTTCACTTTTTAAAAAAATAAAATCCATTAATACCACTCACTTCCTCAGAAATCTTGTATTGCTTGCTATTGCCTTTAGGATAAAATGCAAGTTAATTATAATGACATGAACCCCTCTTTTTTGGCATGCAGCATGTGGGATTTTAGTTTCCTGACCAGGGATCAAACCAGGCACCTGCTGCACTGGAAGCATGGAGTCTTAACCACGGGGCCACCAGGGAAATCCTGACATATGAGCCTCTTGATGTGACAGCTTCTTCCTTCTCTGGGTTCACCTCTGATTACCAACTTAACACTGCAGCCACACTCAACCATTTAAAGTTCCCGCATGTTTTCTCTCACCTTGGCCTCTATTTATTCCATCATTCAGTCAACAAATATTTTTTGAGGAACTTGCCTGGTGGTCCAGTGGTTAAGACTCTACTCTTCCAAACGCAGGCAGCAGATGTGAGCACCTGCTGTATGTTAGGCATGGCTCTTGGTATTGAAATAAAGGTATTTCAACAGTGGATGTAAGTCTGTTTGTTGAGCCATGGTCTTGTAAAGCAATGACAGAGATAATATTATATATAATATGATACAGATAAGAAGGAAATGAAATTATTTTAGATGGTGGAAAATGGCTAAACAGGGAACCAAGGAGGAAGAAGAGCTGGGAAGCAGCTGGGGCCGGGAGGGGGCCAGGAAGAAGATACCCTGTAGATAGAGTGGGGATGTCTTCTCCGAGGAGTGATGTCTGAGCTGAAAACTGGATGGAGAGAGGTTAACAATATCAAGAGCTGGGTTTACTAATGCGAATAATTGTCTCTGAGGAGAGAAATAAAAAAACAAAAATGTAAAGAAAGCCAGAGTAGGCTGAAGTAAGGTGAACGAAAGAAAAAGTGTTAAAAGTGAGATTGGTGAGGCAGGCAGGGGCCACGTCGTTAAAAGCAAAAAAAATAAATAAATAAAAGCTTTTTTTTTTGAGGCAGGTGGGGGTGTGGGTATTTCCTGGCAGTCCAGTTGGTTAGGACCCCAGTTAGTTAGAATACTGTGGAGGGCCTGGATTCAATCCCTGGTCGGTAAACTAAAATTCTGCAAGCCAAATGGCACAGCCAAAAAACAGATAAAAGCTCTTATTTTAAAAAAATTTTAATTTTAAGGGTTGAAGTGAAATGAGAGTGACTACTAGAAGGTACAGATATTTCAAGTTTAGAAGATAATAGTATTGAAATACTCCTTTACCTTAAAAATTTTGTCCAAAGGGAATTGTAATGGGGAAAAAAGTGGATTTCTCATGTATGTGGAGAGAGATTGATGGACATTCTACTTCAATCTATTAAATTCTTAGTGATGACTATGATATTGGAAAGGGAAATGAAGCAAAGAGAACTCATCATTTCTAGCAATCAATTTACTGGAACCACTTGGTGAACTTTTCCCAAAAGTACGACAGCCTAACAGCATCTAAAGGGAAGAAATATCTGCCAAAGAACATGATGCTGTTGGTTTTATTAATGTTCGATAAAGAGAAAGGGTGATCACAATAGTAATTTTCATAAATTGGTAATGATGCTGGAACAGTTTCCACACCAATGGTAGCTGCAGCCTTTATGCCCTTCTCAGTCACCTCCAGATAGAATTTGTGCAGGATTTTAGATACCATGGTGCCTGAGGAGTTGGTGTCCCACTGACTGAAGGGGTCCACCATTCCCAAGTCTCCCAGAAAGCCCTTGAGGCCCCAGTTCTTTTCCAGTTTCAACTGAAGTTAAGTACAAATCCACATCACTCTTGTCCATATTCTGTGAGCTTGCCCAGGCTGTTACTTTCTCAGTGGTGAGTTTATCCTCAAGCTTCTGCAGACAATTTACTCCATTTGGCAGCAGCCAAGTCATGCTTGGCTCAGCACGATCGATGAAGCTCGGATCAGCAAAATGATGCTTGCTTTGTATGGTATTTCCGGAATCTTGGCTTACACATCCTTTAGGAAGGTGAAATTAAAGGACTTGCTTTGTTTTATCCTCTGCATGGATTTGCTCACATCCTTGTTCAGCTAAGATTCTCCCCCTTCCGTGTTTTCTTTATCAAGGTCCTGGTTGCACTGCCCTTTGAAATAGACTGTATCCCACCAGAGCCAGGATGGCAGAGTGAAGCCTTAGAAAATGGGTCCTTGATACTTTTTCATTTGTTTGTTTTTCACCCAGGAATTAATCTTATTACTTTCTTCTGCAGTATTTACGACAGCAGATTCCATGCTGACTAGGTAAAATTTCTTAACAGTATCCAAGTACTCCTGAAGAAATTGATACATCATTTCTCCATAGAGACTGTTGGTGATGTTCAATTAAACATGAACTGGGTTTCTTTAATTTGTGGGTTTCTTTAATTCAGTCAGAGGCTTTTGAAAACGGAGATGCACATTTCCTAACTTTTTAGCATCATCTATTGTAGCTCTAAGTCTTGTGTTCATTAAAGCACTTCATTTTGAATGCAGTGTTTTCTGAAGCCTCTACACAGAGCTGGCCTCAGGCTGATGAGATACTGATGGGGAAGGGAAAACATTGTCCTCTTTTGACTTTTTGAACTTATGAAACAGATCAAATGCAAATTGGGCATTTGCTTCACTGAGTCATGTGCTAGCATTTTCAAACTGAAGACCTATTATGCTTGTAATTTTTTAATCTATATTTTCTTCACATCAAGCTTTCCTTTTCCATGAATTATTGAACTGCAGAATTTTTACCTGTAAGTATTTTAAAATAAAATATTCCTTTTAAACTTGAAAACACTAAGGATATTTTCAGTCCACATGAGCTTTCTAGTAGAACTTTCACAGCAGTTGTGAAGAAAAATAAGTTATCCATAATCACCATTTTCTTTTTTAGTATCTGCTAAATCTGGCACATATAAATGACAACTTTTGTAGACAACTTTTATAATTATGGTTTTCTCTGCACTGCCTTCTATAAGAGGCATAGCCAAGAGGAGAGAACTGCTACTGATGCCAAAAATCTTGACTCTCTGTGCACCAATGCTGAAAAGAAATATGGAGACAGAATTTTGGAGGAATGAGAAAAATGGATTCTATCTTTGCCTGGCAAGGGGGAATACACAGCAGGCAAGTGCCTTGCTTTTTTTTTTTCTTTTGCAAAGTTTCAAAATGGCCACTGCCAGCATCAGGCAAGTCAGTAATTGGGTCTGGTGTCCCCGAAGTTATCAGACCTGATCTTCTTTCTGAAATTGCAGAATGCTCCCAGAGAGTGTAGGGGGAGAAGAAAGCCAGGTGCAGAGTACAATTCATACGGAGTCAGAAAGTAATCAGCTTTGTTTGGCCTTGTGAAGGGTGAATCCAGCCACAAGTGTTTGTCAGTAGCAACAGCTAAAGAATAGCCAGGATTACTTAACTGTTTCAGGCCTGTTTATGTTGTTTCCCCGGCCTGTTCATTGTTTCCTTATTTTCTTTGTATATCAGAAAATCAAAGTCTCATTTTCATTTAAGAAAAGTTTCACCTCTATTTTTGCTGCAGTAATCTTAGCAACACAATCATGTACATGATTTTAAAAATCTGTATACAGTAAGATGGTGAAAAAATTTTAAACTTTTGTTGACTTAAAAAAATGTACAACGTGAGAGTTGCAAGTGAAGTTTTATCTGGGGCAAAATGAAGACTGCAGCCCAGAAGACAGCGCCTCAGATAGCTCCGAGAAGCTGCTCCAAAGAGGCAGGAGGGAAGGTCAGTGTATACGTGATTTTGGTGAAGGAACAGTACATGTAGTCAAGCACACGTTTTTTTTGTAGAAGGTTACTGCTAGTTATAAAGAACAGTCGTCACCAGGACAGATATTAGTGCTTTTCTAGATATGAGGAGATACAAGAATTGGGTTCATAGAATCGGCTTCTGAAAATACCTAACTATCTGAAGACCTGTCCTGCCTGCTTTTCCCAGAGCACAAAGTGCCTCGTTTCTGCTCTCCACCCCGAACTCCTACCAGGGAGTGTTGAAGGTCAGCAGCTGCACATAATTTAATCCCTGTAGAGGTAGATGGCAAATGCCCATGGCAAGTACCAATTTGTAGTTTATACTTTGTAATAGCTAGCCGAGGCAATGGCACCCCACTCCAGTACTCTTGCCTGGAAAATCCCATGGACAGAGGAGCCTGGTGGGCTGTGGTCCATGGGGTCTCTAGGAGTCGGACACGACTGAGCAACTTCACTTTCACTTTTCGCTTTCATGCATTGGAGAAGGAAATGGCAACCCACTCCAGTGTTCTTGCCTGGAGAGTCCCGGGGACGGCGGAGCGGGGTGGGCTGCTGTCTCTGGGGTCACACAGAGTCGGACACGACTGAAGCGACTTAGCAGTCTCCAAAGATTGCCCATTTATTAATTTCCTAGAACTGTTTTCAGACATGACCACACACCAGGAGGCTTAAAGCAACTGAAATTTATTCTCTCACAGTTCTGGAGGTCAGAAGTCAAAAATCAAGGTTTGACAGAGTTGGTTCCTTTTGAAAGTTCTGAAGGAAGCCATTCCATACCTCTCTTTCACTCCTGGACATTTACAGTAATCCTTGGCATCCCTTAGCTTGTAGCTGCATCACTCTGATGTCTGCATCTGTCTTTCCCCCCATGAGTCATCTCCCTCTCCTTTCTAGGATGATGTCATCACGAGATTCTTAACTTTATTGCACATGAAAAGGCTCTATTTTCAAATAGTTACATTTACAGGTACTGGAAACTTGGACATATCCTTTCCAGGAAACACAAGTCCACCCAGTACAGTCCCCTGTGAGCCACACCTCCTGGCAGTCATGCTTTTTGTATAGTCAGCCCCCTCTTTTGAATCTGTGAGGGCCCTGTGACTCATCGGTCACCAGTCTAGCGCCACAGAAGTGATGCTGTGTGACTCCCGAAGATAGATCAGAAGACTTGCTGTCTTCACCTTGGTCATTTTAAAAAATTTTATTTATTCTTATTTTTGGCTGTGCTGGGTCTTCATTGCTGAAAGTCTTTTCTTTAGTTGGGCAAGCATGGGCTTCTCATTGTGGTGATTTCTCTTATTGCAGAGCATGGGCTCTAGGACACATGGTCTCAGTAGTTGTGGCTCCCAGGCTTAGTTGTGGAATCTTCCTGGATCAGGGATCAAACCCGTGTCCCCTGCGTTGGTAGGTGGATTCTTTTCCATTGATCCAACAAAAAGCTCCCATCTTGGTCTTTCTGAACCTCCACTCTTGGGGCATCTAGCCACTACTTATAAAGTCTTACTGCCCTACCTGAGGTATAGCATGGAAAGGATCTGAGAAAATGTGGAGAGTAAGCAGAGCTTAGGCTTCCAGACTTCCCATTCCAAGCACCAAGTGAGAGTTATATTGTAATTTCACAGATGGCGCTAGGGGTAAAGAACCTGTCTACCAATGCAGGAGACCTAAGAGACACGGGTTCCATCCCTGGGTCAGAAAGATCCCCCGGAGGAGGGCATGGCAACCCACTCCAGTATTCTTGCCTGGAGAACCCCATGTACAGAGGGGCCTGGCAGGCCACGGTCCGTAGGGTCGCAGAGTCAGACACAACTGAAGCAACTTAGCACACCTGCAAACAATCTCCAGTTAAATAGCACCAAATGACCGCACCCAAATCCCTAACCCACAACAATAGGTGATGAAACAGTGGTATTGCTTTAAGCCACTAAATATTATGGTGGTTTGTTAATAGCAAGAGATAAACAGAAAAAGGTACTTTGAATTTCTATTTTTTTCTATTGAAAATAAATAAATAAATCACATATTAAAATAAGGAGATCAATAAGTTACATAAATTTAATTATAAAGAACCAGCTTCTAAATAAAGCATCAAGAATCCTGTTAGGTAAGGAACTAGTTTAAATTATTCCTCTTCCAGTTCTTACAAAACCATATATGCACTTTACATATAACTCATGTTTTTAGTTTGTAAGTCTTCATGTGTGTTATTAGGTGGGTTATTGAGCAAGCATGGTGTATTATAGATTACTTTACACACATTTATCCACTCATCCATTCACTTCCAAACTTAAAAAATGTTGACTAAACAATACATTCAAGTTACTGTAGTATGTGTTGAAACATTTTATGGTCCCCTCTCTATAAGACAGTTTGAGACTATCTCTGTATTTAATTCTGGTCTATTAGCACAACTATGTTTTCTTCATCATACAGTAAATATTTTTCCTCTTGGCTTTGATTCTAATTTTTTAGCTCAGCCCAGGTGGCACCAGTGCTAAAGAATCTGCCTGCCAATTCAGGCCATGTAAGAGGCTCAGGTTCAATCCCTGGGTCGGAGAGCAAGGCAACCGACTCTGGTATTCTTTCCTGGAAAATTCCATGGACTGAGGAGCCCGGTGGGCTACAGTCCATGGGGCTGCAGTCAGACATGACTTAGCAACTGAATATACACGTAGCTTCTCTCTTGGTGTCACCTTTTACATTCTTATTATCTGTTTTCCTCAATTAAAATGGTGTTTTTATCATGTTTCTCAATGAGGAATTGAAGGATTTACTCCTCAGAACAAGATGAGGCAATGTAAGTAAATAAGTATGCTTTAAACTTGGTTGAGGTTCATGACATTGTACAGGAGACAGGGATCAAGACCATCCCCATGGAAAAGAAATGCAAAAAACCAAAATGACTGTCTGAGAAGGCCTTACAAATAGCTGAGAAAAGAAGAGAAGTGAAAAGCAAAGGAAAAAAGGAAAGATATACCCATTTGAATGCAAGTTCCAAAGAATAACAAGGAGAGATAAGAAAGCCTTCCTCAGCGATCAATGCAAAGAAATAGAGGAAAACAACAGAATGGGAAAGACTAGAGATCTCTTCAAGAAAATTAGAGATACCAAGGGAACATTTCATGCAAAGATGGGCTCGATAAAGGACAGAAATGGTATGGACCTAACAGAAGCAGAAGATATTAAGAGGTGGCAAGAATACACAGAAGAACTGTACAAGAAAGATCTTCACAACCAAGATAATCACGATGGTGTGATCACTGACCTAGAGCCAGACATTCTGGCATGTGAAGTCAAGTGGGCCTTAGAAAGCATCACTACGAACAAAGTTAGTGGAGGTGATGAAATTCCAGTTGAGCCATTTCAAATCCTGAAAGATGATGCTGTGAAAGTGCTGCACTCAATATGCCAGCAAATTTGGAAAACTCAGCAGTGGCCACAGGACTGGAAAAGGTCAGTTTTCATTCCAATCCCAAAGAAAGGCAATGCCAAAGAATGCTCAAACTACCGCACAATTGCACTCATCTCACACGCTAGTAAAGTAATGCTCAAAATTCTCCAAGCCAGGCTTCAGCAATATGTGAACTGTGAACTTCCAGATGTTCAAGCTGGTTTTAGAAAAGGCAGAGGAACCAGAGATCAAATGGCCAACATCTGCTGGATCATGGAAAAAGCAAGAGAGTTCCAGAAAACATCTATTTCTGCTTTATTGAATATGCCAAAGCCTTTGACTGTGTGGATCACAAGAAACTGTGGAAAATTCTGAAAGAGATGGGAATACTAGACCACCTGACCTGTGTCTTGAGAAACCTGTATGCAGGTCAGGAAGCAACAGTTAGAACTGGATATGGAACAACAGACTGATTCCAAATAGGAAAAGGAGTATGTCAAGGCTGTATACTGTCACCCTTGCTTATTTAACTTCTATGCAGAGTACATCATGAGAAACGCTGTGCTGAAGAAGCACAAGCTGGAATCAAGATTGCCGGGAGAAATATCAATAACCTCAGATATGCAGATGACACCACCCTTATGGCAGAAAGTGAAGAGGAACTAAAAAGCCTCTTGATGAAAATGAAAGAGGAGAGTGAAAAAGTTGGCTTAAAGCTCAACATTAAGAAAATGAAGATCATGGCATCTGGTCCCATCACTTCATGGGAAATAGATGGGGAAACAGTGTCAGACTTTATTTTTCTGGGCTCCAAAATCACTGCAGATGGTGACTGCAGCCATGAAATTAAAAGACACTTACTCCTTGGAAGGAAAGTTATGACCAGCCTAGATAGCATATTGAAAAGCAGAGACATTACTTTGCCAACAAAGGTCCATCTAGTCAAGGCTATGGTTTTTCCAGTAGTCATGTATGGATGTGAGAGTTGGACTGTGAAGAAAGCTGAGTGCCGAAGAATTGATGCTTTTGAACTGTGGTGTTGGAGAAGACTCTTGAGAGTCCCTTGGACTGCAAGGAGATCCAACCAGTCCATTCTGAAGGAGATGAGCCCTGGGATTTCTTTGGAAGGAATGATGCTAAAGCTGAAACTTTGGCCACCTCATGCGAAGAGTTGACTCATTGGAAAAGACTCTGATGCTGGGTGGGATTGGGGGCAGGAAAAGGGGATGACAGAGGATGAGATGGCTGGATGGCATCACTGACTCGATGGATATGAGTTTGAGTGAACTCTGGGAGTTGGTGATGGACAGGGAGGCCTGGCGTGCTGCGATTCATGGGGTCGCAAAGAGTCGGACACAACTGAATGACTGAACTGAACTGAAACTTTATTGAGATCCCAGGTGACTTTGTTTTCCATTTTGCAAGTCTCTCACAGATCTGGTTTCCATGACCAACTCAAACTAGTTGGTCATGAAGCAAGCTCACGTTTCTGCACTTGCCCCCACATGGAATAAATAAAACCAATTCTAGTTTGTTAGTGAATTACTAATAGGCAAATATATGCAAGCTTTGTTCTTAAGTCTTTTCTAGGCAGTGCTTTCCACAAGGACAGCTCTTTAGCTCCAGGCCCAGAGCTCTTGCCTCATCCTTTTTGCTCAGCAAAAACCAAACAGTGAAAAGAAACATTCAATATTTAATATATTCTTTGTTCTAAGAAGAATTAACACATAGTTGTTAAGAATACCTAAATTTTGTAAGATAACAGATACAAATTTATTTTCCTTGTTTCACAATTTGTAATTGTATTTTCCAAGTAAATTTTGTATCACTCCCACTCCCTGGGCAATTAATGACTTTGCATCCTCTTTCCCATTGTATTTTTCCAAGTATATTTTGTATCACTCCCACTCCCTGGGCAATCAATGACTTTGCATCCTCTTTCCCATACCAATTATGTTAGAGTAGGAGGGACCTCCAGTATGTGCCAGGCACTGTGGGGAATCCAAGGATGTCTAAGACAAGGTTTCAGCAAACAAGAACGTAGAGCTAAAATAGTGTGCTGAAAAGAAATCAATTCAACAAAGAAGCAGAAAGGCACAGTGTGCTGTGCATATAATCACCTGGAGAACTTGATAAAATGAGATTAGGGATCTCATCCTCACAGAGTCTAATAGGAAGGTAGGGTGAGGGAAATGGTCCTGTTCTGATGCTGGTGTCTTAGGTTCCGGAGGCTGGCCACAAGTAAGATGTAGCCATCTGGTGATGGGTTGGGACAGGTACAGATAACGCCTCTACAGCTGCACTGTGCACTCAAGGCTCATATTTAATTTAAGCAGTACTCCTTAGTGAAAACAGAGACGTCTTTAGGAGGCTGAGATGTATTTTTGTAATCAGTTCTTGGCCCCTTGAGCTATAATACCAGCCCCTGGAGTATGCTTGCAGGGCACTTGCCAGCACACACGTCACGAGGTTTAAGAGGACAGATGACCTCTGAAAGGCATGCTTGCACAGGCAAATAGAGCCAAGACAAACTGGGGCAATGCCTTTAAGAAATGTCTTTTTATAAATAAATCCTTCATTTTTCAAGTTCGAAAGTAATTCTTGAAAATACATTCTTCTTTTGAAAACATTGAGGAAACATCATAAAAACCCTCCCCCATCTCCAGTGTAACCATGGCTGTTGGTGTACATACTTCCAGGACTTTTTTGGTGTTTATATTCAGTGCCCCGGACAGTATGATCTCAGGTGGCCTTGGCTGCAGTGGCCTGAAGCAGAGTTTCTGGTTCCCAGCTATAGAGACTGAGGTTGGGTCGTGCAGTGAAAGCCACCAAATCCTAGCCACTGGACCAGTGGTCAGGCCCTGGCCCTTCAGCTCTGCAGAAATGAATTCTCCCAAAGACAGAAAGTAGGGAAATAAAGTGTTTATTAGGAGGAAAAGAGAACAGTACATATGGATAGACACACAGGTGGACTCAGAAAGTTGCACCTTTGTGGCAGTTTAAATCACTTATATGGGGCATTTCTTCCAGGTTTCCTTTGGCCAATTATCTTGCTTTACCTGGTTCTGAGTCCTCAGGATCCTCCCATCTGTGCATGTGTATCTCTCAGCCAAAATCGATCTCTCAGTCTCTTCCAGCAAAGAGGCCCATGTGTAGCTTGACATCACTCCCATTTTGACCTCCAAGCTCTCCAGTCAGGCGTCTCCTTGACTTCAAGAATAAGAAATGTATAGTCTCTTATCTTTTATCTGAGCAGGGCCCAGCCTCCTCTCTTGATTGAACTGCTATTGATATTTTGGAGTTTCTGTCCATAGGGAACGAACTCCAACTGTTCACTCTGGTGGGGAGCCCATCTATCTCCTGCCTCAAATCTTCCCTGAGAGACGTACACCCCAAGAAAACTTTATTGGGAAGATGAAGGGTGAAGGTCTGTCTTCTGTAGCTTCTTCAGGCTGGCAAGGGGATTGTAGACCCTACCTAGCTGAGGTCACGGAGCTCTCACCCTATCTCATTAAAGAGGCCCCAAGGTGGCTTCTGTTGTTATTTTGGCAGGATCTGCCTTGGGAAGTGGCTGGAGTCCCTGCATAACCATTGTCCTGTGATGCCCTAGAGAAAACAAACTAAATAATTAGAGAAGCAGGGCCTAACGATCAGTAAAAGACTGTTAAAATCGGAGGCTCAAGCACGCTTAGGAATAAGGTCAGCACATTGGCCATACTGATTTATATTTTTCCTAGCACCCTGCTGTCTTCTTTACTGTTGCAAATCTGCAACTAAGACGTTTCAGTCCAAGAAGCAGGCCTGGGGACCAACAGGTTGAGGCCTTCCTTCTTAAGAATAGAGAAATACTAAACGTTTAACATAAATCAGTATGGCTGAAACCATGAAGAAGGTTATAAGAAAATGGAAACATCCAATCAGAAAGTTTTTAATACCTTGCGGGATCCAGGAGGACAAGTTAGAGAACCAGTTTTCAATTTCCCCACCCATACTGAATAGTGAGGATTGGTGGTTAACTGTCTGTTGAAGCCAGGTGGCCTGCTGTTGTGTTTTCTCAATGTCGGTCTATACCTGGGAAGAGGTGTTAATGTATGTGCAACAAGAAAGGTTGGCAACTCCTTGTTTTGCCAACAGATAAACCAGGGCCAGACAGTTGTCAAATACCACCTTGGCCAGTTAATCTAGAGACTTCTGTAAATTAGTAAGAGAGTTAGTGGTATTGTTAGCTATGGTGGTAAGAGTAACAGATAAGTTTTGAAGGACATGTTGATGGGCGGCAACCCCCCACCATGGTAACAAGGTGTACCCAAAGAAATAGACGTCTCCATCTAGGATGCCACCAGGTAAATCTAGAGTTAATCGAGTAAATGGGTTTAATAAACTTAAATTCATTTAAGGAGTGGCTTGAGAAAGGAGTAACCAAAGTTGCCAGCATATACTATGTGGACATGGAGTTACTGTGCAGGCAATTAGTGGCCCATGGTTTCTTATCTACCTGGCATACCAAAACGTATCCTGGTGGGTACAATAGACTAACAAATTTAAGGTTTTAAGAGCTAGCCATCCAAATCTATTGTTACAGAAATGTTCTCTAACCATATACCCAATGCCTTCCTTCCATGTTTGTCCTGGTATCTGTTCCTTTAATGTGGATCCTTTCTCCTTCCACCTTTTCTCTTGTTAGGATAAGCAGCTTCAGGCCTAAGGTGAATTCTTACAGGCTGGGCATGTATGGCCATTCTAGGGATTTCTTTGTCCCACACTGCAGGACCCACTTTTTGTACAATATGGCTGGGAATAGGACCTTGCTCCTCTGGCTGGTCTGTCTTAGTCAGAGTCAAGGCAAAGTGTTGCAGCCTCCTAACTGGAGTATGGCCCTGATAGAGCTCAGATGATCTCTTTCCAGTAGTCGGGTGGGACACTCAGGCACAACTAAAAAGGCACATGAAATCAGCTGCTGCTCACATTGACAAGTGAGAGGCCCAGTAAAATAATGGCTGCAAGGCTTTCCATTGACACCAGTTACAGCACAGCTTTTGGAAGAGGGAGGTCCAGTGTGAGAAATTAAGACAGAGTAAGTGGTTCTCATGTCAACTAAGAAATTGATTTTCTTACCTGCCATGACAAGGACTATCCTGGGCTCCTCGATGGAGATAGACCTCTTGTTAGGGGGAACCATCAGAAGCTAGAATCCCTGGGCCACCTCAGTCGTCCAGCCATTGGACGACGTCCTGAATTGGCCATTTCAGGAGTGGGAGCCCCTCGCCCACTTTGGGACTAAGGGCAGTCCCTCTTCCAATGACCTGCTTGTTTGCAGGCTAGGCATGGCCTGGGGGAGGGAAGCGGGGTTCTTTCTGGCAATCTCGGCCCCAGTGGCCAGTTGGCTTGCATTTGTAGCATTCCTCCTTGTTGGTCTTACTTCCAGATGGACGGTTGGACTTTTTTGGCCCCCTTGGGTTGTCCTGAGGTCACAAGACATGGCCAACAGCAATGGCTATCAATTGTGCATGAGCCCTAGACTGTCTTTTCTCCAGCTTTCCCTCTGGAGCTTGGTCTTGATTATTAAATACTCCAAGGGCCACATCCAGGAGTTGAGGTATGGAAGTCTGTGGCCCAAATTCTAACTTTTGAAGTTTCCACATATTAATAGTATCAGGGGAGGGCTGGCTGATAAAAAAATGTTGTCCCAGCAGGGACTGACCTTTGGAAGTGGAGGGATCTATGTTGGTATACTTCCTAAAAGCTTCCACAGCTGCCTATGAAAGAGGGAGATGGATTTTCTTTCTTTTCCTGGGTCACTCCTTTAACCTCACAGTTAAATGACATTTTGATACACTTTCTCATCCCTTCTAATACACATTAGATCATGAGCTTCCTGGCTTCTGTTCCTGTCCAAGAAGTATAATTCCGAGGAATTATATTTGGGACTGCATCTCCACCCAGAGTGTATTCAGGCTGGTCTCCCACAAGTTAGTCAGCAAGCCTCTGGGCTGCCGTCCAGATTCTGTTTTTCCTCAAGAAGTACAATAAGTATTAGGTTGGCCAAAATGTTCACTCAGGTTTTTCCATAATATCTTATGGAAAAACCCCAATGGTCATTTTGGCTAACCCGACAGGACTCCTTGGACATCCTACCAAGTTAAGTCATAACCAAAATTAGAGCATGAAACTCTTCATGAAACCCTACTTGGGTCTTCAGAAAATCGTTTGTTTGCTTTGGGCTAAGTTGGTTATAAAAGGGGACTCTGACTGTCCCTTCCCCATTTGCCACTTCCCTAAGAGGGCGTAACTTCCCTGATCCTGGGTGATCGGAAGCTCCAACGGTGACAGGACAGAGGGACTAGTCTCTTTCCTGGGGTAACTGCGGGGATGGAGGGACATGGGGAGGTGGAGTTTGGGTTCAGTCAGATGGATCTGGAAAAGTAGGGATACTGTCAGGAGCAGGGGGAGCTAGGTATCCCCCTGAGACATGGGAGAGCTTTGAAGGGGATCATCTAAAATGACGTTTTTTCTTTTTTTTCTCTGGTTCCCCAGGTTTTGAATTACAAGAGCCATGTAGGGTGGAATTTTGGTAATGGACCATGAAAGCCTGACTAGAGGGATCCTCAGTCCACTTTCCTATCCAGTGGCAATAAATATGCAATTGTAGAATGGCATTATAGAGACCTGTCTTCAGGTAGTTTTTCTCCATTCCCCAACTTATATGAAGGCCAGGCACTGTTACAGTAGAACTTAAGTTTTCCCTTTCCTAGCCTTTCTGTTAACCTGCAACCGAGAAAGCTCCAGGAAATGGAATCTGTTGTTCCAGGAACATTTGCTAGGAGACTTTGACCTGAAGGGGTTCAGGGTGCAACCCCAAATTCCTTCCAAACCTGATGGAGTTTCCAGACCTCTACCATCCCATAGATTTCTGACACCTCTGGTCTCTCTTAGTACCTTTAGAAGCTGTCTTCCCCAGGTGGCCAGGGGAGGACATTTGAACCACTGCCGACTGGCTGCTAGGACTTTCCTTAGGAGGGAACCCTCGTCTATACAGCTTATGTCCTATGATAAGTCTTCCTACGCTGGGGTGTATTCCTCGTGACTGAGCATCTACAAAGTTTATAATTCGGGCTTCTGGGTAGCGGCCAGCCTGATAAGCTGTCTGTAGCAGTGTGTATGCTGCCAAGGCCTGGAGTGAAGGGGGTCCATCAGTTGCAAAATAGAACCCTTGAAGAAACTGGAGTTGGGCACTGTGGAAGATAGCACGGGGTTGAAGGCTCAAGGGCCGGGAGGCAGAGAAATTCACGGTAAATTTCTGGGCATTGAGTGAGGTGAGACACCAGACAGCAGAAAAACCCAAAATCCTTTGCCGTTTCGTCCTGGCAGATGTAAAAGAACTGGGCTTCGGCTGACGACTTGGTCTCACACAGGCAGCATTGGGTTTGGCAGTGGCGGGGACACAGTTTAGGAATAATATCCAGGAAATCCTTCCCTAAAAGGTTGTGGAGACACGAAGTGAGAAAGAGACCCTGTTGTGCAAGTAAGGTGGGAAGGAAAAGCGTAGTGGAAGGTTCCACACTGGAGAACAACAGAGGGAGAGTGGGTGAGAAAGACCCCTTGAGCTCCTGCAGGTTTGGCAATCACGTTTCCACCATGTCCCAGAGTCAACTGTCACCCAAGTGTTATTTGAATCTGCACGGCCTGGGGGACCCCTCTGCCATCCTCAATGTTGAGCAGACAGAAATTATGCCCTGTAGGTCTTGAAAGTGAAATGGAGAGTGAGAAAAAGAAAGCAGAAGCGAAAGTCAGTGGCCTCAAGCTGCAGCTGGGTGAAGCCCAAGGTTTACCTTGAATTCCTGGGTTTCAGCACCAAATATGATCTTGGGTGGCTTTGACCTGCAGCGGCTTGAAGTGGGCTTCGTTTCCCCACCAGAGATTGAGGTCGGGTCTCCGCGGTGGGAGTACTGAATCCTAGCCCCTAGACTAATGGTCAGTGAGAAGGTCCTGGCCCTTCAGCTCTGCAGAAATAAATTCCCATGAAGACAGAAAGTAATGAAACAAAGAACACGTTTATTAGCAGGAAAAGCATACAGTACGAGTGGATACTCAGAGAGTTGCACCCGCTTGGTAGTTTGAACCATTCACGTGGGGCATTTCTTCCGGGTTTCCTTTGGCTAATCATTTCCATTTGTCTGGTCCTGAGCCTGTGTTCGGTTTAACTCAGGATCTTCCGACGTGTCCAAGTGCATCTCTCAGCCAAGATGGATTCCAGTGAAGAGGCCTATGGGTAGCTTGACATCACTCCCCTTCTAACCTCCAAGGGGCTATAGGGGAAGGTCTCCCCGATTTTGAACATGATAAATACGTGGTCTCTGGGCTTTTATCTGATCAGGGCCCAACCTCCTCTTTCAATCATCCTGCTATTGATATCTTGGAGTGTCTGTGGAGGAGGGGGTGGGGCGGGGGGGCGCAGCTACCTCCTGCCTCAACTATACGAGCCCGTTTGTTTCAATTCTGGCTTCTGGTGACCACCCATCACACTGCAGAAACCATCTCACCACTTACTTTTTTCACTTTGGGATTCCCTGGTGACTCAGACGGTGGAGAGTCTGCCCGCAATGCAGGAGATCTGAGTTCGATCCCTAGGTCAGGAAGATCCCCTGGAGAAGAAAATGACAATCCGCTCCAGTATTCTTGCCTGGAAAATCCATGGACGGGGGTAGTCTGGCGGGCTACAGTCCACAGAGTAGCAACGAGTCAGACACTACGGAGCGACTTCACTTTCTCACTTCTCACTTTACGAAGTGTCGTAAAACGTCGTCCGCTTCAGTGTCTCTCCTCGGTCACCGGCTTGGAGCACGTTGGCCACGTTGGCACTCCTGACCCTAGAAGGCCCCCAGCGCCCACTGCTGGAGGGAGGGGCGCGCGGTGATGACGCATTGCGCTGTGCGGCAAGACGCCGGCCGCGGCGCGGGGGAGGGGCGAGGGTTGCGGCAGCGTCAAGCCGGCGCACACCACGTTGCAGCTTCTCGCTTTGGGCCAGTCGGTTGTGTTTCAGGCGGCCGGGCAGGCGCGCTGATAGGTAGACCGGCGGACCGGTGCAGATGGCGACGCTCTGTCTGACTGTGAATTCGGGAGACCCTCCGCTAGGTAAGGGGCCGCGGCCACAGACCTGTGTGGGTTGCATCAGCCGGGGGAGGGAGCGGGGCGGGGAAGGTCGCCGCGCCCCGGCTTGGCGCAGTGGCAGTCCTGGTCTGGGAGGTTAGGCCTGCCTCTCTCTCCGGAAATGTACACGCGGTGGGCTCCGCGCCCCTCTTCCTCGGTCCCTTGCAGGTGGATTTGCTCCTGAAGACCTTTCTGGGCGTGGAGGTGGGCGCGGTGTGAGCCCGGGCAAGGCGACATGGGGCTCAGCTTCGGACCTTCTCCCCCAGAAAGATGACTTCTAGCTTACTCTTCTCTCCCTTTTAACAATTATGTCCCCTGGAGACCAAGAGCAGGACCTAGAAATAACATTTTTAAAACTTAAAATCCCAGTACTTCGTTCCCTCTGTTTTAGCGCTTTCCTCCAACTCCACTTATCTTTATTTACCTCCCTTCCTTCGTCCTCAGAAAAGCCTGTCAATTCCCTTGACTCAAGTTTTCTTCACGTTTCATTGGGTTCAAAGGAAACGAGGAAGATGATCATAGAAGCATTTAAAATTTTAACCGTGGTTACGCTTATATTAATTAAACGTGGCAAGGTAATTGCTGGAACACTCAAGTACACTGCGGAGTGATGGGGTTGCTTTACTACACATCCGATGGATGTAGTAAATGTCAGAGCAAAGGTGGGACTTGCCATCTTCCTGATACACCTTAAATTCGATTTGGAATTGCTTATTTAACATGGCCAAGGTTACTGTGGATAGATAGCTTAGACTTTCAGCTATTTCTTTTTTTTAATTGCATTGAGAAATTACACAGAATAATTTGATCCGTTTATTGAGGTCTTATTCTTAATATAGACACGCAAGTACTTTTCTAATATTTGAAAGGCCCAGATATAGTTGGCCACATCGGGCTGATGAAATTACTCAGTACATTCTCGTTACAGGGTGTTTTGAGCCTTTTGGAACAAAAGGCACAATTGAATGCTGTTTAAAATATTTTTAAAATGGTGTTTTAGCATATTGGTTCCAGTAATTATGGGCTAGCCTTACACAAAAATCAATAAACTCTAATAAAAGAAATGGGTTTGATTCTGCAGTTGAAAAGCACTAGACAATGTGACCTCATGGTTAAGAGCAAAGACACTTGGTTCCTGGAGATCTGGGCCCATCCTGCCTGCCATTTACTAGCTGTGGAACCTTGGCAAGTTCCTTGTTTGGCATCTTCACAGCTTCCTTGTTTAAGAAACAAGGAATAATAACTTCTACATACGGTTGATGGCCAGAATCAATGAAAACTGTAGGTTAAGTTCCTGACACACTGTAGATTTTTAATAAATAGCTAGTTTTAACTCATGTCACTTAGAAAAGCACCATGAAGATGATAGACCTGTTTCCTTAGTAAATTATGAATTTGAGAACCATATCTTCAGTATTCTGGAAGGAGAGTCTTACAGATTTTTGTTGTCCTTATGAATTATAGACCAATTATAGTTCTATTTGCTTCTCTTCCTCTTTTTTTTTGTTTTTATTGTTCCCGGTTGTTTAATTCGAGTACATTTTGTCTTTAATCAGTAGCATTAGATGAAACATTTAGAAAAACATTGCTTTGTGAGAATTTCTCTATTTTATATGCATGTACCATTTTTTTTTAATGTTAATATAATTTTAGACTTAAAAAAGTACAAGACTAGAACAAGGAACCTTTTTTTCGTCCAATGCCTTTGGAGAACATACTGCAGATAATAATGCTTCGACACCCCAGAATACACCAAAGTACATCTCTCTCAAGTAAGAAAACTCTATAGGACCTCACAAGACCATAAAAATCAGGAAATACTCATCGATACAATTCTCTCATCTAATGCGCAGATCCCATTCAGATTCCTACACTGATTGTTCCTGTGTTGCCTCTGTAGCTCAAGGATCAGAATCTAGGGTCATCCTGTGTGCCTGCTTGTCACGTCTGCCCAGTTTCTTTCAATCTGGAATGGTTTTCTAGTCTTGCTTTCATAGATTTGACCTCTGTGGAGATTACACTTATTTGAAGAGTGTCAAGGTTGTTTCTCGTGGCTTCTCATGACTAGATTGAGGCTCCACGTCTTTGGCAGAAGTAGCACAGAAATGATTCGTTGTTCTTCACTGCAGCCCACTGATTAGTGCCTGAGTTTTTTCCCATTACTGATGATCTAATCTTGAGTACTTAAGGTGGTTTCTGACAGCTTTCCTCACTGTAGAGTTTTCCCTTGTGCCGTTAACAAGCTTTTTGTAGGGAGATGCTCTGGGGCCGTGTAAACATTCCACTCCGCATCAGGCCTTCACACACTGGTTCAGCGTCCACTAGTGCTTCCTGCCCAACTTGATTATTAATGAGATGATGCCGGATGGTGACCTTCCATTCTGCCACTCCTTCACGTATTACTTGGAATTTTGTGTGTGCATGTCAGGTATCTTTTTATCATTTAAAAAAAATTATAGGAAAATATACTCAATAGGTTATACTCTGTGTTATTTTTCATTTTCAGTTTTTTTTTCACATTAGCAATTTTTTAAAAAATAATTTCTTTTTATTATGTAACATTCAGTTCTTTTTCAGTTTCCCCTGGCTGTCTCAAATTATCTTTGTACATTTGGCTAGCTTTGCATCATTTTCCGTTCTTAAAATTAGGCAGTTTTACTTTCAAAATTAGTTTTATTGAGTTCTTTTTTTTTTTTTTTGGTGAACATGCCTAAAGTTCACCAGTTTTAGGTTATAAATTGATTGACAGATATGTATAATGTGTAACCACCACAGTTATGAAGTAAAATATTTCCCTCACTTCAGAAAATTTCCTCATAGAACTTCATATACATTGTGTGTGTGCTAGTCGCTCAGTTGTCTCCGACTCTGCGACCCCATGGACTATAGCCTGCCAGGCTCCTCTGTCCATGGGATTCTCCAGGCAAGAATACTGGAATCGGGTGTCATTCCCTTCTCCAGAGTTCATATACGTTGGGTCATGTTAAATTATTTTGTGCATAGGATAGTTTTTTGAGATTCATCTATCTTGTTGCTTGTAATGGTTCATATTAAAAATCTGCTGTGTAGGATTCTTTGCTGTGGATACTCTAAAACTTATATTATTTACTTTAGTGGTTAAATTGGCCCTCTTTGCCAGTGGGGGCCCCTGCGAGCTGGCCAGTGGGTCCTTTTGGCATATCTCTTAGCATCCTTTGAGTACTTCTTGGTTTCCAGCACACTGAAATTTTCCAGGTTTGTTTTATACCTTCTCTAGCACAGCCCTGTCCCTAGTGGACCATGGTATTTAGAATCCAGTATCTGGGTGCTAGTTGTCTGTCTTCAATAAATTAAGGACAAAGGATTAATGAATATTTAGTAAACTTTATGATATGCTGAGAGACAGATGACACTGTTCTTAAATTTGAGTTCTGGCCTGTGTTAGACCTGCATTCAAAGCCTGACAGCTACGTATTTACTCAAGGGCTTTGAGCTAGTTATTTAACCCCTCCACACCTCAGTTTCCTTGTCTATAAAACAGAGATAAAGGTGCCTACCACTTAAGGTTACTCCAAAGATTAAAAATGTTAATGAAGGTAAGGCATGTAGCACAGTCCCTGCCACATAGTAACCTCTAATGCTTTCAACCATAGCTTTTATACAAGGTACTATTCTAATTAATTCTTTTCTCCTGAGGGAGGGAAAGGTTCATTTCTGTGTCCCCAGCTGGACACTGAGCATTTTCAAAAGCAGTTGGATTATGCCAGGGAATGATTGCTGGTTTGTTACTTCTCTAAGACCAGAAGGCCATACTTTGCATCTGCAGACTACTGGGAAAAAAATTTTACTCCTCACAGTACTTAACATTGTTTTGTTGACTCATCCTTATTGCTTTATGATTCAGGTTTTAAATACTGCATTGTTTATAAAGAGAGAAGTCTTTTCATCTCATTATTTTTAGGAGCTTTGTTGGCAGTGGAACATGTGAAAGACAACGTCAGCATTTCTGTTGAAGAAGGGAAAGAGAATATTCTGCATGTATCTGAGTAAGTGTATCTTTGCTTTCGGTACTCAGCAGCTTCTTTTAAATATTTAGAGTTAAATGTTGTATGCTTGTTTTACTTGCTGACTGGTAGAATATCCCTAAAAAGAAATATACTTTTCTTTCTTATTCGAAAAGAATTATATCCAACCAGCACAGCATTGTAAAAACAATTATTCTCCAATTAAATAAATGTTAAAAAAAATTAATATCCAGAGACTTATATTTGTCAGCAAAGTATCTGATCACATGTATAATCTGTCTAAAAGAAACTGGAAATGTACAGAAAGGTATATGTACATGTGTTTTAATTCTTTTGTGATTCTGGTGGAAAATTGGAAGTTTAATAAAATTAATAATAAGGGGAAATAAATATGGTCATTCCACAGCATAGAGTATTAGACACCTGTGAAAAAAGACTTATGAAGAATTTCTAATGTGGATATGTTCAAATCTAATGTTAATAAAAAAGCAAGAAATAAATGTGAAAGTACATATCTCCAAAGAAAAAAACTGAAAAGTATACAACACCTTTAATAGTATTTCTGAGTTTTTGAGTTGTGGGGTGTTTTTTCCTTTTTACTTCTCTGTGTTTTCAATTTTTTCTATAATGAAGGTATACTGTATATTCTTTTTTTTTTTTAATATTGTATATTCTTCATTAAGATGGATTATTTGCATCTCAGGTATATGGAAGATGGCATGCCTTTGGATTTATCTCTTTCTTTTGGAACTCACTGAAAAAAATTGAAAAGAAAAGGAAGGGAAATAATTCTCTTGTTTAGCAAAACTGAGGCATAGACACAACCAAGTTTCCGATTCTTTTAAGGAATCTTTGCCAGATCATGGAACTTGAACCAGGTTGAAAGCAGGCTTCAAGGGTATTCTCAAGCAGGGTGCAGATATGGAAATGGTTTAAATGGTCTGTAATAAACTGACAGAAAGACTTGTATCGGAGAAGGGGCGGCATACAGAAAACATTCACTCAAACACACCCTCCTCCTCCTCCCCGACCTCCTTCCTCCCATTGTAGTTGCATCAGAACTTTGATTGGATCACTTCATAGTGTTTATACTATGAGGTTCCTGTAAGTTGGAGCCACTGCTGAGCCACATATCATGATTGCTTTTTGTGTACAATTTTTACTTTTCCGTGGAGTGGTTGGTTGCTTTGTTCTCATCTGAAACCTTTCTGATCCCTGTGTTTTCTGTGGGACTTCAGGAAGATTGTGGGCATCTTCTCTTAGGATCCAATATTCAGAAATTTCATGATAATACGCTTTGGTGTGAGTCCATTTTTCATCTGTTCCACTGGGTGCTTGGCTGCTCTCTCTTCTAATATGGAAACTTAGAAATCCTCTTTTGGGGATTAGAAAATTTTTTCTTTGATAACTTTCTATTTTCTGTTCTTTATGTGTATGTTGGGTTAGTCCTTATTTTCTTCAAGGATCACCTTCATTTTCCATTTTTTTCCCCTCATTTTTTTTCACTTTCTGGAGAGGTCTTCAACTTTATTATCCCATTTTTCTATTGTGTTTTCCTTTTTGCGGTTGTATTTTTCGTATATGAGAGTTCTGTTACTTACTATCTAGGTAAAGTATCCTTTTCTTGTTTTATGATTACAAACATAATCATGTTTTTTCATTGCTCAGAGGAGATTTATGTATTCACTTTTAAACTTTTCTTTTCCTTGATTTGTTGGCTTTACATCTATGTGTTTATTTGATCGCTATCTTTTGAGTTACAGGCTTTCTTTAAATATTTGGTAACTCTTGATGGTTTTCTAAGATTCTGACTGGGAGTTTCAGACTCCCAGGTTCTGAACTCCAGGGTGGGCTTGTCATTTGTGAGCTTCACTCTGGGTAATTTGACCAAACAACTGTTCATTTGACAGAACTTCTGGTGTTAGTATCCTTGGTTCTTTTCCTCCTGGTTAGGTTAGATTGTCCAGAGAAGACTTCCAGTGTCTGTTTGGAAGGTGAGGACGGGCTGGGGCCAGCATATTTTGGAAGCTGAGGGTGGGAAGAAGGCTGAGAATCTCAGCATCCAGTGTATGTTTATTCGTGTATTCTCTTGTTATCTCTGTCACCCAGCTTGCCACCAATTTGAGAGACCCTCTGTTTTCGTCTTTAGAGAATAAAGCACAAGTTTTTGCCAGGAGTGGGTAAGAGGAGTAGCCCAGCCGTAGAGAATAGGGATTGGAGGTATCTGTATTTCTGGCTAAGTTTTAAGTAGACTTTTAACTAAGCCTCCTCATTTTAGTCCATGGTTTTATTGATTTCGAAGTCTTTTGAGGATCCTGAAGTTTAGATTGGATTGGTTTTCAGCTTTGTCCATTGTCCAGTTAAGATTCAGTGTTTTCAGGCCTGTTAACTCCATCTGCTTTCTAGCTTCTGAAATTTTATTGCTGTTGTCTCTTCTCCCTCGTCTCTTTTTCCTTATGGGTTTGTTTCTGTGTCTTTTTAAAACATTTTATGCAACAGTTTTGGTGAGGTTTGATCTGCCATGTTTACCTGGAAGAAGGCAATGGCACCCCACTCCAGTACTCTTGCCTGGAAAATCCCATGGATGGAGGAGCCTGGTGGGCTGCAGTCCATGGGGTCGCGAAGAGTCCGACACGACTGAGCGACTTCACTTTCACTTTTCACCTTCATGCATTGGAGAAGGAAATGGCAACCCACTCCAGTGTTCTTGCCTGGAGAATCCCAGGGACGGGGGAGCCTGGTGGGCTGCCGTCTCTGGGGTCGCACAGAGTCGGACACGACTGAAGCGACTTAGCAGCAGCAGCTTCTTTATGACAGCATATCCTTGGCTTCATTGCCTTTATTTATTTTAAATCACTTTATTCCTGATATCCCAATTATATTTTTATATTTTCACCACTGAATAGACATGTAGAAACTAATAGTGAGAAGGATCAAACATCATATAGAGGACTTCCCTGGTGGTACAATGGACAAGAATCTGCCTGCAAATGCAGGAGACTCGGCTCAGTCTCTGGTCTGGGAAGATCCACATGCTGAGGAGCAACTAAGCCCGTGCGCCACAGCTGCTGAGCCTGAATGTGACAGCTGCTGAAGCCTGCATGCCTGGAACCTGCGCTCTACAACAAGAGAAGCCGCCACATTGAGAAGACTACCCCACAACCAAGAGTAGTCCCCGCTCACCGCAGCTAGAGAAAGTCCACTCACAGCAGCAAAGACCCAGTGTAACCAAAAACAGAATAAATGATTAATGGAAAAAAACCAACCAAACACCATATAGATAGTGAGGTCACTGAAGTGAATTATAGGATTTAGCTGAACATCTCAAAACAAATTAGTGTTTGATAGAATTTAGAACCAACTGAATCTATTTTTTTCATTATAGTAGAAAATACTTGCTATATATAAGATTTCTGTTTTTACATTTTCCACATGTCTCATGACTTACTGATTTACTAGAGCCACAGTGATATTTTATCTCATGTTTATATTCCAGAAATGTGGTGTTCACGGACATAAACTCCATACTTCGCTACTTGGCTAGAATTGCCACTGCAGCAGGGCTCTATGGCTCTAACTTGTTGGAACATACTGAGGTAAGGAAGGAACGTTTTCTTGGGTGTGTTTTTGTTTGGTTTGGTTTAGGCTTTCACTTTTTTGGACTATTACTGTATTTAAGGGTATAGGATAGTAACAGAATATTAATCATAGACCAAGTTAGGAATTCTCATTTGACTTTATTTTCAGAAAGAAAGTCTTTGCTCCTAAGTTTCTACTTTCACACCCATACCAGCTGTCCTTTTGGGTCATTTAGTTCTGTCTTCCTCTTCCTAGAGTCCTAGAATTTCATAGCTGGATGTGACTGCATAGGTTATCTTATGCAGCTTTCTTACTTTACAAATGGGGCAGCAGGCCTTGAAAAGTTACATGGGCCCAGGGTCATACACATTTTCCTTTTTAAGTATATGCCTTATTAACTATAGCAATAGTAGATTATCTTTCAATATGGCACTTGAGATGCCTTTTTTTTCCTGTTTGCTTTCAGCTCTAACTCTCCTGAAGCTTATAAAATTCAAAATACAAAGAATAATTTCCAAGTATTTGCTTTTAAATTCTGCAAGTGGATAAATATGTTTGGCTGGGTACCATTTGTTGGGCTCGGTCAGGCTTGTTATTCCTTCCTGCTTCCAGTTTTCATATTTTCCTTTTTCTTCCCTGAAGTGCCTCTTCACACTCCTGGGGGAAAAAGAGAAAACATAGGAAGATAGCACAGTATGTGTTTGAGTGCCAGTGTAGATGCCTCCAGACAGTCACAGTCAATCCCATGTAATGGTGACTTCTTTGATTGAGATGAGATAGGCACGGCCCTCACTGAAGTTGTTTGTTTGCTTGTTTGTTTAAGTCTAACCCTGGGATGCATTTCTTTCCACAGATTGATCACTGGTTGGAGTTCAGTGCCACAAAACTGTCTTCTTGTGATTTGTTTACTTCTGCAGTCAATGAGCTCAATCACTGTCTGTCTCTGAGAACATACTTAGTTGGAAACTCCTTGAGCTTAGCAGATTTATGTGTTTGGGCCACCCTAAAAGGTATCAGTAATTCTTGAAGAATTTCTGTTTAAATTATTTAGTGTTTTGCTGGGTCAGGAGTACACATATTTCTGTGTATGTGAACATCTGTCTACCTGGTGGCAGTCACTGTGGATTTTCTGATGAAAGAGTGACCTCCCTGGCCACTTTCTTCCTAGCTAGTTGCAAGAAT
Organism: Bos mutus; assembly: GCF_027580195.1. Lineage (NCBI taxonomy): Eukaryota > Metazoa > Chordata > Mammalia > Artiodactyla > Bovidae > Bos > Bos mutus. Next base: position 62,599,959 of record NC_091632.1, read on the forward strand.
TCCTCATCCTCTGCTGTCCGTGGAGGCTGGTCCTGTCTTGCTGCCCGCAGCTCCTCTCTTGCCTTTGGAACTGTCCTTGTTCCTCATCGTCTATGTTGGCATCTCTCCTGCCTCAGCCATGGCTTGACTCCAGTTGCTTTGTCTCTGGTTGCTCAGTATGTGGGTGAGGGGGGTCAGCTGGAATTGTCTCTCTGAGAGATCACCTTTTCCATCCTCTGTGAGTAGTTTGCAACAGATCAGACTATGGGATTGATTGAGAGAAAGAGGGCTTGAATTTTGTTAGTTTATTTAAAAGGAAAAAAAAAAACCTGCAGATGCAGCAAATATGCTAGAATGTTTTACCGTTCTTTAAAGAGTCAGAAACAACTGAGCGACTTCACTTTCACTTATACTTTGCAAATTTGGGTTATATGAGGATTTTTTTTTTCAATATTCTCTTAAGTTTTTTTTTGACTGGGCCATGTGACTTGTGGGATCTCAGTTCCCGAACCAGGGATATTGAACCTGTGCCCTTGGCAGTGAATATGCAGACTGCTGGGTAACTCCCTCTCTGTACTTTTTGGTGGCTTAAACTTTTCTTTAAATTAAACTGTTGTAATAACAACCAACATAAAATGAGGGACTATTCTAGTTACAACTTTTCATCTATAGGCTTATGACATTTTTATCTACTTTGATTTTTGAATTAATATTCATAAATGGAAGGTAGTATCTTATGGAGGTAGCTTTGTGATGCTAAAGAGTTGCATAAACTCCTTCAGTACCATTTTTGATATTACATCTGAAGAAAAGAGCTACTTCTTGATCTTGATTTTTATTTTTTTTCTGTAGTTGATACACTTCAAGCTTTTCTGAATTATGGAATGTAACATTGCCCTAGTATGTGTGTGGCGGTGGTGAAGGCAGGATTTAGGATTCAACCTTAGTGGATTAAAATGAAAAAATATTTAAAATTAATTTTTGTGAATTCTTAAAATATGCCAAGTATTAGAAATCATTGCCATGTATACTCAGATTTTTAAAATTTCATTATAGAAGCATAGCTTTAAGCCATCTCATTTACTTAAATTAACCATGACTGGAGCTTTGCTTTTGATTTTTCTGATATATTGAGTGCTTTTAAAATTATGTTTACTAATAGGAAATGCTGCGTGGCAGGAACAGTTGGGACAGAACAAAGCTCCAGTTCATGTAAAACGCTGGTTTGGCTTTCTTGAAGCCCAGCAGGCCTTCCAGTCAGTAGGTACCAAGTGGAATGTTTCAGCAACCAAAGCAAAAGTGGTAAGCCTTTAAAACTTTTTTTTTTATGCTGACATCTTGTCTGACTGAGATCCTAAATCTGAGAAGAAAATTATGTTCATAATTTTTCCCCCCCATCAATTAAAAAGGATCTTCTTGGAAGAATCTGCTGTTGTTGAATCTTGCCTTGTCTTCACCTGCTTGACTATATTAAGCCTTAATCTTCATAATTATATTTCTAGAAGATTGTGATCATCCAGTGTGTGTCCCTTAAGAAATCCAAAGTCCATGTTACTAAAATCTCAATATTTTATAGCTCTACCATCTTTTCTTCCTCCCAGATCTTCTGTTCTCTGGTGTTTGAACCATCGTGACCATTGAGTCCTGGGCTTCTGTAGAGCCTTTTTGTTTATTTTGTAGGAAGATGTAACATAGAGAACAGTAGAAAAAAGTCCTCTTATCCAGCTAGAGTTGCTCTGGTTTGATCTATTTTACACACTACGCATGTGTAGTCCAGTTAATTTTTCAAGGTTTTCTGATGCTATAAAATTTGAAAACTACTACTTGCTTGTATAAAGACACTAGAGTCATCTCAGTTCTGCTAAAAATCCTCACTCTGCTTTCACCACTGTCCACCTCTAATTAGTCAACAAGTTCTGTTATTACTTCTCGTATCTAGAGATTGATTTTCTGTCTCCACTGCTGTCGATTTTTGTTGACACCTCATTACCCGCTGTGTGTTTTAAGACCACAGGCTCATCACTGAACTTCTTTCTTTGGTCTCTTTTTTCTAGTTGAGCCTTTGCACTGTCTCAGGTATCATTTTAGAAAATACAGATAAGTAGTTCAATACCTCTGAGGATTCCCCATTGCCTAAAACATAAAAGTCAGCATTATAAGGACCTTCATGTTTGGACTTGGTCGACTCTCTAGTGTCTTGCCTACCCACCCAACATGCGTTCCTAACATTGCACAGCTCTCCCCGCCTTTGAGTCTTACCTGTGCTATTTGTTACTCCTTCCCTTAGAATGACTTCCCCTGTACACTGTCCGTCTGATACACTTCCACTTATTTTTTTTAGGTCCAGTTTGGTTCATGCCTCCTTTTAGCATTTTCCTGATGACTTTAAAGGCTGTTGGTTGACTTCAGCTGATTTTGAGTCTTCAAGTGCAGGGACAATAATCTAGTCAATTTTTCCTCATAAGCATACTTGGTGCATAGTGGGTACTGAGTATTTATTTGGTGAATTTATTCTTAAACATTTAACCATGTAACTATTTTTGTTGTTGTTTTGCTTTTCAGGTTCCTGAGAAAAAGCAAGATGTTGGGAAATTTGTTGAGCTTCCAGGTGCTGAGATGGGGAAGGTTACAGTCAGATTTCCTCCAGAGGCTAGTGGGTAAGCAAATATAACTTACAATTGGATTCATTTAGTAGAAAAACTTTAAGACAATTACCAAATATTTTATAAATCAGTAGGTTAATATATAGAAGAAAATTAGTAAGATTTTAATTTTGGAAGTTAAAATTCTAAATATCTTAATGGTTGTTAAATTATTGATACTTAATTTCTAAAAATTTGTAGTTTTAGCTTATTAAATCAGTAGGAGAGATAGCATTTTAATTTCATTCCAGGCAGAATTTTAATTGTAAGTAGAAAAATATCCATTAATAGAGAAGTTTTATTTACATTTTGAGATTTTGGGGGGGTGTCCTTTAATAAGGGTTTGTATTTGTACTCTCAGCATTCCTTTCAGTTATCAGAAATTATGGTAGATTTAAGTTATTTTTTTCCCAAATAAAGCAGGTGGAATCCTGAAAAGCCCAGTCTTACTCGTTTCTTTCTACTGTTAGTAGGCAAAACCCTTTTCACTCTTGGCAGTCATAGAAAATAATAATATATGACTAGCTGATTAGAGCAAAGGGCTGTTCTGGCTGGAGCCACTGGTGTGGGTCTGCCTGAGTCCTTGCCCAGCACCCCCTAAGGCTGAAGGATGTCTGCCTTGGCACGTGTGTGCTTCTGTGAATCATGCTGGACAAGCTTTGTGAAAGAACATTGCCAGTGGTGCTAATATAATAAAATGCCTTTTATTAAAGCAGTTGGGAATCTCCAGTGGCTCAGCTGGTGAAGAATCTGCCTGCAGTGCAGGAGACACAGGAAACTTGGGTTTGGTCCCTGGGTCAGAAAGATCCCCTGGAGAAGGAAATGACAACCCACTCCAGTATTCTTGCCTGGAAAGCCCTGTGGACAGAGGAGCCTGGTGGACTACAGTCCAAAGGGTTGCAAAGAGTTGGACACCACTGAGTGACTGAGCGCACACAGCAGCACACGCTCAAAGCAGTCAGCCTCAGAAACTTAGCCACTGAGAAAGCATTGTGCCGTATTTTGTAAATCAGATGGGGTTTTTTCCCCCACATTTTGTTTAATTTGAGATTTTGCATTCTGTAACCTAATTCTTACCCATCTGTGCTAAATGCAGTATGCAGACAAAAGGAAGTGGCACATAAGGAAACAGTTCTATTTTAGCTGTTCTTACTATAGTTCTTCCCAAACTATTTCATACATGTCATTAATAGCAAAACCAGTTTTACAATTCCACAGTTTCTCTTTGCTGATTTAGGAGGTGAATAAAGGATAAGTCAGAAGGAGATGAAAGGCAAATAATGGTTCTGGAAAATACACAGACTGGATCATTAAATGACTGACCAGTGGAGTCAGTCATAAATAGTCCTTATTTTACATTGTTTAATTCCCTCAGACGTCCTGGGTCCCTACCATCCAGTATCCTGCCCTTGTGTTCTTGGTGTGAGGGGTCATGGTTGTCCCATTGGGTGGTGACTTGAGTGGTTTGATAAAAGTTAGTTTTTTAGCCATAGTTACGCTATTTGAACATTTGTACCTTTTGAATTTTTTAATATTTTCTGTCACTGTCACTTCTTGGAATTGTGAGCTCTGCATTTTATTATTTACTGTATAAAATACGTTTATTCTGAATTACATCAGCTTTAGAGTCCATGTTCTTGGCTGAATACAGTTTGGGGGTTTGGAATATAAGTCAGTATTCAGGTTTAGAAACATTCAGTATCTTGATTATATCCCCTTATACTGCAAAACAGATTGTCTTTAATTAGTTTTTTAATCTTTTTTTTTTCCTATGTCATTCATGAAAGGCCAGAAGGCTTGAATTTTGCCTTTTATTTGTATTCCTAACTAACACACATAACACACCTGTTATGTGCAGATACTTAGCAAACACTTTACACGTAGTAACTTATTTAATCGTATCAGCCCTGTGAGGAAGGCACTGTTGTTATATCCAGTTTTACAAATGGTTTAAGAAACTGGTTCATACAACATTTTAGCAGCTTGCTAAATCCAAACCTACGCTGTCTGACTCCAGCGTCCATATGACTAAAATTATATGCCTGTGTCTGTTATGTGTGGGAAAAGCCCAATATAGCATCAGTACTCACTAAATGCAGCGTGGAACTTATTTTCTTTAGCTCTCAGGTTGTCTTTTGAGCCAGTTAGTTGTCTTATGAATACTTCATAGTCCTATTTGCTTTTTTGCAGGTTAGAATTGCACACATTTCAGATTCAGAAATAATATCTTTAAGAAAATAGTTTGATTTCATTACTTCTCTTAAGATTGAATGTAAAGCACATTAACTGTCAGTTAGTAGTTACTGATTATTAGTCTTTTTTTTTCTCTTCATAACATGTTATGGGGTGTAACACTTTCAGTGAAAACTGCACAAAGTATTTCTGTTTCATTTTCAGAACTCACGTTCCTTTGTTTTGCTTTTAATAAACTTTAAATTTGGGAATAGTTTTAGATTTATAGAAATATTACAGAAATAGTTAAAAAAAGTTCCCTTGTACCTGTACTCAGTTTTCTCTAATGTTAACATCTTTCATTACCTTTGTCAAAATTAATGAACCAGTTTTGATATATTGTTAACCTAGACTCCATACTTTGTTGTATTTCATTAGTTTTTCCCTAATGTCCTTTTTCTCTTCTAGGGTCTTATCTGGGCTGCCACTTTGGGTGCTTTGTTTTATGCAGAAAGTTTTGAATAATCCTAAATGCACTGCCTTGTCCTTGTCTGCATTAACCTGTGCATATACACCCTTCAACATTGAATCATTGATCTAGAATGCTGCATGAGTATCTTTAAAAATGATTGATTTTAGAAATGCTATAAAGACATACAAGGGGTTGTACTTTTCCCTCCTTTCTTGAGATCAGAGGTGTGCGTGAGATCAGGTGACTTGGAATGGTGCAGTTGTGGCTGCTGTTACTGATGAAAAGTCCATTTCCAACAGTAGTGGTATAGAATGTTGCTATTGCCCACTTCACTGATAGAGGAGGAGGTTGATATGTGATATTATTAACCATGCCTCTAATTCGTTTTATTCTGTGTAATGGTCAACTGCCCATAGAATAGAATAGTGTCTTCATAGATTGCGACCTGTGGAATTTTGATACTGGATGAAACCTTCAAGATCATTTAGTTAAAATCTTTTTGTTTTGGGTTCTGAGAAAACAGAAGCCTAGAAAAGTAAAGTGGCTTTCCTGAGGCTTCCTAATTCTCATATGCTCTTTTATTTAATTATCACAGCAGCAGTGGCATCTCAGAGGAGCCTCTGTCTTCTGTGTGGAGAGCGGGTGTCCAGTTTTCAATCGCATTGGGTCTTATTAAAGAGACATACTGCCGGGTAGCATAAGGAGTTTTCCCGTAACTAAATTACCTTTCATTCCTCAGTAAAAAAGGAAAATGGAGATTAGCTTTAAGGTTTAATGTTTGTAAATAACTTGCTCCTTTGTGATTTTTTTACATATGAAGTTGTTTCTTACAGTAATTTACTAAATGTTGTAGTTTTTTTTTTTGTTCCTCAGGGTCAGATTTTCTGTTACAGTATTTCTTGTTAGCAACTAACGTAAGACTGGAGTACCAAGTAGAAGGGTTTTTGTTTAGTTCTCCTCTCCTGGAGAAGGTGAAGTTTACGAATGTTGTTGAAGCCTGTTACCGAGTCTCCTTGTGACTGTTTCTGCTGCAGTTACTTGCACATTGGGCACGCGAAAGCCGCTCTCCTGAACCAGCACTACCAGGTCAACTTTAAAGGGAAACTGATCATGAGATTCGATGACACAAATCCTGAAAAAGAAAAGGAGGATTTTGAGAAGGTAATTAAAGGTGTAGCGATGACCCTTTGTTGGTAAAGTTAATTAAAATTAGAGGGTGACCTGATACCTTCATGGTGTGAAAATAAATATTGTTCTCATAACTTTTTCTTTTGTTCTTCTATTAAAATATATATTTGTCTGAGACTTAAACCAAGAATTACTCAGTTCCCGTATGAAAAAACTTCAATTTATCTTTTTTTCTCTTCAACTATTATAAAGTTTATTTAAGTGCTACATTTTCTTATAAGTATCAGTTTCTTAAATGAATTGGTTCCTAGAGTCAGATTTCCTTTTTGTTATATAATTTTATAAATGAAGCGAACACTAAGTAGGTATTGGAAAATGTGATGGTTTCCTAGCCTCTTATATCATCTATTTAGAAGCACTAAATTTATTTATATTCAAAGAGAGGACGAATAATTGTCAGCATTGCCAATAATAATCAGCTTTTCCAGAATAAATGGAAAGCACCATGCGATCAGCTTTCTCAGCTGAAAACTTGGAGGCTAGTATAAAATTTCTCTCTCCCTCTCTCTCTTTTTTTTTTTCCTTTTTCTTTTCTGGTCTAATATCATACAACTTCCACAACCATTTTAAGGCACTGTAAGACTAATGGTGTATTATTACGTTTGTCCAAATGCAGTATCAAGGATTGAAAATACACAAGAAAATAACAAGATAAACTGATGATTATTTTGAATTCTTACTGCAGGTTATATTGGAGGATGTTGCAATGTTGCATATCAAACCAGATCAATTTACTTACACCTCGGATCATTTTGAAACTATAATGAAATATGCAGAGAAGCTAATTCAGGAAGGGAAGGCTTATGTCGATGATACTCCTGCTGAGCAGATGAAAGTGGAGCGTGAGCAGAGGATAGAATCCAAACATAGAGAAAACTGTAAGGCACATTTAGTGTTCTGTATTTTAATTGATATTCTTCTTGTATTCTGCTTCAGTAGAAAATTTCTTTTTCTATTGAAAGATGTTGGTTTGAAACACATTTGGGAATGTGTTTCATACATTAATTCATCTCTTAGAAATCTTTTCCCTTTCTCTGCCATCTTTACATTATTACTTATCAGCATCACAAGTGCATGTGAAGTGTGTGTGGTCTCAGCATCTCACTTGTTAGCTGTAGTCTTTTTTTTTTTTGTAGTCTTTTGCATTGCTGTTCAGCTCATGTGAATGATTTCTTCTGCAACTTCTTGTGATTCTCTCAATTTAAATATTTAGCCTTTCTAGTTAGAATGTTTGATAGTAATGTTAGCCATACCCAAATCTTCCTGGCAGCCTGTAAGTGTGAAGATTCTATGTAAGACTCATGCTACCCTGTGCCTGAAATACCACTTGACAAAAAAAGTATGTCTTTGATATTACTTATCCCTGAGCTTCTGAGTCTGGTTATTTTTATTCTGTAATTATGTTGCAGAACATCTTGAGTGTCACATTTAGGAAGAATAGTAGTAAATTCAAATTGTTACGGCAGTCTGTCTTTCTCTCTCACCTCCCCATTTTACAGTTTCTTTACCTTTTCAAAAATAATTAGCAACTGGACTTTAGACCTAACTTGATTCTTTGAGAGTTGATAGTGTGTCCCTTGTATCTTCAGTAGTTTCTGCAGAAGAATCACTGTTTAACAGTTCTTTCTTACTCATACGAGGCATATGAGTCCTAATATAGATAAGACTTATATAGTCAGTGGGGATATATAGAGATTTTTTTTCCACCCCTGGGATAAACTTCTGTCACTCTCTGTTTTCTGTCATCTCTCATTTTTTTTTTCCAAATCTAAGAGCAGCCTGTTTTCCAGTGGAATGGCCAAAGGTGCTTTTGGGGAGCCCACTAGCTCAGGCTCTCGGCCCAAATTGTTTTCTTTGGATGGACATGGGCTGCAGCACCAACACCTGGGCTGGGTCAGACCAGCGTGTCCTCTGGGCATGAGGTGGCAAAGGAACAGAATGCTTCTGCTTCAGACACCCAGTGTTCAATTTGAGGAGGCCTGGCCAGTTGTGCCATGATGGGAACGTGGGAAAACTGGATAAGAGAAACCTTCAGGCCTCAGACATCCACTCTTAGCCTTCACTAGTACTATATTAGTGGAATATATTGACTTCTAAAATAGAGCATATTCAAATGTTTTGTGGGACTTCTTTATTAAAAACAAACATTTTCACTTGGTATCAGATACTGGAACCATTAAGTACTTTTCAACTAGTGGAGTGTGCTTATAATATAAAATCAGAATGGAAAATTTTGTATCAAATTAGAAGACTGTTAAAATAATTTGTTTTCAACCAGATTAGCAATGCTGATTAGGTAAACTGTAGTATAATTCATTTTATAGCTGTGGAGAAGAATCTGCAAATGTGGGAAGAAATGAAAAAAGGAAGCCAGTTTGGTCAGTCCTGTTGTTTACGAGCAAAAATTGACATGAGTAGTAACAATGGGTGCATGAGGGACCCGACACTTTATCGCTGCAAGATTCAGCCCCACCCGAGAACTGGAAATAAATACAAGTAGGTGTATTGCTTTCATTACGCTCAGTAGCTTCCTGTGCTTTTGCTTTGAGGCTCTCTGTAAACACGGGGTGGGAATTACTGCAGAGTAGTCAAGAGATCTGGATCTTTGTTCTTCATGGATTAAATGACCAGTAAAGCAGGTAGCCCAGCCTCTTGGGATGTTACTCACCTGTCAATTAAGGTTATACTAGGTTATTTTTAGGATGGTTTCCATCTATAAAGTTTCTTGAATCTGCCAAAAGTTGCTTTTTATGTATTGATTAGGTATACCATGGTGTGTATTTTTAGATGAAGACACTTCTTTTCCTGTTATAAACTTTGATTCTGCTAGGAGTAAGTTGATTCTTAAATGTGATAGAATTGAAAATTTAAAGAAATATGAACATTATAAAAAATATCATGTGTTTTTTCTACTTTCGGTTGATTTTCTGTGTGGGTTTTCAGGTTAACAGATTTTTTTTTTCCTTTAAATGCCCCTCACTCTGCTATTAATTTATATAATAACCATAGAATATATTTTCTTATGCTTTGAAGAAGCCTACTGCTTACAAATAGTGAATTGTAACTCTTGAAGAGATTGGTGACTATAAATGATTACCTGGTTTGCTAATGTGACTTTCTTTAAACTTGGGGGTGCAAATGTGTATGTAGATAAACGCTTCATGTTTATATGGGTGTGTGTGTGTGTTTATATGTCCTTCATTTTTAACAGGGTATTTACTCCTTGTTTTACTAAACAAATGCTCTGACTACATTTGGAAAAGTGTATTTGGATGTTCATTTTTAGTATCAAATAATCTCAAGCCATAGTGTAGTAGCATCTTAATAAAATTGTATCTTAAAAATTAGAAGGTATAATGCAGTGAGATACACCTTAAAAAATTCAAATGAAAATGGATGTTTTGTGTACATTTTTTAAGACAGAAATTGTTTTTACAACTGTTCCATCTTAAGGGGAATTATCTACTAATTTTCTTCTCTTTTACTTTGTCAGAGAAGGAAAAACACTGTTCTTGAATGCATTTAATTGTGAAGGTATTAAACCTAGAGATTTACTTGTGTGGAATTTAAGATACTGAAAAACTCAATTTCCTCAAAATTATTATTACTTTCCTTCCATGGTATACATTGGCTATTACAGAAATATGATTATAGAATTCACTACACCAATATCCAGTTGTTTTATAAATTGCAAATTAGTCTTATTGTTTGTTTGTTTGTTTGAATGTTGAGTAACTGATTCATTGTCCTCAAAGTCTGTTTTGATGTACTTTGAGTATTATGACTCATAACACCTGTTGTTTTAAGAAACTCTGATTTTGTAAAGGATTATGTTTTAGTATTGGTGCTTATAATGTCTAAGATGAAAAGGGTAAAATTCTTTACTGATTTTCAGAAATACTCTTTTTCTAGTGTTTATCCGACGTATGATTTTGCCTGCCCCATAGTTGACAGCATTGAAGGTGTTACACACGCCCTGAGAACAACAGAATACCATGACAGAGATGAGCAGTTTTACTGGATTATTGAAGCTTTAGGCATAAGAAAACCATTTATTTGGGAATACAGTCGGCTGAATCTCAACAACACAGTGCTGTCCAAAAGAAAACTCACGTGGTTTGTCAATGAAGGACTAGTAGATGGATGGTATGTTTGCTGTTATCTAGAATTGGGAGGCAGTAAGGACATGGTGTGTCACTAATTTTAAACTGCTTGGAGGTTTGGGGAGGATGAATAGGAGGGGTTGAAAGGGTATGCCTATTGGGTTTCTGGTCCTTGTCTTTCTTTTATCCAGTTTCTCAGGTATTCCCTTTTGTTTTAATGCTGCAAACATGGAGTGCCCATGTTTGGGACTAGACAAAGTTTGAAAAATCTCTGAATGAAATCTGTTCAGTTGAGTCACCATACTTACAAGCCTAAGAATATTTTTTTAACCTGAATTAACTAGAATGTGTGTATTTTTATTAGCATCATGTAATAGTGACACATATTAAGTATATATTGAATAATGTGTAATTTTAGATAATTACTCTGGAGCAGAATTTGATAAAGGGCAAGTTTACCTTGGGCCCCATTCAAAGGGTGTTATTGCAAACCTACTGAAAATTGCACATCTCTACAGAATATTAATTAACCAACATATATGTTTTTTACAACCCAGAAGACTTTATAAAGTGCATTTGGACATGAATGCCAGAATAACCATCTCTTATCTGTGTCTCACAGTCATATGTAGAATAGAGACTTGAATGTTAAATGAAAAGCAAATGAGAATGTTGTAATGCTTGGGTTTTCTGTATTTGAAGATGTCACCTATGTGTCCTTTTTCAAATGTGCTTTTACTGTTTGCAGTAGTACATTTATTTTACTTAGTAATAATTGACTAGTAATTAGTGTTCTGCCTAATTATTGTAACCAGCTCTTAGTTCAGATATTTAACAAACTGAATATAATATTCAGAAAGGTATTTTATACTCTCTGCACCTACATGTTAAAAACATCTCCTAGGCTCTTAAAACTTCCCTATTTCCCAGGGATGACCCACGGTTTCCTACAGTTCGTGGTGTGCTGAGAAGAGGGATGACAGTCGAAGGACTAAAACAGTTTATTGCTGCTCAGGTGAGTTATGGTTTCTTTTCCAGCTTCTCTGTTTGGATTTTTAAAAGGATTTAATATCCTTTTGGTCTTTATTCCTGTTCTTTCTGTTCCTTGCTTGTTCCTTAGAATGCAAAAGCAGAGTGTTTTTGAAAAAAATAAACACCAATAATAGTGGAAAGTTGAGGACGTCCTAAACTCCTCTGCTAGGGTTGGACAGGGGCAGCTGTGGTGTTTCTACCCAGTGAAGTGTATGACTGTTGACGCTTAACTGTTCAGGGTAACCAGATTGGCTTGTACACACTTAAGTTTTATATTCCAGTGGAAGTAAACTTGTAATTATTGATTGGGTTTATTTTCTAGCTTGCTTAACGTAAAATATTCTAGTTAATACTTCTTGCCCTTCAAGCCATTTTTTAAATTGTTTTTCTAGGGTTCTTCACGTTCAGTTGTGAACATGGAATGGGACAAAATTTGGGCATTTAACAAAAAGGTACATGTTTTGACTTTTGGTCCTCTTTTCTCTTGTCTAACTGCTAAATAATAGAATACGTGTAGAATTCATTAGTGTGCTCATAGTAGTGAAAACTTTGTATAGAATATTGTAATTTTGCAGATTTTCAGGAAAATGGAATGTTTTACTTTTTTAAACATGTAACGTGCATTAAGCTTATAAACTATACCAAACAAGTAACAATGATCAAAACAAACAAACTTGGGAGTATTAGGGAATGGTAATAGCTTTTTCCTTGAATCTTTTTTGAACACTTTGCATTTCATTTTTCTGCTTTCAAGCTGCGAGCTCTCTGTAAGAAGGTATTACTTAATGCTTTTATTTGCCTTACTTATTTAGCACATAGCTTTTAGCATATTACATGTTATAACTTGAGATGTTATATAGCTTTGAAGCACAATCACATTTATATAAGGGACTTGCTTATACAAACCCACTGAAAATGCATTATTCCTAGTTTAAAAAAACGTGTCCTCTAGTTTTCTTAGTGGCAAAGGGAAGACTTGGCTAACTCCATTCACCTGTTCCCTTGTGTACTTAGAGGACATAGTCTTAAAGAAACATGTTTCGTTGAATAATATCAAAGGTTTGTTAATTATAATTCCTGTGTATTATTGAATCTAGCTTTAAGAAAAAAACTGTCTTGAATAAAAGTCAAATGAGGAATACTGCATATTGACCTTGTTAATTGGAAGCAGATGCTTAGACACTATAATAAGGCAAATCATTAAAGTGCCATGTTTTAAACTATGGTTTCTGTGATTGTGTTCTGTAAATTCTTTTTTTTTTTTAATTTGTATTGCTGCTTGATTGTGCTGATGCCTTGCTTCAAAAAATAGATGCTTGTCTCGCATGTGTCTTGAATTTATTTTCTTTAGTCTTTTGTGTTTAGTCAGTTTTTGGATACATAAGGGAATTATTAATTGGTTCTCTTTGTTGCTGCAGTTACTAATAAATACACTCGAAATTAACAGGCAAAGTTAACATTGGTATTTGTTACATTAATAACCCATGTACACTTGGGTTCAAATATGAGAAATACATTTCACTACAGGCCAATAATTCTGTAGGGTCTGTTAAGTGAACACCATATTCCCCTATCTTTCCTTCCATTTTCTTTCCTTAGATAAATCACATTCAGCTCTTTCAGACAATTTTTTTGGTATTAGTTGCCTGTATCTCTAAATGATGTGTGTGTTGCTACTTCTTGATTTTTGTTTGTTTGTTTGTTTTAGGCATCATCACAATGGAAGATGAAAATTTAGGTGGTCTGCTTTTTCTCATAACTTGTGGGCTTTCTTGTGGCTAATTGTTTCATTTTGTTTCCCTCATTTATTTCATTTTCTCATTCTGTCTTGGACTCTCCACAAGCTGTCTAAATTTTCTACCAGAATGTTCACACGCCTCAGGTATTTTTTCACCCTGGAGACTTCTCTGCCAGGGCCTTTGGGGCTGCGCACATCTGATCCAGATGAGAGAATTGCTAACTTCTGAAGCCCTGCCGTCTTCACAGGTCATTCTTCCTCCTCATCCTGGAAATTCCCTGTGCTTTTGTTCTGAGCTGGGTCATCTGGTTCATGGGTCTTCCTTTTCTTTTTCTTGCCTTTTTGCTTTGCTGTACTGTATCCTCTGTAGCTCCCTGGGAAGGGGAGCATGGGATGAAGATTGTTGAGACGGTGTACAGGAACAGCTTCTTCACTTTGAAATTTCACAGTGATGTGCCTTGGGCTGGGTCTGTTTTCATTCCTATGCATTGGAAGAACATGTGGCTTCCAGACTGAAAACTCATTGCTTCAGTTCTGGGAAATTTTCTTGAAGTCTGTTTTTTTTTTTTTTCTCTACTGTTTTGTCTGTCTTCTTTCTGAAATGTTTCTTGAGCACATGTTGGGCCTCTTGGACTATTTCTCTAGTTTCTTTTCTCTCTTATTTTCCATCTCATCTTTTGGCTCTCCTTTCTGGTAGATGTACTCAGCCCTGTCTTATCAGCTTCTATTGAGCTTTTCATTCATGCTCTCTTATTTCCAAGATTTCTCTTTTGTGCTCTGAATTTTCAGAATAACTTCCTGTTCTATTTCATGGTTGTAATATTATCAAATGGCATTTTTTCCCCCATGTAACATCTCTTTCCTCCAGGTTGTTTATTTTGGTTTTTCTTTGATAATAAAGGCATTTCTCAGATACCTGGCTGGTGAGCCTTGGTTATCTGCTCATCTTTAACACATTGACTGAGAGAGGGTTAAAGAAGACTAGGCTTGTCAGCTGTACCCCTCTGTAAGGTAGTCTGGTGGGGCCAATTAGTTGAAAAGCCTCCATTCAGTAACTTTCTATCTTATCTCTTAGACTAGGCAGTTTTTCCAGAAGAATTTCTTTAAGCTGCCAGAAGTGTGAAGGCCTGACTGCCAGGGTTTTGGAGCTGACCAGGGGAAGACTCGAGCCTTGATACCTAATATTACACCTTTTCTTAATACCCTGGTCTTAGTGCAGAACCCTCACCTTCAGAGGAAGAGACTCTGGACTCTTTGGAGTAATTTGAAACCACTGATCCAAAGATTTTGAGAATTGTGTACAATTTTAGACTGAAAAAAACTTAAATTTTTTTTATTTTTGGCCATGCTATGTGACATACAGGATCTTAGTCTCCCACCCAGGGATGGAACCTGTATGCCCTGCATTGGGAGCATAGACTCCAGACTCCACTGGACTGCCAGGGAACTCCCAAGACTTTAAAATCTTCTAGTCAAGAATTCTCAAACTTGTCTGATCCTAATCATCCTGTGGAATGCTTGTTTAAAAACAAATTTCTAGACTTTACTTCAGATCATTAGAATCATAGTCCTTCAGGGTTAAGTGGCCTAAAAATCTGTGCCAACAGGCTTCCTTGGTTGCTCAGTGGTAAAGAATCTGCCTGCTGACGCAGGAAACACGGGTTTGATCCCTGGTCTGGGAAGATCCCACACGTGTGGAGCAGCCAAGCTCCTGCGCCACAACTATTGAGGCCTTGCTCTAGAGGCTGAGATCCGCAACCACTGAAGCCTGCACGCCCCGGAGCCTGTGCCAGCAAGAAGAGAAGCCACTACAGTGAGAAGCCCATGCCCACAGCTAGAGAGCAGCCCCCGCTTGCTGCAAGCAGAGAGAAAGCCCGTGTGGCAACGAAGACCTGGCACAGCCAGTAAATAAATAAATAAAATTTAAAAAATTCTGTGCCAGCCGGTGCCCTAAGTGATCATTGTTATTCAAGTGTGAGAAACTGTCTTCTGCTCTCTTTGTCAGTTTGAGGGAACTGAACTGCACTGAACTGAAGTAAGTTTCTCAGGTTGGGTCAGCTAGATTTAACATCTTTAAAAGGAGAAATTGTATCTTACTGGCGTAAGTAACTGAACTGAGTAGTCACAAATTAAATCTGTGATCATTCTAACTCAGTAGACGCTGCAGGAAGGAACCCCTTAACCAACAAGGATGACTTTAAAACCTCAGGGAAGGACACAATGAAACAGTTTAGGAGGAGGCTGATGCTGATTTAGTACTGGCATGAAATGTTAATATAAGCAGGTAAGGAGTAGCAATCAAGGTGAAGTTAGATGGCTTTTCAGACTTTTCTTTCTGACCCTCTGCACATGGTTTCTTCTCTAAGTATATCAGAGTTTTACAGAGAAGCAGAAAAATGCTCTCAAAGCAATCAACAATAGCACAATACCAGCCAAACAATAGCAACAACAAAAAACCCAATATAAACCCAAACAAACAGAACCAGGTTTAATTAGCCATACCACTATTTCCTGCATCCTTCTAATGGGAAAAAAGTGACTGTTACTACTTTAGTTATCTATTTGACTTGTCATGTGCTTCTGTCTACATTTTTCCTGCAAATGCTTTCTCTAAATACTGCTGTTGTGATTGGTCATCATGGATAGTTTTAAATTGAATAGAGAAGTGAGAAAAATACACCAGATCCAGAAGGGGATGCTGCTCCTGTTTTGGTGGTAGAGGAAGTTAGAATGTAATGGTTACCACCATTCATTCATTTCACCTGGGAATACGTATCCATTTCGTGTAAGTTCCAGGCCCTTGCTAGGTACTGGAAACACAGTGGTCCCTATATATATGTGTGTGTGTGTGTATATATATATAGCATGCAGACCAGGAGAAATACCGCGTTTACTTTTAATCTATAAAATTGCCTTATTATAGTGACCTAATGCTATTTGCTTTTGATGGTGGTGTGTTGCCTAACACTGCTTATAGAAAATATCTCTATTCCTTCACAACAGTCTTCTCTAACAATACAAAATGGAGTATCACATTTACCTGTAGGATTGCTATATCACCCCACAAGATAATTTTGCTTTCAAATACCAGAGTTAAAAAATTATTTTCAAAATATTTCTTCTCATATTATGCTTTAACTATTGGTTTCTTTTCACTTGTCGGTAGTTTTTCTTGGAGAGGAACTCTAAATTCTTCAGGTAGTCTTTGCTTATGATTATTGTTTTTTTCCCTACTTGACTGCTTAAACATTAGATAACAGTTAGCAGGTAAACCAAAAATTAGTAAATGCAGTAACAAAGAATACCAGTTAGTAGTCCTGTGCTATTACTTATTTTATTGATGAAGTTTTTAAAAAATTTGTGACTTGTTTTAACACAAGGATGCCTTTGTTGCAGGTTATTGACCCAGTGGCTCCACGATACGTTGCATTACTGAAGAAAGAGGTGGTCCCAGTGAACATCCCCGAGGCCCAGGAGGAGATGAAGGAAGTTGCCAAACACCCGAAGGTCTCTGTCCAGTTTCACCAGTGATGTCCTATCTGTTAAAAAGGGCGCAGGATAATCATGGGGAAAGTGTGCTGAGGTGGCAGTAGCGTGACTTGGGGATAATTTCTATCCAGCATCATTTGTCAGGATTTCACACTAATTTTTAAGTTTTCTTCAAATTTTTTATACAATTTTTAAAGGTTGCTTTCTGTTTATGGGCTTCCTTGGTGTCTCAGATGGTAAAAAAATCTGCCTGCAAGGCAGGAGACCTGAGTTCGATCTTTGGGTTGGGATGATCCCCTGGAGGAGGGAATGGCTACCCACTCCAGCATTCTTGCCTGGAGAATCCCCATGGACAGAGGAGCCTGGTGGGCTACAGTCCATAGGGTCGCAAAGAGTCGGACACGACTGAGTGACTAACACTTTTTGTTTACAGTTACTGCAGGATGGCTGTATTCCCCTGTTGTGCATCCTTGAGCCTCTCCTACGCCTGTTAGTTTGTATCTCTCACTCCCTCACCCCTGTATCATCCTGCCCCTGCCTGTTCTCCACTGGTAACCACTAGTTTGCTGTCTGTGTCTGTGAGTCTGCTTTGTTGTTGTTGTTGTTGTTGTTATATTCACTAGTTTGTTCTGTTTTTTAGATTCCCCATAGAAGTAATATCACGCAGTGTATCACTTTACTTTACTTTGTTTTTATCTGACTGACTTTGCTGAGCGTGATGCCCCTCATGTCCATCCATGTTGCTGCAGATGACAAAATCTTCTCTTTTTTATGACTGAATAGTATTCCTGTGTGTGTGTGTGTGTGTGTGTGTGTGTGTGTATACACACCACATTTTCTTAACCATGTATCTGTTGATGGGCATTTAGGTTGCTTCCATTTCTCTGCAATTGTAAGTGATGCTGCTGTGCACATTGGGGTTCATGTATCTTTTTGAGTTAGTGTTTTGGGTTTTTTGGGATATACCCAGGAGTGGAATTGCTGAGTCATATGGTAGTTCTATGTTTAGTTTTTGAGAACCCTCCATACTGTTTTCCACAGTGGCCGTACCAATTTACATTCCCATCAGCAGTGTGCAAAGGTTCTCTTTTTTCCACATACTCACCAACATTTGCTGTTTGTGTTCTTTTTTTGATGATCGCCATTCTCAAAGGTGTGAGGTGATGTCTCATTGTGGTTTTAATTTGTATTTCCCTGATGATTAGTGATATTGAGCATCTTTTCATATACCTGTTGGCCGTTTGCATTTTCTCTTTGGCACAACATCTGTTTGCTTCTTCTGTCCATTTTTAAATTGGCATTTTTGTTTTCTTGATGTTGGACTGTATGGGCTATTTGAGAATTTGACGCTAAGTGAAAAGTAAATGATTTTGTGGATTTCTTACTGAGGAAGTTTATTCTAGTAGTAGTATTAATACTGTCCATAGCACATCATGCAGAACTGTTACACTCAGTTGGTGCCTATTTTTTATTTTGTAGAAATAGCACATTAGTGTATAATAAGAATTTATTTCTTCCTGGAGATTTTACATAATCCCTGCTCTTATCTCTGTGTGAAAGCTGAAGATACATTTTTTATTAACTGGGTTGCTCACTGTTGCCTTTGCCTTTAAGCCAAAACATTTGACCTAGTAGTATTGAATCAGAGCTGTGTGCAGAGTCTGTCACACAGCCATTGGCTTTGATTTTGAAAACATCAGTGAAGTGAAAATGATACCTATTTGTCTAAATTGTGACTATAAATCTTAAATACAAGTAGCAGACAGTTTGTCTTAGATAAGCCATGGTTGTTGTCTCACATGGTCATGACTGCTAGGTTGATAATCTTGAAGCAAAAATAGATACTTTTTTTCCAGTTTTGTGAGTTGTCTATAAATATCCTTGTTATATAATGAAGCTTATATCTGTGGACTAACTCAGTCGTGTACTAATCTACCTATAACTATGCTATGCTCAGAGACTAACTCACATACAAGAGAATGTACTTCATTGTTGCTGTTTAGTCGCTCAATTGTGTCCAGCTCTTTGGGATCTCGTGGACTGTGGCCCCCAGGCTCCTCTGTCCATGGGATTTCCCAGGCGAGCATACTGGAGTGGGTTGCCATTTCCTTCTCCAGGGGATATGCTTCATGAAGAGCTATAAATGTTCTGAGTTGTGGCTTTGTGATTGCCTTTCTCTGTATGACATTAGCTTCTTTTAATTTTGAAGACTTTGTTTAGTGATACGCCTAATAAGATTTGGGGAATGTGTGTCTCTCTGTGTGATTGATTTGGCTTTACCTTTGCCTTTTTTTTTATCTGATTGGTTCAACCAGGTGAATGGTGGTTCCTGATATGTCATATCGCCCACTACAGTTAGCTTAAATGTGAAGCCAACTTAATGTTTTAAAATCGAAACAGTGATAATAAAGCTTTTAAGGGTGCTTATTTGTTAAAATGGTAGTTATAGTCAGATAGCTTAGTTAATAGTTAAAGAATACGTAATAATAAAGAATAGGTAATAGTTAAGTAATTGATTAGGAAGCACTGATGACTGTACCACCCAGTTTGACCTGTGGAATTTTCATTATCATTTTCCTCACAAAATGTTCTATATTTAGCCTGTCTGTATTCTGTTCTGAGCCCAGCATAGCATAAGTTGTTGCAGCATACTGATTTTCCTCAAGGACATTGGTTCATTCAATGAACAGTTATTAAATACTGGTTATTTAAGATTTATTCGAAGGATTTTCTTATACTTCTTGATTTTGCTCAAACAAGAATCTGAAATTTAACCAATGTAGCATTCTTTTTATTCTGCATGTCTCTTTTCTTCATATAATACATACTGAAATGGCAGAAAGTGTATTTTTCTTACATGTATACTGCTGTCCTTAAAATTTGTCTCTAAAACGTGAAACGTCTATTGTTTCCTGCTAGGATGACATCTGTTCCTATAGTGTTGTACAGCCACTGATGAGAAATGACTTTTATTTTCCCCTTTGCTGCAAAAGCAGTGAGATTTTGAGTCTAGCTGAGCAGATTCTGGTTGGAGGGACACAGAAAAGTACTGCTTCAGCCCTAAAAACAAAGAATGAGTGTTTTAGGCTGGAAGTAATCTTGGGGCAGACCACCTCATCTGACTCGATTACATTATTATGCAGGCATCTGCCCCAGGGTCATTTAACTGGGAATCAGATTGATACAGAGGACTTCTGTTTGTGTGAAGAAATAAAATGAATGAATATAAATTTGCATATTGAGTTCAGTAGTTGAATGTTTCAACCAACACACTGTCTCTTTTTTTTTTTATCAATCAGAATCCTGATGTTGGCTTGAAGCCTGTGTGGTATAGTTCTAAGGTTTTCATCGAAGGGGCTGATGCAGAGACATTGTCAGAGGGTGAGATGGTTACATTTATAAACTGGGGCAACATCAACATTACTAAAATACACAAGTAAGAACTTTTTGTTTGTTTTCAGATAAATATGGGAGAGAAGTCTGTGATGTTTATTGATTTATTGAAAATTACCTAATTCAGACCCATTCATGATGCTGGCTATTAAATCTCCCCATGCATAGATGCTGCAAATTTTGGACACATTAAATTTTTTTCCCCATATATGTTTCAGTATATTTATAGAGTATCAGGGTATCTTTTGCTTGTGATGTTGGAAATGACTTCCGTGCTTAGTCACTCAGTCGTGTCCAGTTCTTTGCAACTCTGTAGACTGTAGCCCTCCAGGCTTCTCTGTCCATGGGGATTCCCCAGGCAAGAATACTGGAGTGGGTTATTATGCCCTCCTCCAGGGAGTCTTACCAACCCAGGGATCAAACCCAGGTCTCCTGAATTGCAGGCAGATTCTTTACCATCTGAGCCGCCAGGGAAGCCTGAAAATGACTACATGTAGATATAAAAAATAGTTCTACTATTTTGGGCCCCCCTTTTATTATTTAATTCTCAGTATACAATTGCATGATGGGAGAGATCCTTGGGACAGAATTTGTATTATAGCATTCTTTATCCTAAAATCTACTTTAAATTTATTTAGCTTGCCAGTTATTATAGTGGGACATAGTATGTTAAGATTAATTTAGTAGACTGAAATCTCAGTTGTCCCGTCATTACATATATTTCAAGTCATTGCTAAATGTTTTGAAAACAGTATTTTGGCTTTTTTAATGCTTACTTCAGGTGACTTTAAGATTCCTAAACATGTTCATGTTCTTTATTAGATGTATGTGGGTTTGGCACATACTACTATCTTGATAGCAGGGGTTATATTTTATTCATCTCTTAACTAGTTTGTGTCTGGTACCTACCAGAAACTCAGAAAGTGATTGAAATTTTTCCAAAGAAAATTCCGTATTTACTATAGGCAGAGAACAAAATAATGCACTTTTGACAGTGAAGGTTTATTTTCTTAAACTACTTTTCAATCTTATTTTTAGAAGTGCAGAAGGCAAAATTGTCTCTCTCGATGCAAAATTGAATTTAGAGAACAAAGACTACAAGAAAACCACTAAGATCACTTGGCTTGCAGAGACCGAACATGCTCTTCCTGTCCCAGCAATCTGTGTCACTTACGAGCACTTGATCACGAAGCCCGTGCTGGGAAAAGATGAGGACTTTAAGCAGTATGTCAACAAAAACAGTAAGGTAGCCTCCTAAAAGAAACCCTGTTTCATCTCCCTCTGTGTTGTATTTTCTTTAGAATTAAAAACAAAAAATATTATTTATTTACTCTTGGCTGTCCTTGGTCTTCATTGCTCTGAGGGCTTTTCTCTAGTTGCAGTGCGTGTGAGTGGGGCTGCTCTGTAGTCGCGGTACGTGGGCTTCTCGTTGCGGTGGCTTCTCTTGTGGAGCATGGCCCTGGGGCACGCAGGCTTCAGTAGTTGTGGGACGTGGCCTAAGTAGTTGCGGCTCCCAGGCGCTAGACTCAGTAGCTGTGGTACATGGGCTTAGTTGCTCCAGGGCATGTGTAATCTTCTGGACCAAGAATTGCTCTTGTGTCTGCTGCATTGGCAGGCAGGTTCTTATCCACTGTACCACCAGGAAAAAGCCCAGTGCTCTGATAATTTTAAGACAGTGTATTTTGGCCTAATATCATCTTTACAGCATGAAGAACTAATGCTGGGGGATCCCTGCCTTAAGGATTTGAAAAAAGGAGACATTATACAACTCCAGAGAAGAGGCTTCTTCATATGTGATCAACCTTATGAACCCGTTAGGTAAATAATGTAACCAGACATTTAAATGAAAATGCTTTAAGTTCTTAGAGTAAATAATATTTCAGAAGATGAAGTGCCACTAAAATAATGTACCTGACATTATTCCCTGTTCCTGTTTCATTTGTTACTCTGTATTTTTTTAGACTTTATTATAACAAGTGTTAACATTGAAATAGCATAATATTAACAACTTTTACTTCTAAAACTAAACCATCTTATAATACATCTTCATGTGGTCCAAGTAACAAGAAAAAATTTCAGTGTTATCTTTGGATTAAATTATAACTTAACTACCTTTTCTTTATTGTGTATTTTGATTAGGTATATTGTAAAATATAAATAGTGCAACAGGGCCCAGAGGAATGGGAGACTGGAAAGTGATAAAGAGTACAAAGTTTCTTTTTAGGGTGATGTAAATGTTTTAAAATTAGATAGTAGTGATGGTTGCACATATGTAGCCATTGAATTGTATATTTTCAAACAGTGGATTTTTTTGGTATGTGAATTATATCTTGGTAAGGCCATATTAATGGCAGCCCACTCCAGTATTCTTGCCTGGAGAATCCCATGGACAGAGGAGCCTAGTAGGCTACAGTCCATGGCGTCAGTAAGAGTCAGACACAACTGAGCGACTTCACATTCACTTTTCACTTTCATGCATTGGAGAAGGAAATGGCAACCCACTCCAGTGTTCTTGCCTGGAGAATCCCAGGGACAGAGGAGCCTGGCGGGCTGCTGTCTATGGGGTCACACAGAGTCGGACATGACTGAAGCGACTTAGCAGCAGCAGCAAGGCCAATTAAAATATACTGAAGAGATATATAGGATTCTATTGTTACCAAATTCTCTTATTTTTACTCTGTGGCCTTTACTATAAAATTTGAAATTTTTTTTTTTTTGCATGTGGATAGTCTTAGGGGTGGTGGATTCTGCTAACTACTGTACCCTTTAGAATTGAGAAATTCTAATAAAATAAATGTTTTATAGAAATTCTTCTGCTTACAAGCAGATTAGTTGTGGTATGTGTATGCATTTCCTTTAAATCAAGAGTGAGACATGAATATCCACTAATGCCATTTCTGGTGGCCAGAGTAGATATACCTATGTCCTGGACTTATTTAGCAGGTTTATATCCATGAAAGTTCATAAATTGAAAGTTTATGATTAGCACTGTCAATTTTTATTTATATGTTTGTTTTTAAACTACTCTGAAGAAACTCGGATGTGAATAAGAGAAGGGACTTATACTTTGAAAAGCATTAACAGTGCCATTGAATTAATCCAGGAATTCACTTGCTGTTCAGATAAACTTTTTTGTTCCTTCATTTTCTTTTTAGTCCATATAGCTGCATAGAGGCCCCATGCATTCTGATATACATTCCTGATGGACATACGAAGGAAATGCCAACATCTGGGTCAAAGGAAAAGACCAAAGTGGAAACAACAAAGAATGAGGCAAGTAATTGACTTCTATGGATATGTGTCTAATCAGTGATCCTAGGATTTAGACTTTATTTCTTTTTCTTTGCTTTTAAATAAAGTCGTTAATATATATATAATATAAATATAGAAAATATGCAAATTATAAATGTTAACCTTTTAAAAAAGTAAAAGCCTTAAGTGTTAATAACTAATTCAGGGTTGCACTGCTAGTATGTTGGTACTGCTGCTGCTACTGCTAAGTCGCTTCAGTCGTGTCCGACTCTGTGTGACCCCATAGACGGCAGCCCACCAGGCTCCCCCATCCCTGGGATTCTCCAGGCAAGAACACTGGAGTGGGTTGCCATTTCCTTCTCCAATGCATGAAAGTGAAAAGTGAAAGTGACGTCGCTCAGTTGTGTCTGACTCTTAGTGACCCCATGGACTGCAGCCCACCAGGCCTTTCTGTCCATGGGATTTTCCAGGCAAGAGTACTGGAGTGGGGTGCCATTGCCTTCTCCAATGTTGGTACTAGCAGTGGTTTATTCTCAGATTTGGTAGGTGAGTTATAATTTCTTGGGCTTCCCTGATACTTCAGTTGGTAAAGAATCCGCCTGCAATGCAGGAGACCCTGGTTTGATTCCTGGGTTGGGAAGATCTGCTGGAGAAGGGATGGGCTACCCACTCCAGTATTCTCAGGCTTCCCTTGTGGCTCAGCTGGTAAAGAATCCGCCTACAATGCGAGAGACTTGGGTTTGATCCCTGGGTTGGGAAGATCCCCTGGAGAAGGGAGTGGTTACCCACTCCAGTATTCTGGCCTGGAGAATTCATGGACTGTGTAGTCCACGGGGTCGAAAAGAGTCAGACGTGACTGAGTGACTTTCACTTTCACTTTCTCATTTCTTTAGTCTCCTAATGGTAAAGATTTAGGTTCAGGTTTTTACTATGATAAAAAACACTTCGTGAATATCTGTGTACCTCTACCTTTGTTTATTCCTGTTATTTTTTATTAGGATAATTTTTTTTGTTTGTTTTTTTAAGGAATGAGATTGTTCATTTGAACTTTAAGAAAAAAAGTTTTTTGACCGCATCATGTTGCTTGCAGGATCTAAGTACTGTGATCAGAGATTAAATTCAGGTCCCCTGTAGTGGAAGCACAGAGTCCTAACTATTAGACCACTAGGGAATTCCCTAAACAGTTTAAAGAGATTAGCATTTTAAAATTTTGTGTTTAGCTTAAAATATTATAAAATAGTTTGATAAAATTTTGTGTAAAGATATTTAATACAAATTAATAATTTTATTTTTGGTTTTCTGCATCTGTAGGCATCTACACCTCTCAAGACAAGATCGGCTCCTTCTTTGAGTACTTGTGCCACGTCTGAGGATTCCTTGGTCCTTTACAACAGAGTCGCTGCCCAAGGGGACGTGGTTCGTGAATTAAAAGCCAAGAAAGCCACAAAGGAAGATATAGATGCAGCTGTAAAACAGCTTTTGGCTTTGAAGGCTGAATATAAGGAGAAAACTGGCCAGGAATATAAGCCTGGAAATCCTCCCGCTGCAGTAGGACAGAATATTTCTTCTAAATCATCATCAAATATTGTGGAAAGTAAATCTCTGTATGATGAAGTTGCTGCACAAGGAGAAGTGGTTCGTAAACTGAAAGCCGAGAAAGCCCCTAAGGTCAGTATCCTGGAAGGAGTTTAGACACATTGTCGGTAACCTTATGAGGTCCAGCAATCTGGCCAGTCCCATTTTCTCATAAGATGTATTGTCTATAGACTGTCTGATTCAGTACTTTGATGTAACAGTCAACGTTGACTGATGCATGCTTGTGCCAGGCTCTGGAAATATTGATGAGACACAGCTGACCGTCTAGAGGGGGAGCGGGGCTGAAGAAGAATCTTACACAGACTGTAATCCTGGGTGGTATATGTAAATTGCTCTCAGAAGTGTCTGTGGCTGTAAGTGGCAGGGAAGGAAGAAACAGAATATTGAAACCAGTCCTGAAGTAGAAGAAGCCCTTTAAGATGAATGACTTTCAGAGGAGGTACTCTTAAATCTAGGTCTGTGGTTCTCAAGCTTTATTGTGCATCAGAATTATTGGAGAGCTTGCTCAAACACAGGTTGCTGGGCTCCACCTCTTGAGTGTCAGCTCCAGTAAGTCCAGAGTGTGCAGAGGTTATGCATTTGTAAAAAGTTGTCCAGGTGATATTGATGCTGCTGTCCTGGGACTGGATATAGAAGATAGCACAAGCAAAAGTTCAGGGTGCATGCAGGGAATAAAGAATTGTCTGTTGGTGACTATTTCAGATTTTTTTTAGGGGAGTCCTCAAGTGATACCACATTTTGACTGAAGTATGCATTTCACTGGGCTTCCCTGGTGGCTTAGTAGTCAAGAATCCACCTGCTGATGCAGGAGACATGAATTCGATCCCTGGGTCAGGAAGATCCCCTGGAGAAGAAAATTGCAACCCATTCCAGTATTCTTGCCTGGGAAACCCCATGGACAAAGGAGCCTGGCAGGCTACAGTCAGGACTTGGAAAAGAATTGGACACCACTGAGTGACTAAACAACAGCAATACATTTCATTTCATTTCAATAATATCTTTAGGCAAAACATTTAGCCAAGTGGGTGGTAGCACTGATTTTGGAACAGGATTGCTTGCTCAAAATAAGAGACAAAAGGAATGGCATCTGTGATAGAAAAATCATGTTTAATAATCAGCATATGTAGTTTCTATACTCAGAAAGTAACGAGATATAAAATATCAAGTTAATAGTAGTGTAACTGGATAAGCTACCAAAAATTGTAGAATCTGGGTTGTGGCATGAACATGGAGAGATGTGATGAACCACTGGGCCTGACTTACGTAACTGGAGATTTGTTCTAAAATGCTCCTGGGGATCTGTTGTCTCATCAGCGTCCTGGGCTTGGGTTGGAGAATGAGTGATTTGCGGTTGTAAATTCCTCACCTCATTAACGAGTTTTTCTGCCTCTGACTGGAGACCTTGTACCCTAAGAGTCTTGTCTGTGGACCTTTGCCTTCTGGTGAGGAGAAAAAATGCTTTGGGGAGATCTTGGGGCTTTGCTCCAACAGTTATTGTTGATACTTTCCTGTCTCTCTCACTGTGAAGTATGAGAAAGTTTTTAATTAGCCTGTTGAAGCTCTGCAGAGCTGTGATGCTCTAAAACAGCTTTGCTTCAAGGAGTGAAGGCTGATAGATGTATTGTTGGGGATATAAATCCTTTCTATTTCCTGTCTTGTGGTGAGGTTAGGAGCATTTTGTACTGTTTGTATATCTCATTTACTAAGCATGGTCCCCTTTCTAGATGTAATTTGAGGGGAAGGACTTTGATCTTTAAACTCCTTCATTCTTAGTAGAATACATTGATATCCTGGGCTGATTTTTAGTTAGTTGCTTGTATGTGGGGTAGTAACAACAGCAGCAAGTATATTGGGTTGGCCAAAAAGTTCATTCGAGGTGGTCCATACCATCCGAATGAACTTTTTGGCCAACTGAGTACTTAGAGTAGAACCAACTATGTCTCCCATCTTGTTGGGTTAATGGACTATATCCATTGAACAGCACTGTTATGAAAAGCCAACCTGTGGGTCAAAAAAGCACCTAATTTCTTTGGAAATTGGGGAGGTACTTTGACTACATATATTTTGATAATGGTAAGTGTGGTACTGCATCTTACTTCACTGTATGCATATTGAATGCCTACAGTGTACCCTGTTTCAAAATGTTACTTGTATATATTTTTTTCTCTAAATGCTGAAGGTAGTAAATTGCTCTTTTTCCTAGAGAACCAATTCAATTACTAGGAATGGAAATATTGTAGAGACTCCATCTGGCAAGGCGCACTCTGCACTGATGCTATTTTTGCATTTAATCCTCACAACAACCTTGTCCAATAATATTCAAATAATACTCCTTTTTTTTATTTGTTGGTTTTAGTAGCCAATGAGAAACTGCTTCCTGCAGTGAACATAAAAGTAACTTTGTGAAGTTTGCGAAGCCTAGATTCCAAGTTACTTCCAGTTCAGTTCAGTCTCTCAGTCGTGTCCGACTCTTTGCGACCCCATGAATCACAGCACGCCAGGCCTCCCTGTCCATTACCAACTCCCAGAGTTCACCCAAACTCATGTCCATCGAGGTTGGTGATGCCATCCAGCCATCTCATCCTCTGTCGTCCCCTTCTCCTCCTGTCCCCAATCCCTCTCAGCATCAGGGTCTTTTCCAGTGAGTCAACTCTTCACATGAGGTGGCCAAAGTATTGGAGTTTCAGCAGTTAGAGGCATTCTAAGCACCAGTGGAGGGTGGGGGTCATGGTTTCACTAGTTTGTTACTATTCATTAAGCAAGCCTATGCTGGTTTTACATTCGTGATTTGTCTAAGCCTCTTAAGCATCCATTTCCCACAGAAGTAGTTTTTTAACCATGTCATGTTACCACTCAAGTAAGGAAAGTGGTCGGCTGCAGCTGAGGTTTTATAGTTACAGGTTTCCACGAGAGTTTCTTTCTCTGTTTCTCCCACCCCCTTTTCTGCTTCACGATCAGATTGGTGATTCTGTGTAAGAACCTTTAGGCATGAAGGCAGAATATTAGCATAATGCGGGCAAAGGATAAAAACCTTCACGTTCACCCTCAGCTCCCCTTCCAGTCCACCTTCTGCTCCTCTTTGCTCTTCCTCCTGCCCAGTAGGCTTCTGTGTTAAAGTGGTGGATCGGGCAGATAGCGTGTGAGGTGAAATTCAGAATACACCCAAGATTTCATAGCTCTGACTGCTGAGTTACTTTCATAGTGACCTTAACTTTTCAGATTTTACGTATTAACTTTTAAAAGTTTTAAAGCCGCAGGTCCAAAAAATAAAGTTTTGATTTTGAACAAATTTCTCTGGTCTGAAATCTGAGTGAAACGTTTTGAACATGAAATAATACCTCATGGAACAATTTGAACAAATCTTCTGGCCAACCCAATAGTTTTTGAAATGGGAGTCAGGAACTGGTAAATCAAAGTTTTTATGGAATACTTGTGACACTGGAGGACAGGGCTTGCCAAGCTGACCTACACCTGTGTTTTGTGAGCGAAATGTCATTGGAACACAACCACACTTACTAGTTTACATATTTTGTCTATGGCTGTTTTTGTGCTGTAATTCCAGAGTTGAATAGTTGGAGCAGACTTGCAAAGCCTAAAATATTTATTGTCTGGCCCATGCCCTTTATTGCAAAAGTTCTCTGACCTATCCCTTAGAAGAGTTTTCAGAACATTTATAGTTGAGGATTTGTAAAATTGGAGTAATAAATGGCAGCAAAATCAGATGACTACTGCATTAAATATAAATAATAATTCACAGGACTTCTGTGGCAGTCCCGTGGTTAGAAGGCTTCACCTGCTAGTGCAGGCTGTGTGGGTTTGATCCCTGGTCAGAAAGCTAAGATTTCACATGCTCAGGGTCAAAAAACAGAGCATAAAGAACAAGCAAATTGTAACAGATTCAGTAAAGACCTAAAAAATGGTCCACATAAAAAAATTCTTAAAAATAATTCATAATTGTCTGGTCTTGTTAAACCTCGCCTATGTGATGCGGGTGATCGGAGAAGGCAGTGGCACCCCACTCCAGTACTCTGGCCTGGAAAATCCCATGGACGGAGGAACCTGGTAGGCTGCAGTCCATGGGGTCGCTAAGAGTCGGACACGACTGAGCGACGTCACTTTCACTTTTCACTTTCATGCATTGGAAAAGTAAATGGCAACCCACTCCAGTGTTCTTGCCTGGAGAATCCCAGGGACGGTGGAGCCTTGGTGGGCTGCCGTCTCTGGGGTCGCAGAGAGTCGGACACGACTGAAGCGACTTAGCAGCAGCAGCAGCAGCATGTGGTGTGGGTGATGGTCACTTTTTACTTCTGGAGTTGTAGCATTTTGATTCACAGTACCTTGTATTTAAAAAGTATTTTTAAAACCTTTTTTCCCACTGATCATTGAGGTGCTAAGGCCATTTTGAAAGGTTCTATTCTTGCTAATTTTTGTTGTTGCTGTTCTTACTGTTTTAAAATTGGTTAACTTTTTATTAAAGTTCCCCACTTTTCCCATGGGGAAATGTTTCCATCAAGTGGTTGCTGCAAAAATAGTTTGTGTACTTCTCATGTGTTCCAACCAGCTGTGTTCTCATCCACTTTGTCCATTTTCAGTTATATTTTAATACCCTACTCTCAGGGTTGTTTTTACTTCCTCAAATTCCCATCTTAAACCTTTACTGAAGGTTTTTCGGTAGGCTGTTTTCTTTCTTATTTATTTGCCTCAGCAACTATTTATTGTAAACTTTTTTTGTCTGTTGGCACATTAAGTAAGTTTAGAGCAGTCTTTGTCCATTAAAGACTTAAGATCTGTTAACAAGTGCTTATTACATTATGCTGTTGTATAGTCATGTACTGAGTAGTATCATCCAATTCTGCTTTGTAAATGTCTTTTAATGCAGAAAATTAAAATATTAAAAGAAATTATTTTTTTCTCATTCTGTGAGACATCTTCAAGTAACAATCACAGATCTCTTTTAAAAAAGCGGTTTTTGTGATGCATTAGCAGGATTCAGTTCAGTTCAATTCATTTGCTCAGTCGTGTCCGACTCTTTGTGACCCTGTGAACTGCAGCACACGCCAGGCCTCTCTGTCCATCACCAACTCCTGGAGTCCACCCAAACTCATGTCCATTGAGTCGATGATGCCATCCAACCATCTCATCCTCTGTCGTCCCCTTCTCCTCCTGCTCTCAATCTTTCCCAGCATCAGGGTCTTTTCATGAGTCAACTCTTGGCATCAGGTGGCCAAAGTACTAGAGTTTCAGCTTCAGCATCAGTCCTTCCAATGAATACCCAGGGCTGATCTCCTTTAGGATGGACTGGTTGGATCTCCTTGCAGTCCAAGGGACTCTCAAGAGTCTTCTCCAACACCACAGTTCAAAAGCATCAATTCTTCGGTGCCCAGCTTTCTTTATAGTCCAACTCTCACATCCATACATGACCACTGGAAAAACAAAGCCTTGATTAGATGGACCTTTGTTGGCAAAGTAATGTCTCTGCTTTTTAATATGCTGTCTAGGTTGGTCATAACTTTCCTTCCAAGGAGTAAGTGTCTTTTAATTTCATGGCTGCAGTCACCATCTGCAGTGATTTTGCAGCCCCCCAAAATATAGTCTCTCACTGTTTCCACTGTTTCCCCATCTATTTACCATGAAGTGATGGGACCAGATGCCATGATCTTAGTTTTCTGAATGTTGAGCTTTAAGCCAACTTTTCCACTCTCCTCTTTCACTTTCATCAAGATGCTCTTTAGTTCCTCTTCACTTTTCTGCGATAAGGGTGGTGTCATCTGCATATCTGAGGTTATTGATATTTCTCCCGGCAATCTTGATTCCAGCTTGTGTTTTTTCCAGCCCAGTGTTTCTCATGATGTACTCTGCATATAAGTTAAATAAGTAGGGTGACAGTATACAGCTTTGATGTACTCCTTTTCCTATTTGGAACCAGTCTGTTGTTCCATGTCCAGTTCTAACTGTTGCTTCCTGACCTGCATATAGGTTTCTCAAGAGGCAGGTCAGGTGGTTTGGTATTCCCATCTCTTGAAGAATTTTCCACAGTTTATTGTGATCCACACAGTCAAAGGCTTTGGCCTAGTCAATAAAGCAGAAATAGATGTTTTTCAGGAACTCTCTTGCTTTTTAGCAGGATTAAAATTACCTTTTAAATTTAGATCACTGTCTCATATTTTCTGTAATGTGATGGCATACTATAGTGCTTAAGATCAAGACTCTAGAACAGCAGTCCCCAACCTTTTTAGCACCAGGAACTGTTCATGGAAGACAGTTTTTCCATGGACTGGGGGGTGGGGGGATGGTTTCAAGATGATTCCAGCACATTACATTTATTGTGCACTTTATTATTATTACATCAGTTCCACCTCAAATTATCAGGCGTTAGATTCTGGAGTTTGGGGATCCCTGTGTCTAGAGTAAACCCTAGATTAAAATTCTCACTCTACCACTTACTGTGTAACTTTGGGTATGGTCCCTAATCTTTCCAAACTTTTACTTTTTTTTTAAATGGATGAGGATTGTTTAGAAAATTAACTAAGATGGTCCATTAAAAGCGCTTAGCATCGTTATCTGGTACAGAGTAAATAGGCCATAAAATGATGGTGACTTGTTTTATGCTTCTAACTCTCTTTCTGTCAAGAATCTTTGGTTACCTTCTAAATCATCAGAAAAGACTGCATAGCAAGTAGTATGATTTCTCCCAGTTTTGAAAAATAATCTGAGTAGATTATTTAGATATCTAGAATATTCCATTTCCTAATTGGAGAGGTATATATAATTTGGTCTTTTAGAATATTTCATTCAGTAATGAAGTGGTTTGCCCATACTAATTTTCTCCTTTGCCACACAAGGGTTTTTTCCTTTGTGAAATGTGTGCCATGTGACTTCAAACTGTCATCAACACCTGCTTATAGTGTAAAATGGAACTTCTTTCAGATAGGCGTCTTTTTGTAGAAATAGTTGCAGGGAAGTCCCTTAACTTTTTCTCTATGTTCTTTCATTTAGTTGATGAAAGATTCTTTTTTTCTCAATTCTGATATGTCTGATTAACTCTCTGCCTTTTTTCTTAGACAGATAGATTTTGCTTTGAAAACACTTTCAGTTCTAAAGACGGTATAAACAAGAGACAGGTCAGAAATACAAATCAGACAACCAGCTCTTTGCAGTTTCTCCTTTTACCCTCTTCTGTGATACCTGCTGCGGCACTCTAACAGGCAGGAAAATTGTATCATAAATAGCTGGACAAGGAAATGTCATTTGATATTTTGCTGATGCAAATTCTTTGAAGATATATGGGTTCTTCCTGTGTCTCTTTGACCCCATCTTAGCATTCTTTCTGTTTCTCTTGGGTTCTTCTTAGCTATTTGGAGCATTGTTAGAATTTAGCAGTAAAACTTGCATAAGCTAATTGGGAGGCACTTTTTCTGTTTTGATTCTTCGGCTTTCCAGTGGTAGAGTATACAGTATAAGTATGTAGTATAGTCTGTGGTTAGATGGTGTCTCTATTCAGGTGCAGTGTCCAGCTTGGCTTGCATTGATGTCCTCTGCTGAAGTCACAAGAATCTTCATTTTGGTTGAGTGTTTCATTCTTCATCATCATAATTAAGTTGAAGTATCAGAGGTTGATATGTATATGAAGTGAATATCTAAAACCAACATACACTCTCATTTCATTGTAAATTTTTAAGAGTGATGTAGTTATTCTTTAGGTGAGCTCATAGTGTGGGTTTTTTCTAGTGGTATATTTTGTGTCTGTTTAATGGGCTGAAGAAAATAAGAATTTGTACAGGCAAATTCTGATTTTGTAAATTCTGACTCCACTATTTACAGTCCCAGGACTTGGAAGCTGACAGTTTGCTTGGATGTTCTCTACTTTGTCTGTTTACATATATGAAGTTAAACGTTACAGTAGGATATGTGTATGTACATTTATGCTTATTTTTATGATTTGTATATAGGTTTATGATACTTATATTTTTAACTTTTCTTTAGCTTTGATGTGTTACTTTAGGCTGATTATTTGACTCCTTTGTGCTTGCATTTCTTCATGATGATTATTTACAGGGATATTTTGGCAGTAATTAATGATTTTTAACATTAATTGAAATTTTCAGAAATTTCAGAAAGCATTAAATATTTGTCTTTTTTGCCCGTTTTCTCATAGGCTAAAGTAAATGAAGCTGTAGAATGCTTACTGTCCCTAAAAGCTCAGTATAAAGAAAAAACTGGGAAGGAGTATGTTCCTGGTCAGCCCCCATCATCTCAAAGTTCAGATTCAAGCCCACCCAGAAGCTCTGAGCCTAGTGGTCCAGAAACACCAGAAGCCAAACTACTTTTTGACAAAGTAGCTTCTCAAGGAGAAGTAGTTCGAAAACTTAAAGCTGAAAAAGCTTCTAAGGTTGGTGTGGTATTATTACGTTTGTGTGTTTTTGTTTTGTACACTACAGGCTACTTTCTTTGGAACGCTTTCTGCCCAAAAAACCTGGTTAACCTCTACTCTTAATGTCAGTTCTCAACTCTTTTATCTTGCCTTTTAGGGAATCGTTTGTTGATCCTTTTCCCACCAACTAGGGTTGACTGGACATGCTCATGGAACTCTGCTGTTCTCTGACAAAACACTTCAGTTTGGTTCAGTCACTCAGTTGTGTCCGACTCTTTGCGACCCCACTGACTGCAGCATGGCAGGCGTCCCTGTCCATCACTAACTCTCAGAGCCTACTCAAACTCTGTCCATTGCATCGGTGAAGCCATCCAACCATCTCATCCTCTGTTGTCCCCTTCTTTTCCCACCTTCAATCTTTGCCAGCATCAGGGTCTTTTCCAGTGAGTTGGTTCTTTGCATCAGGTGGCCAAAGGAATGGAATTTTAGTCCAAGGGACTAGCAAGAGTCTTCTCCAACACCATAGTTCAAAAGCATTCTTTGGCACTCAGCTTGCTTTATAATCCAACTCTCACATCCATACATACTACTGGAAAAACCGTAGCTTTGACTAGATGGACCTTTGTTGGTAAAGTACTGTCTCTGCTTTTTAATATGCTGTCTAGGTTCAGTTCAGTCGCTCAGTTGTGTCTGACTCTTTAAGACCCCATGGACTGCAGCACGCCAGGCCTCCCTGTCCATCACCAACTCCTGGAGTTTACCCAAATTCATGTCCATTGAGTCGGTGGTGCCATCCAACCATCTCATCCTCTGTTGTCCCCTTCTCCTCTTTGCCTTCAATCTTTCCCAGCATCAGGGTCTTTTCAAATGAGTCAGCTCTTCGCATCAGGTTGCCAAAGTATTGAGTTTCAGCTTCAACATCAGTCCTTCCAATGAATACCCAGGACTGATCTCCTTTAGGATGGACTGGTTGGATCTCCTTGCAGTCCAAGGGACTCTCAAGAGTCTTCTCCAACACCACAGTTCAAAAGGATCAATTCTTCAGTGCTCAGTTTTCTTTATAGTCCAACTCTCACATCCATACGTGACCACAGGAAAAACCATAGCCTTGACTAAACGGACCTTTGTTGACAAAGTAATGTCTCTTCTTTTTAAAATGCCGTCTAGGTTGGTCATAGCTTTTCTTCCAAGGAGCAAGCGTCTTTTAATTTCACGGCTACAGTCACCATTTGCAATGATTTTAGAGCCCGAAAAGATAAAGTCTCTCACTGTTTCCACTGTTTCCCCATCTGTTTCCTACGAAGTGATGGGACCGGATGCCATGATCTTAGTTTTCTGAATGTTGAGCTTTAAGCCCACTTTCCCACTCTCCTCTTTCACTTTCATCAAGAGGCTCTTTAGTTCTTCACTTTCTGCGATAAGGGTGGTGTCATCTGCATATCTGAGGTTATTGATATTTCTCCCGGCAATCTTGATTGCAGCTTATGCTTCTTCCACTCCAGCGTTTCTCATGATGTACTGTGCATATAAGTTCAAAAAACAGGGTGACAATATCCAGCCTTGATGTACTCCTTTCCCAATTTGGTACCAATCTGTTGTTCCATGTCCAGTTCTAACTGTTGCTTCCTGACCTGTATACAGATTTCTCAGGAGGCAGGTGAGGTGGTTTGGTATTCCCATCTCTTGAAGAATTTTCCATAGTTTGTTTTGATCCACACAGTCAAAGGCTTTGTCATAGTCAATAAAGTAAAAGTAGATGTTTTTCTGGAACTCTCTTGCTTTCTTGATGATCCAACGGATGTTGGCAATTTGATCTCTGATTCCTCTGCCTTTTCGAAATCCATCTTGAACATCTGGAAGTTCATGGTTCACATACTGTTGAAGCCTGGCTTGGAGAATTTTGAGCATTACTTTGCTAGCGTGTGAGATGAGTGCAGTTGTGCAGTAGTTTGAGCATTCTTTGGCATTATTTTTCTTTGGGATTGGAATGAAAACTGACCTCTTCCAGTCCCGTGGCCACTGCTGAGTTTTCCAAATTTGCTGGCATATTGAATGCAGCACTTCCACAGCATCATCTTTCAGGATTTGAAATAGCTCAACTGGAATTCCATCACCTCCACTAGCTTTGTTCAAAATGATGCTTCCTAAGGTCCACTTGACTTTGCATTCCAGGATGTCTGGCTCTAGGTAAGTGATCACAGCATCGTAGTTATCTGGGTTATGAAGATCTTTTTTGTATAGTTCTTCTGTGTATTCTTGCCACCTCTACTTAATATCTTCTGCTTCTGTTAGGTCCATACCAGTTTTGTCCTTTATTGTGCTCATCTTTGGATGAAATGTCCCCTTGGTATCTCTGATTTTCTTGGAGAGATCTCTAGTCATTCCCATTCTGTTGTTTTCCTCTTTTTCTTTGCATTGATCGCTGAGGAAGCATTTCTTATCTCTCCTTGCTTTTCTTTGGAACTCTGCATTCAGATGCTTATGTCTTTCCTTTTCTCCTTTGTCTTTAGCTTCTCTTCTTTTCTCAGCTATTTGTAAGGCCTCCTCAGACAACCATTTTGCCTTTTGGCATTTCTTTTTCTTGGGGATGGTCTTGATCACTGCCTCCTGTACAGTGTTGTGAAACTCCGTCCATAGTCTTCAGGCACTCTCTCAGATCTAATCCCTTGAATCTATTTGTCACTTCCACTGTATAATCATAAGGGATTTGATTTAGGTCATACCTGAATGATGTAGTGGTTTTCCCTACTTTCTTCACTTTAAGTCTGAATTTGGCTATAAGGAGTTCATGATCTGAGCCACAGTCAGTTCCTGGTCTTCCTTTTGCTGACTGTATAGAGTCTCTTCATCTTTGGCTGCAAAGAATATAATCAGTCTGATTTCGGTATTAACCATCTGGTGATGTCCATGTATAGAGTCTTCTCTTGTGTTGTTGGAAGAGGGTGTTTGCTATGACCAGCGCATTCTCTTGGCAAAAGTCTGTTAGCCCTTGACCTGCTTCATTTTGTTCCAAGGACAAATTTGCCTGTTATTCCGGGTAGCTCTTGACTTCCTACTTTTGCATTCCAGTCCCCTATAATGAAGAGGACATCTTTTTGGGGTGTTAGTTTTAGAAGGTCTTGTAGGTCTTTGTAGAACTGTTCAACCTCAGCTTCTTTACTTGTCGTCTCATAGACTTGGATTTCTTTGATATTGATTGATTTGCCTTGGAAATGAACAGAGATCCTTCTGTCGTTTTTGAGATTGCATCCAAGTACTGCATTTTGGACTCTCTTGTTGATCATGATGGCTACTCCATTTCTTCTAAAGGATTCTTGCCCACAGTAGTAGATATAATTGTCATCTGAGTTAAATTCACCCATTCCAGTCCATTTTAGTTCACTGATTCCTAAAATGTCAGTGTTCACTCTTCCCATCTCCTGTTTGACCACTTCCGATTTGCCTTGATTTATGGACCTAATATTCCAGGTTCCAATGGAGTATTGGACTTTACTTTCATCACCCGTCACATCCACAACTTAAACACACTATATTTTAATTATTGTCTCTCTTGGCTGTAAGAATAGAGGCCTGTGTCTATCAGTGCCTGGCATAGTGGAGACCCTTGATGCGTACTCTTTGTGTGACTCATGCCCCTAAAGCTCTGTCAGTCTCAAATGGCAGCTTTTACTTTGAACTTTTGGGGTAGTTTGCGCTTGTCGTATTATACCATAGGAGGAGGGTTTTTTGGTACAAATTCACATGAGTGGAAAACAATCATTACAGGTTTTGAAGTTTAACCAGTAATATAGAAGCTTGATTACTGTCATTTTTATAATTGTGAAATGTTCAACTTCTGTCCTGTAAAGACTCATATTAAATTGCAGAATACATGTTATATCTAGTGCTTTCCAGTAGAACTTTCTGAAATGATAGAAATGTCTTCTAACTGTTCTGTCCAGTACCGTAGTCACTAGCCTCTGGAACCGTTGAGCAGTTGAAATGGGGCTGTTGTGACTGAGGAATTGAATTTTAAGTTTTATTTAATTTAAATTTAAGTAGCTGCATGTGGTTAGTGACTGTCCTTTAAACAGAGCAATTATAGTACAATTTTTTAGTAACTTTTCCAGTTCTGTCTCTACTTACCATGTTCTCTTATTCATTTCAATAGTTAGTATATTTAACATATACTGACCGCTAGCCCGTACCCCTCTGCCTTTGTGTTTTCAGATCTGCTTGTAAAACACTGGACATCGGTGCTTAGGTAGTGATTGGAATTAAATGCTGTCTTCTCTTTTTCCTCTTCTGTTAAAGGATCAAGTAGATACAGCCGTACAAGAACTCCTTCAGCTGAAAGCACAGTACAAGTCTCTGACGGGAGTAGAGTATAAGCCTGTCTCTGCCACTGGGGCTGAGGAGAAAGATAAGAAAAAGAAAGAAAAAGAAAATAAATCTGAAAAGCAGAATAAGCCTCAGAAGCAAAATGACAGCCAAAAGAAAGATTCCTTTAAAACCCAAGGAAGTGGGCTGTCACCAAATGGAGCAGGGGAAGGACAAGGGCCTAAGAAGCAGACCAGGTAATAAAACGGAAACTTCAGTTGAAGTGAAACAAAGTTTTAGATGAATTCAACTTTTAATTATTGAAAAAAAACTTCTTTTTGGTTAGTTTGACTATCACATTAAATTGGAGAATGCTAAATGTATAATGTCAGCAGATAGCTTCTGTTCATTTTCTGTCCTCCACTGTCTCAAGGGCCTAAGAATATGTTACCTAAATGGTAACACATTCATTTGCTTGGTTCAAGAATCTTAGAATATAAAAAGTTCAGCGAAGTCTCACTCCTATGCTTGTTTCCCATTTTCCCAGTTCCTCCTACCACCGTAATGAACTGGTCACCACTGTTACTGTTCTTCTCTATCCATCAAGAGATTTTCATTTACTTACACAAGTAAAAACAAATACATATATATGTATGTATTTTGGGAAAAGACCCTGATGCTGGGAAAGATTGAAGGCAAAAGGAGAAGGGCGACAGATGAGATGGTTGGGTAATGTCACTGACTCAATGAATATGAGTTTGAGCAAGCTCCGGGAGACAGTGGAGGACAGGGAAGCCCAGTCGGTATACTGTGATCTACGGAATTGCAGAGTTGGCTATCCGCAACTTAGTGACTGAACAGCAAAAATGTTATTTTTTTCTCTTTTTCCTCCCTTTAACACAATTGGTAACCTAACTATACATATTGTTTTGTACTTTAGCAGATTTTTCAAATGAAAATCTTTTGTGAGGACTAAATGAGAACTTCATTTGAAATAGGTTTTTAAAATGGTTGGTTAAATATGAAACAAACGTGGTTTAAAGATGACACCCGCTGTGGAATAGACAGTGTTACGATATTTCCAATCCATGTGAACAATAAGATTTCTCCATTATCCCCATCCCAAAATTAGTGTGAACTCTATGTGAGGTTTTCTCGAAGCTAAACTTAAGCTAAGCTGATGTTAGCAGCTACTACTTAGAGATACTTTGGTGTTAAGATTTTTTTAGCTGAATTTCAAATCTTGCCTCTCATCTCTCATGGCATACACAGAAGGTCTCCTTAAACCAGAGAATACAACTGTGACTTTTCTTGCGCATCGACTGGGTGATTAGAATTATAGAATAGTAGAGGTGAGAACAGAACATTTTACCTTTTACCTTCTGACTGCTTGTGAAAGGGCCAGACTTCATGTAGACATTTTGCTGAGATGTGTCACAGTGAGAAATGGACAATTCAAATGTAAATACATTCAGCTTTTAAGCCAGTAAGCCAATAAACTAAAAAGATGGACCTTTTATAAGACGTAACTATTGGGTAGACTTTCTGTGTGAATTTTTAAGACTGCAGTTTGCTGAATAATTGTCAGTGTTTCAATAAAAAGATTATTGCCTAGAATAGTTTTTTATTGTAGACCTAATTTATTTTGGAAGCATCTATTTCTGTGACTTTTATTGACTGAAGTTAAAAACTTTAGAACATGTAAGGATATATATGCACACACACATATACACATTTATGTATTGACATATGTATATACATATACCCATTGTTTTTTACTATTTACAGGTGCTTACAGTGAGACACTGATGTTACTCTAATTTATCTGGATTGAGATTGGCAGAAACTTCTTTTTATTTTTTAGTGAGAATAAATTCTGTCTTTACTACAAATTAGTAGTAATTTATAAAGAACTTACAAGGTAACTTATAAAGAACTTTGTAAAAGGAACGTCTGCATTAAAATCATAGCTTTTGGTTAGGCTTAGCTTTCCTAATTTTTGTGGACAGTATCACACTACCCTTTAAGAAATGACTTAACTACTTTCTAGGATAAAAATATAGGGATGAATACAGAAGAGATACAAACAGAGAAATAACTCATACTGAAGAAAAACAAGCCATTTTGAAGTTTCGGGGTTTATTTCTATTGAGCCTCAAAGCAGTTGCTGGATGAAGAGATTTATATTTTATTTTTTATATCTACAGGTTGGGTCTTGAGGCCAGAAAAGAAGACAGTCTTGCAGATTGGTATTCTCAAGTGAGTATGGGCTCAGTTGATTTCTTCTTTTAAATTTCTCAAAGGCTACTTACAATTAGATTCTAAAATCCAGATACAGAGTAATAACATATAATGCCTTTAGTAATCCATAGTATAGTCATGTAGCGTGTCAGTTTTCAAAGCGTGCCCACAGAAAGTATTGAACCGAGAAGTAGATCTATGAGATAGTCATTATTTTATTTTTGTTTTGTTTTTTGGTGAGGTGAAAGTCTTAGTCCAAAGTAACAAAACAGTAAAACAGCGGAAGCAAGTTAGAATGCAAGTCTTATGACCTTAGAGCACTCTTGTTTCTTAGAAGGATCTAGAAAGATCCATCTTACATGCACATTAAGAGGATTTACCAGCAAGGAAAGCCTCCAGACTTAAAGCTTGACTGTCATACTCTCGGCACTTACACTGTAATTTTGGTTCAATTTAGGCTTCATAGAATGTATTTTTCTTTTAAAAAGGTCATCACAAAGTCAGAAATGATTGAATACTATGATGTAAGTGGCTGCTATATCCTTCGTCCCTGGGCATATTCCATTTGGGAATCCATCAAGGACTTTTTTGATGCTGAGATCAAGAAACTCGGTGTTGAAAACTGCTATTTCCCCATGTTTGTGTCTCAAGGTGCATTAGAGAAAGAGAAGACTCATATTGCTGACTTTGCTCCTGAGGTAAATTAGCCTGCTTTATCTATTTTTGCAGTTTTCTCTTATAAAGTCAGAAGTATATTTTCAATTCACACTTGAATAGTAATTTAAAAGACAGGTTACAGCAGTCAACTTAGAGAAATGTAAAGCCATTTAAAAAAATTATATTTCTTTCATCAGTGTAAATCATGATTCTTTTTACATTAATTAACTGGCTTTTACCTTTTAGTAAAAATTATAAATACAGTATAAATTATAATTTATAAATTATAACATTATGATTTTATATTATAAAATATAAAAATTATAAAGACAGTAAATACTTTTTTTCTCATGGTGAACAGTAGTGGTTATTTTAACTTGCTTAATTGATATAGCAAAACTTGAAATAAAATTTGCCTACATCTGTGTTCTTTCTCTAAAGTGCTGTTTTAAAAATGTATGAAAAATGATTTTATGTTGCTAGGTTGCTTGGGTGACAAGATCTGGCAAAACAGAGTTGGCAGAACCAATTGCCATTCGTCCTACCAGTGAAACAGGTGAGGGTGGGCGTTGGAACGCAGGAGAAAAGCTCATTGAACATTAGAGACAGCTTCCAGAGTTGAGTTTCACCTTTTATTTTGTGATATTTGTAATTCCTGTTGATGATACAAAGTTTAATGAATGTTGATAAAGATGAGTGCAGATCTGAGTGGCATAGAATTTTGTTCTCTGACAGTATGCTTTGTGGAGCTCTTTGTCATCCAGATAAAATTTTTTTTTTTTTAAAAAAACACTTGTATCATTTTTCATTTCATGCTATAATTTTTCAGAACTTCCCATGGAGTTTTATTCTTGGAATTGATTATAAAATTGCAAACACTAGTGTTTTATGCCCTATTGACTTGAAATTAGTCATTTTCAGGTTACATTTATATAGAGTTTTTATAGGGTAATAAGTGATTTCATTTACACCTTGTATTATTCTCACAATGGTGTAGTTAGGAAAGTAGAGACAGCTACTGTTCTCTCCACTTTGCAGGTTAAAGAAAAACAAGTTCTCTGATGGGATAAATGGTTTTCCTAAAACTACACATAATAAATGGGAATACCGCTTGGAAAGTTCGAGCCTTTGGGCTTGTTAGTGTCTTCCAAAGTGGTTATCTATCTTTAGAGCTAGAGATTGTTTGCTCTTTATTTGATACTTTCAGTGATACTCTTAATAATGATGCATTATTAAAATTATGACACCAGCTTTTTTTTTTCACAAGGCAGATTGGCAAAGTTTTCTTTTTGTTTTATTAATTGTAGATAATCCTGAATAGGCTATGATAAGACAAGTGTCTTCACTTAAATTAGCAGTTCATGGCAAGAGCTTTCAGACTCTGGGTAGACACAGCAGATAGATTTAATGTAAAGTTTGGTAGCTGCTGCATTTAGCAGGTTATTTAACTTCTCTAAGCTCAACTTCCACATTTTCAGTATTGAGATGATATTTATTTCATGGGTTGAATGTGAGGATTGAACAGTGTAATGAATGCAAACAACTTAATATAGAACATAGTATATACTGTAAGATGTTCACTTAATGTCTAGAAACAAAACACTGAGAAGTTGTCAAATGTAAATCTCATTGTGAAGAACATAAAATACGGTCAAGTTTTTCCTTGACTAATCCATTTTCTGAACTACAGTACCGCTCACTCACCTGCACAGACACAGCTCTTTAGTTCCTATTATGTTGCTGGTTTATGGTACAGCCTGCAAGGGGAACGACTGACTGCCCATGCTTCCCTGTGTCTTTTCAGTAATGTATCCTGCATATGCGAAGTGGGTGCAGTCCCACAGGGACCTGCCCGTGAAGCTCAACCAGTGGTGCAACGTGGTGGTAGGTCACTCCCATCTTACAGTTCTTCATTCTTCTTCTTAGCCATTAAAAAAAACACACACAACACATGTTTTTTCTTACTTTTAGATTCAAAGGATTGGGAATATGAAAGCATTTTTGAAATATTGATATTTTGGATCACAGTTAGGATTTCTGATTGCTTACCACATAAAGTTGTCACTAAAAATTGAAAAGCTCTAACGAGCAGACCGTGTTCTTGTCTCTTCCAGCGCTGGGAGTTCAAGCACCCTCAGCCTTTCTTACGTACCCGTGAATTCCTCTGGCAGGAAGGGCACAGTGCCTTTGCTACGTTTGAAGAGGCAGCAGAAGAGGTATAAAAGT
Organism: Bos mutus; assembly: GCF_027580195.1. Lineage (NCBI taxonomy): Eukaryota > Metazoa > Chordata > Mammalia > Artiodactyla > Bovidae > Bos > Bos mutus. The sequence continues at coordinate 62,642,809 of NC_091632.1, forward strand.
TGTGTTCCATGTTAATTCTGTTCTGATTCTTTGTCCAGACTATGCATTCCACCCCCTCCCCAAGCTGTGAGTAATGCACTGCTATCTACATCGTAGTAATCATTCAGTAAATAAGTTGAAATTTGGTCTGACTCGAAATGACATTATAAGACAGCTTTCTGGTATAAATTGTTTGTTCCTTAAAATTTACATATCACCTCTTAACGTTAAAAGCAGGTTAATTCAAATATGTTAATGTTAGTTGCTCAGTCATGTCTGACTCTATGCAACCCCATGGACTGTGGCTCACCAGGCTCCTCTGTCCATGTTTTTCTCGTGGCAAGAATATGGGAGTGGGTTGCCTGCCATTCCCTTCTCCAGAGGAATCTTCCTGATCCAGGGACTGAACCTGGATCTTCTGCATTGCACGCAGGTTCTTTACTGTCTGAGCATGAACTTAAGGAACTGCATATTGAAATTTTATTAATAAACATACTGCTTTAAATTTTCAGATGAAAATAGTTTTGGACTTCAGTGTATAGAAGAAATTATTATAATATCATGGGTGAAATTAATTATTCTTCAGGATGTCTTCACCCAGGTTACTGTGTATCTTTTATAAGCATTCATTTTTCTCTTACATTCTAAATTTATGTATATTAAAAATTATTCTAAAACAGATAACTAATGAGAACCTACTGTATACCTCAGGGGACCTTATTCAGTGCTCTGTGGTGATCTAAATGGGAAGGAAAAAGAGGAAATAGTACAGCTGATTCTCTTTGCTGTACAATAGAAGCTAATGCAACATTGTAAAGCAATTATACTCCAATAAAAATTAATTTAGAAAAATGTTCCATTTCTTTGAGTTCTGCTTTGTCTCTCTTAATGAATTTACACTGGCTGCTTTAACCTTTCCAAGAAAAAAGATTTTTGTTGTTTGAAGTGCTTTCCCCACCACAGTTAGTTTTAAATAGTACAGTTTTTATAGATCTATAACCAATAAATATAGCATAAATTTGAACACTTTTACATTTAACATGTTACAGGTTTTGCAGATACTTGACTTATATGCTCGGGTATATGAAGAACTCCTGGCAATTCCTGTTGTAAAGGGCAAAAAGACTGAAAAGGAGAAATTTGCAGGAGGAGATTACACCACTACAGTGGAAGCCTTTATATCTGCCAGTGGAAGAGCTATCCAGGTACCAGTCTGCCCAGGGGACTCCTAGGGGACTGAAAGCACGGCCATGGCCCATCTGAGAAGCTTCTTCTGCCATCAGAGAAGTAGACTCTTAAAAAAATATAAATATCACATGCTTCTAGGTCGTGTTATAATTTCAGGCCAATCTGTCCCATTCCCCCCGAATCTCCGATGTCAGTTAAGTCAGGCTTGTATCCTGAATTACCAGAGCATGGATATATTTTTTTAAACCTTTGTAATTAAAGTTACGCCTATGAAAGGGTCTGCCTTACAGCAGAAGAGGTATAATAGTTGTCTTCTGTATTAATTCTGATAGAATTTTTTTTTTAACTAGTCTTAGTCTTTTTTGTATCAGTTATGCTTTAAAAACTCATTTAACATAAAAAGGGAAGATAAAGCAGATCTAGTGCCATGCTAAGGTGTGTGGTCTTAACAGTAGTTATTTCAAAGGCAAAATGGGTTGTTAAAAGATATGTTTCTCTATTTTAGGGAGCAACATCACATCATTTAGGACAGAATTTCTCTAAAATGTTTGAAATCGTTTTTGAAGATCCAAAGACAGCAGGAGAGAAGCAGTTTGCCTATCAGAACTCGTGGGGCCTGACAACTCGAACTATTGGTGTGATGACCATGGTTCATGGGGACAACGTGGGCTTAGTGTTACCGCCCCGTGTCGCCTGTGTTCAGGTAAGCAAAGTATTCCTGGTCATCATTTCTTTTATAAAATTCAAGCCATATTTAGTGAAGAAAATTGAAAACTGTGCTTTTCTGGATGTCATTCAGGTAGGTTTTGCTGATATGGAAACAACACAGAATACAGTCTAGATTTCAGTGTTGTGTAACTATGTGTATTATTCATGTTACTGTTTTCTACCCTTTAAAATTTTCTACCTACTTTATAAAACTTCTAGAAATTATTTTTTGAAATGATTTATAATAGGTTAAATGAGAAACAAAAATGCATTCATCATGGACAGACAATATGCAGCTCATTGCTAGATATTCTGTGTAGACCACAGAAGTTGACTGCTGTGAAGATTTATGGCCACTAGGAGGTTTTGATTTGTGAGTGCTAGGTGGTGATTGTGAATTCATTACTTTTGTATGATGCTGCTTTGTACAAATTTGTAATATCATGCTGGATTCTAGGTGGTGGTTATTCCCTGTGGCATCACAAATGCACTTTCTGAAGAAGACAGAGATGCTCTACTTGCAAAATGCAGTGATTATCAAAGGCGGTTACTCAGTGTCAATATTCGAGTTCGAGTTGATTTGCGAGATAATTACTCACCAGGTTGGAAATTCAATCACTGGGAACTCAAGGTAAAGTCTTCCGTTGCATATTTTACTCCCACTCTCCCAATTGGAATTTTGTTGTTTGAATAAAAATGATCTTGAAGACCTTGTTTATGGTTAACAAACCCCCTATGGTTGTTACTAAAACGTTTATATCAAGGATTCATAAAATAAGTTATTTCAATAGTAAGACTATCAGAATCATGGTGCATGGACATCAACTGTTAATAGCTGTCATTGGTGCAGCTAATCAGAGAGTAATTTCACACCACAGTTTAACAGTGGTGTGTTCATTCTTACTTTGTATATTCAAGTCTAGTCTAAATTCTGGTTTAATGTTTTTGATTTAACTTTTATTGCACAGTCATTAATAGGTGATCTGTGTTCTTTATTCTATTTTTCAGACTTCTGAGATTTAAGTTTTTCTTAATGATGAAACAGGAAATCTTGTTAGAACTAGCAGTTAGGAGTCAAGAATTTATAAACTCATATTACAGGCAGTGGATGGGAAGAGGTAGTGAAGTTGCAGGTTCAAGCTTTCAAATATGCAGTCTTAGCCATACTGGGATTATTCAGTATTAATGCATGTTGGGTTCCCAAAGTTGCTCATCTTTATCTCTTTATTTGTCTTAAATGGCCCCTCAGATAAATCTCTGCTGAAGGATAGTAGTTACATTGATGCTGCTTTCCTTTTGTGATATACTTTTTCCTTTACATACTCTCCTACCTTTAATAAAGACTTTAAAGTTGTGTAAATTTCCCTTTAATTGCAGTCTTTTTTACTTACTTGGAAATAGCAAGTGTGTGATTTCAGTAATACCTTCTCTAAACCCATTTGTACTTGCCCAAGGTACCAAAAAGAAACTTATCCCTTGCTACTAACTGGACTGAAAGGTAAAAAATAGTCCTCCACGCCTGTGGGCCTCTCCTTTGCCTTCCTCTGGTCTGTCCCAGCCCTCCCTTGCCCAGGATAGGATGGAGTCCTAGTGCGTTTTTATTGTCATGTCTTTTTAGTTTCTTTTAATCAGGAGTAGTTCCTCAGCCTTTCATTGTCATCCATGGTATTTACATTTTTGTAATTATAGGTCAGTTATTTTATAGAACGTTCTTCTGTTTTGATGATTACTCATTAATTTTTGCCTTCTCCAGTAGCTTTTCTTCTCTCTTCCTGCTGAGGGTAGTCTCCCACTTTTGATTTTCTGATTTTCTGCACTGATTTTTATTATTTGTATGCATGCCTTAATTACTCTGCAAAACATGAAGCTTCTTCAGGACAGGATCTCTTTCTTATTCATCTTTTAAAATATCATTGCACTTAACACTGTTTCTTAACGCATGTATCAGTTCAGTTCATTTCAGTCTCTCAATCATGTCTGACTCTTTGCAACCCCATGAGCTGCAGCATGCCAGGCCTCCCTGTCCAACACCAACTCCCAGAGTCCACCCAAACTCATATCCATTGAGTCGGTGATGCCATCCAACCATCTCATCCTCTGTCGTCCCCTTCTCCTCCTGCCCTCAATGTTTCCCAGCATCAGGGTCTTTTCAAATGAGTTAGCTCTTCACATCAGGTGGCCAAAGTATTGGAGTTTCAGCTTCAACATCAGACCCTCCAATGAACACCCAGGACTGATCTCCTTTAGAATGGACTGGTTGGATCTTCTTGCAGTCCAAGGGACTCCCAAGGGTCTTCTCCAACACCACACTTCAAAAGCATTAATTCTTCGGTGCTGGACTTTCTTTATAGTCCAACTCTCACATCCATACATGACCACTGGAAAAACCATAGCCTTGACTAGACAGACCTTTGTCGGCAAAGTAATGTCTCTGCTTTTTAATATGCTGTCTAGGTTGGTCATAACTTGCCTTCCAAGGAGTAAGCGTCTTTTAATTTCATGGCTGCAGTCACCATCTGCAGTGATTTTGGAGCCCCCAAAAATAAAGTCTCTCACTGTTTCCATTGTTTCCCCATCTATTTGCCATGAGGTGATGGAATCAGATGCCATAATCTTATTTTTCTGAATGTTGAGCTTTAAGCCAGCTGTTCATGGGGTTCTCAAGTCAAGAATACTGAAGTGGTTTGCCATTCCCTTCTCCAGTGGACCGCATTCTGTGAGACTTCTCCCCTATGACCCGTCCGTCTTGAGTGGCCCCACACGGCATAGCCTAGTTTCACTGAGTTAGACAAGGCTGCGGTCCATGCATGTATACATTCATCCAATGTATACATTGGATGAATAAAGGGAAACCATAAAATAATGTGAAAGTATATAGTATTTTGTTCCAGAGAATTGTTATTTTATAAAGTAAGTCTTCTCTAGGGGGTAAATCTTTTTTTTCTAGAGTAAAATTTACATTTTTTCGTTTGGCTTTGGTTTGGGGGACGACTGATCAGCTGAACTGTGTAGACAGGCTCCTAATTTAAATTCAAAATGATTATAGAGGATCATTCACTCAAAAAAGGAAAATGTGTTAAAGTTTTATTTGTCAGGAAGTTTCTAGCCCCTAAAAGTGGGCTCTCTCTTAAGCCTTAATCCACTCAGAGCAAAGTCATTATGTGGATTCACAAGGATTGAACATCCACAAGGCTTAAACTTGCATATGCTCCTTAAGCTCCTTTGTAAAAACCCTGGGCTCCTGGGGAGTGGTTCTTTAGTCCCAGGACCAGCAGCTCAGCATCACGGGAGAACTTGGTGAAAGTGAAGGGAGAAGTCACTCAGGCATGTCCGACTCTTTGTGCTCCCATGGATTGTAGCCCGCCAGGTTCCTCTGTCCATGGAATTCTCCAGGCAAGAATACTGGAGTGGGTAGCCAGTTCCCTTCTCCAGGGGATCTTCCCAACCCAGGGATAGAACCCACGTCTCCCGCATTGCAGGTGGATTCTTTATCATCTTAGAACTTGATAGGATTACAAATTCTCGGGCCACATCCCTGGGCCTACTGAGATCAGAAACTCAGGTGGCGGAGCCCAGCAGTATGTGCTTTGACAAGTCCTTCAGTAATTCTGATGCTCAAGGTAGAGCAGCCAGAGCCAGGGCCTTCCCACCAAAGCACACCATGTGCCATGAATGAGTCCAGGATGTGCCAAGGAGCCCACTGTGTTTACCCCCGTGTGCCATGCAAGTGTGATTTTCCATGTGTGCTGTTATGTGAGAGAAGTTAGGAGCACCGAGCTGGACAGCTGCCCTCCTGTTTCCCCATTAAACTCTTTCCCAGCTCAGAGCCACTTGGGCAGTAGCTTCATCCTTAGGTTTATGCCTTCTCATTGGAATAGGTTTTTGAAGTATATCAGGAATATTACCTTCTCTTTAAAGTGGTTTGCATCTGTTTTTGTGTTTCGGATATTTATGATTTATAGTAGGTAAAGCCATGACATCAGTCTGTTTATTCAATTGGAGATGTGCATGTGTCATTTTTCACTGCTTTTTTGTTTTCTAGGGAGTCCCGATTAGACTTGAAGTTGGGCCACGTGATATGAAGAACTGTCAGTTTGTAGCTGTCAGACGAGACACTGGAGAAAAGCTGACAATTGCTGAAAATGAGGCTGAGACGAAGCTTCATGCTATTTTGGAAGACATTCACATTAACCTCTTCACCCGGTCAGTCCCTTAGAGTTGCTTGTGCCTCCCGTCTTCTCATTGTGCTCAGCCTTTGAGATCTCTACCAAGGAATCCGTGATTGCCCCCATGGGAAGTCATCTTTCCCTCCGAACTCCCATGGTTCTTAATTGGCCTTTCTCTTTGGTTTTTTGACTCATATTGTGGTTATCTTCTATATGCTTTCTGCTCCCTGTTGGGTTTGGAGTGATGGACTATCTGTCCCTTTGACTGATTTGGGTTCATTTTAGATCCAAGCTTTTATGATACATCAGATTTGAGGTGCAGAAGCACTGATTCTCAGTTGTTGGGTACACATTAGCAGCACCTGGGGAGCTTTTCAAACTACCTGTGCCTGGGACCCTCCCCGAGAGGTGTTAATTTAATTGGCCTAGGGGGCCTGGCGGAGAAGGCAATGGCACCCCACTCCAGTACTCTCCCTAGAAAACAAAAAAGCAGTGAAAAACTGGAGCCTGGTAGGCTGTAATTCATGGGGTCGCTAAGAGTCGGACACGACTGAGCAACTTCACTTTCACGTTTCACTTTCCTCCATTGGAGAAGGAAATGGCAACCCACTCCAGTATTCTTGCCTGGAGAATCCCAGGGATGAGGGAGCCTGGTGGGTTGCTGTCTGTGGGGTTGCACAGAGTTGGACACAACTGAAGTGACTTAGGAGCAGCAGCAGAGAGCCTGGCACCTTGAGTAGTAATCGCCCTCTGGTGGTGATAATATGTCACCAAGGCTAAGAACCTCCTGAAGGGGGTTGGGTGATGGGAAGGCTTGAGGCTGCCCTGACCTCTGGAGAGGAGACTTTTAGAATCACAGATCTCAAGGCACAGGCACCAGAAGATGGGGGGCCTATGTGTGGCACCTTATTTTCTTTCCTGTCCACCTGAAGCAGAGAGGAAGACCTGTGGCCACTGGGGATAGAGGCTCAGTTTGGGGTGGGGGGCCTTGCCTGCACCTTCCTCGTTTACCCTCTAATACCTGTGTCCGATTCATGTTCATCTTCAGTAAATCTTGCACATAAGGAGTGAATCAGTTTTGTCCTTGGCTTTGGTGCTTTTATGTGATGGTAGGCAAGTGAACTTGCTTTTGTTGGCTGGCTTGCCTTAAAATGCGAATGATAATAACGTCTCTTGAGGTTGACTTTCATGGATTTATTTGGCCAACAAATGCATAATTCATGTGAAGTTCGTCTGAACTCAGAACAGGAGATACTGTCAGAGACACAAGATTAGAAAGCTGCCTGTCCTCGTTGCTGTCACCTGAATAGTGCTCTCAGCGCAATGATTCTTATCCAGAGATTCTCTTCAGAGTCACCTGGGAGCTTTGGGAACAGAAAAATACCTGGACCTTATACCTGGAGACTCTTATTCATAGTTTATTAAGATAGATTCTGCTCATCTGTATTGTTAACATGCTCTGTGTGATCCAGATGTACATCCCTGGTTGGAAAAGACACTGTTTTAATGGCTAAAAAAACAGGACTTTTTTATTGACATTTTTAAAAATTTTAATTAGAGGCTAATTACTTTATAATATTGTGGTGGGTTTTACCATACATTCACATGAATCTGCCACGGGTGTACATGTGTCCCCATCCTGAACCCCCTCCACCTCCCTCCTCATCCCATCCCTCAGAGTCATCCCAGTGCACCACCCCTGAGCACCCTGTCTCATGCATCAAACCTGGACTGGTGATCTGTTTCACATATGATAATATACATGTTTCAGTGCTATTCTCTCAAATCATCGCACCCTCACCTTCTCCCACAGAGTCCAAAAGTCTGTTCTTTACATCTGTGTATTGACATTTTAATTCAGTAAATTTATTAGTGTAAGTTGCTTACATTAATAGTGTATTTTTTTTCCTTCCTTAAGGCTTCAGCCTTGGAAGTGGCATATTCCTTTCTGTATCTCATTGGCTGTAACTTAGTCACTTGGGCCCACCCACCTCACTGCAAAAAAGTCAGAAGAAAGGGAAACAGATTTGGTGGACAGCGAATAGTCATGGTCAGGGTTCCCACAGTCTAGCCCTGAGGTTCAGAAAAGAAACATATGCCTTCTCTTCATTGGTCCCCACCCGTGAGTGCTCCTCGTGTGATGTGTGACTGTGAGTGTGGAAGAGAATAATATTTATTTCATTTCTGGAAGGTGAGGTTCTTACAGAAGACTTACAGAGTATGTGAAAATAGCTTGAATAATATATATTTATGTGTTTTTCCTTTTTTAAACATTTTCATGCCTTTGTGTTTGATTCTCACAACAATTTGATATGGTGGTTAGAAGAGTATTTTTCCAATTTTGTATAAGGGAAAACTAAGACCAGAGAAGTTTAAATAATAACCTAGACTCTGGTAGGTAATAAGTGGTAAAGCCAGGAGTTAGAATATTGATCAGTAGATATTTAATGACTATGACAAAAGTAATTGTTATCTGCATGTGCTTGGCAAATTTTTTAATGTTTCCAGTAATGCAGTGATGAGCTAACTAATAGCTAGTGATGAAGTTCACTGACTGTCACTGCTGGAGACAAAGTTGAGGTTCATGTTGAATTCGTCTCAATTCTAAGTTGTTATTCTTTCATTAAATTATGCCATTAAAAAAACTGTCATATTAGTAAGAAAAAATACGTATTCACTTCTAATTCTGGGTAGCCTGTGGCTCAGTGGTAAAGAATCTGCCTGACAGTGCAGGAAACGCAGGAGATGCGGGTTTGATCCCTGGGTCGGGAAGATCCCCTGGAGGAGGAAATGGCAACCCACTCCAGTATTCTTGCCTGGAAAATCCCATGGTCAGAGGAGCCTGGCAGGCTACCATCCATGGGGTTGCAGAGAGTGGGACACAACTGAACTAACATGTGCTTTAGTTTATTAGTAAGAAAAAATATGTATTCTAATTACTTGATAGGGCTTCTGAAGACCTTAAGACTCATATGGTTGTGGCTAATACAATGGAGGACTTCCAGAAGGAGCTTGATTCTGGGAAGGTAAGAGAATTCTGAAAATCTTTTAATATAAACGTATTTCAGTGAGTGGTATTTTAAGACCATTAAATTTATGTATCATGTTAATCCCTTTTCCAAAGCCTGTCACATAAAAGGTTTATATATTATTCAGCCTCTGGTTTCCATTGATTTTGCTATAGCAGTAAAATATTCTGTTATTTTTGGATAACACTGTGAACTGATTTTATAACAGCTTTCTCTCATGTTCATTAGGCTCACTGAATGAGTTTCATTCTGTATGATCCCTAATATTTTCATTATTGAAAATTTTCATTTTGTTTTCTCAGCTTAAGTTCCTAAAGTAAACATTGTTTTAGTTTTAGAAATCTAATGGGCAGATTCCTAAAATAAGGAATGCCTGTTTCTGATCTCTCACTGTTTGTACTTACCCAGATCTTAATTGATTGATCTTTCTGAATAATGAGTGAAAAATATCACTCATTTCTAAGCCTGTTTTTGAGAATGAGTGGGTACTACTGGATTCCATAAAACTGCACGGGTTTTCCTAATGGCTCTTTAAGGTTTTATCAGTTTTGTGTGCTCTGTATATGCACATGTTCCCAGCCAAAACTTAATTTTCATAAAGAAGAGGTTTCAGTTTGTAAAATTATTAATTACTGGAATGAATCACTTATGAACTTTAGTATTCTGGTATACATGTTTACTTATACAGCCTGTTCTGTGTCCCCAGATTATAAATGAGAAAGCCACAGGCCAGAGTCTAAATGAATTACCCCAAGCCATACAACAGCAGGCCTAGTATTAGAATTAATACTAATTAGGGTCTCTCTTCTGATTCAGCTTAATGTACTTTTTCTCTGTATCTTTTTAAAAAATTCATCCTGAGTGTATAAGACAAGATTTTAGTTGGTTGTGATCATTGACCTCTTAATATGTCTGTCAGTTTACTAATCTGAAAAATAAGTACAAAATAGTATCAAAATCCCCTTCTGATCTATAATTCTATAGTGTTTAGCCTTCTGTTATTCTTGGTTTTTTGCCTTAGTAATCTTCCACCTTTCTGATTTCCATCGTTTGTCACTTGACTTCAAACATATTTCAGATTTCTATTTCTTCTAGCCTTTTTGCCTGAGAATGGACACTGTGTATATTTTTTCTTCCACTGTGATTTATTTACATTTTCATAATTTTTTTGTTCCATAAAGTATTGAATTTTATGATTTCCTTTATTATAGAAATATGGTAGTCATTCTTACAGTAAAGTCTATTAAAGACATTGCATAAGAGTTAATAAATCAATAGAGTAACTTATCAGTTAATCCATTGCTTTCAAAGAAATGAATCTCAGCAGATATTAGTGGAATCATATTCTAATATTAGATAAGCTGTTGGAGACATTTCAACATCTGTCCTGAACCAGAATACAGTATTTTGGTTGTATGTCCAAAGATCACAGAGAGACCAAAACAACTGTTGTTTCTTGTATTCAGTAGTCAGTTTCATCTCCCATCTCACCTTTTGTTGGTCAGCTTAGCTATGTTGACTGACTGTCAAGCAAGCTTTGAAGCTATGGTAAATAAAATTGGATTTACTGGGAGGGAAGAAGGAGGAAGGGATCTTTGGAACTTGAATGTAAGTGAGAGTTTGATTTTCTACCCTTCCTTGTTGGTATAAATGAAAAAAAATTTTTTTATATATCTGATTTGTAGGACTTGATTTTAGTAAATTTTTCCAAGGAGGTGGTCTTCATTGAATGAAAAATAGATGTCATTTATATGTAACATATACTTGTTACTGTTGACATAAATATATCTTTAATTTGTTGATCATTATTTCTATTATTACATTACTATTTCTCATCAGTAACATTTCTGCTGAAGAGTTCAAGAAACTATATATTGCAAAAGATTTTGTCTTTTTAAAATATAGATGTAGAAAAAATGAAAGATAAAAAGGTAAAAACCTTTCTATGGCTGAATAAATCACCTAAAAATGTGTATTCTCCTTTCACATTAATAAATTATGTGCATAAATAATAAGAAATTTCAGATCTTATCAAAAGCTTTGAGGCTAAAAAGAATTGAATCTTTTGGTTTTTGTTTTTCACAAAAGTATCATTTATGAGTCCAAATACATCTAATAACAACTTTGGTTGAATTTGTTTACATGCTTTACCATTTTAAATTAAAAAAATTTTTTTAGAAATACCTTTCCAAGTCTTAGTGATTTTTTTTCTTAGTGCAAAGACATAAGACTATTGTAAAATTTGTTAATATTATAAAAAAATATAGCTTTGTGTTGTACATTAACAAAAATAAAATTTCTAAGAAACTAAATTTAAATTTATTGCAGTTTTTGTAATTGGGTTAGTATTTATATCATAGCATAATTAGAGACTGATTAAGGTTTTCCCCCTACTCTGTCTTCTAGAATAAATTTTAAAAAATACTTTTAAGAATGTTCCATTTTTTCATGCTTTTTGTTTGTATAAATGCTAATGATTTAGTAAGTTTCAATACAGGGAATTAACTTTGTTAGTTCAGCTCTTATGTCTGTAGGTTTGTTTTTTCTTCTGTTTTCATTGCAGAGTTTCTACATTTAGATTTTACATTAATTATTTATATATCCAATAATTAATTTTATATTGTTTGTATATAAAATTAAAATTATATACTTAATTATATGAACTTCCTTGGTGGCTCAGGCAGTAAAGAATCTGCCTGCAATGCAGAAGACCTGGTTTCCATCCCTGGGTCAGGAAGATCCCCTTGAGAAAATGGCTACCCACTCCAGTATTCTTGCCTGGAGAATCCCATAGACAGAGGAGCCTGGTGGGCTGCAATCCATGGGGTCACAAAGAGTTGCACAGGACTGAGCAACTCACACTTTGTTTCACTGAAAATCAGTTTACTATTTGTCTTCTCCATCCTCCTGATAACCTTGGAGCCAGGTAGAGCAGGCGGCAGTGCAGATTTGAAATGAGGATGCTTTGAAATTCACTTTTTGTTCCTTCTCTTCAGCACTATGTTGCAGCCAGTTTATTTGGTCATTTAAGTGTATTACAAAGATGTCTTTGTTATGGGCCGATGTTACATAAAGTGTGGGTTTGGGATAGTGGAAAATATTGCTTTCCTATCTCGGGCATCTCTGAGCAAAGTTCTTAGCAGGTTTGCAAGGTGTCATGGCCTGAAAAGGGCTGGGAGGCCTGTCCTTTTTGCTTGCAGGTTTAATGCAAAACTCAAATGTTCCTTTTATAGAATGGAAGGAGTTGTAAATACTGAACATTTTTTTTCTTGTTAGATTGCTCAGATTCCATTCTGTGGGGAAATTGACTGTGAAGATTGGATCAAAAAGACCACTGCCAGGTAAGATAATTATGTTTAACAGATAAAACCTATGAGGTATTGCAATGAAAAAGAATAGAAATGCATGGTATAAACGAATGGATTTTTTATTTGTTTTTGATTCAGGGATCAAGATCTTGAGCCCGGTGCTCCTTCAATGGGAGCTAAAAGCCTGTGCATCCCCTTCAAACCACTCTGCGAGCTGCCGCCGGGAGCCAAGTGCGTGTGTGGAAAGAACCCTGCCAAGTACTACACCTTGTTCGGTCGTAGTTACTGAGGCATACAACAAAACCCCAGCTTCGACCCTCCTCACTTTTTAAAAAAAGAACTGATACTAATCTTCCCAGATAGAGACAGTTTTATGATTTTTTTAAAAATAGAAGTTCTAAAAGGAAGTCACATGAGACAAATACCTATTCTTATGCCTAAATCAACAGTGGAAAAAAAACTTTTCTGTAACCAGCCCCAGTAATAAATATCATGAACTAATACTGTTTCATGTATTCATTTGTTTCTGAAATACCTTAATTCTATGCCACAGTTATTCTAACCGTTCTGCTCCATGTAGCCCTCTTGTTTCAGACCTTGCACCACCAATTTCCCATTTCTTCCGTGTTGGAGTGCTTCCTTTTTGTAACTCCTTGGAATATTAAAATTGCCCTTAAGCTTTCTGTTTAAAAAGTAAAATACAACCACAGATGTCCCAAAAGAGATTTCTCTTGAAATCTGTTGAAATTTCTTCCTGATTACTGTGGGGTCTTTAAAACACCACTCATGATTTACTAGAGTGGTAAGCCCTCCTCACCTCTACTTCCAACTTTGTGCTTTTACTCACTCACCCTGCTTCTGCGCCTGCCCACCCCCTTCCCCACCCCGCACACTTCTGTTCTCACAGAGGTCACACTGCCACTTCTGCCCAAGCTGACTTCTTAGTTCCTTGTCTTACCACATCTCACTGCTTTAGCTCTGCTGCTAGAAAATGTTGCTCTTTTTTTTCCCCCCACTAAAATCACTCTCTCAATTTGCCTTTTTGCTTTTGGCTCTTCTTTCTTTTCTTTTAAAAATATATTTTATTATTCTTTGGTTGTGCTGGGTCTTCGTTGCTGCGCTCAGGCTTTCGTTGCAGTGAGCGGAGGCTGTTCTTTGTTGCATTGCTCAGGCTGCTTGTTGCATGGGCTATTCTTGTTGTGCAGCCTGGGCTTTAGTAGTTGTGCATGGCTCTACGGTGTGCAGGTTTCAGTAGTTGCATCACACAGGCTCAGTAGTAGTGTCTCATGGGCTGTAGAGCAACTGGCTCAGAAGTTGTGGTGCCCTGACTTAGTTGCCCTGCAGCATATGGGACATTCCCAAACCAGGGATAGAACCCATCCGTGTCCCCTGCATTGGCAGGCAGATTCCTATCCACTGTGCCACCAGGAAAGTCCGTGTTTTTCTTAGTCATGTGTCTTCCACTGGCTTCCTTTCCTTGGCCTGCTTGGTAAGACATTGGTGTGCTGTGTCCATACTTGGCCCTCTTATTCTTTTAAGAATTATTTTTTTTTAATTTAACATTTTTAGTCTTTACTGAACTTGTGGACCATTTTTAGTCTCTACTGAACTTGTTAAAATATTGTTTCTGTTTTGTGTTTTGGTTTTTTGGCTGAGAGGCATGTGGGATCTTCACTCCCCTACCAGGGATCTGTCCTGTATCCCCTGCTTTGGAAGGCGGAGTCTTAACCACTGGATTGCCAGGGAAGTCCCTGGTTACTCTCCTGTTCTTTAATCAGCCTCATCTCATCCTGTGGTTTCAAGTAGCATTAATAGGATGATGACTCCCAACGGTTTTCTCTCCCAGACTGAGCTTTAGCCCTCCATCCCAACTGCATGTTGGGTTTTCTTGAGTGTTGGATCAACATTTCAGGTCAACCTGTCTCAAAAACCTCATTTCACTCTACTCCCAGACCTGTTCCTCCTACATACAGTATTTCCTGCCTGAAAGATTAGCATTACGAAAATGGACTTAGTCACTTAAACTAGAACCCCGAGAGTCCTCCTGGTTGGCTTCTCCAGCACCTCATCAGCCACACTTAGTTGGCTGTGAAACCTATTCCTGTTACCTCTGATGTCTCTTGGGTCCCTCCTTTCAGCATCAAGGTCACCTTTTCACCTGTTCCCTCTTACACTGATCACTCTGCTGCCTCCAGTTTTGTCTCCAGGCCAGACTATTGCACATTCCCACAGGTGTTTTTTTCCTTTTTCCTAAAGTACAGTATGTTGAGACTTTTTTTTCCCCCTTAAAATCCTCTCGTAGCTCACCATTGCTAACAGGTTAATAAAATGTAGTCTCTTTCCGTTCAGCCTACCTGTCTAGTCTCCTTTTTAATCAGTCTAGTAGAGTCCTTTGCAACCTAACCATTTGGGATTCCCTATAAACCACACGCTATTTCTCACTTCTGGCCCTTTGCCTGCAATGCCTTTCATTCCCCATTTCTTGTTTACTTGGTTTATCTCATTTCAGAGCCCTGCTACATCTAATATGTTATCCCACTTGGTGGTGATAAATATAAAGGGAAAAGTTTCCAAAAAAGGACTTGAAATTTGAGCTGTGCTTTGAAGGGTGAGTAGAATTTTAATAAGCAGAAGAGGAAGGACAATCTAGGCAGAAAGAAAAACATATGCAAAGCCTTTCAAAGTATCTGCTGTGCATGAGAACACAGCAAAACTCTCCTGAAGTGGTAAGAAATTATCATAGGAAAGCAGATTGCATAGAACATGCTTTCAGATGCCTAGATAATGAGATAGGTGTCTGAGCCATACTTGTGTACTCAGAATTATTATTGATACATGGCAGTTCAGGATGTTTTATCTTGCTTTTCTACTCTTAGTAGCTGTGTAAACTTTCTATTCCTTCAGCTGAAGGAGAGAAGTCTAATATCTGTATCATAGTTACTCTACCTCATAAAGTACTCAGAACAACACTGAGCGCATAATAATAGCTAGTGTTAGTTACGACACTGATGCAAGGTCACTTGGAAGTTGCTCCTGGGATATATAGCTCTAGTTGACAGTAATTACCTTGGTGCCTAGGAGTTTGTTTTTTGTCTGCAAATTAATAAATGCTTTAAAGCAGCAGTCCTTGACCTTTTTGGCACCAGGGACCTGGTGGAAGACAATTCTTCCATGGATTGGGGAATGGGGGGTGGTTTCAGGATGATTCAAGAGCATTCTATTTATTGTGCACTTTTTGTTACTACATCAGCTCCACCTCAGTCATCAAGCATTAGATCTGGGAGGTTGGAGACCCTTGCTTTGAAGGACAAGGTGTTTTTTATGTTTTTGCCAGTCCCTGACAAAAGCCTGAAAAGTAGTTGAAAGACTAACCACATTTTGTTCTGTGGCCCCTGGCTGTTTTGGAGGCAGTGGCCATCTCTGACACACAGACAGATAGATCCCATGCTATTGTCTGAGGCTTCAGATCCGCAAAACCAATCACAGAAGAGCTTGACCTTTGCTGTTTTAAAGAAATGCTCACTACTTAAAGGAACTCTCCAGAAAGCAGTTATGTTAGGAAAGGAATCCTTAACCCCAAATCTATGTGTGATAAACTGGCTGTTTTCTTAAATTGAGGTTCAGCTAAAATATCAAAACTTCCAAATATCTTAAGCACAGTGGTGCTTTTCAAGAAGGCATCAACCTGACTACAAACTTTTAGAAACTATCACTATTTTCTACTTGCAGGCTGCAGTCACTAGCCGGATACATGACTGACAGGAAAGTGATTGTGTGCCTGATATTCATGGTTTTCAAAAAGAAAATAAAGAGGTCAAGGTATATTTACTGCAGGCACCGCTCGCTGTGATTTCTGGTGTAGATCCCGTATTAGTAAACTCTAGTTCATCCATGATGGTGTGTTTAGAATAGTTCCTAATTATGTCAGTAAATCACATGAAGCCTTCATGAAAATTGGACAATAACGGCAACTCATTTGGCTGCTAGTGGCGAGGTCAGCAGCAGTGGAACATTCCATAAGGCAAGCAAAGAGGCATTATGATTTGAGAGTCTGGATATACCACCCTAATTATAGCTGGTTTTCGTTATAAATATTAGTCATCTGTTATATAACTATATAACTTTTCCTATTTTTTTGATAGTTGGTGATTTTTCACTGATACGTGAGTGAGATAAATGTATAAAGCTGTGGATTTAACTGTAGAGTTCTTTTGTATTTAAGTTGCAGTCATTGTCTTTTAGTGTGCGGAAAGCAAAAACATTTATTTATTTTTTATTGAAGGATAATTGCTTTACAGAATTTTGCTGTTTTCTGTCAAACCTCAACATGAGTCAGCCATAGCTATACATATATCCCCTCCCTTTTGAACCTCCCTCCCATCTCCCTCCCCATCCCACCCCTCTAGTTTGATAACAGAGCCCCTATTTGAGTTTCCTGAGCCATACAGCAAATTCCCGTTGGCTATCTATTTTACATATGGTAATGTAAGTTTCCATGTTACTCTTTCCGTACATCTCACCCTTCTCCCCTCTCCCCATGTCCATAAGTCTATTCTCTATGTCTGTTTCTCCATTGTTGCCCTGTAAATAAAAGAAAAAATCTCTGTCTCCCTGCACTGAAGGGTCTGGTGGCTCAGTGGTAAAGAATCTGGTTGTCAGTGCAGGAGATGTAGGTTTGATCTCTGTGTTGGGAAGATCCCCTGAAGAAGGAAATGGCAACTCACTCCAGTATTCTTGCCTGGGAAATTCTGTGGACAGAGGAGTCTGGAGGTCTGCAGTCCATGGAGTTGCCAAAGAGTCAGACTCGACTCAGCCGCTAAACAACCGAAACACATAACTGTGGTGCTCAGCGGCTCTGGGAGCATCAGGGATCTGCGGAGGCAGCTGCCCCAGCCCTGTTATTTTCAAACGTATCTTTGGCCCTTTGTCACTTTCACTGCGTCTGCAAAGTGCTAGCCATTTATTTCTTTAATGAATTGAGTGCCTGCAATGTACAAAGTGTTAGAGCAGACAGTAGAGAGTTAAACGTTTTTTCCTCTTCTTAGCTTCCTCTTCTCAAAACTATTCTATTTTAGATGGAAAATCAGGCTATCAAGTGGACAAGGAGATGGACTGAGTGTGGGCGGCCACTGCCTAGTGACGGTGACACTGACACGTCGTGAGGTGACCCCTGCCAAAGTAACCCTGTAACAACCCTGCCATTGAGATGACAGCAGCTGGAGAGTGCGATCCATCCCGTTCTGCCAAACCATCAGGGTTAGAATAACAGGCACAAACACATGTCTGGGGCTCAGGGGGTGATGTTAAACTGGTGGCTTCATTCAACCTGACTGAAAAATTGAAGAGCTTGGAACATCAGTCGTACTGAAATGATATGAAAAGATTCTATTAAATAAGTCTCAGATGATACAGCTCTATTGGCAGAAAGTAAAGAGGAACTGAACAGCCTCTTAATGAGGGTGAAAAAAGAGAGTGAGAAAACCAACCTAAAAGTCAACATTCAAAAAACTGAGATCATGGCATCTGGTCCCATCACTTCATGGGAAATAGATGGGGAACAAGTGGAAACAGTGACAGATTTTATTTTATTCTTGGGTTCCAAAATCGCTGCAGATAGAAAGATGCTCCTTGAAAGAAAAGCCACGACAAACCTAGACAGTGTATTAAAATGCAGAGACATCACTTTGCTGACAAAGGTCTGTATAGTTAAAGCTATGATTTTTCCAGTAGTCATGTACAGATATGAGAGTTGGGCCATAAAGAAGGCTGAGCACCAAAGAATGGATGCTTTCAAGTTGCAGTGCTGAAGAAGACTCTTTGAGATCCTTTGGTCAGCAAGGAGATCAAACCAGTCAATCGTAAAGGAAATCAACCCTGAATATTCATTGGAAAGACTGATGCTGAAGCTGAAGCTCTAATACTTTGGCCACCTGAAGCGAAGAGCCAACTCTTTGGAAAAGACCCTGATGCTGGGAGAGATGGAGGGCAGGAGGAGAGGATGACAGAGAATGAGATGCATAGATGGCATCACCGACTCAATGGACATGGGTTTGAGCAAACTCCAGGATATAACGAAGGACCAGGAAATCTGGCGTGCTGCAGCCCATGGGGTTGCAAAGAGTTGGACATGACTTAGCAACTGAGCAACAACAACAAAGTCTCACGTAATACGGTCACCAAAACCAAATTTTGTGATTAAGAAACACCTGTTGAATGAGTGAGGCACTTGGGGTTGCACAGACTGGTGACAATGTTAACACTGACATTACTTTACGTGTACTAAATATGTAATTGGCTTCTCAGGTGGCACAGTGGTAAAGAATCTGCCTGCCAATTCAGGAGACAGGGGAGATGCAGTTTCGAGCCCTGGGTCAGGAAGATCCCCTGGAGTAGGAAATGGCAATGCACTCCAGTATTCTTGCCTGGAAATTTTCATGGACAGAGGAGCCTGGCGAGCTATAGTCCCTGGGGTCGCAAAGAGCTGGATGCGCCTGAGCATGCACTTGCAGGCACACAAATACGTAACTGTACTATATTTCCTTCCAGCATTCATTTTCTCACTCTTCTGAACAATTATTCCAGAGCTTTTCTCCCCTCGGATTCTCAGTACTTCCCCTTTCTGACTTTTGGTTGATCAGGTTGATGTCTATTTCACTAAGAAGATAGAGACAATATGAAGAGACTCACAAGAACCCCCACCGTATCTTTCCCACTCAAGTGTCCACATTTCCACCTTCTCTGCTATTTCAGATGAACTATCGTCTTTTTTAAAAATTTATCATTTGTTTTATTAAAATATAGTTGATTTATAATATTATGTTGGAGAATGAAATGGCAACCCACTTCAGTATTCTTCCTGGAGAATTCTATGGACAGAGGAGCCTAGTGGGCTACAGTCCATGGGATCACAAAGAGTTGGATACTACTGAGTAACTAACACACATTGCATTAATTTCTGCTATATGTCAATAGCAAAGTGACACTTATATATATTTCTTCATATTCTTTTCCATTATGTTATCACAGGATATGGAATATAGTTCCCTGTGCTATATGGTGCTGTGCTTAGTCACTCAGTCATGTCTGACTCTTGGTGACCCCATGGACTGTAGCCTGCCAGGCCCCTCAGTCAATGGGGATTCTCCATGGCGGGGATACTGGAGTGGGTTGTCATGCCGTCCTCCAGGGGATCTTCCCAACCCAGGGATCAAGCCTAGGTCTCCCACATTGCAGGCAGATTCTTTACTGTGAGCCACCAGGGAAGCCCAAGAATATTGGAGTGGGTAGCCTATCCCTTCTCCAGGGGATCTTCCCAACCCAGGAATCGAGCCGGGGTCTCCTGCATTGCAGGCAGATTCTTTACCAACTGAGCTACCAGGGTAGCCCATACAGTGCTATCCTGTAGGACTTTGTTTTTATGCATCCTATATGTGTTTACATCTGCTAATCCCAAACTCCCAATCCTTCCTTCCCCTACTCTCTCTGCCCCTTGGCAACCACAAGTCTGTTCTCTGTGTGAGTCTGTTTCTGTTTTGTAAATAAGTTCATTTGTATCATTTTCTTATATTCTACATATAAGTGATACATGGTATCTGTTTTTCTCTTTCTGACTTAATATGATAATCTCTACATCCATCTATGTTGGTGCAAATGGCATTTCATCCTTTTTATGGCTAATATTCAATGGTATATATAATATGTACCACATCTTCCATATCCATTCATCTGTCAGTGGTCATTTAGGATGTTCTGTGTCTTTGCTATAGTAAATAATGCTGCCGTGAACATGGGGGTGTATGTATCTTTTTGAATTAACAGTTTTGTCCAGATAGATGCCCAGGAATGGGATTGCTAGATCATATGGCAATTCTATTTTTAGCTTTTTGAGGAACCTCCACTCTGTTCCATAGTGGTTGTACCAGTTTATATTCCCACCAATAGTCACACCCCCTTCAGCATTTATTATTTGTAGATCTTAAAATGATGGCCATACCATAAGCTAGTATGAGGTGGTATCTCATTGTAGTTTTGATTTGCATTTATGTAATAATTGGCAATATTGAGCATCTTTTCATGTGCCTGTTGGCCATCTGTATGTCTTTAGAGAAATGTCTGTTTAGGTGGATGAACATTCTTCTCATAGCAGAGGGCACCCCCTCCACGTGTGCACTAAAACTCCTCAACTCTGGCCGCCTTGATGGTGACACTTCAGCAGCTCTCTCCATGTATCATCACATCTTCTTTCTCTACAGGATCTTTCCATCAGCTTGAAAATGTGCTGTTACCTTCCCCAGCCTAAAAATACCCTTTCCTGTCTCCATATTCCTTTTGCTTTGCAATAAAACTCCTTGAAAGGATTATCTGTACTTGCCATCTCCAATTTCTTCTCTCTGTTCTCTTGAACCCAATTCATGTTGTTCAGTCAGCAAGTCGTGTCTACCTCTTTGCGACCCCATGGACTGCAGCGTGCCAGGTTCCCCTATCCTTCTCCATCGCTCAGAGAGTTGGCTCAAATTCATGTCCGTTGAGTTCAGTGATGCTGTCTAACCATCTCAGCCTGTGCTGCCCCTCTCCTTTTAATCTTTCCCAGCATCAGCGTCTTTTCCAATGAGTCTGCTTTTTGCATCAGGTGGCCAAAGTATTGGAGCTTGAGCTTCAGCATCAGTCCTTCTAATTCTGGGTTGATTTCCTTTAGGATTGACTGGTTTGATCTTGTAGTCCAAGGGGCTCTCAAGAGTCTTCTCCAGCACCACGGTTCAAAAGCATCAATTCTTTGGTGCTCAGCCTTCTTTATGGTCCAACTCTCATATCTGTACATGACTACTGGAAAAACCATGGCTTTGACTAGACAGAGCTTTGTTGGCAAAGTGATGTCTCTGCATTTTAATGCACTGTCCAGGTTTGTCATAGCTTTTCTTTCAAGGAGCATCTTTTAATTCCATGGCTGCAGTCACCATCTGCAGTGATTTTGGAGCCCAAGAAAGTAAAATCTGTCACTGTTTCACTTCAGTTTGCCCTCTCGCTAAGGTCACCAGGGCCTCCATAAGGTTAAATCCAGTCATCATTTCCAGTCCTCAGTGCTTCTTGTCCTCTCAATATTTGACCCAGCTAGTTCTCTCCTCTTTGAAACACATTCTTTCTTGAATACTACTGTACTCTCCTGGCTTCCCTTTCATCTTTCTGGTCCTTCTCTCTTATCTACTTGTATCTTCATTTTGTATTTTCTCTCACATCCTTGGTTATCTCTGGGCATCTTTTGACTTCTAAATCCATGGATTGTCAACTCTCAAGTTCACGTATTCCCAGCCTATCCCCTTCTCCTCTGAACTCCAGGCTCCCTTATCCAATTCTCGACTTAGCGTTTCACCTTGGATGTCTAATAGATACACCAGGTGACAACACTTCCACCTCTTGCTCCCACACTGTTCCTAGAGCTGTCACCTTTGTTTTACGTTCATCTCACTTTGCAGCGTCATTGTTTTGGGCCAAAAACCTTCATGTCACCTTGACTGCGGTAATTATCACAGTCTGGTTGTCTAGAAGTCTCACTGTTAGAATAGCAACTGAATTGGCAACGATTTATGCAAAATCACTGCAGATGGTGATTGCAGCCATGAAATTAAAAGACGCTTACTTTTAATTAGGAAGGAAAATTATGACCAACCTAGATAGCATATTCAAAAGCAGAGGCATTACTTTGCCAACAAAGATCCGTCTAGTCAAGGCTATGGTTTTTCCAGTGGTCATGTATGGATGTGAGAGTTGGACTGTGAAGAAAGCTGAGTGCCGAAGAATTGATGCTTTTGAGCTGTGGTGTTAGAGAAGACTCTTGAGAGTCCCTTGGACTGCAAGGAGATCCAACCAGTCCATTCTAAAGGAGATCAGTCCTGGGTGTTCATTAGAAGGACTGATGCTAAAGCTGAAAGTCCAGTACTTTGGCCACCTCATGCGAAGAGTTGACTCATTGGAAAAGACTCTGATGCTGGAGGGATTGGGGGCAGGAGGAGAAGGGGACGACAGAGGATGAGATGGCTGGATGGAGTCACCGACTTGATGGACATGAGTTTGTGTGAACTCCGGGAGTTGGTGATGGACAGGGAGGCCTGGCGTGCTGCAATTCATGGGGTCGCAAAGAGTCGGACACGACTGAGCGACTGAACTGAACTGAACTGTGAGATGCCAAGGAAATTATTAGGGCTACATCTAAGTAGTCATGTTTTAGTCAAAATCAGTGTATTAGTCTTAAGTTCTTCAGATAAGTAGAACCAGTAGGATATGTATATAAATAGAGACTTATTAAAAGGAATTGGTTCCTGCCATTATGAAGGCTGAGAAAGTCCCAATGTCAAAATGGCAAGCAGAGACCTATGGTGTAGTTTTAGTCTAAAGGCCCACAGGCTCTAGACCCAGGAAGAGCCAAGCTTTCAGTCTGACCCTGAAAGCTGGAAAAAAGCCAGTGTCCCAGTTTGAAGGCAGGCAGTCAGAGGAATCTTCCCTTACTTGCAGGAGAGTCAGCCAGTTTGTTCTGTTCAGGCCTTCAACTGATTGGATGAGGCCCCCACTAAGGATGTATGTGTGTTATGTGTTAGTCGCTCAGTTGTGCTCGACTCTTTGCGACCCCATGGACTGCACTCCACCAGGCTCCTCTGTCCATGAGATTTTCCAGGCAAGGATACTGGAGTGGGTTGCCTGTTTTACTTAGTCTACTGATTCAACTGTTAGTCCCACCCAAAAACACCTTCATGGAAACACTCACAGTAATGTCTGACCAAATGTCTGGGCACCTGCAAACCCAGTCAAATTGATGCATAAAACTAGCCATCACAGTCAGACTTCAAATGCAGTTAGGATTGGGTATAGTCATTTCAATCTGTATTTCTTTAAAGGATTGACTGTAGGCAGTCTACTCAAAGCAATAGCAGCTACTGTTGTTTTAGATATTTGGGAACTGGTAAACCTTTAAGGCTTATACATGACAGAAGATAATATTAAAAGCAAAAATATCTTCTTACATCAGTTAAATCAAGACACTGTAATTTGACTTTCTTCCTAAAACTAACTGGGATTATGTCTTTAGCTCCTTTAAAGGTATTATATCTTTCCTAAACATGAAGAATGTTTTTTTTTTTTTTTGTCTTATTTATGGAAAGGGTTTGGAAGTGGG
The DNA here is from genome assembly GCF_027580195.1 of Bos mutus. Taxonomy (NCBI): domain Eukaryota; kingdom Metazoa; phylum Chordata; class Mammalia; order Artiodactyla; family Bovidae; genus Bos; species Bos mutus. The sequence goes on from NC_091632.1 coordinate 62,666,351, forward strand.
GTGCTTGTTTATTCCAGATCAGTGCGCAAGGCAGAAGAAAAAAATCACCCTAGCTGTTTTTTGGCTTTCACTTACTGTAGCTCTAATCTCTGGATTACTGACCCCTAGAATATTCCCTGTTCCATGTAGTATACAGAATTAAAAGCCACTCACACACCAGGTTGACAAGATATGATTGTTTATGTAAAATGTCACAACGATTATTGCAAACACAGAGTGTGGAATCTAGAAAGGCCATAGCCATACATGAGTTTGTGCATAATTCAGACACAGAGGCTCTTGACTTTTGTAATGATACACACAAATGAGCAAAAGAAGCCCCTCCAGTTCCTATCTGGAAGTTGGTGTCTTCTATTTCCATAAGTCCCTGCTCACGTGACATCTCTTGCTTAATTGCCCTTTAAACTGTTTTATGGCTTTATAGCAGCCTGTAAAAAGTGATTTTCAAATATGACAGGCGCTGAAAGGCTGTAGGGGAGAGCTATCCAAGAGCTGTGATCTCTACATCTGCTCCCCTAAGAGCTCAGCCTTCCCAGGAAAAGGAGAGGGACAGCAGAGCGCCATGGGGCGATACTCAGGGAGAAGTTTCCGTTTAATCCTCATGTGCATTGTGAGCATGCTCCTTTTCGTGATGGAGCTAGTGATCTCCCACATAGGCAACTCCCTCTCGCTGACCTCCGATGCTTTTGCGGTCCTCTCCCACTTAGTCTCCATGATCATCGGTCTTTTTGGCATCAGGGCCAGCAGCATACAGCAGCACCGGAAAAGCACATTTGGCTTTCTCCGGGCAGATGTCGTGGGCGCATTTGGCAACTCCGTTTTCGCTGTGGCCCTGATGTTCAGCATCCTGGTGGAAGCTGTCAAAAGGTATATTGATCCACAGAAGACAGAGAGGCCGCTGCTGGTTCTCAGTGCTGGAGTCATCGGGCTATTCTTCAATATTCTCAACTATGCCATCTTCTTGGACTGCTGTTACTGCACGGCGCGGGGGCCCCAGGGAGACGCTGAAGCAGGTAAACGCCTCCTCAGATGTTATAGTTTGGTCAGAGTCCTGCCAGGTGCTATCTTGGGGGCCTCTGGGGGTGTTGTGGAGTGAGACTCCATTCCATCAGTCTTTCGTTCCCCAAACTTTACTAAAGGTCTTTCTCCAAAGCGTCACTTCCAGTCCAAAGTTCCTTATGAGCTGGGTGGCAGCTGACCACGTAGGGGTCTTTTTTAGTAACTGGGGATGAAAAATGTGCAGACAGGTAGAGTGATAAACCGTGGCCATAGAGAGAGTCCTTTGCCAGAAAGTGGATGTGCCATGCAAAGCTGTCTCCTTTATTTAGTGACTCCCTTTTGTCTATCCAGATGTGACATGACTGTGTTTGAGTTTTAAAATAATATTTTAATTTTCTTTCCCCCGAATTGTTCGAAACTACTAGGCTCCATTACCAGCTCACTTGGAGCAAAGGCTCAAAAACCATCGGTTAGGTGGATAGCCTCTTAAGAATATATTCAAGGAATGTGATGTAAAATGCAGAAAGAAAAAATAAAGATGATCTAGTAAACTTAGCTCTATTTCTGAATCGGAATATTTGTATCTATTTATTGTAGACATCTGTCTTGTTTGAGAAAAAGGAAAGCTATTTATATGTAAATCTTTAGGAGGAACTTAGGAGTGGGTACCAAACTCATTGGATTATCTGTCAAAGGATCAAATTAAATCTCAGAAGAGAACAATACATTGAAAAACGTGGATTCCAAAAGATTAGTTGTTAGATAGAACCATGTTTCTTTAGTGCCGCAAAAGGAATTTTAAAAATATATGTTAAAAGCTTTTTGCAGAAGAGCAATTTTCAGTGCTTTTTAAGAAGTCCTATAGAGTGAACAGACCAGGTCCAAATCATGGTTCTCCTACAGGGCAGCTGTCAAATTACTTCCCCTGGCTGTGGGCCCACCTGTAATCTAGAGTCAATAAGGACTCAATGGGCTTCTAAGTGCTTAGCATTTAATAGGCTCTTGGTATAGACTAGTTATTGTTCTTTTACAGAAATCACAATGCAAATCTGAATTATGTGATCATCCAGTATCATTGAATTCTGATTGCTTATCTGGATTTTAAGAAATTTCAAGATTTTTCTTATTTGATGCTGAAAAGTTTTCTCTCATTAGTCAGAGGGTCATGTAACTCAATAGGGGACCTCAGAGTAAGACTTTGCATTCTTATTGTATTCCTCCTGTCTCTCCTGCCATTGTAAATTTTCCCAGCTGGGAGCAGTCCTATATTCTATCTCTGCCTAGATTTTCCTATTAGTAGAAGATACATCTTGAAAACACCTATAGTATGTGTTAGGTATAAAAGGGAACAGACAAGAAACTAGAGTCTGTATCTTTATTTTATTTAATGAATCAGTTAGGGCCTCATCTTTTGTAAAACATAATAGTTAACTTGAGATCATATACCTTGTTTACATCAGTCATCATATACTGGAGGTTCAATATCATAAAATTCACATATTTGATAGAAGAAAACAATATTTATTGCTAAGTATAAGGCAAGGAAGCTGATCAAATCAATGGTTAGTATTGGCATTGCTAAACTTACCTTGTGTTTTTAATTCTAATTTTTTCTTTACCTTTGACATATGATATTTACCTGCATATAGTAAAAGCAATGTAGGCAAAGAGTTTGACTTCTTGACCAACATGAAAACTGGTAGATAACTGTTGTTCTATTTTTATAAACTGAATTATTATCAAGTAGATCTTAGTTCAGCTCTTGTTTGGGAAGCAGTGATTTCTAATGTTTATGTTCATATTCAGATAAGAAGAGGCTTAAAGACAAATATTTTACCCTGACCATATGGATTTCTACTGTCTTAGTTCTAGAGTATCTATCTCCTTTTGAAATGTTTCATGCTGTATAGTAGTCTTCTTTAAATAATTATAATGATAGGTACTATACATACATATAAATGATGCTTTAAGATTCGTATTCTATATTTATTATTTTAGGTACTATGCACACATGTAGCTAATGCTTTAAGGTCCATGTTCTATGTTGGAATTATTACTTTGGTAGCTTTTGGTATTGCTGAATTCTTCTTAGAAATTTTAGAGTGTTTAAATCCTCCTAGTGATTTTAGGATAGCTACTTAGTGTCTTAGCATTTATGTTTTGAGTTACATATTTATCACTTTCCCTAAAACATATATTTTAATATCCTTCAAATTAGTTAAATAAACTTAGAGTCAATATTTGGCTTAAATAAATCTCATAAACTGACATTAACCCAATTGTCTCTTAGTCTAAGAAAAAATGTGATTAATCCATACATATTGATTTATACCAGGACCTCCTGGTATAAAATATGAAGAAAAAATGATTCTTGATTTCAAAAGATTCAACTCAAATTTAGGAATAAGATTTTCTATATACTAAATTCTAACTTGAAGGGTTTTAAAGTCCTATAAACTAAAGAACTATTGTATCTACTGGTTGAGTGATCAGAATCAAATAATCCATCACTTTTTTTTGGTGCAATGTGTGACCAAAGAGAATTTTTTACTTAGCAAGCCTTTAGTCTCTTCCAGTTCTGTGGATCTTTTACTTGTTTTATCTGTTTGATACCAGTTATATTTTATGTCTGAGATTATAGGTAAAAAGAAGACCACTAATTTATTCTAAATGTGAACAAAACAGAATGTATATACTGTTAAGACTTGAAAACCTCTCTGGGATTCATGGAGTAAGATACATTGAAGAATTGGACAGAAGGAGTTAGAAATTTTAAAAATCACCTGGGAGTAAAGAATGTCTGGAACACTAAGCTGAGACTGGGATTGTGGAAGCCTTATACCAGTATCTAGTCAGTGGGAGTCCATCCCCAACAGGAAAAAATGATGGTGGAACAGATATTTGTAGCTAAAGAAAAAGGAAAAGGAAAAAGGAAAAATTGCAAGCACAAAAGAAAAAAAACAAACAGGTTTAAGGTTCAAATTTGGATGGCTATATTTGTGAGATTATTAGGAGGAAGAGAGTTATAAATGTGTTTGAAGAAAGGGAAGAGGAGTGAAAACAAGTCAGTTCAGATCCTAGGAAATACAGGGCACCCCTACCTTCTTTCTCTAGACTTACGAATGAAATTTGCTTTGCTTGCAGTTTTTCCTACAGCTTGTTTGCTTTATTAGATTTTCCTTGACTTTCACCTTATCTTTTATGTGTGCACTTTTTTTTTTCAATTATTTTTAATGTTTGAGTTTTCTTTAAAATTTAACAGACAGAACTCTCTTTTCCTTGACTTGTGTTTGAACAATACTTTGCCTTACATTGGTGCCTCAGAGGGTAAAGAATCTGCCTACAGTGCAGGAGACGAGGGTTAGATCCCTGGGTTGGGACGATCCCCTGGAGAAGGGAATGTCTACCCAGTCTAGTATTCTTGCCTGGAGAATTCCATGGACAGAAGAGCTGGGCGGGCTACAGTCCATGGGGTTGCAAAGAGCTGTGCATGACTGAATGACTAACACTCGCTTCTCACTGGCTTTTATTTTAAACCAAAAGTAATTTTGTGCAGCTCTGTCTAGGATAGGCTTGCCATTTACACAATTTATGAATGGCACATTTAGGTCTGAAATATGTATTTATTATTAAACATTTTTTAACCAAATGCCTTCCCTGTGAATTTACTTAAATTTTGTTTTGATTTCCAAACTGTGTTCTTTCCCTCTCTCTTCCTCTCTTTGCCACTCTCTCTCATCACCTTTCTGGCATATTTCCTCAACCAACCTGCTAGGGGCAGTGACAGCCTAGAACAGGCTGCTGACTGGGGGCTTTCCCAAGCTTCTCATTAAGTCTGAATGCTACAGCCTAATGGGAACATTTCACACAGACAGTCCTGTAGATACTGAAAGCAAATAGGGTTTGTTTTCCTTTAAGAGCTTGTGTAGGCAGGGCTCTGAGGGTTTAGGAGGGGCCGGGAGGAATTGGCTACCTCCCTCCCAGCAGCAAGTACCACAGAATAAGTCAGGGATCAGAAACTGCACAAGGGAAGGTGGCTTTTCAGGCTGGAACGAGAAAGAAGATTTTCCAGGTATCGGTTCCCTGGGTTCTCTTTGTACTTTGGAGGCAGGATTGGAATGAACAATAATTATTAAATGATTTTACGAACCGTGATGCTTAATTCCCAGAAGCTGTTACTTTGCTGTTTGTATATATCGGACATAATTGTTTTCCAAGCGTTTTGAACAATTCACTTCTGCAGGAGCACTCAGTGTACACACACCTGTCACAGATCACAGCATCTCCACTAGTGCTTCACAGATTACCTTAGGTCTCTCTCTGTACACTCAGGTCAGCTTGCTTAGCCTCTCACCTCTCTTGCTGCCCAGGGATGGGGTTCTGGGTCAGTTACAGGGAATGAGTAAGAAAAATCAAAGGAAGACTGAAAACTTCGTGCTGTTTCACGTTCACAAAATCAAATTCAACTGAAGAAAAAAAAACCAGAAGATAAAGAGACCCGTTCCTTATTCTCAGCCATGTTCTTTCAATATGCAGAGGCCACTCTGACTGACTCCTCAGGTAAATCTTAATGAAAACCAAGGTCTTTCTTGACATCTGTGAGTCGTCAGGCGCTGTCAAAGTGTGGGAGGATAACCCCAGCAGTGTATCACATACATTTGGAGAATTATATGTTTTGTGAAATAATTAGCAAGAAGGAATACTTGGTATTTGTTTTTTTTCAGATAAGGAAACAAAAACTGAGAGTCAGGACCACAACCATGCAGCGAGTGAATGGTTGTGGACAGAGAATTACAAGGCTAAATCTAGGGCTTTAGTTATAAACCTACTCTTCTTGACCAAAGAAAGAAAAAAAAATAACGAACAGTGAAAAGTTATTTGGAAATAATCACAAAATGGCATGTCAAAAAGTATGAATCAGGGAATGCCCTAGTGGTCCAGTGGTTAGGACTTGGTGCCAAAACAAAAGTATAAATCAATACTCCATAGGTAGAATCCTAATTCCAGTAGCTGAATGACCTCCAGAAAGTTACTTCAACTTACTAAACCTCAGTTTCTTCTTCTGTAAAGTGGGTAATTATTTATCTCGTCAGGACATCGTGAAGAAAGTATATTCTGTGTAAATTCCTCAACATGGCACTTGGTGGCGGTGGTTGATAGTGAGTGTCCAAGGGCTAAAGAGACAAGAATAAAGGTCATATTAGGCAATGGCACCCGACTCCAGTACTCTTGCCTGGAAAATCCCATGGATGGAGGAGCCTGGTAGGCTGCAGTCCATGGGGTCACTGAGGGTTGGACACGACTGAGTGACTTCACTTTCACTTTTCACTTTCATGCATTGGAGAAGGAAATGGCAACCCACTCCAGTGTTCTTGCCTTGAGAATCCCAGTAATGGGAGCCTGGTAGGCTGCCGTCTATGGGGTCACACAGAGTTGGACACGACTGAAGTGACTTAGCAGCAGTTAGTTCCTCGGTGGACAAGTCCTTGCCTGCTCCACATCCATAAACTGGCAGCCAAACACATCCTGGGCCAACACCCACAATGGATTGCTGTTATCCATACTTATGATCCATATAGATCCATCACCATTTCTGGCCATGCCATGTGCTACGTGCTCAGCTGTGTCTGACTCTTTGATACCCCATGGACTGTAGCTCACTAGGCTCCTTTGTCCGTGGGATTCTCCAGGCAGGAATACTGGAGTGTGTTGCCATGCCTTTCTCCAGGGAATATTCCCAACGCAGGGATCCAACCAGCATCTCTTACATCTCCTGCATCGGCAGGCAGGTTCTTTATCACTAGCGCCACCTGGGAAACCCATCTACATGTGTGTGTGTGTGTGTATAAAACTCAGGATGATTTGCCTTTTAAACATTTTCCTGCAGTTCTGTCTATATAGTCCCATTTTCCTTACTGAGAGGTTTACTTTCCCAACAAAGTGGAGTAAAAGTAAGCTTATTATTTTTTTTTCTTTTGGTCGGATGCTTACAGAATATAAAGAATATATTTATTACCTTTTGCCTTCTTCTTGCTCTTTCGTGGAGATAATAGTCACTGTGATTTATATAAATCACATTGTGTATAGCTGCCTCTGATGATTATGACAAATTCTAGTCTTGTCATCATTTTTTTATAAGAGGCAATGATATCTAGAGACTCCTTTGTCTTAGAAGAATGTCTTCCACAGTCTGTGTCCTGATATTTATTGTCTACATCTGAGAAGTTGTCTCCAGAGAATTTTGAATGAAGTAATTTTTGATGAAGTATATCTGGGCTCTTGTTCTTTGTCTGCTGTGACAACTCAAGAAATGTATCAGCCCAATAGACAATAGAAAAAAAATGATAGTCCTGACTCAGGCCAATGAGAACTAGTGGTTGACTGCTTAGATAGAAGAGCAGCCAAGAAATCAGGTTGAAGACGGAACTATCTGGACAGACCACCTGTTTTCTGTCTAATTCTTAACTTGAAGAAACCACCTTGAGATTTTACAGGAGAGAAAAGAGAGGAGCTGGCAACCAGCTCTACAGCTCCTGACCAGTTGATTGATGACATTGTTGGGACTTTATGGGACCAATAAATAATGTCCACTCATGAGCCTAGAACTAACTGAGAGCTAAGGGAGCAAAGATAGTCAGATGGCAATAAAAATTGTTTTTGATAAAGGCTGAATTGGAAGGTGGACCTTTGATGTCCCAATAGCTTCCTAATACTTATCTCAGCGGTAAATATACCCATCATCTTCTTCAGGGCCCAGCTCAACAATGGGAGGCATAGAGGTGGGCCCAGGAGCAGAGAGGATGGACACTCCGAGGGGCATATTGTTCAAAGGATAAACCCTGGGAGGAGCTGAGCCAGGCTTCTGTTCCTTCTGCTAAACCCACCAATGCTTCCCTGGTGGCTCAGCTGGTAAAGAATCTGCCTGCGATGTGGGAGACCTGGGTTTGATCCCTGGGTTGGGAAGATCCCCTGGATAAGGGAAAGGCTACCCTCTCCAGTATTCTGACCTGGAGTATTCCATGGACTGTATAGTTCATGGGGTCACAAAGAGTTGGACATGACTGAGTGACTTTCACTAAACCCACCAATAAAAGGAGACCTTCTTACCCTAGGAGTGGCTTCTCCCATGGAGAGGGAATGAAGGGGTCAGTCAGAGCCAATATGGCAGTCTCCTCAAGGAAACGTAAGACCAGAGGAATCATCTCCCCAGTACTCTCCAATTTTATGTGCCCTTCACTGGGGGCTTCCCTTGATGGGCTAGATATAGAGTTATCAGGAGAGTATTGATGCTGGTATTCTCAAGGCCTGCACCTCCTACAATAACCACTTTTTCCTTTGGGTATAATCCTTGGGTCCAGTGTTTGGTAATTTCGAAACCCATCTCCTCAATGACTAAAATGGATTAGAACAGTAAGTATATTAGTTCAGTAAGTGTATTAGTTAAATGAACACTGAGGCCCCACAAATGTTAAGAATTGCTCATTAGAGACTGCAGAGTGACGTGAAACGATAGCATCAAGATAACTCTCTGGCTGGGAGGAATAGGGCTGCCTTCTATTGAGTTTTTAATCTCAAGTAATGTATTCTTCATTTACAGTGCCTTGATCTTTATTTTTACTTTTCGTACCTTCCCTTATTCCCATATATTAAATATGCTCACTTTATTTTCTGCATCTTATATTCTTAAAATCAGCAATTTTTGAATGCTCGATTCTGCTGTTTATTAGTTTTGCTGCCTCTCTCAAGATGGTTTGCTTCTTCATGTTTTGTGAGTTTCATGATGTTTTATTGTGAACTCATGATCAGTGGAATTTTCTTTGAGGGAATTTTTTGAGGAAGATTGTAAATACATTTTCCCGCAGAAGATTTACTTTTCTTTTCACTGGGTCCCTGAAGCCATTAGAAACTGGTGAGCAGTTAAAAAATTCTTTGCTTGAGGATGATAATTATAGTGAGAATTTAGACTACATTCCCACATGAAGGCCAGAGTATAGTTCCAACTTTCCACAGGGGATATTTTTCTCTCTACCTAAAACCAAGAGTGAAACATGCAAGTTTTCATGCTGTCTCCTTCGAGGCAGTGAGTTTTTGTGTGTTTATTTTATTGTTTGTTTTGATTCAACCTTTTACCAAAGGATTGAGCTTTATGAGGGGATCTCTGATCTCACCATGCCTGCATCTCAGTTTTATCTCTTGCATCATACCCTGTCACACGGCTGTTAAAATCCAAGGCGAGATCCTTTGTCTTTGGTGGGCAGACATCCTTAAGTCAGGTTCTGGCTTCAACTCTCCTTTCTGGATTTTGGCTTTCACTTCATTGTTTGACCTCAAAGTCAATAATGTCCTGCCACACTTTTTATATACACAATGGAGTATTACTCGGCCATTAAAAAGAATACATTTGAATCAGTTCTAATAAGATGGATGAAACTGGGGCCTATTATACAGAGTGAAGTAAGCCAGAAAGAAAAACACCAATACAGTATACTAACGCATATATATGGAATTTAGAAAGATGGTAACACAACCCTGTATGCGAGACAGCAAAAGAGACACAGATATATAGAACAGTCTTTTGGACTCTGTGGGAGAAGGAGGGGGAGGATGATTTGGGAGAATGGCATTAAAACATGTACAATATCATATAAGAAATGAATAGCCAGTCCAGGTTTGATGCAGGATACAGGAAGCTTGGGGCTGGTGCACTGGGATGACCCAGAGAGAGAGTATGGGGAGGGGAGGTGGGAGGGGGTTCAGGATGGGGAATATGTGTACACCCGTAGCGGATGCATGTTGATGTATGGCAAAATCAATACAATATTGTAAAGTAAAAAAAAAATAATAATAAAAAATTAAAAAAATAATAAAAATAAAGAGTTCAAAAAGCTTGACAGAAGCACATAGTATTAACCCAGAGCTAGAGCACTTAATATAGGTAAATTTCAGTTCCCAGAACTCAGCACTTAATATAAGGCAGGCCCTCATTACCACTTACAAGGATCAGAGCAGAGACTCAACAGTGTCAGGAGAGGGGCGACTGACAGATGGAGTCCTCTCCGTTTCTGCTTCTCTCAGAGGTGGGTCAGCATGTGCCAGCAGACCTGGCTCTGCCAGCAGACCTCACAACAAGAGGTTAATTATGCTACCAAGATTTTTGTATCTGTAAAACACATTGCATCCTTTTCCAGGAAGCAATGTTTAAAATATTCCTGCCTACTTGTAGAGTAGGCTTTAAAGACTTCTGAGGCTCCAGGTTGTGTGAGAGAGAGAGAGAAAGAGAGAGGGAGGGAGAAAGAGGGGGAAGGAAGGAATGGAGAATGCAAGCAAGCAACCCCCAGGATTCCGTTTCCGTCTCGAGCTCCTATTCCTGCTCTGTCTGCGCTCTCAGTCCTATGTCTCAGGGGTTGCTGCCACCACCTCCGTCTCCAGAGCTGCTGAGGCCCGTGACTCTTGCTTCCTAAGGAAGCTTCTCCCTCGAGCCCATGTGGGCTTCTGCCTGAGGGCCGTAGATTTCTTAGCTGAAGCTGTCTGGATGTTGCAAGCTCACCCTGTTGCCCCCGCTCCTGCTTTCTGACCCTCCAGTGACTGTCTGCCTTCCCACAGCCCTTGACTGATCTTCTGTCTTCTGTTCTGAGTGTTGAAGGGGCCTCCAGCGTTTTCCCGTCTCTCTTCCTGCTCTTCTCTCAGAAGGCTCAGTTGAACTGTTCATGGTTTCATGGTTTAATCAAGTTCTTAAAGTTGCTCCTTTTCTTTCTCTACTCCACATAAGGCTGGTGTTTTTGTTGGACTTTTCCCCCTTTTATTTGGTCCTTGTTTTCTGGGTCAGGCATTTATTTTTCCAATGTAGTTTTTTTCCCCCTTATCACAGTGAGAGAAATGAAGTCAGTGTTCAGGAGCCTGCCAAAAGCAGCTGTTTTCCAAACAAATCTCTTCAACTCTCACCTCTCTGAGTTGGGTCATCTCACTTGAAAAGCATTTTCCAAGTGAGCCCAAAGTCTAAGTTGGGTGTGGCCTCGCACTATTGTGTTCTTGCCTTGATCCCCTTCACTGTGCCTCATCCTCCTTTTTCCTGTCATAGGTGTCCTAATTCTGTCTGTTCCCCATGGGTCCCGCAGGAGCAGACAAACCCCCACATCCATGATAACCGTTTTGCTTTGAATCACTTCTAATAATAGACCCCATGGACTGTAGCCCGCCAGGCTCCTCTGGCCATGGGGTTCTCTAGGCAGGAATACTGGAGTCGGTAGCCATTCCCTTCTCTCAGGGATCTTCCCAACCCAGGGATTGAACCTGGGTCTCCTGTAGGCAGATTCTTGACCATCTGAGCCACCAGGGAAGCCCAATAATACCTTAAATATTTTATGCTAATCTTCCTACTTTCTCCTCTCAAATAGCTCCAAATTGTATAGGAATTTTGTATAGCTCTGCCAATCTTTACATGGTGGTTCCTCATTCTACTTAACTATGTAACAAACCATTACAAACAGTGGCGTAAAACAGCAACCATCTGATGATACTATACTCAGGATTCTCTGGGCAGGAACTGGGAAAGGACACAGTGGGAACAGCTTGTCTGGGGCCTCAGCTGGGATGATTCTAAGGCTGAGGGTGGCAAGGTGATGACCGGAGACTGCATCACCGTATGTCTGGCTCTTGGGCTGAAAGGACTGCTTACTGGACCACCGACACAGGCTCTCGCTGTGTGGCTTGGATTCCTCACAGAGCATCGCCCCAAGACATCGTCTGTGGTGGCTCAGGTTTCAAACATGAGTGTCCCATCAAACAAGGTAGATGCCTCCCTGCCTTTTCTGGCCCAAACTCAGATTGTATGGGATACAAGCAAGTGAGAAGATGGAAGGAGTGTCAAGCCCTCAGACCTGTTTCTGAATGGAAGGAGCGTCAAGGTCTGCCTATGAGAAAACATGTTGAATGGGAGATAATGTTGTGGCCATCTTTGGAAAAAAATGCTCTGCATAGTCTGCCCTCCACCTACAGCTCATCTCAGTTCTATACGCAAAATTACTCACTGCTCCCCAGAGCCTTACCGTCTCATCCCATGGGGCATCCACTTCACGTTTAGGCTCTTACTCAAGGCGAGGGCAAGTGAGGCTCCTCAGGGGCTTTTTAGGTATCCTCTCCTCCATCTGAAGATCTGCGAACTAAAGAAACAAAGAAAGGGCTTGCTCTTCACATCCCCAGCACATGACAATGGGACAGATATAGGATAATTGCTGGATTCCCCAGTTGCTTTTATTTCAGATGGTACAGCAGCTTTAAGAGGATGACTTTTTAAAAAAAAAAAAAACTAGACTTCTATTTTTTAATTTTTTAAAAATTTATTTTATTGAAGTACAGTTAATTTACAATATTGTGTTAATTTCTACTGTACAGCAAAGTGATTAGTTATACATATACATACATTCTTTTTCATATTCTTTTCCAAGATGGCTTGTCACAGGATATCGGATATAGTTCCCTTTGCTACCCAGTAGGACCTTGTCGTTTATCCTTCTCATATGTAATAGTTTGCATCTGCTAACCCAAACTTCCAATCTATCCCCCTCCTCAGCCTTGGCAACCATAAGTCCGTTCTAAGGATGACTTTGAATAGCTCCCTGCCTCTGGTTCCCTCTGGGGCTGGTGAGGTGCATTCCTCGATGCCAATCAGCCATCCGGTGTCTTGCCTTCCTGTCTCTGAAAGATATCTTTGGTTCCCAGTTCCCAGTCTGATCTAATCTAATCCCCTCTAAGTATATTTAGATAGATGTGCATCTCCTTTTCTTTTTTGCATCTTTCTCTCTTCCTCTGGTGCAATTTCCCTGCAGTTTCTGAGAGCAAACTACTCTCTCTCTCCCACTTTCTTTGCACAATAAGACTGAAGCATAAGTAAAAACAGTCTTAAAAACTCATGCTCGCAAAGGCCCATTAGAATATCCCTGCATTTATAATAACAGTCATAGCTGATAAGCAGCTTTGATTTGCCAAGGTCAAAATCCTTGCCTGGCTCACTCTTGAGCCAGTGTGTGTTTGTGTGTGTTAAGTCACTGAGTCATGTCCAACTTTTTGTGTGTCCAATTGTGTAGTCGTTTCCAACTACAACCCATGGACTGTAGCCCACCAGACACCTCTGTCCATTCTCCAGGCAAGAATACTGGAGTGGGTTGCCATTTCCTTCTCCAGGACAGGCTAATAGCACAGCTCTAAATTCATATCAGAGCTGCCTCCTTCTCATGGGCTATAATGCAAATGTTGACAGTTTCTCCCTATCAACAGCCCAAAGTGGTGTGGACCACTACCTAATTTTTATCTTTTTTTGTCTCATGCCTTTATTATTTAAAAAAAGTCACCTCAGTTAAAGTGTCTTTTAAGTTTTAATATATTCTAAAAATCTTCATGGAAGAGAAATACATACTTTTGCGTACAAAAATACCTTTGAGTTATGAACTGTTACAAATATACATATTATATGAATTTATCAATGAAGAACTGATTTGTACATAAGATTCCTCAGCTACCTAGAGAAGCAATTTCCTTTTGAAAAGTCATGTTTGTAATATGCTCAGCATGTTTGGAGCTGGGCTGATGATGAGAAAGGGCCATCCTTTGATTATGTATTTGCAGTCTAAAGACAGTGCTGTGCAGAAAAAGAGCCACCTCTTCTTTTGAGTAAGAATTTGCTGCCTTGGACAACATGTCTGCTCTTTTCTCCGAAGGAAGCATCTTCTCTTGTCAAGGAGAACTGAAAAATGAAAACAATAACAGCTGCTTTTAAAATTTCTAAAAAAAAAATAGTCTTTTTAGTTTCTGAGCTAAACACCAAGGTACTGAGGTCCAGCCCCAGTGGATCCAGGGAATTCGAAGGGGAGACGGCGTTGGCGATCAGGATATGATAGAATTAAAGATATAAAGAGTGGTTAAATAGGGATAGCTCAGCTAAGAAATTCAGTGAAGAAAAGAGACTGAATAACTTGGTTTATGTGGAAAACCAATAAAATTCCAAGACAAGGAATTTACGCCACCTATGTAGGCCTCAGGGGTCCTCCCGTTCTCCCGAAGGAGAGGAGACACTAAAGCCTCCCCGGTCAGATCTTAGAAGCCCAGGCAAAATTAGTAGGCTTGGCGAGCCTCCACACTCCAGATGGGAGTTCAGCCAGAGGGTGAGAGAAAGAATGACATGGGGAGACCAAGCTTCAGTGAGCAAAGCCCGCACTTTATTTTCCAAAGTAGTTTTTATACCTTAAGTTGTGCATAGAGGATAATGGGGGAAGGGGTAGAGTCATGCAAGGTCAGCAGTCCTTGATCCTTATCAAAGCCAGGCTTTCTTCCTGCAAACTTATCATATGCAAAAGTTTAGGTGATTTACATCATCTTCTGGCCAGGAGGCCTATTAACATTTTATGATCCTTTCTTCAGAAAACTTATTTTTCTCTAAAGGTGATTATTCTAGAGTCAGGCGCCACCCTCCGAAAGCATTAGATAAAGTTGCATTCCTATAGGGCAAAGGTGTGGTGGGCTATAACAAGAAAAGAATTAACTCAAGGGTCCAAGGTTACAAACATTAAAGCTACTACTTACATTCACCAACATATATTAATATGTTATATATACACCAACTATATTAATCAATACACTCCCAGGAACACAGTAGGTAAGGGATATGGAAACTTAGCGGCAAACATTGGCCCAATAAATGAAAACCCTTCATCAATATAATTTCTAATCAACCCACTATACTATACTAATAATCTTCTAACTGCTCAAAGGAATCTGTATTTAGAAAGTTTAGAACATCTCATGCCTCTCATGGTTGGGAGGCTGTGAACAATCACATGTGGCCGGAAGAACCTGTTCAGGCAGGCTAGAGAACTTCCAAAGGAGTTTGTGAACTAAAACACTCTTGTCACGCCCAGGAACTTTATTAACTGGAGCTCTAAGTTAACTCCTTCTCTGAGAGAGGTGGTAGGGGACAGCCCCCCATAAAGTCAGAGGTGTAGGTGAGAGCACAAAGCAGTAAAGTAGGCAGACTCTGGTTTTGGGGGTAGATGCTCGAGAATTTCCAGGGGGGACTCCTGAGGCTCGATCCCAGTTTTGCGTATGCCAAGCCTCCTTCCTCATGACCTTTGCCACGGGCGGAGTTCTTCACGCTGGCTCCCGGCACCAATGTAAAAGAATTTCGGGTGTCATAATCAGACTTTATGAATTGTAGCACATCAAGTGAAAAAGTTGGCTTAAAGCTCAACATTCAGAAAACGAAGATCATGGCATCCGGTCCCATCACTTCATGGGAAATAGATGGGGAAACAGTGGAAACAGTGTCAGACTTTATTTTTCAGGGCTCCAAAATCACTGCAGATGGTGACTGCAGCCATGAAATTAAAAGACGCTTACTCCTTGGAAGGAAAGTTATGACCAACCTAGATAGCATATTCAAAAGCAGAGACATTACTTTGCCAACAAAGGTTCGTCTAGTCAAGGCTATGGTTTTTCCTGTGGTAATGTATGGATGTGAGAGGTGGACTGTGAAGAAGGCTGAGCGCTGAAGAATTGATGCTTTTGAACTGTGGTGTTGGAGAAGACTCTTGAGAGTCCCTTGGACTGCAAGGAGATCCAACCAGTCCATTCTGAAGGATATCAGCCATGGGATTTCTTTGGAAGGAATGATGCTAAAGCTGAAACTCCAGTACTTTGGCCACCTCATGTGAAGAGTTGACTCATTGGAAAAGACTCTGATGCTGGGAGGGATTGGGGGCAAGAGGAGAAGGGGACGACAGAGGATGAGATGGCTGGATGGTATCACTGACTCGATGGACATGAGTCTGAGTGAACTCCGGGAGTTGGTGATGGACAGGGAGGCCTGGGGTGCTGGGGTTCATGGGGTCGCAAAGAGTCGGACACAACTGAGTGACTGATCTGATCTGAGCACATCAAGTCCTGTACCAGTAGATGATGAACTTTAAAAAAAGTTCTTTCATTTTTTTAGAACAAAAGAAGTGTTAAGAATGATCAAATTAGTATAATGTGGGGGCAAAGTGTAAAAGTACACTGAAGAGTTTGATGCCTAGATAGTATTTCTGTTTTATCATTTACAGATTGTGTGATTTTAGGCGATTTATTGGGTTGGCTAATAAATTATTGTGTTTTACCATAAGATGTTACAAAAATCTTAAAATCTTTAGGGCTTTATGTTCCTGACTTACAAAGTAAATGCAGACATGTATTTGCATAAAATATTCCTTATTTTATTGTGCTTCGATTAATTGTGCTTGGAAGACAGATACTGTGTATTTTACAAATCAAAGGTTTGTGGCGACCCTGCATTAAAGGAAGTCTATTGGTGCCATTTTTCCAAGGGCATTTGCTCACTTTTTGTCTTTGTGTCACATTATGGAAAGTCTCAAGGTGTTTCAAATTTTTTCATAACTATTGTATTTGTTTTGGTGATCTGTGATCAATGATCTTTACGTTACGACCATGACTCAGTAAAGGCTCAGGTGATGATTATACTTTTTTAAGCAATAAAGTATTTTTAATCAAAGTATGTACATTTTTTTTAGACATAATGCTATTGCAAACTTTACAGACCACAGTACAGTTTAAACATAACTTTTAAATGCACTGGGAAACCCAAAGCTCCTGTGATTCACTTTATGTGATACTCACTTCATTGAGGTGGTCTGGAACCAAATCTGCAGTATCTCTGAAGTCTGCCTGTACTTATTTTATGGGGCTCTTATGAAAATGAAGTGAAGAAGTGAAAGTGAAGTCATTCAGTTGTGTCCGACTCTTTGCGACTCCATAGACTGTAGCCTACCATAGACTGTAGCCTACAGGCTTCTCCATCCATGGGATTTTCCAGGCAAGAGTACCGGAGTGGGTTGTCATTTCCTTCTCCAAAGATGAAGTGAGATAATGACTATAAAGTGCTCAGCACAGGGTTGGGCAGAGAATCAGAACTCAATGAACAAAACTACTGAAACCTCATAATTTATAATAACTGTAAGATACAGTCTAAATTTTTGGCAATTAACTTAGATTATATATAACCTATATACATATAGATGTTTTTGTATATATACACAGACACCAACTAGTATATGTATGCGTGAGTGCATGCATGCTAAGTCACTTCAGTCATGTCTGACTCTTTGTGACCCATGGACTGTAGCCCGCCAAGCTCCTCTGTCCATGGAATTCTCCAGGCAAGAATACTGGAGTGAATTGGTGCCTTCTTCCAGGCGACCTTCCTGACCCACGGATTGAACCTACATCTCTGGCATCTCCTGCATTGGCAGGCAGGTTCTTTACCACTAGCTTCACCTGGGAAGCCTCTTATATATGTATACATGCAGACAACTATGAAATGGTTGAATAGCATCACTGACTCAATGGAAGTGAGTTTGAGCAAACTCCAGGAGCTAGTGAACAGGGAATCCTGGAGTGCTGCAGTCCATGGGGTTGCAAGGAGTTGTACATGACTTAGTGACTAAACAACAACACAACTATATACATGTACACACAACTATATGTGTATATATACAAATACATATGTGTATATATATGTAGTTATGGTTATTCAGTCAAAACATTTTCCTAAATGCTTTTGGTTGATACCCTTAGCCTTTAGCCTTTCTTCAAGTCAGGAACTAGGCCCTGGGCAGGGCACTACAGCTCCAACCTATGCTTACTTGGTCGCTGGCTTTCAGGTTCCATCGATTGCCCTCTGGGGCAATGACATAATTCTTCTTATCTGCCTTCGGTTAGGGGAATGACTGGGCAACAGGCACAAGTGAGATAGTCCTGCCGCTCTAAGGTTTTTCTTGTAGTTGTGAATGGCAGAGAAGCGCAGTCAGCGAGGTCTGTGTTAGCAATGTTAAGTTATCTCCAAAAGGCCTCTTTCTTTTGTGGTGACTGCTTGGCTTGCTCTCATAGATTACACGTCTCAGGGGACTCATAGTCTGCACTACTTGGGCATCACTCTTCTCAAATTAGAGTCTGCCTCAGTTAGTAATTCTGTTACATGTGCTGTATTACCAATACCTATGCAAATATACTCTCAATTCTCATATGCTCATATTCTCATGTGAGAATATGCTCAAAATTCTCCAAGCCAGGCTTCAATAGTATGTGAACTATGAACTTCCAGATGTTCAAGCTAGATTTAGGAAAGGCAGAGGAATAAGAGATCAAATTGCCAACATCCACTGGATCATTTAAAAGGCAAGAGAGTTCCAGAGAAACATCTATTTCTGCTTTATTGACTATGCCAAAGCCTTTGACTATGTGGATCACAACAAACTGTGGAAAGTTCTTAAAGAGATGAGAATACCAGACCACCTGACCTGCCTCCTGAGAAATCTGTACGCAGGTCAAGAAGCAGCAGTTAGAACTGGACATGGAACAACAGACTGGTTCCAAATCGGGAAAGGAGTACATCAAGGCTGTATATTGTCACCCTGCTTATTTAACTTATATGCAGAGTTCAGTTCAGTTCAGTCACTCAGTCATGTCTGACTCTTTGCAACCCCATGAACTGCAGCACACCAGGCCTCCCTGTCCATCACCAACTCCCGGAGTTCACACAAACTCATGTCCATCGAGTCAGTGATGCCATCCAGCCATCTCATCCTCTGTCGTCCCCTTTTCCTCCTGACCCCATTCGCTCCCAGCATCAGAGTCTTTTCCAATGGGTCAACTCTTCGTATGAGGAGAGTTGACCCATTGGAGTCCAAAGTATTGGAATTTCAGCTTTAGCATCATTACTTCCAAAGAACACCCAGGACTGATCTCCTTTAGAATGGACTGGTTGGATCTCCTTGCAGTCCAAAGGACTCTCAAGAGTCTTCTCCAACACCACAGTTCAAAAGCATCAATTCTTCGGCGCTCAGCTTTCTTCACAGTCCACCTCTCACATCCATACATTACCACAGGAAAAACCATAGCCTTGACTAGACGAACCTTTGTTGGCAAAGTAATGTCTCTGCTTTTGAATATGCTATCTAGGTTGGTCATAACTTTCCTTCCAAGGAGTAAGCGTCTTTTAATTTCATGGCTGCAGTCACCATCTGCAGTGATTTTGGAGCCCTGAAAAATAAAGTCTGACACTGTTTCCACTGTTTCCCCATCTATTTGCCATGAAATGATGGGACCAGATGCTATGATCTTAGTTTTCTGAATGCTGAACTTTAAGCCAACTTTTTCACTCTCCTCTTTCACTTTCATCAAGAGGCTTTTGAGTTCCTCTTCACTTACTGCCATAAGGGTGGTGTCATCTGCATATCTGAGGTTATTGATATTTCTCCCAGCAATCTTGATTCCAGATTGTGCTTCTTCCAGCCCAGAATTTCTTATGATGTATTCTGCATATAAATTAAATAAGCAGGGTGACAATATACAGCCTTGACATACTCCTTTTCCTATTTGGAATCAGTCTGTTCTTCCATGTCCAGTTCTAACTGTTGCTTCCTGACCTGCATATAGGTTTCTCAAGAGGCAGGTCAGGTGGTCTGGTATTCCCATCTCTTGAAGAATCTTCCACAGTTTATTGTGATCCACACAGTCAAAGACTTTGGCATAGTCAATAAAGCAGAAATAGATATTTTTCTGGAACTCTCTTGCTTTTTCCATGATCCAGCAGATGTTGGCAATTTGATCTCTGATTCCTCTGCCTTTTCTAAAACCAGCTTGAACATCTGGAAGTTCATGGTTCATGTATTGCTGAAGCTTGGCTTGGAGAATACATCATGGGAAATGCGGGCTGGATGAAACACAAGCTGGAATCAAGATTGTTGGGAAAAATATCAATAACCTCAGATGTGCAAATGACATGACCCTTATGGCAGAAAGGAAAGAAGACCTTAAAAGCCTCTTGATGAAAGTGAAAGAAGAGAGTGAAAAAGTTGGCTTAAAACTCAACATTCAAAAAACTAAGATCATGGTATCAGGTTCCATCACTTCACGGGGAATATGTGGAAATATGGTGAAATAATGGAAACAGTGACAAGCTTTATTTTGGGGGGCTCCAAGATCACTGCAAATGGTGACTGCAGCCATGAAATTAAAAGATAGAAGAAAAACTTGCTTGCTTGGAAGGAAAGCTATGATACACCTAGATTAAAAAACATATTAAAAAGCAGAGACATTACTTTGCTGACAAAGGTCCATCTAGTCAAAGCTATGATTTTTCCAGTAGTCATGTATGGATGTGACAGTTGGACTATAAAGAAAGCTGAGCACCGAAGAATTAATGCTTTTGAATTGTGGTGTTGGACAAGACTTTTGAGAGTCCATTGGACAGCAAGGAGATCAAACCAGTCAATCTTAAGAGAAATCAGTCCTGAGCATTCATTGGAAGGATTGATGGTGAAGCTGAAATGCCAATACTTTGGCCACCTGATGCGAAGAACTGACTCATTGGAAATGACCCTGATGCTGGGCAAGATTGAAGGCAGGAGGAGAAGGGGACAACATAGGATAAGATGGTTGGATGGCATCACTGACTTGATGGACAGGCGTTTGAGCAAGCTCTGGGAGTTGGTGATGGACAGGGAAGCCTGGTGTACTGCAGTCCATGGGGTCGCAAAGAGTCAGAGAGGACTGAGCAACCAAACGAAACTGAACTGAGTGTGGCCCTCTGGATTACTTCACTCTTCCCTACTCTTGCCCAGTTTCTTTTTCCTCACTCCATACCTTCTATTTCTTCCTGTCTGCTTTTTTAAATTTTTTTAATCAGCAGCTAACATTTATTGACTGCTTGCTATTATAATCTGTTACAATATCACTGTTATAGTCACTTTATGTCTACTAACCCATTCAATCCTCATAACCCTGTGAGAATACACTGTTATTATTCCCTCTTTACAGTAGTTAAAACTGGCCTGGACAATTAAAGAACTTGTGTGAGGCCACTCAGCTTCAAAACTTTCATTGGCCTGTATCTCCTTACTGCTTTTACGTTCTTGATCATTTTAATATTAATTTTTAGAGAAGACTTTGAAAGATCAATTTCCTCAGTTCTCAGTGTACTGATATTTTCCTGGAAGTGGGAAAGGAATGCATAATAGTCTCCCCGAATTTAGAATTTCAAGGCTCACCTGATATTAGGTGGAATGCTCAGATTCAGGAGGTTTTTGCATGCATTTTAAGGCCCCTCAGGGACCATTAAAAGACAAGATCATGATTTACAAGGCTAAGACAATGGGAATTAGGATTAGAATGTTCTGTGAATGGATTCTGTGGCTTTTTTGGAGTGAGACATTTTTATTCATTTCCAAGCCCAAACCAGATGTGTGTGTGCGCATGTGTGTGTGTGTGTGTTTGTGTGTGTGTTTATCAATGGTTAAAGTTCAGGAGTTGGGTAATGGGGGAGGGAGAAGAGCGATCATCTGACTTCACCCTCAGATCTTTTTCAGAATGAGACAAAAGTATAACACTGAAACAAACCAATAAAGGAAACCTGCAAGGGTTCCCCTCACCCCACTCCCTGAACTGACTAGGAGCAAACACCCTTTTTCCAGGACGCCTATCCTTGGTTTCTCCCTGAGAAACCCTCTTCTGGGCTTCTTCACTTGGACTACAGCCTGTTCTCAACAGAAGATCTCTATTTGGGATAAGTCTTCATGTAGGTCAGTCACTGAACTCTTGAGTATCAGGTCATGTTGGGAGGGACCCACCGGGGTGAAGAGATACTCTCTTCAACTGAGAACGAGACAAGTACACAGAGGCGGCCGACCCTGGCTTCTTTGGTGGCCCAGGGACCTGCACCTACTGCAAAGAAACTGCCTTTCTGAGCGCTGGGTGGGAGGCGGGACGCACAGTCCAATCTGCCCTCTCCCCCAGGGCTGCCTGCGGCTTATCTCCGGAAGGCCGCCTTGTGAGCCAAGATCCTCAAAGGAAGATGCTGGGCCATGAAGGGGTGACAGAAGCGACAACGTGCCCTTTAAGAAGGCTGTGAACAAGAAGACTGGAATAAAATAGCTCTACTACCGTGGTAGTGGAGTGGGAGCCCCGAGTCAGCTCAGACTTCAGAAATGCAAGGCAGGAAGCACGGGAAGGGCAGTGGGGGACAGGTCAGTGCTCCCGGGTTAGTGGGGAATGAATTGGTGTCTGGGCACGTACGCGAAGGTGCTCACGTCCACCACTGCGAACACACCCCACAGCAGTCAAGGTCCTTATCCCTGAGTCAACAGTCACGGCCCGGGTGACCCGAGGGACTTCAGAAGCGGGTCGTCGGGTGGACCCCACCGCTGCTTAGGGGGTGTCTGTGACGAGTGCCGTGCAGGCACGCCCCCTCTTTTGGGCAGCCCCCCTCTCTGCCCACTTCCGTTCTTAGGAGCACAGACACTGGCCGGTGGCCACGTGCCAAGTGAGGCCGAGCAGCGAGGGAGGGGCAGCGGCCGGGGAGGCGGCGGAAGGTCCCGCCCGGCCCCTCCTTTAGACTCTGGACGTGCGAGGACTGGGACCGCCGGCCTCCGCCTCCGCCTTATAAGAAGCCCCGGGCGCCGGCCGGCAGGGCGGCCCGGGAGGCGGGGACCGGGGCACCGCGGAGTGCAGGACGTCGCGCCCCACCTGTGGCGGCGGAGGCGGCGCGGGGCGTCCGGCCGGGCCGGGATGGGCCGCTACTCCGGCAAGACGTGCCGCCTGCTCTTCATGCTCGTGCTCACCGTCGCCTTCTTCGTGGCGGAGCTGGTGTCGGGCTACCTGGGCAACTCCATCGCGCTTCTGTCCGACTCCTTCAACATGCTCTCGGACCTGATCTCGCTGTGCGTGGGGCTGAGCGCCGGCTACATCGCCCGGCGCCCCCGCGGGGGGCTGGGCGCCACCTACGGCTACGCCCGCGCCGAGGTGGTGGGCGCGCTCAGCAACGCAGTCTTCCTCACCGCGCTTTGCTTCACCATCTTCGTGGAGGCCGTGCTGCGCTTGGCCCGGCCGGAGCGCATTGATGACCCCGAACTGGTGCTCATCGTGGGCGCCCTGGGGCTGGCGGTCAACGTGGTGGGGCTGCTCATCTTCCAGGACTGCGCCGCCTGGTTCGCCTGCTGTGGCCGCCGCCGCCGACTGCAGCAGCAGCAGCATCCGCAGCCCGCGGCCGGGGTCGGCAGCCGCGGCGCTTTCGGGGATCCCCAAGGCGCCGAATGTGGCTGGCACGCCGGCGCCCTGCCCGCCCCCGGCCGCGACTCGGCCGTGACCCTCCGCGTGTCCTCGGTGGACAGGAAGGATGAGAAGGGGGCCACCGTGTTCTCAAACGTAGCAGGTGCCTTTCGGTTGCATCCTCTGGCCCGCGTTGCCCTTCCCTCCTCCCGCGCGGTCCCTTCCTCCTCGCCCTCTTTTATACCTGCCTGCTTAAAAGTAATCGATTTCCACTGCAGGCCGGCTTTAGGTCTCTGCCGCTAACTGAACATATTCCTACAATTTCTCTTTTTCCTCCTGGATCCTTGGGCCCCTCTTTCCCCCTCCCTCTTGTATAGGAGTCTCCTTGTATAAGAGTATTGATTTCCTTGGAGATCAGTTATTATTATTGGGCAACAGATAGCACCCCTCCCCCTCCATTGTAGCTATCTGCACCTTGTTTGCCCTCTCCCCCTTTGCGCATCCTTCAGTCTTCTTGCGAGTTAAAGGTTTGGGGGGGATGAGGGTGGGTTCCCATGTCCGCCCCCCCTTTTTTTTAAATCACAAGGCTCATTTCAAGGCCAAAATTGGACTGCGTGTTTGGAGAGGCGGGAATCTGGGAAGGTAGTAGGATTTGAAAATAACAAAACTGTGTTTTGAGTCCATTGGTTCTTTTTGCTTGTAGAACTTATACACAACACGAGGTTTCTTCTTTGAATGCAGGTGATTCCCTGAACACCCAGAATGAGCCAGAAGAGACGATGAAAAAGGAGAAAAAGTCCGAAGCCCTGAATATCAGAGGTAGGATTGACTTGGGGTTAAGTTGAAATCCTTTTAAGTGTTACATATGGACTGCGCTGAACTCTTCATTTGTTTGCCTTTTCATAGGTGTGTTAGAAAGTTGGCCGGTTACATGTAGAGACTATGACCTTAGTCTCTTGCCTAATGGTGGCATCGATTCTCGGGAGACAGAGTTGCTAATGATTTATCCTTGTTCTACTTAGGCTCATGCTCATGCTGCCTGCTCCAGGGCCCCCCAGATCTCTGGCTTGCTACTGCTCCATTTTGCCCACCCATGGATATTGTGAACATAAAGCGCAGCCTGTTTGAATTGAGTATCATTTTGATAAAGCTTGGAAGAGAGTAGGTGGGATCTATCCAAGGTCATGCCCCAAGTGAACTTGCTCAGTGACCCTCATTGCTTCACTTATTTTGGCCAGAAATATGCTCCTGTGATGGGTCTGTCTGTTGGTTCACTTGAATCTCCACCTCCATGTCCAAAGTGGGGGTTCAGGGAGACAGAAGGAAGGCACATCACTAGCATCTCTCCTACTATGAGCTCAAGGTCAGACTCAGGGTGAAGGTCAGCACTGAGATTTCAAAAGTTTTCTCACTGGACACTAACATGGTATACTATATCTCCCCTCTCCAACTTCTTGAGTACAGGTTTTTTTTCAGAGAGATTCAGGAAGGGTCAATCCCCAAACTGATGGAGAATTTCAGCAAAGAGTGAAAGAGAAAGTGTTAGTCAATCAATTGTGTTCGACTCTTGGCAACTCATGGATTATAGCCCACCGGGCTCCTCTGTCCATGGGATTCTCCAGGCAAGAACACTGGAGTGGGTTGCCATCCCCTTCTCCAGGAGATCTTCCCAACCCAGGGATCAAACCCGAGTCTCCTGCATTACAGGCAGTTTCTTTATAGTGAGTTACCAGGAAAGCCAGAACAAAGATTATGCAGCCCTTTATTTTTAATTGATTTGAGGAAGGTGGAAGTGGGGCTTAGAGGTAAATATTACAAAGAAAAACAAGTAATACAGAAGATATCTTCAGTTCTGAGAATCTCACATCTGTTTTATAAAGTGATATCCAGAATGAATCCAGAGAGAAAAGCAAAAAAGAACAACAGCAACACATGAGCTCCTAAACATTTCTAAATGAATTTGTTTAAAAAAAGTTAACTGCAATAGGGGAATTTCTAAAAAGTGTGGTGGTGACACTTTTTGAAAAGAGAATCTATGATGAAAACTCATAATCCTTTAATTTATCCTTTTTTTAAGGTTCAGTTTTATATATATATATATATATATAATTTAATGAATTTTAAAAATGGAGTTCACCATCATAGCATTTTACCATTTCAAAGCACATTCTGTTTTTATTCTTTTTTAATTGAGATATAGTTGGCATATAACATTAGTTTCAGGTATATAATATAATGATTCGATCTTTGTATAATATTGTGAAGTGATCACCACTGTATAAATATTAACAGATTAATAGTGCATGCTTAATGTCCATTGTCATACATAGTAAGTTTTTATTTTCTCTTGATGAGAAATTTTAAGATATACTCTCTTAGCAACTGTCAAATATGGGTTACAGTATTATGAATTATAATCACCGTGATGTACATTGCATCTCTAGGGCTTATTTATCTTATAATAAGCTTGTACCTTTTGACTCCATCTACCCATTTTGCACCCACCGCTCCCTGCCACCACCTCTGTCAACCACCAATCTGTTCTCTGTATCTGTGAGCTTGTTTTTTAACTTTTTTAAGATGCCACATATGTGAGCTTGTTGGTTATTCATCCTCATCTTATGTTACTGAGAAAGAGAACAGGTAGGTGGAAAGTAGCAAAGAATGAAGAGTAGGTCCCAGTAGATATTGTGACCTCGTTTGGGAAACATATGTAAGGGAAAACTGGATGATCCTGCTCATTTTCGCTCCACAGCTATTGGAACTCCTGGATAGAAAAACATCAGTGGTGAAGTGCCTTGCCGTACCTAGCTGAGCCCTGCGGTCCACAGGGGCTGACAAAATGCACTGGTAGCTCCCATAGAGGTAAAGAATTCAGAGGCAAAAAGATTGGGGTTGGGCTCAAGCTGCCTGGGTTTGGGTCTGGGCTCTGCCACTTAAGAACCAGATGACTTCAGGCAACTTTTGAACCTGTCTCAGCCTCCCAACCCCTCATCTTTAAAATGAGGATAGCAGTAGTACCCATTTCATGGGGTTGTTGTTTAAGGAGGTCTGGGAGGTCTGAGACATCTGGGAGCTAACATTTTTATGGAGGGCACACTTGCTCTTAGGCACCATTCATGAATAGGTCACTTAGCATTCAGAACAACCTGAAGAGCGGGATTCTATTGTGCTTCAGGTGGTGAGTGGAATTGCTGGGTTCCAACCTAAGCTGCTTCAGGGACAGGTGAGCTCAGTGCCTGGCTGTGTTAACAGGAGCCTGTCTGTATTTCAGGCCAAGGGGCAAGCTGGCCTTACCTTGAATCCTGTGTCCTCATTCAGGGAAGGACCACAGCATGTTACAGCTGGAAAGGCCTTGGGGAAATTAGACTCCAAGGCCTTCACTTTACAGATGAGCAAAAGGGACCAGAGATTCTGGTGACTTCTTAAGTCACCCCAGCTAACAGTGGAGGCAGGGCTGGGATCTTGGGCTTCCGTTTCTGGCTCTTTCTGTCATCTTGCACTGCCTCTGGACTCCATCAGGATGGCTGGCTTCTCCAGTGTCCACAGTCCACTGAATGGTTGCATTTCTGACATTTTAGTCACTGCTTTAGAAAGCAAGACTGTCCTTCCCAGACACTCAGGGGAACAAACAGCTGATGTGAAGTCTTGTGAACAAAAACCATTTCTCTTTTTTTAACTTAAAAATTTTACTCAAGTATAATATACATACTCAGAAGTACATATATCATAAATATGCAATCAGTGGATTTTAGTGAACTGAACACTTCCATGTTCAACACCCAGATCAAGAAATAGAAGATACCATCACCCCAGGGCTCCCCGCCTCCACTCGCCCCGCATGCTCCTGTCTAGTCACTAGCCACCCTCCCAGGTCACTACTATTCTGACTTGTAACAGCATGGATTCATTGTACTTGCGTTTGTACTTTATATGAATGGAATCTTATAGTTGGTACAATTTTTGCCCAGCTTCTTCTACTCAACATTACATTGAGGAGATTCATCCATATTGTTGAAGGTTGTCCTAGATCATTCATTTTCATTATAATGTTCCACTGTGTGAATATTCCACCTTGTAGTTATCCATTCTTGGTTAATGGACATTTAGGTAACTTTCTGGTTTTGATTTCTGAGAATAGCATGGCAAAAGCCATTTCTTGATTTTCTTATTTCCATGGAATAAAAAATGCCTTCTAAAAAACACACCCCATCTTCTGCTGCAAAGCACAGCAGAAGCACATTTCTTTAAAATTCTCATCAGAGAAACAAGTGCCCTTTGTTGTGGTTGATTTTATTTATTAGGCTCAAACATGATCCATTAAGAAAAACTGCAACAGGGTATCAGAAAGACAATTAACCCTTTTTATTTCAGTATAAATATAAATGGGTAAATAACAATCTTGACATCTTTTGAAAAGAAATCTCCTGGGATGAAGTATTTCTTTTATTTTCTTTTTAATTGGAGTATAATTGCTTTACAATGTTGTGTTGACTTCTGCTGTACAACGTGAAACAGCTGTTATGTATACATATATCCCCTCTCTCTTGAGGAGGTGTTTCTTTTTAATTCTTGTGGGTTTTTTTTTTTAACCCATTAAGAAAGATCTCCCATCCTTCCTCAGCACTTGATAATGCCCAGTGCTAAGGTACTATGTTTCCAGTTATTCAATAAATTCAGTACCACTGATACATGCTGGGACACACATTAACTTATATCAAGTTTCCAGGCTATATGCCAGTGTTTTGGTTTTGTTTTTATCTTAAGACAGCAAGCCAGGGCTAAGGGTCCTCGCTTTTGCAGAGCTACCTGTGAGCACCGTGACTAATCAGGTGACTGGGTGTCTCCTGGTGGCAATCTTTGCCTCTCAGACAGTACTTACTGCCTGATCTATCTTTCTGAATCACAGATGAGGTCTCAGCAGAATCTGCTCTGAAACCTTCATTGCATCCAGAATGAGGCCCTGACACTGCAGACATTCAAGGACTTGCTGTTCTAGTGCCAATGCTCCTTTCTAGACATTTCTGTCCTTCTGTTCACTCATTTACTGCCTCACCCTTACCCTTTAACAGTCTCCCTGACTTCCCCACTGTTACCGACTGGGGTTCTTGGCCTCCTTAATCAATAAAAATTGACTAGAGGGCAGACAAGAAAGTCAAGGTTGCTCAGCAACTGCAGGCGCTCCGATAATCTACTGTTGTTTAGTTGCTCAGTCATGTCTGACTCTTGCGGCCCCACAGCTATAGTCTGCCAGGCCCCTCTGTCCATGGAATTTTCCAGGCAACAATACTGGAGTGGGTTGCCATTTCCTCCTCCAGGGGATCTTCTGGACCCAGGAATCGAACCCACCCCTCCTGCATTTTTGGGGTTGCGGGTGAGTGAGAACAAGTAACAGTTTAGCTGTTTCCCTATATGGGGTGAAGGTGGGGGTCAGCCGGGATTGGGTTGGAGAATTGGCTTACTTAGGTGGTTTGCCCACCCCTTTGGTAGTGACGTGTGCGTGGAGGGCATTCTCAGTCCCCTGCTTTTGCTCCAGGCTCTTCAAAAGTGGAAGTTGGGCTTTTTGGTCTTTTTGTATCTTGAGTGAGTGAAGTCGCTCAGTCGTGTCTGACTCTTTGAGACCCCATGGAGTGTAGCCCACCAGGCTCCTCCATCCATGGAATTTTCTAGGCAAGAGTACTGGAGTAGGTTGCCATTTCCTTCTCCAGGGGATCTTCCGGACCCAGGGATCGGACCCGGGTCTCCCACATTGCAGGCAGACGCTTTACCGTCTGAGCCACCAGGGAATCCTTACTGTTCATAATATGCCCCAACTGCCCATACACCCAGCTATTTTTAGTCCCTTATAGTTTCTTTGTATTTTGTTGCTGGAGGAGGCCTTTGTCCAGTTGCAAGCACTGCAACAAAGGGTCCCAGGTTTCAGGGCCCAGGTCACTCGTAGAGCGGGTGAGGAATGTGCTTAGCAGGGAGGTCTGGTTTGAGTTCTGTCTCTGCCTTTAACTAGCTGGGTGACCTTGGGCAAGCAAAGTATCCTCTTTGAGTTTCAGTTTCCTTATCTATGTAAGGGAGATAATAGCAGTGTGAACATCGCTGTGTTATTGCGAGAGATACATGCTGGTCGGAACAGCACGGAGGATTCCCTTAACCAGTTGCCTCCCCATCAGTTCAGTGCGCTTACTTCTCAGTGGGTTTCCGGATGTTGTTTCACGGCCTCTTCAGAGCTAGCCTCTTTGGGAAGTGAGGCTGACGTTATTACCATCCCCAGTTCACCAGTGAGAATCTTGCTGCTGTAAGAGGTTGATGTTCACAAGGTCCGTGAGTCATAGAGAGAGAGACCGTCAGGTCTGTCTCTCACGTTGCCTCACAAGTCTTCATCTGCAGCCTCGTTCCAGTTCTGAGCTTGGAACACATTCCGGCTGTTTCCCTGCCTGGGACATCATTGCCTTTTGAAGTCTGCCTCCTCTTTGGAGGCTTGAGAACCCTTTCCTGAAGCTTGAGAACCGTCTCTTGAGACCCCTTTCCTGAGATTTCCCATCACAGGGAATAGTCTTCCCTCTAGAAGTTACTGACCTACTTTATCTCAGAATCCTGCCAGTGGACTGTGGTCCCCAGAAGATAAAGACCATTTCTGCGTGGGAGGCCAGAAAACATACCGCAGTGACCAGTCTCAGGAATTTAGTGACATGATGCTGTAAGCAGTTTTTCAAACAGGTCATGATAGTTTGGGTCATAAAATCAATTTAGTAGAGTATGATCATCATTTAGAAAATAAACTAGAATTGAATGAAATAGAAAAATAGTAATGAATCCTGTATAAGGACAGGTTTTTGGTTTTTCCAGAAATATTTCTTTCACCGTACGTTTATGCCTGGGCTAGGATGCAAAATAGGGTCCTTACTGTGGATTATGTGAAAAATAAGTTTGAACATTTTTTTCTTAGGAGCTAGTAGTGGGACTTCTCAGAAGGAGAACCTGAAACTGGAATTTGGGACTTAGATAGGGCAGGATATGTAATGGTTCTCTAGTCAGACTATGCAGACTTATTTCCCCACTCAAACATGTTTTAGCTGTGTGATCTTGGATAAGTCACTTAGCTACTCTGTGCTTCAGTTTCCTCATTTGTAAAACGGAGAGACTAACCACTTCAGAGAGTCCTCAAAAGCACTCAATGTATAAATATCAATACATGTAACATACAACAATGTCTGGTGCATATATCTTGGCTGTCATTACAGTTATTCTTACTAAGAGGCAGAAGTTACTTTGTATTGTGGGAGTTCTGACTAATCAACCAGAAAATACTTTTTAAGTGTCTAGATGGTATACCTCCAGTGCTAAATAAACAAAGGAAATTTAGGGTACAACCCTCACCCTTATGTTACTTATAGTCTAAATGAAGAGTGAAAAAGAGAAGGACAGTCTCAGGCAGTGAAAATGATGTTGAGTGCATAAAGGCAATAATTGGTCTTCATATTTTTATGGTAGTGTTTGGTACTGCCCTGGGGAAGGTTAAAGCTTTGATCTTCAGTTTCTTCTCGAGACCAACTCTTGGGAACATTTTGAGATTGTCTTGGTGGCTGAGGACAAGGACTGGGAAGTAAGACACTCCTGTGGGGGTGGGGTGGACAGAGTGGGCACAGAATTTAAAAACCGGACTGTTTAATGTATTTATTGAATCAGGATCCTATTGCCACTAGTAGATACTCAGCCTGGAGGAGATGTGGAGATTCCTTTTATTCTTGTGCTTCTTTGGTTGGGGGAAGTTGCCACAATTTACATTTGGTATGTTTTCAAAATGCCATTTGACACCATGATGCTACTCAGAAGTTGCCAAGAGGAAGAGTTAGCCTCTTCTAAGTGGAACGATTCAGTCGCAGCCATGAGTGAGTTTGTTAGTATTTTAGATCATTATTAATTCTATTGAGTGAATCTGGGATACCTGGAGAGACAGAGCAGATCTTTCTTAGTTCATATGCTTTCTTCTAGAGAAGCGCTTTGAAATTTTTATCTGCATTTGAATCACCTGGGGAATCTTATTAAAATGCAGAATTGGACTCAAAAGATTGGAAGTGGGGCCTGAGATTCTGTATGTCTCACGAGCTTCTAGGTGATACTGAAGCTGCGAACCATACTTTGAAGAGAGAGATTCTGATGTACAGAAAGTTAAAAAAAAGACACAAAAACAAAAAATGTTATGTTTATACTGTATAATCCTTCTGACAAATCTTCACCTAATTCACTAAATCCCAGTTTAGTCTGGGCTTCCTCGATGGCTCAGACAGTAAAGAATCCACCTGCAATGTGGGAGACCTGGGCTCAATCCCTGGGTTGGGAAGATCCTCTGGAGGAGAGTATGGCAACCTACTCTGGTATTCTTGTCTGGAGAATTCCCATGGACAGAGGTGCCTGGCAGGCTATAGTTCATGGGATCGCAAAGAGTCAGATAGGACTGAATGACTAAGCACAGTTTATTTAGTCTATGTCCAACAAATGACTGGACATTTAGATCTTCTTTGCTGGGATGACATGTTTTCTATATCATAATTAAAGCTTTTCAAAGTGGTTCCCTTAAGTAAAGGCAACCCCAATTTTTGCTATTATCTGTAGAATTTAAATGTTATTTTATTGAGACAAAGAGTTCTTTAGTGGGAACATTCCGGAGGATCTCTTACACCAAATGCAGTTTAAGTAACCACAGGCTAAGTGAAAAGTAGGCAGATATATTTCAGGAAGGGAATGTGGCAGTTTGAACTAGCCCAGTCCATCTTCCTGCAGGCGTTTGCAGCTCAGAATCTTCTTAGGCTATTCCGGGTTCTCTGGGTCATGGGATGGTGGTCTGGGGTTTTGTTTTTCTGTGATGCAATGGTCATTGTTTTTGCTTTCTAATCCAGCCTGCTGTTCTAACAGAACAGAAAAAAAGTAGCAACAGGTATTCGTAGAGCTGGGAAGCCAAGTCACTGAGTGTCATGCGGCTCCCAGACCTGGATCTGGGCTTGATTGGTCTTTCTTTCTTCCCCACAGGGGTACTTTTGCATGTGATGGGGGATGCCCTGGGGTCAGTGGTGGTGGTGATCACGGCCATCATATTCTATGTGCTTCCCCTGAAACGCGAGGACCCGTGTAACTGGCAGTGCTACATTGACCCCAGCCTGACTGTCGTCATGGTCATCATCATTTTATCATCTGCCTTCCCACTCATCAAGGAGACTGCTGCCATTCTGCTGCAGATGGTCCCCAAAGGTGTCAACATGGAAGAGCTGAGTAAGTCATGCCATTCAGATCTCAAACCGCTGCCCACTGAATGTTCTTCAGGCCAAAGCGCCAGCATTATTTCAGAGCAGTGTTTGATTTATGTATCTTGAAATACTTTAAATCACCAAGCAATTGAGACATCCTTCTATGTTTCGTAGACGACTACAGCTACTAAGATGACTCGCAGCTCCGAGAACCAGAGGTCCTTTTTAGCCCGTCATTCTCTGACTTTACCGCGAGTTTTTGAGAATGTGTTCCTTGGGCAGTCCCTATTAATATTCCTGGGATATTTATTGACTTCATGTCAAGGATTTATTCTAACTCAGATAAGGCCACTCTACCCAGGACTTGATTTGTATTCCCCCTATTCTGAAAATATGAGTCATTCCTTCATATTCTAGATCCTGCTTTCTAGTTAATTGATTTTGTGGGCATGCAAGTCACCGTGTGTCTTAAAACACAGGCAAATGGACCATGTTTCAATCCACTCATTCAGTAGTGAAATCTGTTTCTTTGCTGTGCTCAAACAGAAGGGCAAGCTCTCACTGCAGTTTACGTGCATCTGAGAATAACATTTTTAGAGACCTTCTAGAATGTCTAAATGGGAGCTGTCCAGATATTGGTGAGAAACTGAATTTACAGCTTTAGTTCTAGTGTTTTTAAATGGAAAGAATGTTTTTTATAGGAAAACACTTTTTTTTTTAATGAATCTTTGCTATTTTTCTATCATTACTTCATCGGTGAGACCATGAACATGAACTAAAGCCCAGGCCCACTATGTGGCTGAAAATTGGAAGACCTTATTTCATGACAGCTAGCTGAAATTAGATTTGATGGGTCTTAATACACTGTATTGCCGTGGCTAGGCTTTCCCTCCAGAGGCGTGATTTACAGTGTGACTGTTCTGCATACCTAATCTTTGTGCAGTGCTGCAGGCTGGGGAGGACAGAGGTGAAGGAGGCTCTCTCCAGGGGCTTGTTTCCTCATGGAGAGAGCAAAATAAACACATACTGGGTTGACCAAAAAGTTCTTTGGGGTTCTTCCATAACATCTTGGAAAAGAATGAACTTTTGGCCAACCCAATGGCAATTTGTGATATATATCCTTTTATTGCCTTTTAACAAAGTTATATATATATGTATATATCCCTGGAGAAGGGAAAGGCTACCCACTCCAGTATTCTGGCCTGCAGAGTTCCATGGACCACATAGTCTATGGGGTTGCAAAGAGTTGGACATGACTGAGTGACTTTCACACACATACACATACATATGTATATATATAAAGCAGATATTAATATTAAAATTAGATTGTAATAACAATAGCAACACTTTAATGGCACTGATTACATGCTAGGTAATATTGTCCAGATGCTTTGCTTGTATTAACTCATATTAATCTTAAAATAATCCTATGAGGTACTGTGATTATCTTAATTTCCAGGTAGGGAAACTGAGGCACAGAGGGACTGGGTAAGGTCATGCAGGTCCTGCAGGTAGTAAATGACTAAACTGGAATTCAGATTATCTGGCTATAGGTTGCTTGGATTCACTGTTCAATACCATGTTTATAAATGCTAGAAAGTATGAAAAATATAGAAGAGCCTAAATAAGGAAATAGAAATCTCTCATAATCCTACCACCCAGAAATTAACACTCAGTATTTTTGTGTCAGTCATTCACTGAAACAAGACTTTATCTGCCTAAGAATTTTTGTATGTGTATATACACCATTTAATTAAAAAAAGGGGAAAAGATCATGCCACATATACAGTCCAGCTACTGGCTTTTTCATTTAAAAATACCTTATATACCTTTCCTCATAGCCTTAAATATGCAGTTTGCTTTTTCACAGCTATGTCATCACCTGTCACATAATTGACTGTTTCCTTGTTGTTTCCATTTTTTTTCATTAACACAAAAAGTATTGCCCAAAGCATTCTCATATGTAAATATTTGGTTGTTTCCTTTTGGTTAATTTCCTAGTATTAGAATTGCTGCTAAAAGTTTTTGTTCTATATTGCCAAATCCCCTTTAAAAAAAGGCATCCTATTTTATATTCCTATGCCAATCCATCAGAGCACTTAATGCCTTGTACACTCAACAACCTGGGCATTTTGGGAGGGCTGTTGTGAATCTTATTTTCTTCATTTGCCTTTTATGGGCTAACCCTGTATGTTAGAGGAACTCAGAGAGGAAGAAGAAGATTATGGGAAAATGTGCTCGTATAGGTACAGCTGTTTTCCTTTCTTTATTCTTAATAATGACATCATTCTGGTGAGAAGGCATACAGGGACCCTACCTGTCCCACGGTGGTTCCATGTTCCAATTACAGCCCTCACCTTGACTATTGTTTTCTCTTCCTTATTCTAGTGAGTAAGCTCTCTGCTGTGCCTGGAATTAGCAGTCTCCATGAAGTCCACATCTGGGAGCTTATAAGTGGGAAGATCATTGCCACTCTGCACATCAAGTGTCAGCAGGATGGGGGAGATCAGGATGCCAACAGAAAAATTCGAGAAATCTTCCACAACGCCGGAATTCACAGTGTGACCATCCAGTTTGAGAAGGCAGACCTGAAGGAGCCCCTGGAGCAGAAGGACTTGCAGCTGCTCTGCAGCTCCCCTTGCATCGCCAAGAGCTGTGCCAAGCAGCTGTGCTGTCCCCCTGGGGCCCTGCCACTGGCCCATGTCAATGGCTGTGCGGAGCACAATGGCTGTCCCCCTCTAGACATGTCCCAGAGTGATGTCCTCCGTAGACGACAGACCACCGAAGTGGCTATTGAAGTATCTTTGGAAGGTTGTCTGACTGACCACGGACAAGCTCTTGGCAAACCTCAGGAGGACTCACGTTATGTCAACAGCACACATTTTTAATCTGGTGCCCACATCAGTAAGACTATATAGACGAGGCACTTTGGAACCACTCGCTTGGCTTGTGGGAAGAACTTTGTGGGCTATAGGCACTGACCAGTGAGCACGCTCTGTGTTCCGTAAGTAGCTGGTGGTTTGAGATGCTAGTTGAACTGGTCTAATTATTAATTATTATTAATTGTTATGTGACTGAGAACTCCTTTACATTATCCTGGGTGTTTCATGCTGCTCTTCAACAGTTTTGTTTGAACATTTATTTTCCGAAGCAAATGCGCTAGTGTACACATCAGGGACATTGAAAGCTGGGACTCTGATCGTGGACGCAGGATTCAAAGTAGCTTTTTGTTTTAAATTGACTAGAACTTCTAGCTGACTCTCAGGTGAGCTCATAGCCAAGTACGTCAAAAAAACTCAAGAACCATAACAGCTATATTCTTTTCCATTCCACTGGGTGACCATAAAAGAGAAAAGTTAGGTAATCCTATCATGGCAGAAGTTTTTTTTTCTTTGACTCATTTTTTAATGAATGTAAAATGAATACCTGGTAAGATAGAAAATATTCTCAGAACATTAGAGGATGTTGAGTTTACTGAGGATGTGGAAAGGCAGGAAGAAAATGCATTTTGATGATTTCTTCATTTCAGGAAGTGGTGAGAAAAAGACTTTCTGCTGTGAACTACAACTATTCAGTTCAGTTGAGTTAAGTCTCTCAGTTGTGTCCGACTCTTTGTGACCCCATGGACTGCAGCACGCCAGGCCTCCCTGTCCATCACCAACTCCTGGAGCCTGCTCAAACTTACGTCCATCGAGTCAGCGATGCCATCCAACCGTCTCATCCTCTGTCATCCCCTAATCTTCCTGCCTTCAATCTTTCCTAACATCAAGGTCTTTTCCAATGAGTCAGTTCTTTGCATCAGGTGGCCAAAGTATTGGAGCTTCAGCTTCACATCAGTCCTTCCAATGAATATTCGGGACTGATTTCTTTTAGGATTGACTGGTTTGATCTCCTTGCAGTCCAAAGGACTCTCAAGAGTCTTCTCCAACACCACAGTTCAAAAGCATCAGTTATTTGGCACTCAGCTTTCTTCATGGTCCAACTCTCACATCCATACATGACTACTGGAAAAACCATAGCTTTGACTAGATGGACCTTTGTCGGCACAGTAATATCTCTGCCTTTTAATATGCTGTCCAGGTGTGTCATAGCTTTTCTTCCAAGGATCAAGTATCTTTTAATTTTATCCACCACCTGCAGTGATTTTGGAGCCCAAGAAAATAAACTACAACTATAGGTTGCTTCAAATGTTTAAGAATACAAGATGCTTGTGTTTTTCACTTGGAAGTATGGGAATATCTCTACTTCTTTAAGTATGACACAGTACTTAAATACTGTCTTTTAGAGTCAGTCCAGTTGGGACTGATATCATTTATTGCTTGTTAATGATTTGCTTATTTACCCAAATTTCCCTTGTGTTTTCTTTTATATGATCACATTGATCTATGTAGCATTTACCAGGAGAAAATGAGCTTTCTCAGGATAGAAGAATATATGACATTGAGTATGCATTCTCGCTCCCCCAAATAAGCTAGATTGACTTTCCTTTACTTAGATATATTTAAAGATATTTATTATAGTTTTCAACTAATAATTTTATTAAGAAGTATATGTCCAAGGGAGAAACAAGCATTTCTTAAATTACTGCCTTTAATGTGTTTCAAGGAGGTTACATCTTACTTTCTCTGACCCATATTACCAAGCTTCAGATACATTTATTACAATCTGATTTGCTTGCAAAATGAACCTATATTAGTATTGGAGAAACATCTGTCACGTGTTTAACAAATTGTTTAGGCAGCAATGTTTTAATCAGAACAGTCTCAAAATAGGTATAAGCAAATGGGAGGTGCCTTACTAGACAACTAGAATCTTTGATTCTAGGGTTGCAAAATTGACTGAGAAAGATCATCCCTTAGACTGTAAGCATTGAGTCTGCATGGTCTGGAATCTGCACAGTTCTCGTAAGAAGTTATGGGTTGGGACCAGAAAAGGCCCCCACATTTTTCAGCACAAACACCATTAAAAAGCTGTGTCTTAGTTTTAAATTCTAAAGCTGAAGTAAAGAAGCAACTGTGGTCAGTAGCACAGGAAATTTTTTATTCCTGTTAAATTCATTATCTGAGTTTAAATTGGTCATGAATTACATAAATATAAAAATGCATATAAAAATGCCTAAATATGTTTTTATCCCAGAAGTTTATTAAGCATATATACTTAATGGTATTATATGGAGCAGCCTGGCAGGCTGCAGTTGATAGGGTTGCAATGAGTTGGACACAATTGAAGTGACACAGCATGTACACATGCACGTAGTGTATATAGACTTAAAGCTAAAACGAGAGAAATATAAGACATTTTTATTTTTAATGTTGAAAGTATGGCATGTCCTCACACAAAACGAGGATTCTCTGTCTGTGAAACTCACCACAGTAATATGCGGATCAAATTCTCTTGTGTAAATGTTGGTTGAAATATATTGATTGGAGTCAAAGAAGAAATCTGTCTTTCACTTCCAGATTTGAAGGTCTAATTTGATTTTGTATCCTTCTGCCTTCATGAAAAAGAGGAAAATATCATTTTATCGTTTTT
Source organism: Bos mutus (assembly GCF_027580195.1). Taxonomy (NCBI): domain Eukaryota; kingdom Metazoa; phylum Chordata; class Mammalia; order Artiodactyla; family Bovidae; genus Bos; species Bos mutus. Next base: position 62,704,204 of record NC_091632.1, read on the forward strand.
GTGCAGCTGGATAAAGGAATGCATATTCATTTACATCCAAATAATATTCTTTAATTAATCTCTAAAGTATTTGTCTGCAAAGGAAAAGGCTCTTAATTCCAACATAATTAAATCTAACCTCAGGAAATTATCTTGATGGACACTTATGAACATACCAAATTAGGGAATATAGTTTGGCTTGGTGTGTTTAATAATGTCCAAACAAGCTAATTAAGTGCAATATTTTTGTATTGGGTTAAGTGTTAGCATTTGCCGCCTCAGGCATCTGATGCTTGCTCTATGGTATTTTCACTTTGGGTTTTACTCTCCCTTTTAATTTAAATTCTCCCAATGCAATGCAAGAGTTTTCTTTTTCCCTTTGCATATTGGCCATGGTGCCTGATGAACAGTGGATTTAAACAACACTGTTTTTTTCTGAGATTAGAAAAGTCCTGCTACCCAGTTTAGCATTGCTGTTTGTTTAGGTTAGTTCCAGAAAAATTCCCTCTTTGTCCCTAGGAACTGAAAATAACTTTTTAAGCGTCTAAGGAATTCTTTGGGTGTCAGATCAGAACCAGCCATCAGGCCCACTAACCTGGGGACACGAGGCAACACTTAACCATTTCCTCCTATTTCTATGGAAAGAGTCCTTTCCACATTATTTCAGCACCAGTTATAGGAAATACCATGTCTGCTTTTATTTCCCAAATTTCAACTCTGTTTTTGAAAATAGAGGTTGATTTTTTTCTCGTATTTGGCCACTATGAATGTTCATTGGGCTATCAGGCTCCATTGTTGACAGAAAAAGAAATTATCCCTTTAATTTTTTGTTCACTAAAATAAGGAGACATTGAGGAAGAATTTAGAATGTTCTCCATACTTAGCTACTTTTTGTTTGTTTTCTTTCTTCTCTTTTTGGCCACCGAGTGGCCAGTCTCTAGTGGAGGTACATCAGGAACTGAAAAGCTCAGTTGGAAGGGGTACTTTGAATGTCAAAGAGATCACTGAGGTAGATTTGGATTATAATAAGGCAGCTGCCTTTTGAGGTAGTAAGATGTTTTTTTTTTTTTTTTTTTTAATGCTGGATCTTAGTTTTCGGACCAGGGATCCAACCGTGCTCCCTGCATTGGGAATGCAGTCTTAACCACTGGACCTCCCAGGGAAGTCCCTCTTAAGCTGTGCCAGTCTTGACCTTCTGAACTGGATAACTCTGTGTTGCGTGGGGCTGTCTGGTGCCTTGTAGGACTTATTGCAGCATCCCTTGACCTCTACCCACTAGATATCAGTAACTTCCCCCGCACCCCACCCTACCGAGTTGTGACAACCAACAATGTTCCCAGACACTGTCACAGGTCCCCCAGGAAGCAGAACAGCCCCTAGTTCTGAGTCTTTGACTTAACCTAAGGGTTCTTGAGGGATATTGTGGGTGAAAGACCTTCCAGGGTCCAACAGTCCTTTTAATATAATCACTCTGCAGAATTTACTCTTTAAAAAAATAATTTTTAAAGATGAGACCAAACTGTAAAAATACAGTTATCTTTATATAGGAATTTGGATAGTTAAAGAAAAATACAAGTTGGCAAAAATAAAGCCTTTACCAACCTGATTGTACAGTTCAGACCATGTAACAGTGAATGAAATGCTCTCACTATTCTGTGATGATCTCTTCAACTTTTGACTATCCTCAATTTGATGGACTCACTGCTAAATGAGAAGAGCACATCAGCATGATTGATTCTTGGAGTTAATGTGCTTAATTTTCCACTGATTTTAAACCTGATATTTTTTATTATTGGTCCCTGACAAACAGCTCATCTTAGGGCTAATGACAAATTCAGGCGTTAAAAAAATTTGTTTTGTTGTTCATGACTCATTTACTCCTTTGCCAAATTATATCCATTTTTCCCCCAAGAGGACAAAATACATTTCCTGACTTAAATTATCCCAGATTTAATGTATCTTCACACTCTTGCAATTAAAGATTGTGAAAAAAGACTGGTTTAAAAGCAATGATGAAACATGACCTAGTTTGGGTTTTTATTTAAGACTGAGCAAGCATGCCTATTGTATAGCCCTGTCGCTGATAAATTGTCACCTATTTGTGCTTCTGAGTGTATTTGCATGTGATTAGCCACAGGAATAAAATAGAAATGAAGTTGTTGAATCTGGAAACTGGCTGCTCAAATGAAACTCGCATCAGCCTCTAGTCTTCACCGTCATCTGAATGTTCTTAGGAATCTGGAATTTAGCTAATGAAGATGTGTCATTTTTTAATGGAATTTTTCAGGTATTTCTTTCTGGACTTTTTTTGTTTACATGGAACTTTCTTGCATATTGCTAGGTGGATCAGTGGTCTCCTTTTGGTACGAAGCCAAGACACTGAACCTGCTCTGAATTCTGATGGGAATAATCCGGAAAGAATGTTGATTTTCAAGGGAGAATGACTCCTTCCTAGAGATCTGAAATTATGTTACAGTATTGTGGAGTTTTGTTGCTTGAAGTCTTCCTTCTGTCCTCACAGGCGATTTTGCTGAAGTATAATTGTCACATTTGGGGGAATTATTAAAACTCTAAGATATAAAGTTTCAATAACTCATTGCTAATTGCATGTGAAGTCCCCCAGGGATATATGCACAGGTGCATACCTTTAAAAGCAAAAGATGTTCGATGGTGCTGTAAATAAAAAGGTTTTAAAATAAACACAGGACTGAGCTATGTTTGTGAAAATTAGGCAGCTCAAAGTACCTGAATCATTTTGTCTTTGTCACTTACCTAAGTCCATTTCCCGCACAGTAGCTTGTTGGATTGATTTCAATAATTTGGGACTAATTCTCTGTCTCCATTTCTCTGTTCTCTTCTTCACACCCCTCTGCTACCCTCCACTCTTGGCAGAAATGTCACCAATTGACCCCACTACCTTAGTTTGGTAACCTGGACTGATCTGGTTTTTTAGTGTTTGACCCTGGCCACCTGATGGGTTTGTGTAGGAGGGGAGCTCCTGTGATTTAGGGAATGGTGAGAGGCTGGGCTTTCTCGGAGAGACCTTATCGATTTGAAAATCTCTCCAGTGAATTGACTGGCAACTATATGACTGTTGAATAAGGGGAGCAGTCTCCCACTTCTTTCAGTTGCTTTTATGTTATCAATCAATCAACTGATTAATCAGCATATACTTATTATAAACCATGTGCAAGTTCTTCTTGCTTCTAAGGAGGTTATAGTCTATATGTGAAGCCAAAAAAGGCAGTCCAACTTTGCGGGCTTTTAAAGAGAACTGCATTATAGCCTGGATGTCTGGGGGGTGGGGGGATCTTGGGCTGGAGGGGTTCTGGCACTCAAATGTGCACATGCTAAGCCCTGGGCAACATTTGCAAAAGGAGAGGCTTATAGAGCATTACATGACCATCGACTTGCTTCAGCTACAAGAGTCTGCAGTATGGAGCAGAGGTGAGAGTACTCAGTACTCCAGGGCTCAGGCTATAGAATCTCTGACTACTTCATTAAAGATATTTTTAAAAATTAATGTTTTGGCAGCATAGCATGTGGGATCTTAGTTCCCCAGCCAGGGATCCAACCTGTGCTCCCTTGCACTGGAATGTGGATTCTTAACCACTGGACCCTGACCCTGGGAGTCCCTCTGACCACTCCATTTAAAAGAGGACCCCACCTCTCCCTGTGTCTCTTACCCTCCTTAATGCTTTTTCATAGTACTGTCACTTAGTAACATCATATTACTTATTTATTTTCTGTCTCTCCAACTAGAATAAGGCTTTGTATAATCAACCACTGTGTTTTCCACCCTCTTTGCCAGTGCTTAGAACAGTGCCTCAGTACCTGGCACATGAATGAGTAAAGAAGTAAATACATAAATATGCGAATAAGCATCTGAATGAATAGGTTCAACACTTGGTGTTCCCAGTGGCAGGCTTTGGACAAATCATTTAGCTTCACTTCCCTTCAGTTTTCTTATCTATATGTGAGGTTAATGAGGAAGGCCTGTGTCACCTTCCTGCTGCTGCTGCTGCTGCTGCTAAGTTGCTTCAGTCGTGTCCGACTCTGTGCGACCCCAGATACGGCAGCCCACCAGGCTCCCCCATCCCTGGGATTCTCCAGGCAAGAACACTGGAGTGGGTTGCCATTTCCTTCTCCAATGCATGAAAGTAAAAAGTGAAAGTGAAGTCGCTCAGTCGTGTCTGACTCTTCGAGACCCCACGGACTGCAGTGTACTAGGCTCCTCCGTCCATGGGATTTTCCAGGCAAGAGTACTGGAGTGGGGTCCCATTGCCTTCTCCAGTTACATTCCTTACAGGGTTGTTATAGGAATCCTAGGAGATCAAGTGGGTAAGATCAGAGTTAAAAGTCAGTGGATTTTATTTTGTTACGCTTTCAACTCGGAGTTCATACCCTTCCTTCTCTTGTCCCGCCTCCTCTCATCTCTGTTATCCCATTTTGTCAGTTAAACACCATTTAAAGCTAAATGGCACTAAACAGTGGTGCAATCAACATGGATAAAAGTGAAGAAGAGAGAATGAAGAGTGAAGGGCAACTGCTCAGAACATGTCTACCTGAAATTGGCCTTGGAGTAGTTCAGTGGGTAGAGAAAGAGGGAGAGAACCATACATCTGGAGAACTGAGACTTTATTCTCTAGGCAACTGGCACTGAGATTTCACAGCAGGGAGGCTGAGGGGGGCAGATTGGGGAAACGGCAGGAACAGGATTTGGAGAAGGGATTTTATGCAGACATCTTTCCCACCATGCTCTATACTCCTCTGTGTTCAGGGTTCAAAAGGTCTGCGACCTTATCTCCTGCCCCGCCCAGGATCTTAGGCCCTGGGAGTGGTTGCTAAGGACTCCCTGGGCACGTTCTCCAGGAATCTGCAGACACTCCACATTTGCTGGGAGTTTGTCTCGGTTCTGTTTTCTTTAATGAAGTATAGTTGATTTACAATGTTGTGTTAATTTCTGTGGAGAAGGCAGTGGCACCCCACTCCAGTACTCTTGCCTGGAAAATCTCATGGACAGAGGAGCCTGGTAGGCTGCAGTCCATGGGGTCGCTGAGGGTTGGACACGACTGAGCGACTTCACTTTCACTTTTCACTTTCATGCATTGGAGAAGGAAATGGCAACCCACTCCAGTGTTCTTGCCTGGAGAATCCCAGGGACGGGCGAGCCTGGTGGGCTTCCGTCTTTGGGGTTACACAGTCAGACACGACTGAAGCGACTTAGCAGCAGCAGCAGTTAATTTCTGCAGTACAGCAAAGCGATTCAGTTATACATCCATATACACTCTTTTTTAAAATATTCTTTTCCATTATGGTTTATCATGGAATACTAAATGCCTTGTTGTTTATCCATTCTATATACGATAGTTAGCATCTGCTGACCCCAACCTCCCACTACATCAGTCCCCAAACCCCTCCCCCTGGCAACCTCTATGTTTGTGAAACTGCTTCTGTTTCATAGATAGGTTCGATTGTGTCATATCTGAGATTCCACATATAAGTGATATCATATGATATTTGTCTCTCTCTGACTTCACTTAGTATAATAATCTCTAGCTGCCTCCATGTTGCTGCAGATGGCATTATCTCATTCTTTTTCATGACCGAGTAGTAGTCCACCACATCTTCTTTATCCATGAGTTTATCCCAGTTCTACAGTTAGCCCTTCTGTTGGTTTTAGTGGGAGCATTCTGCCCACAATCCCCACCTCCCATGCTCCTTCCCCTGAACCAACTGGAACCTTGCTGCCGCATTTGACGCTACCTTCCCCTTCATCCTGTGTCTAACCAGTCTTCAGTTTCTGCTTCCTTCAAAGGACTCGCCAGAGCCCCCCCCTTTTGTATTCCTGTCCTGTTTCTTGGGTGTGACTTTATCCCTTCACACCTGAGCTGTTGGCAAAGGCGCTTGACCAGCCTCCTGGCACCTTGAACCTCTCGTGACCCTCTCGCCTTCTCTCTGCTCCAGGAGGAGGACCAGCTCCTCAGCATGTCACTGAAGCCCCTCTATCCCCTGGGCCCCTGGCAAGCTTTATCTTCGTCAGCAGACCAGAAGAGCACCAAGATAAACGAAGGAAGTTAGAGCATGAGAGGGGTGAGGGTGGTTCCTTGTGGACTAGTAAATGGAGGTCGGTATGAGTTGAGGAGTGAATATCACACAATAGCCTGCTCTGTTTAACCTAAAAAGACATTTTCACTCTTTTTGAATTTTGAATTAGGCTTGCCAAGCTATCTCCTTGCTTGCTCTCTCTTTTCTCCGATTTCTCCCTTTGCTATGTTAGTGTGTCACTTTACCCCACAGGGTGACTCCCTGTGGATGACAGACGGCCACCTTTCCATTCCTCGTGTCCTGATTCAGCAGCACACTCTGGGATGAATATATCCTGTGTAGAGGAAGTACAGCCGTAATCTCACCTATTATTATTTTTTTTTTTGGTGACAAAAAGGTGATGGACCTTCCTTTGTCTCATACTTGAGCCACGTGGTCACAGAGGCCATAAAAATAAGCTCCAATTTAGAGCCAAAATATTTGGCACATTATACCCATTCTCTTAGGCTTAGGGGTGCAAGTGTCACTTTTCATGGGATTTATAACCACAGGGCTGGGTGTTTTTTGCCTGTGTTTTCTCAAGGGAGGGAGGAGTAAATTCTCAGAGTGGCCAGTGGTGATAGGGGCTTGCAGCCATGATGATAATAACCAGGTCTCCTATCTGCCGCAGAAAACTGGGACCCATGCTGGGCTATGAGTGCATGACTGCAATCTGGTGGTCAAAGGTATTCAGAAAAAACAAATGTGATGCTTTTAGAGGGAGTGATGCATGAAGCTTTGCTTTATAGGTTTTGCTTTCTATCTTCGAAACTTGCACTGCTGCGGCTGCTGCTGCTGCTAAGTTGCTTCAGTCGTGTCCGACTCTGTGCGACTACAGAGCCCTAACTGTGGAAACATGATCTGGCCCATGGCCTGACCCAATCTAGGTTATAGAAAAGGGCTTTACAGAGAGATTTTATTATAGAAATTAATGTATACTATGAAGTATAGCTTGGAGTTTGAGCATTCTGGCTCTGAAGTCTGCCTGCTATCAAAACCCTGTTCCACCAGCTGCTTAACCTCAGAAAGCACATTGTCTGTGAATTTAAAAAGTGCCCTGAGCCTCATTTTTACCATCTGTAAAAGCAGTTGTTGTTCAGTTGCTAAGTCATATCCAACTCTTTGTGACCCGAGGGACTGCAGCAAGACAGGCTCCTCTGTCCTCCACTATCTTCCAAAGTTTGCTCAAATTCACGTCCACTGAGTCAGTGATGCAATCTCACCATCTCATCCTCAGTCACCCCCTTCTCTATGGGGCTTCCTGGGTGGTGCATTGGTAAAGAGTCTGACTGCCAAAGCAGGAGACGCAGGAGACTCAGGTGTGATTCCTGGCTCAGGAAGATCCCCTGGAGGAGGGCATGGCAACCCACTCCAGTATTCTTGCCTGGGAAATCCCATGGAAAGAGAAGCCTGGAGGTCTACAGTCCATGCGGTTGCAAAGAGTCGGACATGACTGAACATGCACACTCATGCACTGTAGAAGTGGAGAAAGTCATAATTCCTGCCTCATGAGATTGTTGGGAGGATTAAAGGAGATGGTGGTCCCTGTGGAGTGCCTGGCACAGGGCCTGGATCTGTAAATGCTCTTAGGAATGCTAGGCCTCCTTTAAACTACCAACTTTAATAAGTAAGGTTTCAAGATTTAGTTCTATTTTAACTCACTGTTCATAGTGGAAATGTCAAAATGTATAGTGTAGACTGACCTTGGGTGTCTGCACCCAGTTAGATCTTAAATGTCTCGAGGGCAGAGGCCAGATTCCACTATTTCACCAGAGAACCATATAGACTTGATTATATGACTGAAAAATCCCAAGGCACATTATTCCTAAGAAAGCGAAACTGACCCAATGCTGAAGGGCTTCAGTGGAATACCAGGGCCCGATTCCACAGGACCTCACCTCCCAAACAAGGCGGCATCTTCAGCAGGAACACTAGGGAGGGTCCTGGGTCCAGGTTCCATTCAAAGGCAGTGAGGACTCCCACTCCAGGTCTGTCACTGCCTTTCAGCCATAGACACACCTCGGGATAAATCGTAAGACAAATGGGTTTTAATGCTCAGTGCAAGGGGGAGAACTTTCACCACGGGGAAACAGTGAGGTGTCTTAGCAAGAGCGTGTTCACAAGGATTTGTTCCAGCACCTGGGTTGTTAGGTGCTCTGGGGAAGGATTCAAGGAATTGGGGCTTTGCTGCCAGCAAAGGGAATCATTCTATCACTGGGTGTCAATATATTCTGTCTGTAAGATGGGAGGAATGAAGTCAGGCTTCAGGTTTCATTGGTAAAGAACAGCAGCCACTCATAATCCTGGGCAGGGGGAAGAATGGTATTTCTATGGCTAGCAGAGCGTTCTTGTTTTTATCTGAGCTTCAACAAGAATGCAAGGAATTTGCCTGCCAATGCAGGAGACCAGGGTTTGATCCTGGATCTTTCAGATCCAGGAGAAGGCAATGGCAATCCACTCCAGTATTCTTGCCTGGAGAATCCCATGGACAGAGGAGCCTGGTGGGCTACAGTCCATGGGGTTGCAAAGAGTCAGACAGGACGGCATCTGAGCACGCACCCAGACAGGAGTGCGGAGTGGCCTCTTGTCTGGTGCTGCTATCCTGAGAAATGATGTTCAGCAGGACACTCCTGCTTAGCTGTGAGGGCCCGGCCAGGCCTAGCAACACCAGGGCCGAGCTGTGTCAGTTCCAGAGGTTAGGGGACCTGCTTGTCTCTTTTTTGTGTTTTCAGTACTTGGTATATTTGTTGGTGCATTTTAATGAAGCAGGTGTGAGCCTTTAAATCCTGGTTAACAGGTCCCTGAGACGCTGTATGACCCTGGGCAAGTTACTTCACCTCTTGGAGCGTCAGTATCCTCCATACTTTTTGGTGAGGTGTGATACCTACTCCTATGGGAGTTGTGAAACTTAAATGAGATCCTGCGTGATCCTGGCAAAAAGTGATCCCTTTGTGATCCCATGGACTGTAGCCCGCCAGGCTCCTCTGTCTGTGGGATTCTCCAGGCAAGAATACTCGAGTGGGTTGCCACTTCCTTCCCAACCCAGGGATCGAACCCTGATGTCTTGTGTTGTGGGGTGGATACTTTACCACCTGCACCCAGCAAAGAACTGGGCTAACAATTTAAAATGTTAGTTGTTTTTATTGAGCCCCTCTATGCATATGTCTGCTTCCATGACCGCCTCATTTTAGAATGTGAATCAAATGCACTTTCTCCTTTTGTATCATTTTATTTCCTTGCATCACGGGACTATTAAAAAATCCTCCTACCCTGTTGGTGGGAATGTAAACTGGTACAGCCACTAAGGAGAATAGTACAGAGGTTTCTCAGAAAACTAAAAATAGAGCTACCATATGATCCAGCAATCCCACTCTTGGGCATACATCCAGAGAAAACATGGTTCAAAAGGATACATGCATCCCAGTGCTCATTACAGCACTATTTACAATAGCCAGGACATGGAAGCAACCTAAATGTCCATCAACAGAAAAATGGATAAAGAAGATGTTGTATATGTATATATATATATATGTACACACACACAATGGAATATTACACAATCATTGAAAAGAATGAAATAATGCCATTTGCGGCAATGTGAATGCACCTAGAGATTATCATAGTAAGTGAAGTAAACCAAAGACAAATATCATATGATATTGCTTATATGCAGAGTTTAAAAAAATGATACAAATGAACTTATTTGCAAAACAAACAGACTCACAGACTTAGAAATGAACGTCTGATTACTACTGGCAAATGGTGAGGGGAAGGGATAAATTGGAAGGTTGGGATTGACATGTACACATTGTTATATTTAAAATAGTTAATCAACAGGGACCTACTATAAAAAAGATTCTTTCTTTAAAAATCATGATCAGAAGACTTGCCAGATGCTTAAGGGTATTTCTTCCTTTGTGTTTACTGCTAGGAAATACTCTCATGTCACTGCCACCACCACTTCCACTGTTAACAAGCCCATGGTATCAAATAATCGGGCCTAGAGAGAGTCTGGCTCATGTGTGTGTCCTAACATGGGAGGTCCCATGGCTTGTGAGTGGCCAGACTATTATCAAAATGCCCAGATATCTATCTGTCAATCCTCAATACGTGAATGAATGAAAGGATGTAAATGATGAAGTGTGGTTCACCTTTCACCCCATCAAGCAGATATTTTCTTTATCCTTTGACACCAACATTCAAATGAGGTTCTGATATACAGTTTACAAGTTACTTCAGTGCTCAGTGCTTCAAGGCAAAGAATGAGCTGGGTGAGATATCTGTGGTTTCCAAGAGTCAATGGTGTCAGCCTCCTATCTCCTCCTTACAGTGTCCTGAACTTGCACTTTCTCACCCACGTGTTTCAGGCCATCAAGTTTGAAACAGATATTTTGAGCCTCAATGCTCACATCCTAAGATAGTGTCCTTTGTTATCTGGGGGTTCTTTTTTTAATTTAATTTGTTGTCCAATAGTTGATTTACAGTGTTGTATTAGTTTCTGCTGTATGCAAAGTGAATTAGTTATACATAGACATATATGCACTCTCTTTTAGATTCTTTTCCCATATAGGTTATTACAGAGTATTGAGTAGAGTTCCTTGTGCAATACAGCAGGTCCTTATTAGTTATCTATTTTGTGTGTATGTGTGTGTGCGTGTGCTCATTTGTGTCCGACTCTTTGCATCCCCATGGACTGTAGCTCGCCTGGCTCCTCTGTCCATGAAGTTTTTCAGGCAAGAATACTGGAGCAGGTTGCTGTTTTTTTCTCCAAGGAATCTCCCTGACCCAAGGATTGAGTCTATGTCTCTTGCGTCTCCTGCATTGGCAGGCAGGCTCTTTACCAGCTGAGTCACACATTGACAGTGTATGTGTCAATCCCAGTCTCCCAATTTACTCCTCCCCTCCTATCCCCTGGTAACTGTACATTGTTTTCTACATCTATGACTCTGTTTCTGTTTCGTAAGTTCATTTGTATTATTTTTTTAGATTCCACATGTGAGTGATATTACACGATACTGGTCTTTTTCTAACCACTTCACTCAGTAGGACAATCTCTAGGTCTGTCAATGTTGCTGCAAATGGCCTTGTTTCATTGTTTCTCATGGCTGAGTAATACTCCATTGTGCTTAGGAACCACACCTCCTTTATCCATTCCTCTGTTGATAGACATTTAGGTTGTTTCCATGTTATTTGGGGGTTTTTGATATCTGTGTTTCTTCTTCTTCCTCAGCTCCCTTTATATGGTCTTTTTGCCTTTCTCAGAGCTGTTGTTTAAATTACTAAATTGCCACAAAACAAAATAGTGAAAATATGTATAAAGTGTTTGAAATAATCCCAAACTTCAGAGGAAAGCATGCCTAATAAAATAACTATTTCAAACTATTTTTTTTCTTTAACCTGCTTGTTATTCATTTAAAAAGTTGAAGTATAATGATTTACAATAGTGTGTTAGTTTTAGGTGTACCACAAAGTGACTTGGTTATACACACACATGCATATATAGGTATATATCTATATTCTTTTGTTATTCTTTTACATTATCATTTATTACAAGATATTGAATATAGTTTCCTGTGCTCCACAGTTAATTATTATTGTTTATTTTACATATGGTAGTGTGCATTTGTTAATTCCATGCTCTTTATCCCATTTATCATCAATTTGCTTTTTAAAACTAACAATATATTCTGCTATTTTCCCATTTAAGACATAAAGTTCCAGTCTATTTTTATTAATTAGGTATATAGTTTTCCACTGTATGACTACATCAACTTAAATATACACTCTCCTAATGATGAATTTTACTTCCTTTAGAAAATCATCTAAATCTTTATAGATTTAAAATTTATAAATTTTATATAAATATATTAATTTTCTATAAATATATACATGTATAGATTTAAAACATTAATTCTAAATACTGTTTTATCAGTATTATGTGTTTGGACTTTATGCCATTAAAAGTGTTTCTTCTTTTTGCCTCCTCTTATTTTTTTCTAATGAACATATGATACTTATATAATGTCAGAAAAAATTATTAAAAAATAGTATTTATTTTATAGGTGTTTGATTCATTTGACTGATATTTGATTATATGTCTTATATCTTCGAATAAACAGTTGTTCCTTGACAACATAGAATGCATCTTCAAATTAATGATAAGATTGACTCAGCCCCTCCATGTGCCAGGCACTTGACTTGTATCTGTGCTAAGTTGCTTCAGTTGTGTCTGACTCTTTGTGACCCCATGAACTCTAGCCCGGCAGGCTCCTCTGTCCATAGGATTTCTCAGGCACGAATACTGGAGTGGGCTGCCATTTCCTTCTCCAGGGACTCTTCCGGACCCAGTGATCAAACCCACGTCTTCACGTCTTCTGCACCGGCATTGGCAGGCAGGCTCTTGACCACTAGCGCCACCTGGGAATCCCTGACGTGTGTATATGATCTCGTCTAATGGTGGCGCAAGGGTAAAGAATCACCTGCCAGTGCAGGAAATGCAAGAGATGTGGATTTGATTCCTGGGTCGGGAAAATTCCCTGGAATAAGAAAATAGCATCCCACTCCAGTATTCTTGCCTGGGAAATCCCTTGGACAGAGGAGCCTGGTGGGGCTACAGTCCATGGGGTCACAAAGAGTCAGAAATGACTGAGCATGCCTGCAATCTCCACAAATGCCTGCGAAGTCAGTTCTCTCTTTTGCAGTGAGGAAAATAAAGCTCAGAGAGTTTAAATGATTTGCTCAGTTCAGTTTTATGGAGCTGGGATTAGAACCAAGTTCTCCTTGGCCCTTCTCACTGCCCTGTCCCGTCTCCTATTTTGTAATCCACTGCAGCATTTAGCTCAGGGATGGATTGTCCAACTTGGGTGTAATTGCAGCTTCTTGGCTTAAATATGATGGAGGGCAGTTCTTCCTCTAAAGACATCTCCCAGCCAGTATACCCAAACCTGTCTCCTCAAAGATCAAGTCTGCATGATATGGCCTCATATCATATGTATCCACTAATAATTCCTTTGTAGTATCCGTTACTGAATTCTCTTCAGCATATTGGACTTGAGACATCACAGCATAGAGGGAGAAAAGGCAACTGGGGAAATTCTGGAGACAAACATTTGCTGGAAAACAGAGTGAAATGCAGTAGATCAGAGTGAATGACTACTGTAGAGCCCTGATTATTGACATTGAATGTGGGGGTGTCTTTTAGTTAGCTGTCTTATCTAACAGTTGTTCATTAGAATTCATAATTGCCTTGTCATAAAAGAGGGCTTGCATTGGGAACTGCTGGGAAAGCAAAAACTCTGGACTTTTAAATGTTTTTAAATGCACTAATTATTCCTTCCTGGAGTAGGAAATGGCAACCCACTCCAGTGTTGTTGCCTGGAAAATCCATGGACAGAGGAACCCGGTGGGCTATACTCCATAGGATTGCAAAGAGTTGGACACGACTGACTGACTGAGCATTTATTCCTTAGGACGTTAACCAACATCTCATGGTGATCTTATCCAGGCTTCTGGAAAGCAAGTCATGCCTTGCAGTTTAGTTGTGGTTTTGCTTCTTTGTCTGTGGTGTTTTTCATTATAAACACCTCTAGGTATGTTAGATTAATCTGTCCTTAACTACAAATTCTTATTTCATTAAATTCTAACATAATGTATTCCTTTTCAACATCTGCAACAATTTGGATTTTAGGGCAAGCTAATTGCACGCCAACTTCTGTGGGGGTAATTTGGAAAAAGAGGGAGCTGGGTCTTAGAAGGAGAGAAAAGAAAAAGTTGACACAGCAAGAATTGGAGCTCTTTGCAAGGACGTTTTTAGATAAAAGCAAATGAAGGAAATTAACCTTGGCCTTGAGATTGTGTGCGCACTTGTGTATCTGAGAACAGCCAGGACCAAGTGAGGGCAGGGGTTGTGGAACATTCCAGGGGTCCTGGAACGACCAGAATTGCTGAGGTCATAGAAGGCTGGATGTTGGGAGAGGGGTTTGCGAAATATTTACTCAAAAAAACCCAGGCCCCACAGGTGAACCAAAGCTTCCTATGTTTGCACTGAAATGTTGCTTTGAAGTCTTGCACTTTCCGAAAGCCTGGGGAAAATGGATGGGCCCTGAAAGCCAAGAGTTAACAATTACAGAACTTAACATTGGAAAGGCATTGAATATTTGGCTCAGGAAAAATTGTCTAGCAGTATGAGGTTTATCTGTTTAAGAAACATGAAAAACAAAACCTCAAAATGAATCTAAAAGATTGTTTCCAAAATGGAGCTCATGAATATTTTCTAGCAAGCAAATGATATCATGAAATAATACATCTTTATTACTTATTTACAACTATAATAGGATGACTACTGTCTATGTTTGATATTTTCTTCATAGGTTTATTTTTATGGATATAAAATTATTGGGCTTCCTTGGTGGCTCAGACAGTAAAGAATCTGCTTGCAATGAAGGAAACCTGTATTCAATCTCTGGATCAGGAAGATCCCCTGGAGAAGGGAAAAGCTACCCACTCCAGTATTCTTGCCTGGAGATTTCCAGGCAGAGGGGCCTAGTGGGCTGCAGTCCATGTGGTTGCAAAGAGTCGGACACAACTGAGCAACTAACACACAAAATATTTATTAGGGCATTCCTTCTTAATTTTTTTAAATTTCAACTTCTATAAAAAATATTTAAAAAAATTTCAATAAAAAACCAATTCTTGGTGCCAAAAATGTTGGGGACTGCTGCTATAGGTTGCTCTTTCTGCCCAAAATTATTTCTCGAGGATTCATATCAAAAGGGAGCAAAAATATTTTGTAAAAGTCAGGGAAAAGGCTGTCTATGTCAAGGGTTTTCAGAGTCTCATTAATACTTGAGGCTGAATACTCTATATAAATCCTCATCCCATCCTAAGATTCTGATCTAAGATGGTATGCTGGAATTCTATCCTTTTTATAGGTGGGAAAATGGACTTAAATAGTAAAGTTCTTATATAAAATTTCACAGCAAACCAGATTTTGGGGAATAGTAGAACTTTTGCATCATAAGGAGATCCAACCAGTCCATTCTAAAGGAGATAAGTCCTGGGTGTTCTTTGGAAGGACTGATGCTAAAGCTGAAACTCCAATACTTTGGCCACCTCGTGCAAAGAGTTGACTCATTGGAAAAGACTCTGATGCTGGGAGGGATTGGGGGCAGGAGGAGAAGGGGATGACAGAGGATGAGATGGCTGGATGGCATCACTGACTCAATGGATATGAGGTTGAGTGAACTTCGGGAGTTGGTGATGGACAGGGAGGCCTGGCGTGCTGCGATTCATGGGGTCTCAAAGAGTTGGACATGACTGAGCGACTGAACTGAACTGAACTGAAGGAACCCTAAGCACTTTCTTCACTTTTTATGTTTTTAACTGATTTTTAACAGGTACCAGAGGCTCTGGATTTATTCTGTCTGGATGTTTAAAGTATTTTGGGATGTGGATTGTTAGGTTTCTACAGAAATACACTTTAAAATTCATCTCTCACCATGTAGTTCTATGCCCTTCCTCCCTCCTTCCTTTCCCTGCCTCCCTTTCTTCCTTCTTGCCATATTTATGTTTTTATTTTTGAATTTGTATTTATTTTCTTTTAATTCTATCCTTTCAACCTTTGCGTAGCCTGTTCTCAAGGGAGTTTATTGTAAATTCCATTTGGAGATACAGAAAGTTGAAAAGAAGAATAGCAAATGTCTCTTTAAGAGTCATGCCTTAGGGTTTGTTGGTTTTTTTTTTTTTTTTTTCATTTAAGTGAATTCTCTTTTACCCTTTAATTAAAGAATGGGTTCTATTTCGGTGTCACATTTTGGATGTTGGATATGAACTTGGAGACAGGACCCTGGGCTGGGCTTCAGAGTTTGGTTAAGTCTTTCCCCTGGACCTTCTTTCCTCTCTCTGTGAAATGAGGTTGGGTGAATGATCTCCAGGGTCCCTCCAGTGTGTCTATCTTGGGGTCTCATGGTTCATGTTTGAATTTTTCGTCTTATTCTTGAGCATCTTGAATATGTCTTGCTCCTTTGCTTTGGTGTCCTCTGCTTGTACATCTGTGGCACACGACGAGTTATTGCAAGTCTATTCTTGGCTAACTCTATTTCCCTTCAGCTCCCTCTTGTTTTCTTTGTCCAAAGGCTTTTTATCTTACATCCTTTCCCTTATGTTCTTGCACTGAATTCTTTCTGGGCTCCTGTCCCCCCACAGTTCCCTCACACAGGACTTCTTTGTAACTTGAGTATCAGAAGATTGGCCTAAGGTCTGTTCTGAAGGCCACCTGTGTTCTTTCAGGATATCTTCCCCACGGGAGATAGCTGATCCATGGAAATAGAAGTCATGCAAAAACTGTTTTTTCTTTCTTTTGCTAGATGGTTTTGGCATCTGCTCTATTACATTCCACTTCTATCTTTTGGTTTTATTTTTTAATCTTATTTCCCCTACATCTAGGAAGCTTAAACCTTTCTCTGCAATTGACTTCAAGCTTTAAAAACTCAACTTCTTGTGTTGTCTTCATGGTTAGCAAACAACCTGGTGTGGAACCGTATTCCCAAAACAGGATCTAGGAAATTATTTTAGGCGATCCATGAACAAACACCTTTTATTTTAATATTGTGTATTGGTTGGAGTGTTTCTTGAATTATAACTATCACATAAAACTTGTAGGTTCACAGTCATGTTATAAAAACTCTCCTTTTAAATACATTTTGTTAAGTAGCAAATGCGTAATTTAAAGACAATTCTGAAGTAATATGAGTTGACTTTGACCACGTAGTATAGTGCTTTAACATATATTAAGTCATTTAATCTTCAAAACAGTCTTTTGAAGTAGGTGCTATTATAACCATGAGGAAAGAGGCAGGGGTCAAGTCAATTGTCCAAAGTTGTAAAACAAGTAAGAGGCAGCACCAGGATCAGAACTTAGGAAGGCTGACTTCAAGACTGTGTTCTAATCATGAAACCAGGCTGCCTCTAAGAAAGTAAAAGAGTACACGGCACACGATTTTAGCAGAAGTCATGAGCGTGGTTTTGAACGACTGAAACTCAAAAGCTTCCATGTAATGAAAAGCACGTGGGCTTTGGCCTCAGAGAACCCACAGGTGCTGGATTATTATTGATCAATTGTGTGTTTTTCTAGACACATCACTTAACCTCCATTAAAGCATTGGAAAAAATATAAAATAATCTCTGTATCATAATTTTTTTAAGAAAAAACTTTGTTTTGTATTGGGGTATAGCTGATTAACAATACTTTGATACTTTCAGGTGAACAGTGAAGGGGCTCAGCCGTACATACACATGTATCCATTCTCCCCCAAACTCCCCTCCCATCCAGGCTGCCACATAACATTGAGCAGAACTCCATGTGCTTACTATATGCTAGGTCCCCATAGGTTTTAACACATATTAATTCCCTTCCCTCTTCATAAATCTCAGTTTTTTTAATCCATAAAACATCAAGATCAGTGAACATGAGAAATTCAATAAAGTAATAGCTATTAATGCATGGTAAGTGTTTGAAAAGATACATTGATATCTTCCATGTCTTCCACTTTGCTTATCGTTCATAATTGGCAACTTGACATTTATGATCCCCAAGTGGTTTAAGAAAAGGGCCCTTTTGTCTGTTCCCCACCAGTGGCCAACACAGGGTCAGTCTGGTGAATTTCACTGATGCCAGGTTCCCCAGTGGAAAAGGCAGAGAGTGCAGGGTAACTATGGCCAGGAAGAGAATATGTTCTTGATTGGAGCTGGGCTGATGCATGAAGGGTTGTATCTCCATCAGAAGAGAAAAGAGTGGGAGATGAAGGTGACCTCTCTAGGTCCATTCCAGGTCTGAGTCTACATGTGGGTAGCCTCAGAATCGATTTGTTCACTACACGTATCATCATAAAACGAAGATCTTGACCTGCAAGATATAACTGAGGTTCAGAATGGGAAATGCCTACAGCAGCATTCTTGTGGTGAAATATTTCCAGATTTTACAACTTTGAACCCAGTATCCTGTAAAGAATAATACAAATGGCTCCAGACTATTTACCCAAGTGATTACAACGGCATTTGGTAAAGATAGGGCCATTATATTCTTCACAAATGATTAAACCTCTGTGACTAATACAAGGATAGTTGCATTTTAAGGAAAAAGATTGATTTGCTAAGCATTTTGAAAATAGCCATAATAATTTCAGTTATTATAATAACTGAAAATGAAATTTCATGAATTTTGGTGCACGGGCTTCTTAAGAGGTCCACAGGCGAGCTTTCTTGGGGTCCTTGCCAAGTTTTGTACATATGTTCATGTATAAACTTTCTGCAGAGAGAATCTGTAGCTTTTATCAGTCAGGTCCTCAAAGGATCTGTGATTTTTAAAAAGCCAAACAAAACTTAGGACCTTATGAACTGAGTCAGAGAACATGGCTGAGTTATAGACAGTCAGTAGTAAACTTAGAAAACACTTTTAAAAAGAAATTATTTCCTTGCATATGAACTGCTGAGAGAAACATTTGGTGCATTGTTAAAAAAAAGAAGAAATTATTGAACTAGGTCTTAAGCTAAGACCGATTTCTGCTGGGTCTGCTTATATGGATATGTTAAATTAATTTGTAGCAAATTATGATAGTAAGAAGTTCTATTACCCAGGACTCCACTAGTTGTGAAATCTTCAGAGAATTGCATTAGTCATAACTCTCAATTTAACTGTATAATCTAGTAATCGGGCTTCAGCTTCAATATATTTTGAAACTTCTTTGAATAAGATACAAAGTTCAAACTAATATAATTTTGAGGAAGCCAAAGAAAGAGTAAAGGTGAAAGTAACTTTGGTGGAATCTTTGACCAGACAATCTTCTTTCTTCCATTTGGTCAGTTTACAGTATAACTAATTTTTTTTCCCCTAGTGATTCAGTATTTGTAATTGTTTTCTCAGTAAACATATACTTAATGAATCCCAGACTCATAGACTTAGAGAAAGAACTTAGGGTTGCAAGGGGGAAAAGATGGGGAGAAAGTTAGGGAGAGAAGTTAGGGAAAAGTTAGGGAGTTTGAGATGGACATGTACACACTTCTGAATTTAAAATGGATAACCAACAAGGGCCTACTGTACAGCATAAGGAACTCTGCTGAATGTTACATGGTAGGTTGGATAGGAGTGGGGTTTAGGGGAGAATGGGTACATGTATATGTATGATTGAGTCGCTCGGCTGTGCACCCGAAACTATTACAACATTGTTAGTCAGTTATACCCCAATGCAAAATAAAAGGTTTTTTAAAAGAAGGAGGCACAGGCAGAGAGATATTTTACATGTAGAAGAGGAGGAGGTACTGTGACTACAGAGGCACAGACTGGAGGGAGGCACCTGCAGCCAAGGGATGCTGGCCAGCTCCAGAAGCTAGAAAGAGGCAAAGCGCAGATTCTCCCCTGGAGCCTCCAGCAGAGGCTGGTTCTTCTGACACCTCACTTCTGGCCCAGTGATACTGATTTTAGACTTCTGGACTCCAGAACTATTAAAGAATAAATGTCTATTGTTTTAAGAAAAAAAATATGTTTAATGAATCCCCGATGGCTCAGTGGTAAAGAGTCTACCTGCCATGAGGAGACTTGCAGGGGACATGGGTTTGATCCCTGGGTTGGGAAGATTCCCTGGAGAAGGAAATGGCAATCCACTCCAGTATTCTTGCCTGGAAAATCCCATGGACAGAGGAGACTGGAGGGCTACAGTCTATGGGGTCACAAAGAGTTGGACATGACTTAGCAACTCAACAACAACACAACAACATTCTGCCGATGGCACCATGTATAGAATTTAAAAGTTGTCTGATCAGGTATCTGACTGCAGAATCAGGAGGCAAAGAGGGTAGTGGAAAGAGCTCAGGGGATCCTCTATGGAGGTCTTGAATTCCACCTCTGAGACCTTGTCCTTGGAAGACACTGGGGAAATCCCTTCAATTTAGCCTTATATCTCCCATGAACAAATGGTGATTTGGTTTCTTACTGCCTTCACTTGCTGAAAATATTTTATCTCGTCTTTGACTTACCATTTGGCAAATGATCTGAGTCTACTGCATCTGCATGTTCTAGCGTGGGGATGTCTTGTCAAATGAGTGGTACAGATGTTATTTTCTAGAGGCAGAGGGGACAGCCTGGGCAATATTAATGGATGAAAACTTCATAGAGGGGTGACTTCAGCCAGTTGATGAACACAGGGCAACTGGGACACAAAACTACGATAAGATGGGTAATTTCATTTTCTAAGGTTGTTTATTATTATTATTATTTTTTAAACTATATGTCAAGTGAACCCTCCAATGCTAATGCAAAGGTGGCCATTACCACAGCTCAAGTTAAATGATTATGTATTCTAAATTGATTTTAATAGATCAGCAAGGGCTTTTTATTTCTTCTTAAGATATTAGTATAATGAAATTAGTTCTATTTAGAGAATTATACAGGCAAGAAACCAAGCTGAACTGAATTATACATGCAAGAGACTGAATAATTATAGGATTATAATTATTATTGGTAGTACCAATAATAATTATACTATTATCATCAATGGTAGTCCCACAAAATCGTCTTTGTGGGACTACCATTGATGATAATAGTAAATCTGAACAGAACCTTATAGTTTGCAATGTACGCTTGGATGAAGTATAAAATATTGACATATGGCATCATGCATGCAACAAGGCAAAGCACGACCAACACTACAGTGTCAGGAGTCATTATTCACCTTTTGTATATGAGGGGAAAGTTACAGAGAAATTCAATGACATGCCTTCAGGTCATTGATGAGGTAGACTCTTTCCTCAGCTTCCACGATGCTGCCCTAATCTTTCTCATTACCTGTCCTCCATCTCTTTTCCTGGCATCTCTTTTTCTAGGGCTTCTCCATCCTCTACCTTCTTTCCATCCTTGTTTTCACTTGATTATGTCATGGTTTCCACCCCAGGAATGGCTCCAAATCTTATCTCCACACTTCATTATTTTCCTAAGCACTGGAGCTCTATTGAACATTCCCAGATAGAGGTCTTATCAGCTTCTTAAACTCAACATGTTAAAAACAAACCTCATTGTCCATTCATGCCAAATCATCTCTTCGTCTTGACCTCCTTAACTTTGTCAGTAACATCACCAACCTCCAGCCCACCAAGGCACTCTAATAATAAAAGCTCTCATGTAATGGGGACTTGGGTACTATATTTATGTTGTTTCCAGAAACTTAGCACAATCTGCAGAGCAGGGCTTTTTAGTTCATTTCCCTTGTTTTCCATATCCCTGGCTGATGATTAATACCAGAGAGACCTGGCTCCCTATGACAGCTTCTCAACAAATTAGTTGTGGTCACCTTGGGCATGGTTTCCTAGAGTGTAAAATGTGAATGTGAAGTGAAGTGAAGTGAAGTGAAAGTTGCTCAGTCGTGTCTGACTCTTTGCCATCCCTTGGAATTCTCCAGGCCAGAATACTGGAGTGAGTAGCCTTTCCTTTCTCCAGGGGATCTTCCCAACCCATGGATCAAACCAGGGTCTCCTGCATTGCAGGTAGATTCTTTATGAGCTGAGCCATGAGGGAAGCCCAAGAATACTGGAGTGGGTAGCCTTTCCCTTCTCCAGCGGATCTTCCCAGCACAGGAATCAAACCAGGGTCTCCTGTGTTGCAGGCGGATTCTTTAACAACTGAGCTATCGGGGAGGCCAAAATGGGAATAAGAGTATCCATTTTTTCAGGAGGAAAAATATCTTGAAGTAGGAAAGAGAAGAAGATGAAAGATAGGTGAATTAGTAGCTGGGGAAAAATAAGTTGAGAGATACCCTCTGTAGTGGTCTCTGTTTCATTCAGAAGTTGGGGGACTTCCATGCAGAAGGTGTAGCCATGGGGTGAGGCTGAAGGAGTGCTAGAAATTTGCACAGCTGCTCTGAAGTAGAGAAGAATTAGGGAGGACCAGAGGGGAAGGCTTAATTTATCTGAAAGAGCAAGATTGGTGTAGATAGGGAATAAAAGATAAATATCTAAGAGTGGGCAATTGAAGTTTCAGATTTCAGAGATGGAATGGATCCCGGTGAACAGGGTGGATTATAAGAGTGAGTGGCTGCTATCCAATGCAGCTGAAGGTTATTGGAATCAATCATGAATTGAAACATGGGCATCTGGCTGGGTAATCCACTGCACAGTAGAATTTGCTAGGATGATGGCAAGATTAGAAGGTGGTGAACAGGTGTCAACTTTTTTCCCCCCATGTCTATTCTCTATGTCTGTTTCTCCATTAAGTGAGTGAAGTTGCTCAGTCATGTCCCACTCTTTAGGACCCCATGGACTATAGCCTACCAGGCTCCTCCATCCATGGGATTTTACAGACAAGGGTACTGGAGTGGGTTGCCATTTCCTACTCCAGGGTACCTTCCTGACCCAGGGATGGAACCCAGGTCTCCCGTGTTGCAAGGCAGACGCTTTACTGTCTGAGCCACTAGGGAAGGCCCATTATTGTCCTGTAAATAAATTCTTCAGTACCCTTTTTCTAGATTCTATATATATGCATTAGCATACAATATATATCTTTCTATTTTTTACTTACTTCACTCTGTATAATAGGGTCTAGGTTCATCCACCTCGCTAGAACTGACTCAAGAAAGCATTCCTTTCTATGACTGAGTAATATTCCATTGTGTATATGTACCACAACTTCTTTATCCACTCATCTGTCGATGGACATCTAGGTTGCTTCCATGTTCTAGCTATTCTGAATAGTGCTGCAATTAACAATGGGATACATGTGTCTCTTTCAATTTTGGTTTCCACAGGGTATATGCCTAGGAGTGGGATTTCTGGGTCATATGGTGGTTTTATTCCTAGTTTTTTAAGGAGTCTCTGTACCATATTCCATAGTAGCTGTATCCATTTACATTCCCACCAACAGTGCAAGAGTGTTTCCTTTTCTCCACACGCCCTCTCCAGCATTTATTGTTTGTAGACTTTTTGATGACGGCCATTCTGACCAGTGTGAGGTGATATCTCATTGTAGTTTTGATTTGCATTTCTCTAATAATGAGCGATGTTGAGCATCTTTTCATGTGTTTGTTAGCCATCTGTATGTCTTCTTTGGAGAAGTGTCTGTTTAGGTCTTTTCCCCACTTTTTGATTAGGTTGTTTGTTTTTCTAGTATTGAGTTGTATGAGCTGCTTGTATATTTTGGAAATTAATCCTTTGTCAGTTGCTTCTTCTGCTATTATTTTCTCCAATTCTGGGGGTTGTATTTTCACCTTGCTTATAGTTTCCTTTGCTGTGCAAAAGCTTTTAAGTTTAATCAGGTTCCACTTGCTTACTTTTGTTTTTATTTCCATTATTCTAGGAGGTGGGTCGTAGAGGATCTTGCTTTGATTTATGTCATTGAGTGTTCTGCCTATGTTTCCCTCTAAGAATTTTATAGTTTCTGGTCTTACATTTAGGTCTTTAATCCATTTTGATTTTATCTTTGTGTATGGTGTTAGGAAGTCTTCTGATTTCATTCTTTTGCATGTAGTTGTCCAGTTTCCCCAGCACCATTTATTGAAGAGGCTGTCTTTGCCCCATTATATAGTCTTGCCTCCTTTGTCAAAAATAAGATACCCATAGGTGCATGGGTTTATTTCTGGCTTTCTATCTTGTTCCATTGGTCTATATTTCTGTTTTTTGCCAGTACCATACTGTCTTGATGACTGTAGCTTTGTAGTAGAATCTAAAGGCAGGTAGGTTGATTCCTCCAGCTCCATTCTTCTTTCTCAAGACTTCTTTGGCTATTTGGGGTCTTTTGTGTTTCCATATGAATTGTGAAATTTTTTGTTCTAGTTCTGTGAAAAATGCCATTGGTAATTTGATAGGGATTGTATTGAATCTGTAGATTGCATTTGGTAGTATAATCATTTTCACAATATTGATTCTTCCTACCCAGGAACATGGAATATCTCTCCATCTGTTTATGTCATCTTTGATTTCTTTCATTAGTGTCTTATAATTTTCAGTGTACTGTTCTTCTGTCTCCTTCAGTTCAGTTCAGTTCAGTCGCTCAGTCGTGTCCGATTCTTTGCGACCCCATGAATCGCAGCACGCCAGGCCTCCCTGTCCATCACCTACTCCTGGAGTTTACTCAAACTCATGTCCATCGAGTCAGTGATGCCATCCAGCCATCTCATCCTCTGTCGTCACCTTCTCCTCCTGCCCCAAATCCCTCCCAGCATCAGGGTCTTTTCCAGTAAGTCAACTCTTCTCATGAGGTGGCCAAAGTATTGGAGTTTAAGCTTCAGCATCAGTCCTTCCAATGAACACCCAGGACTGATCTCCTTTAGAATGGACTGGTTAGGTAAATTTATTCCTAGAATTTAATTCTTTTTGTTGCAGTGGTGAATGGGATTGATTCCTTAATTTCTCTTTCTGATTTTTCATTGCTAGTATATAGAAATGTAAGTGATTTCTGTGTATTTATTTTGTATCCTGCAACTTTGCTAAGTTCACTGATTAGCTCTAGGAATTTTCTGATACTATTTTAGGGTTTTCTATGTACAGTATCATGTCATCTGCAAACAGTGAGAGCTTTACTTCTCTAGAATGATGGCAAGATTAGAAGGTGGTGAACAGATGTCAAATTTTTATAAAATAATGTCAAGGAAGGGGAGAGACCGAGGGTTGGGTACTTGATAGGCAAGGGGACAAGTAAGAGGTGGTGACACCCGATAGCATCAGAGTGCTCCACAGTCTGTCATATCTCTGGTCTCTCAGATGTTCATATCTGCTTTTTGTTCATCCTGTACAGTTTCCAAAATTATCTTTACAAAGAACAGAGTTGATCGTGCCATTTCCAGCCTCAGAATCCCTCAAAGTGTTCATGTCATAAAAAAGAATCTGAAAAAGAATGGATATATGTGTATGTATAACTTAATCACTTTGCTGTACACCTGAAACTAACGTGACATTGTAAGTCAACTCTACTACAATATAAAATAAAAATAAAGAAATGTTCCCACAGCCTACAGGAAAAGTCTTAGCTTCTAATTTAAAGGTCAAGTGAACTATTTTCATCTTTTTTTCCAGCCCTATTTCTTTTGTTTAATCACAGCCCTCTTTTCACCTCCTGTGTCAGTCATACTGAATTATCTGCGCTTCCTTTATCCCGAACTTCTCTTTCCTACCTCTGTGCGCTTATCTGCTCACCTTGTCTCTGTGACTGGAATGACTGGGCTTCCTTTCACCCAGAAGCTGCACGAAGCTGATAGTGACCCCCTGCCCTGAAGTGTTGTTTCTCTCTGAACTCCTGTAGTGCATTATTTGAATCTCACTTCTGGCATTAATGATATAGGCTTTATTTTACAATTTTCTTTTTGTGCATTGGATTTCAATTTTGCACAATTCTTGAGGGCAAGGATGTTGTATTGGCATCTAGCACATAACTTACAAGTGTACTGGTATATATATATATATATATATATATATATATATATATAGTATGTAAGTATATTTATTATTTTTAAAATTTTATCATTGGAGTATAATCGGTTTACAATGTTGTATTAGTTTCTTCTGTACAACGAAGTGAATCGGCTACATGTGTACATATATCCTCTCCTTATTGAGTTCCCTCCCTCCCTCACCCCCATCCTACCCTTCTAGGTCATCACAGAGCACTGAGCTGAGTTCCCTATGTTAAACAGCAGTTCCCCACTAGCTAGCTATTTCACACATGGTAGTGTATATATGACAATACTGTTCATTATCATTCATTGATTCGTCCCACCCTCCTCTTCTCTCACATGTAAGTGTATTTTAAAAATGACATTTTTCATAAAGTGATAATATATGCTCTACAGAAAAACCTGAAACCACAGAAAATCACCCCACCCACACACAAATAAAAAGAAAATAAAAATCCCTAGGAATTATAGCCATAAGGGATAAGATGGCTAAAATATTAGTACATAAGCTTCTAACTGAAGCCTTAAATTATAGTACAGTCTGTTCATGATCATAGCACCGCTGTCCTTGACTACACACTGGAATCACTTGGGGGAGATTGTATGTCTGGGTTTCATTCTTAAAGGTTCTGATTAATTGGTCTTAGTTATGACCTGGGTATTGGTCTTTGAATAAGTACAACAATAATATCTAACATGTATCATTATTGTTTCAAGCATTTTGCAAGACTGAGTCATGGAATTTTCCAAATGATTGCATGAACTTGATATCCTTGTTACCTATTTCTTTTTCCTCTACTTTAAGTTGAGAAAAGTAAAAACCAGGGAGGTAAGTAATTTGCTCCCAAGCAAGTGTTCAGTGGGAGAGCCAAGGAACAAATCCAGGCATTCAGACACCCTAGCCTACTCATGAATATACAGCCTGATTGACTCACATAACACATACTGACAAATTATACATATATAAAATCAAAACAATGTCATTCTTAAAATTGATGCATTTTCTACTTGCTTTCAAAGTATTTAGATTGCCTTAATTTCTCCTTCTTTGTCATTTTTTATTGTGAGTTGATATTTAGCATGGAAAAAGTCAGCAAAATGATGTGTGTTTTTTTAAATATATTTTATTAGATATTTAAATTTGTCTTGAACTTTGGTTTTATAATCTCATGAAAGGGAGTTTTGTATTTGTTTCTGAGAAAAATTTCTATGACTTTTATGTTTGGGGTTAAGGGTTTTGCTTTGATATCCAGACACCGGAGCTCTCTTTGTACAGTGTTCCTGGGAACTCCCAACTTTCTCTCTTGTAAATTTGGTTTTACTAAAGTATTAATTCCAGAAGGCTCTTGGGACATCCAATATGCAGGTCAAGTTCCATGCTTTTGAGATTAGTACCCAAAGATGAAACATAACAACTCAAGAATCTAATCTGACTGCTGAAGCAGATTATAATGTAAGCGTCCATTTTCTTCTTTTAAGAACATTTCCCAAAGTAGAAATCAATATTTTTCAGGCTCAGTACATTTGCAACAACTGGCTTATGATCTACATCAATGATCCAATTATAATTTGTGAAAAATAGGTTTTCCCAAGATTGTTTATAATGCTCTTATATTTGGTAAAAAACATATACAGAAAAATAGGAAAGTGAAAAAGACCTGAAACTTTTCAGAGTCGAAATTCATGTCAACCACCCAGATCTTATCACCGTTGAACTCATTGGAAGGAATCTTTCTAATTAAGAGCATAGCAGAGGGGACTTCCCTGGTAGTCCAATGGTTAAGAAGCTGCCTGCAAATGCAAGGGACACGGATTAGATTTCTGGTCCAGGAAAAATCTCACATGCTGCAGGGCAACTAAACCCATTAGAGGCAACTACTGTAGCCCGCATGCCCTAGAGCCCATGAAAGCCTTCACACAGTAAGAAAAACCCAGCACGGCCAAAAATTAAAAAAACAAAAAAACATAGCCAAGTATCCATTCTCCTTTTTCTCTTCATTAGTGGAACCCTGAATATTAGCTGGGCACATATATACTCAGAATACATTCCCAGTATCCCTTTCAGATCAACATAGCCTTGTGATAAGTTTTAGAAAATGGAATCTATGGAGAAGTAGTCGGTACAAAATTTGTCCCCCTTCTTTCTCTGTGACTAGAAAGCAGATGTGAAGGTTGAAGGGACACGAGGAGTGGGTAAACAAATGTGATCACTTTACAAGCAACAGCTGCAGTCGTCCTAATCGTATGTCTAGGAGTATCTTTTCCCATTTGGTGCTTACCTTTTCACCCTCTTAATCATTCATGTCTTTTGATTAATGGGAGTTCTGAATTTTAATGCCATTCAGTTGATCAGTTATTCCCCTTTTGTAGAGTTGGTGTTCTTGGTGTGCTGTTCAAGTAGCTTTTTCTACCTTAAGAGCACAAAAACTCTCCTATGGTATTTTCAAAAAACTTTGTCTGACAGATCACATTTAGATATACAGTTCTCCTGGAATTTATATATCCATATGATGAGTGTGAGGTTTGAGCTAAATTTTATTTTTTTCTATATGCCTAATTAATTGACTCTGTACCATCTATTGAAAAGATACCCCACTGCTCTGCAATGTCCCCTTCACAATGAATCAAGTATGCATACATATGTAGGTCTGTTTCACGACCCTGTCCTATTATACTGGTCATTTTTCAATCCTTGGATTGGAACCACACTGTTTTAATTGCTATAACCTCATAATGAGTCTTTATAGCAGGTATAGAATTCCTGGTCAGCAGTCATGTTCTTTTGGAAGGTAAATATAGTATTTTTTGTCTTCTGGCTATTGTTGTTTCTATAGAAATATCAGATGTTGTCCCACTTTTTTTTTTTCCTTTCCCTTTTATATTAAAATATTTCTCTTGACTTAGTCTCATCATCGTCGGTTTACATAAGCTTTACTGTAATGTACCTAGTGTGGATTTCTTTGTTTCTGCTTAGAGTTCATATCATTTGTAGTTTTCCACTAGCCATTATCTTGTCAAGTATTGCTTCTGTTCTATTCTTCCTCTCCTTTTCTATTACGAGTATTAATATATTGAACTTTCTCATTGCATCCAATGTACCTCTTGTTTTATTGTGGAATTTCCATTTTTTTATCTTTCTGTGCTCTATTCTGAATATTCTGATTTACGTGCTAGTATACTGCTTCTATCTTTTTTTAAGATATATTTAAACAGCTGTTTTATCCATCTACTTCAATTAATTTACTCTCTAATTCTTGAATATCCATTTATTTATGTACATACATATTTTTCTTATTTTCTGCTAAAATTTTTAATGTCTTTTATTTCTTGGAATGTTGTTAGCATATTTATTTTAAAGTCTGTGTCTGGAAACCTAGTAATTGGAGTCCCTGTTGATCTATTTATGTTGTCTGAATTCTTCCTGCTGGTTTTTGTTCGTATCATAGTGTCTCCTTGTTTGTCTGCTTATTTTTGATTATGTGCTGTCTATTGCATGGCAAAATTATTTGTGTAAATAATTTGAAGCTAGGTTAATCTTATCTTCCTACAGAGAAGATATCCTTTTGCCTCTTCTAATTATCTAGGGGGCAATGCTAGATCACCTCAGTCCAATTTATGGATTAAAAGGATTTGAAGTTGAATTGCTATCCTGTAAGTATATATTTACTTCTGGCAAATCATTATTTGAGTCCTAGAAGGAGAAGAGTTGGAGAAAGGGGTAGAAAACTTACTTAGAGAAAAATTGGCTGAGAAATTCCTAAATCTGGGGAGAGGTTTGGACATTCAAATTTATGAAGCTAAAAAGTCACTCCAAAATTTCAATCCAAAATCAACTTCTCCAAGACACATAATTATAAAACTCTCTCCAATCAAAAACAGAATTTCAAAAGCAGCAAGAGAAAAAAAATTTTTTTTCTCATACAAAGGAATTTCCCATAAGGTTATCGGTGGATTTCTCAACAGAGACCTTTCAAGTCAGGAAAGAATAGGATGATAAATTCAAACTACTGGAAAACAAAAAGAAGAAAAAACAATGCCTACCAAGAACACTCTACCCAGCAAACATGTCCTTCAAAAGTGAAGATGAGATAAAGACTTTCCTAATAGCAAAAGCTGAGAGAATTCTTCATCATTAAGCCTGCCTTATGAAAAAATGCAGGAAGAAAAGCTCTTCAAGCTGAAATGAAATAATATTAAAAGTAACATGAAAATATCTACACATTAGTAAAGGTCAGCATATTGTGAGATGCAGTAACTACTCGTTGTTCAGTTGCTAAGTAGTGTCCGACTCTGCAACACCACGAACTGCAGCACGCCAGGCTTCCCTGCCCTTCACCATCTCCCAGAGTTTGCTCAGATTAATGTTCATTGAGTTGGTGATGCCATCCAACCATCTTGTCCTCTGCCACCCTCTTCTTCTTTTGCCTGCAGTCTTTCCCAGAATCAGAGTCTTTACCAATGAATCGGCTCCTCACATGAGGTGGCCAAAGTATTGGCGCTTCAGCTTCAGCATCAGCCCTTCCAATGAATACATTGTAACTACTTAACTCTAGTATAAAGATTAAAGGACAAAAGTATTGAGAATAGCTACAGATATAATAATTTGTTAATGGATACACAATATAAAAAGATATAAATGGTGACATTAAAAACTTAAAAATGGGGAGAGTGAAGGGGTAGATTCTTGTAAGTGATCAAAGTTAAGCTGATATCACCATAAAATAGTGTTACATTCGTAAGATGTTTCACATAAGCTTCACGGTAACCAAAGCGATCCTGAGAAAGAAGAACAAAACTGGAGGCAACACACACCCTAAAATTTCAAAGCATTCTACTAAACTACAGTAATCAAAACAGTTTGGTTCTGGAATGAAAATAAACATGTAAACCGACGGAACAGAATCAAGATCCCAGAAATAAACTCTCATACATATGGTTAACTAATATTTGACAAGGAAGCCAAGAATATTCATTGGAGAAATTACAGACTCTCCAATAAATGGTTTTGGGAAAATGGGATAATCACATGCAGAAGAATGAAATTGGACCCTTAACTTACACCACTTAAAAAAATTAACTTGAAATGGATCAAAGACTTAATCATAAGATTAAAAACAGAAAATTCCTAGAAGAAAATCAGAGAAAAAATGTCTTGATGTTGGTTTTGGTAATAATTTTTTGGATATGATACCCAAAACACAAAGAGCAAAAGCAAAGCACAAACAATCAGCAAAATGAAATGGCAACCTATGAAATGAGAGGAATTATTTTCAAATCATTTATCTGATAAGAGGTTAATATCCAAAATATATAAAACTCAATAGCAAAAAAAAAAAATCCCCAATGATTCAATTAAAAAAATGAACGGAGGATCTATATAGACATTTTTCCAGAGAAGATACACAAATGGCCAAAAGTTACATGAAAAAAAGTGCTCAGCATCACTTATCATAAGGAGAGTGAAAATCAAACCACAGTGAGATACCATCTCATGTCTGTTAGAATGGTTGTCAATGACAGGAGATAATGAGTGTTGGAGATGATGTGGAGAGAAGGGAAACTTATACATTATTGATGGGAATGTAAACTGGCACAGCGACTATAGAAAAAAGTGTACAGGTTCCTCAAAAGATAAAAAATAGAACTACCATATGACCCATCAATTCCATTTCTTGGTTTATATTAAAAGGAAACAGAATCACTGTCTCAAGATTTCTGCACAGCCGTGTTCATTGCAGTATTATTTACAACAGACAAGATATGGAAATGACTTAGGAGTCCATTGATACAGAAACAAAGAAAGAAAAGGTGCAGATATATAGGTAGATACAATATGCACACACACATATATATGATGGAATATTATTTAGCCATAAGAAGAAGGCAAATCTGTCATTTGTGACAACGTGGATGGACTTTGCAGGCCTTGTGCCAAGTGAAATAAGTCAGATGGAGAAAGACAGATGCTATATGATATCACTTATATGTGGACTCTAAGAAAACCAAACTGAAAGAAACGAAACAGATTGGTGACTGAGGTGGGAGCGGGTAGGGGTATGGGGAAATGAGATGTTTGTCAAAGGGTACAAACTTTCAGTTATAAGATAAACAAATTCTGGTGATCTATTTTACAACGTGGTAATTATAATTATTATATAATTGAAAGTTGCTAAAAGAGTAGATCTTAAAAGTTCTAGCTACAAAAAAGAAATGATAACTATGTGATGTGCAGGAGGTGTTAACAAATGCTATGGCGGTAATCGTTCTCCAATATTTAAGAAGATAAAATCTTCTTGTACACCCTAAACTTACCCAATGTTACATGTCAATTACATCTTAATAAATATGGAAAAAACATGCATATAACATTAAGTAATACTTACACATGGGTGGGAATAAATCAGTGGAGAAGAGAAAATGATGATGCAGGTGACCTTAACTGAGAAGCAGTTTTACTTCTGGGGCTTGTAGATGGGGAAATTACAGTCCCCATCCCAGGAACCAATGAGTAGGACCTAGTGGTAGCTGTGTCTTTTCTGTCTTCTAAGAGAGCAGCTTGTTTGCAGTGGTAAACGAGTACAGTGGTAAGCAAGTGTAAACCTGGCCCCTGACTTTATGCAAAAAGCCTGGTTTGAATTCAGTTCCTGTTCTCCGGAGGAAGTAGAAATTCCATTCTCCGCAGTCTTGTATGCCTGCTGAACTGAGCTTTGAATCCTCGCGGGCTAACTGTGTGGAGCTTGAGTTAGTGAAATATAATTATTAATATCAATTGAGTGCTTGTTGTACGCGAGGTTTATCAACTCTAGTAAGCCTCACCACAGCCCTATGAAACTGAGGTACAGAGATGTTAAGTAACTTGCCAGTGGTCCCCCATTCAGAACCCAGGAAGTGATAGTCCTGGGATTTGAATTTAGGCGGTCTGACTGCAGAACTCTGGGGTTTGATGACAGTTTATCTGGAGGGAGTATGGGAGAGTGGGTTCATTGCATAGTACAGAATAATTTGGGGATGCTGATCTTAAAAAATTTCTTCACCATAACATTAGAACTATATTTATATTGTGGGCAGTGGATTTATTTTTAGCAAAACATGATTTATTACATTAAATGAATGTCAGAAATGTAGGGGCTTTTGGGGAAATAAAATTCTAAGTATGTTTGTTTTTTAAAGCTGTAAATAAGCTAAAGTATATAACCTGATTTTATGTTTACATTTAAGTAACACCTTAATAATTATTATTTTAACCAACAATGGGAGTCCTCAAAATTTTTTGTCCCGAGAGCCTATTACTCAAGTATAAAGTAGATTGATACAGTTTTTTTTTAATCTCTTTTTTTTTCCTGGAAGAAAGAAGATCTTTGTTTCTCTTCTCAGTCTCCTAAGCATTAACCAGACCTCTGCTTGTACAGAGGAGTTAATAGTATGACTCAGAAGAACTGTTCTCATCCTGGCTAAAAAGACTGCTTTTGAGGGACTCTTCAGAGACTTGGCTGAAAAGGCTCCAGCTGCCTGGGTAACCAAGCAATGTAGAAGCAGAATTCTGATTTTCAATTGCTTCCCAAGGCAGGATTTATTTAGTTCAGGAAACGGCCTGTGACTCAAACTTGGCGTAATTTTGCATCACAGTTACAGATTTGCAAGACATCCATCCCTTTTCCATGTGCATTTACTTAGAGGAAAAAAGATACATAGATTGCAATGATATATTCTGTTTCACTGAGATGGCAGAAGACTCTAAAAACATGAGCAACTATATCATATAGATACATAGATATGGAATATTACTCAGCCATAAAAAGAATGAACTTCTGCCATTCGCAACAATGTGAATGGACCTAGAGGATATTATGATTAGAGAAGTAAGTCAGAGAAAGACAAATACTCTATATTATTGTGTGGAATCTAAAAAAGAACACAAGCAAATGTAATCACAGTACAGAAACAGACTCACAGCTATAGAGGACAAACTAGTGCTTATCCATGGGGAGAGGATGGCGGAGAGGGGCAAGTCAGGGATATGGAATTAAGATATACAAAGTATATCTATGTATTAAATAAATAAACAACAAGGATACATAGCATTATTTTGTAATAATCTAAAATAGCATATAACCCCATCTACAGGGGAGCCTGGTGGGCTACAGTCCATGGGGTTGGAAAGAGTGGGACACAAGGAGCAACTAAGCACAGTGCAATGTATAAAAATCTGAAACTAATAAATCAACCAAACTTCAATTTTAAAAAGACAACATGAGCAGCTGGATGATGCAGACTGTATGAAGTTGACCAGGGATGGTTTATTGACCCCTTATGTATCCATTCCTATTCTTGACTTACTCAGTGAGGTTGTAAAGCCTGACTTTTTGATGCAGGAAGCCATAGCTGTTTTTATTGCCCTCTGACAGCTTTATAAGGGTTGAAGGTAAATTGAATGTTATTTTCATAGACTTGTATATTGACTCCTTGGTGAGAAAGAAATGGTTTGATCTGGGCTCATGAAATTGTTCCTAGATACTACAACAAATTTTCACTACTCCTATAGGACCTGTTTTGAATTCTAGTTTATTCTAGCAAATAATAGATATCTGGGCTTCCTTAGTGGCTCAGTGGTAAAGAATCCGCGTGCCAATGCAGGAGGCGCGGGTTTGATTCCTGGGTGGGGAAGATCCCCTGGGGAAGGAAATGCCAACACACTCCAGTATTCTTGCTTGGGAAATCCCATGGACAGAGGAGCATGGCAGGCTATAGTCCAGGGGGTTGCAAAAGAGTCAGACGTGACTTAGCGATTAAACAACAACAAAATAGATAACCACTAAATGTTTCTTGAATGAATTAATGAATGAACCTTTCATCCCCATGTGACACTTTTCAAATAAATATTATCTGGGCATATTATTTGACAAGGGAATGTACTTTTCCATTTTGACCATTTACTGACAGATATTTCATGTCTTGGAAAAACTTAATCCTAAACTGAAATTTTTCATAGCAGGTGAAATAAGATAACATAAAAATTTACATTCCTTAACAATAACCACATTTGTTAATGAGATGTTAGGATCAAGCATCTTCACTTTTTATCACAAATTAATAGTCATCTTGCCTCTCATCCAGATAATAGACACATACAAGCAAAAGCACAAATGAATTACTACTTATTAATGTTTTTCACAGTAAGACATTAAATAGATGAATCCGTTTCAAAGAAAGAGAAAAGATCTGAAATAAAAGTTGATGTTTCCAGTTGCTATTTTCAGCCGTGATAAGGTCTTAAAGATAAGTGAAAACAATGGTAGAACTCTGATACCCGGTCTTTGCAAAACTGGGAAAGTAAAACTATCACTGTAATGAGATTCAACTGCAAATTCACGAGAAGCAGTAATCGCTGAAAACGTCAGTTACTGCCTGTCTTCAGCTGTTCACAGTTTAAATTCATTTTTTTCTGTCAATGATTCAAGAAGCAGGTAATTATCACTCATTCCTTAGAGGAAAACAACTGAGCTATAGAAAAATGAAGCAATTTGCCTAAATTTACCCAGTTAGTAAGTGCCAAAGCCAGGATCTGGACCTGGGAAGTCTGGCTCCAGAGCCCTTACTCTTGATGCTCCTTCTCAAAATTCTGTAGCGATTATATCAAATGCTGTTTATCTTCAAATATCAAAGACCCAGCTTTCATGTTATGCTTTGGGAAAAAAAATTAGAACACTACTGTCATTTGCTGAAAATCTGCTTCATCATCTTTATTCCCAGGGGGTAGAAAGGATTCAGAAGATAATGCCAGTAAAATACTTTCACCTTCCTACAACTTAAATGCTGAGAGACTTATTAGCTATGCATTTTAGCAGTTTTATACAAATACACACACAAAGGTGTAGGTAATAAGTCAGATAAAAAGCTGGTGTTAGATACAGAGAAAACCAACACCCTCCCTCCTCCCAAAATATACAAACAGTGTAAATTTCATGGACATGTATTTTTTGTTGCATTGTTGATTAGGCTGTGTTTTATAAAATTAATTTTTAAAAATTCTGTCAAAGATTAGTGAAAGCAGTGACTAAAAGGAATTTTCATATGAGGAGGGAATAATTTTGTTAGTTTTATTCCAAAAAGTAGAAAGGCTTCAAGTGAGAAACGAACATTCTAGGTACAAAGATCTTCTAACGCTTCAGAATATAGACAATTTCCATTCAGCATTAACTAGTTCCAGGACAAATTTAATGTTGCTTGTTTTACATAATTTAACTCAGTTAAAGGGTAAAGATACAGATGTCATTAAAAAATTGCCCCTAAATAGCAAATATAAATAAAACAAGCATTTTATTATATTAGTGAAAATGAATTCACCATATATGATTATTGGTTACAAAATAAGAGAACCGATATAAACATAATGCCAGTAAGATATTTACTTTTGATTTGCAAGTGAACCATTAATCAAACATTTTGATTCAGCGGCTAAGGGAAAATAAGTCATTGATACTATTAACGGCTTGTAAGGGTGTTATATTAAGCAAATGAGCTTTTTATTTCCAAATTTCCTGCTGACAATAATCTCATTATATTTCTTAAAACCTGTAGTTTATCTAAGATAGCCAAGAAGTTAAGTATTATAAGAAACAATTTTCGGTATGTAGTTATGAATATGACACTCATTAATGTTTCATTTGAAATATTTTCAAAGTGAAATATTCAGTTGATTGTTAAACTTTCAATATACTTATTCAGTGATTTAATTTTCTTTTGTAAAGTCAATAACACACTTGGTAATAAGAATGTTACAGAATTAGTATAATATAAAGTGTACACATGTATTTATTTTCTTAATATCAAATTTTATATCCTGCACCATGATAACTTTACATCAATCAAGCATGAAGATGACATGAAATTTATGAGTTCAATAGTTTTTCCCATATGTATATGTAATTGGTTAGAAACAAAGAATCTGAAATGCTTTATTTTCTTCTAAATATCTTGCTTATTTTCTTAAGTATCTAGTATTTTGTATTAGAAATCTGATGTTATCTGGAATTGTTTAGTGTGATACTAAAGGCATCACCGACTCGATGGACGTGAGTTTGAGTGAACTCCGGGAGATGGTGATGGAGGCCTGGCGTGCTGTGATTCATGGGGTCGCAAAGAGTCGGACACGACTGAGTGAGTGACTAGACTGAACTGAACTGAAAGGTCAGAAATATTTAATTCTCAAAATCAATTCTCCATTCAGGGATGATCAGTTGCAATAGACTTGGTGAAATAGAGGTATCAGTATCTTTCCATTTCCTTTCCAGTGTAATTATATGTTTTATTTATTCCTGAAATATACTGGATTGGAAAAAAAATTCATTTAGGTTGTCCATAAAATATTATTTATATTTAATTTGAATTTATATACTCTATAAAATTAATGGAGCTATTTAAAAATTTTAAGCACATTCAGCATTTTCTCATTTAATGTTTTTAAATTGAATAACAAGACTGTATTTGGTTTTGTTTTGAAAATGTGCTAGCTGACGGAAAATGACCTTACAATTAATTATGATTGAACTGTGAACTACTGTGAATTCAATATTTTGAACTGTGAACAACTCATCAGCTTACCTCATTGGTTATAATACAATTCACATTTATATGACAAGTTATTTGATAATTTTGTAAATAAATAAACTCATTTTCTGATATGATTGTAGCTTTGTTTGTAACAGTTATGAAGACATGTTTGTAATCTGATGTTAGTATATTAATTTATCTACTCACAAAGTGTTCATCTTTTTCAAACCACAAAGAAAAGCAGTGCAGACTCTTTAATATTAAATGTTAATTTTTCAAGCTCCAGCATTTAGTAAACACAGTTTTTAAAAAATTATGGCACTAGAACTTTGTAAGTTCTCAAGATGTAGAGAGAAATTTCTGGCAAAGATTGATTTAGAGGACAAAAGCAAATGCCTACTCTTTAATTAAATTGCCCAGATAGGCACTGCAGAACTCTAAAACTCATTCTGGAATTAAGTCCTGTGTGTGAGCTGAGGCCAAGCTTCCTATTTTACAGGTTTGTCAAGGGATTTATATAAGCAAGATCAGGATATCTGAGGTTGACTCTCAAATAGGCTATGTTTTATGAGTCTAAATAGAACTTGAATTTGTCCAAAATTCATTCCTGCTTATCAATCTCCAGGGGATCTTCCCAACCCAGGGATGGAACCCTGGTCTCCTACGTTGCAGGCAGATTCTTTACTGTCTGAGCCACCAGGGAAGCCCCCTATGTTATCAAAGTGAAGTCGCTCAGTCGTGTCCGACTCTTTGTGACCCCAGGGGCTGTAGCCTATCAGGCTTCTCCATCCATGGAATTTTCCAGGCAAGAATGCTGGAGTGGATTGCCATTTCCTTCTCCAGATGTTATCAATACATAGTGTAAAAACAAAGGAAAAAAAAATACCTTTGGATAAATAACCGATTAGCAATTAGTTTTGTAATTTTTTGATACGGATAAGTTTGCTGCTACTGCTGCTAAGTTGCTTCAGTCCTGTCCAACTCTGTGCAACCCCACAGACGGCAGTTTAGTATGTAGCAATATAAAACCAACTAAGTTTCTAGAATAGAATCAGAAAAGGTAATTTAATAATCAACATTAAAAAGTGTCCAAGCTTTTCTTAAATTTAATGGTGTTCCCCTGCCCCAACTGAATTGCTTTCTAAGAGATTATTTTTCTGGAGGTTTTATCACGTATACTTTAACAGTTTACTCTTAGTGTATTAAGTTTATTCGTATTTTGTTAAATACCTTGTTTTCCTTTTCATCAACTTGAAACATTCTCTGCATTTCACACGAGGTGCATCATCAGAAAATTGTGTGTATATATGTGTGTATTATGCACACATTTTGCCTTTAGCTCCTTAAGTCAACTAAAGAAAAATCATAGATGTGTAAGTTAATTTCTCTCACAGAAGAGGGATGATCAGTTACAACATACCTGATGAAATAAAGGTATCAATATCTTTCCATTTCCTTTTTAGTGTGACTGATCATTCTTTCCTTTTTTCCCTCTGAATTTGTATCCACGTTTGCAACTTTCTGATATGAAGCCTTACGTCCTGCAAAAATCACACTGTGTCTAGAAGTTTAATTTTCTGAGATTATAAGTTACAGGCTACCTTCCCTTCTGTCTTAATTGACTGCCACTACTGCATTCCTATTGGGATGACCTGATTTTGTCCATTTCACTTACTTTGGGGATAGCCTTTGAGTTTTCCAGCGATGGTTTTAACCATTTTAATCTCTTCCAGGAAAATGGCCCTTTTCCCCTCATCAAAGCTTAAAATTAATCTTTAGTTTTAGAATATCTGTATTTTATATATTTTTTGTACATTTGTATATTTTTTGGTAAGATCAGGAAAAATGAAAGCAGAAAATGTTGAGAAATGAACACCAAATTCTTTCATCTCTAGACACTTTGAAAAGAAGAACCCCCGCCCCCCTACAAATGCAATGAGGAGATTATTTGATATTTTAACACACAAACTTCTTTTCCTGGGCTTAGTCAGAAAGAAATAAATGATCACTTTTTGTTTGGAGGAGAGAGAAACTGTAGCTAGATGTAGAGGGGGAACCCCACTGAAGATGTTTTGGTTAAATTCTTTTTTGTTGCACAGTTTTTGGCATTGGCAGCCTAAGGCACGATCTTACCATTGCTTAAGAAAGTATATTGACTGTCTAAAAATAAGCACCTTTAAAATTTTAAGGGTGTTCATATTTATATAAAATACTGTACTTAATTTTAAAAATTATCTTATTTGCAAATTATGGCTAAGATGGAGAAAATTGATAGCCTTATTATCATTGTTATTATTAAATATTTTTGTTCTAGCTTTGCATATTACTCACCCTATGGCCCAAAGGAAGTTTCTACATGTCCTCTTCAATCAGATGAGTTTTTTAGAAATCCTCTGCAGTTAGATAAATTCACAGCAGCTGCAAAATCTATAAATGCCAAATGTGTCTGTTGAGAAAAATTTTTTCTCCTCGGGGTTATAGCAGATCCTAGTGAGTTTTGGAAATTTAAAGCAGAAATTAACTCTGAGTCTTCATCTATGGCTTGGCAGCGCCCCCTTTTGTCCAGGATCTAGAATATACAGTTCAGTTCAGTTCAGTCACTCAGTCGTGTCCGACTCTTTGCTACCCTATGAATCACAGCACGCCAGGCCTCCCTGTCCAACACCATCTCCCGGAGTTCACTCAAACTCACGTCCATCGAGTCGGTGATGCCATCCAGCCATCTCATCCTCTGTCGTCCCCTTTTCCTCCTGCACCCAATCCCTCCCAGCATCAAAATCTTTTCCAATGAGTCAGCTCTTCACATGAGGTGGCCAAAGTACTGGAGTTTCAGCTTTAGCATCATTCCTTCCAAAGAACACCCAGGGCTGATCTCCTTTAGAATGGATATACTCAAGAATATACAGTAAATGATATCTAAATTTGGAGAAGACTCTTGAGAGTCCCTTGGACTGCAAGGGGATCCAACCAGTCCATCCTAAAGGAAATCAGTCCTGAATATTCACTGGACGGACTGATGCTGAAGCTGAAGCTCCAATCCTTTGGCCACCT
Organism: Bos mutus; assembly: GCF_027580195.1. Taxonomy (NCBI): domain Eukaryota; kingdom Metazoa; phylum Chordata; class Mammalia; order Artiodactyla; family Bovidae; genus Bos; species Bos mutus. The sequence continues at coordinate 62,744,298 of NC_091632.1, forward strand.
GATGGAAAGAACTGATTCATTGGAAAATACCCTGATGCTGGGAAAGATTGAAGGCAGGAGGAGAAGGGAACGACAGAGGATGAGACAGTTGGATGGCATTGCTGACTTGATGGGCATGAGTTTGAGTAAGCTCCAGGAGTTGGTGATGGCATGCTACAGTCCATGGGGTTGCAAAGTGTTGGACATGACTAAGCGACTGAACTGAACTCAACTGATGTCTAAATCTTGAAGTGAAAAATCAAAACTGTTGACTTTGGTCTTAGATTTTTAGCAACAGAACTGGGCTTTAACTTGCTGCTGTCCTGTTTGCTGTCTGTTGAAGACCCAGCACCCATAATCTCATTTTCTTTCCAGCCCCCACACCAACCTGTTTTTTTGAAAGGCACCAGGATATACATTTGCTGAGATTTAATATGCTGCTCCTTCTAGAACATTTGCATTTTAATTGCAGACAACACTATAAAAAGAGGGACTCCTGAAGTGTGGAATTTCTGGGGTCATTGAGTCAGTAAATAAAAGTCAAGATTAGGATGAGGTAGGTGAAGCTGAATCATGCAAATGCAGGGTGAAATTCTGTATTTAAATTTTTGACCGTTGTTCATCAGGAATTCTCTACACTAATTTGTCATTTTTATTTTTAAAATTTGTTTTACTTCAGTGCAGTTGATACTACAGGGGATTTTCTGACCTCGAGTCTCTTGAGTCTCCTGTGTTGGCAGGCAGATTCTCTACCACTGCGCTACCTGGGAAGCTGATGCTATACAGTAGGACCTTGTTGTTTATCCAATTCTGTATATAGAAGTTTCCCCCAGTTTGATTCCTGGGTTGGGAAGATCTGCTGGAGATAGGTGACCTACTCCAGTGTTCTTGGGCTTCCCTTGTGGCTCAGCCGGTAAAGAATCTGCCTGCAATGCAGGAGACCTGAGTTTGATCCTTGGGTTGGGAAGATGTACTGGAGAAGGGAAAGGCTACCCATTCCAGTATTCTGGCCTGAAGAATTCCATGGACTGTATAGTCCATGGGGTCACAAAGAGTTGAACACGACGAAGCAACTTTCACTTTCATATAAAAGTTTGCATCTACTAATCTCAAACTCCCAATCCACCACAGCAAAAAAAAAATTGTTTTAAAAAAAGTGTGTCAAAATACTATTTTTCTTGATTTCTAAGTTTTTTGACTCCCTTTTAAGTTCTGCACACTCCTCCCTTCAACCTCCCACCCACCAACACCAGATGAATAACTCTCTGCCTTGCCCTAGTCCTGCCCCAGTCAATAGGGAGTAATTTTTTTTTTTTTTTTTTTTGGTGCCTGCCATTCTAGGATGCTAGATATTACACTTCTAAGTTGCCACGCAGTTCACCTTCCCAGTGAACTCAATGACTGCTGGTGAATAAGCAGTTTCACCACATCTATCAGAAGCACACAGTGTAAAAAAACTGAAAGAAAACTCGCCACCAAGCCAGTGACGTTGGAAGGGTTTAATGGGTTCATGTAACAAGGGAGGAGGAGGTCTTGGGGTTCAAAGGACCATAAAATAATAAAGTTATATAACATTTGCTCAACACTAATAAAAAAGTAAAGAACCTGCCGTATTGCGAAGTTATCTAAGGGCACGGATGATCTTTCACTTTGTGTGGCTGTGTTCAGTAGTCATTATTCTTCACATCTCAAACTGTTGCCTTTTTCTGGTAGGATGAAATAGATGAACTAGATTAGAGAAGGCATCTCCTAAGCGTATAGTGTTTAATATTAACTTCCTAGAGGGAGAAACAAGGGCTTCCAGTTGGTGCCAAGCACTGCCATGCCTGGAATGTGACCAGATTTCAGTCATCAGAGGTCAGCATCTGGGCATTCTGAAATGTGATACTGTGAGCCTTTTTGAGGTTTAGGACAGAGAAGAATGATTCTATGTTCTGCAGCCCCCTAGATTCATATTGATGCTTTTTGGACTTGAACCTGTAATGTGTTTTGGTAGCTTTTGTTTTTCTTCTATAGATCAAAATTTCCTACTTTTAACCAAATAAGAAACCGAGGAAGCTTTTTAACTGTAGCTGGGCAAGAAGATAGGGCTAGAGAGAGGATGAGCTTGACAAAGACAAAGAGCTTAAGTTCACTTAGGTCTTTGTAACTCATGAAAATGGGTCTCCACCTAATTTAGAATTTTTATTTCATTTTAGTATGACTGGGGCATCTTCACTGTGTTTATCAGGAGTTAAAATCCCTGGGGATGGGAGGGATAAATTAGGAATATGTGATTGATAGATATATGTGTGCATGCAGCATTCAAAAAACTAAGATCATGGCATCCAGTCCCATCACTTCATGGCAAATAGATGGGGAAACAATGGAAACAGTGAGAGATTTTATTTTCTTGGGCTCCAAAATCACTGCAGGTGCTGACTGCAGCCATGAAATTAAGAGGTGTTGCGCCTTGGAAGAAAAGCTATGACCAATCTAGACAGCATATTAAAAAGCAGAGACACTACTTTGCTGACAAAGGTCCATCTAGTCAAAGCTATGTGTTTTCCAGTAGTCATGTATGGATGTGAGAATTAGACCATAAAGAAAGCTGAGCGTTGAAGAATAGATGCTTTTGAACTGTGGCGTTGGAGAAGACTCTTGAGAGTCCCTTGAACTGCAAGGAAATCAAACCAGTCAGTCCTAAAGGAAATCAGCCTTGAATATTCATTGGAAAGACTGATGCTGAAGCTGAAACTCCAATCCTTTAGCCACCTGATGCAAAGAACTGACTCATTTGAAAAGACCCTGATGCTGGGAAAGATTGAAGGCAGGAGAAGAAGGGGACGACAGAGGATGAGATGGTTGGATGGCATCACTCATTTGATGGACATGAATTTGAGCAAGCTCTGGGAGTTGGTGATGGACAGGGAAGCCTGGCGTGCTGCAGTCCCTGGAGTTGAAAAGAGTTCGACCCAACTGAGCAACTGAACTTAATTGAACTGTGTTCGTATTCAGTCGCTTCAGTCCTGTCCGACTCTTTGTGACCCCATGGACTGTAACCCGTCAGGCTTCTCTGTCCATGGGATCTCCCAGGCAAGAATACTAGAGTGGGTTCCGACATGCTCCTCCAGGGGATCTTCCTGACCCAGGGATAGAACTGACATCTCTTATGTCTCCTGCATTGGTAGGCGGGTTCTTTACCACTAGCACAACCTGGGAAACCCTGACAGATACATACCATTCTATATAAAATAGATGCACAACAAGTACTTACTGTATAGTTCAGGGAACTATATGCAATATCTTGTAATAACCTATAATGGGAAAGGCCTGGGAAAAATATATGTACAACCGAATCACTTTGCTATATACCTGAAACTAACACAATATTGAAAATCAACTATTGTTCAATTAAAAAAAAAAAATCTCGAGGATCAAGGTCTAACAGATCCTTAAAGAACTGTCTATAACTCATTGTGGAAGAAATCTGGCTATAAATAATAGACCAGTGTCATATTTGACACGTGGTTTGATTAATAATAGTGATGGCAGTCTTTGCATGTTCCTTATTTGCTGTTTCCACAGAAGTCAGAGGAAAAAACCCCAATATATTAGGAAATAACTTGCTGTCATCTTTATAAGAAAATTATGATATTCTAGATACTAGACTACAATTGATGCTTTTTTGGATATTCTTTTCATGGGAAGCTTTTGTTTCTATATATTTTAAAAGATTTTCCTCTGATACATATGGTTTAATATGGATTTCATTAATTCTGACTTTCTAAACTTGAACAATTTATACTGTAATTGAATATGAGTTCAGCTAAAAAATCCTTGTTCTTTATTTAACAAGAGTTTTAAATTAGTATTTCACAACTAAAAATAATTTGGTTTAAAGAATATTAGCTCTCATACAACCAATGTCATAAATAAGGATAACTTGCATGATTAGTGTATTATTAAATTGTGTCAATTAAACCTCTCTATTAGGCAATACTCCTATCTAAGAAAAGCAAAGTCAAAGCTCCTTGGGTTAACATGCGTAATAAAGAATCTTCATGAACTTTGAAATCTCTTACATGTGTCTAAAAGGTCACCAAAGTATTTTCACAAAAGCCCCCATTTATCGTCTTATTTTTCTATAACCAGAGATTTCAATAGATAATCAACAAGGACCTACTATAGAGCACAGGGAACTCTACTCAATATTCTATTATAACCTAAATGGGAAAAGTATCTGAAAAAGAATGAATACATGTATATGTGTGACCAACTACTTTGTTGTACACCTGAAACTAATACAACATTCTAAATCAACTGCTAAGTCACATCAGTCGTGTCTGACTCTGTGCAATCCTGTAGATGGCAGCCCACCAGGCTCCCCCGTCCCTGGGATTCTCCAGGCAAGAACACTGGAGTGGGTTGCCATTTCCTTCTCCAATGCATGAAAGTGAAAAGTGAAAGTGAAGTTGCTCAGTCGTGCCCGACTCTTATCGACCCCATGGACTGCAGCCTACCAGGCTCCTCCATCCATGGGATTTTCCAGGCAAGTGTACTGGAGTGGGGTGCCATTGCCTTCTCCGTCTAAATCAACTATGAAACTGAAAATGTTAATCGCTCAGTCATGTTCGACTCTTTGTGACCCCATGGATTGTAGCCCGCTAGACTCCACTATCCATGGAATTCTATAGGCAAGAATACTGGAGTTTGTAGCCATTTCCTTCTCCAGGGGATCTTCCTAACCCAGGGATCGAACCCATGTCGCCTGCATTGCAGATAGATTCTTCACCATCTGAATCACAAAGGAAGTCTCATAAAGTAAGGATGGTGGTGTGTGTGCTCAGTCATGTCTGACCCTCTGCATCCCTGTGGACTGTAGCCCACCAGGGTCTCCTGACTATGGAATTTTCCTGGCAAGAATACTGGAGCTGTTTACTGGAGCCGTTAAATGTTGCCGTTTACTACTCCAAGGGATCTTCCCTACCCAGGGATTGAACACGCATCTCCTGGGTCTCCTGCATTGGCAGGCGAATTCTTTACCACTGTGCCACCTGGGAAGCCCCGAGTGTGTGGTAGTCCACCATTAACCACCACTACTCATCTCATTTTTAGAGATCAGAGGTCAGGCAGGTGATAGGATGAGGCTTAACGCTCTTGCATCCTTCAGGTTTATTTTAAAGACATATTTGACTTTTTGTTTTTGATTGATTGATTTTTGGCTGCCCTGGGTCTTCGTTGCTGTGTGTGGGCTTCCTCTGCTTGTGGAGAGCCGGGGCTACACTTCGTGGTGGCATGCTGGCTTCTTACTGTGGTGGCTTCTCTTGCTGTGGAACACAGGCTCCAGGCACATGGGCTCCACAGTTGTGGCACACAGGCTTACTCGCCCCACAGCACGTGGGATCTTCCTGGATCAGAGCTCGAACCCATGTCCCCAGCATTGGCAGGAGGATTCTTAACCACTAGACCACCAGGGAAGCCCTCCTTTAGAGTTTTTGATGGTGGTAATAAACTCTGATGCCTCAAGGAACATTGAATTCAATATTGCTATTGATCTTTCAGTTTCAGAGGCTTCCCCTTTGTTCTTGTGACCACAACAGCCCTTACTATATAGGTGGGGGAACCAGTGTAAAGTCCATAGTCCCACTGGACCAACTGTGAGATAGACTTGGGTCATTTAATGCGGCGAGTGTGGGCTATTCTTCACTGGGGCGAGTGGCCTTCTCATTGCAGTGACTTCTCTTGTTGCAGAGCGCAGACTCTAGGGCATGTGGGCTTCAGTAGCTGCAGCTTGGAGGCCCGGTAGCTGTGACTCACACGCAGACTCCAGAGCACAGGCTCAGTAGTCAGAGCACAGGAGCTTAGTTTCTCCGTGGCATGTGGGATCTTCACGGACCAGGAATTGGACCCATGTTCCCTGCTTGGCGGGCAGATTCCTATCTATTGTGCCACCAGGAAAGTCCCATATTCCCTTTAATTTATGCCTGCAATTACGTCAGTTTTTCTTTAGCTCATCTCTTTCTTGCAGTATGTTATCATATGCACTGAGAGACAGTCAGCCGAACCTTTGAGCATTTTGCCGTGGTAATCATTTTGCTCAAGTCCAAAGATTTTTTTCCAGATTTCCATATTGCCATGAATGATGGTTTTATTAATTGCTTCATCACTACCCAACATGGGTTTCCATTCTCCGCCTGTTATAGCAATGTACTCTATGATTTTTCTAGTTTCTTCCCACTCTCCAGTCTCCAAAGTCACTGTTACATCAGTGTTACATATTTTAGGTTTTTGTGATGGCAGCAGTGAACTTCTGGTACCAATTTGTGAATCGGTTATCTATTGTCACAGCAGTGCTGTATGAAGAATCGTAAACCCCAATGATACACACCAGCAAATATTTCTTTCTGCTTCCAGCTCTGTGGATCAGCTGCTTTTGTTGCTCAGAGCTGGGCTCAGCAGGGCTCCTGCATCTAAAGTCAGCTCTCAGTCAGCCCAGTGACTTTGCTGGTTTTGGACGATGCATCTGGGGCTTCAGCTGGGACAACTACTTGACTTGGCGGTGCTCCACCTGTTCTCCAGGAGGCCAGCCTGGTCTTGTTTCCATGGTGAGGCAGAGGGGCAAGAGGAAGAACAGAAGTACGTAAGGCTTTTTGAAAGACAGCCTTGAAAACAGCACAAATCACTTCTATTGTATGCTGTTGAGTGAATAAAGTCATAGGACCAGCTGAGATTTAAGACATGTGGAAATAGATTCAACTCTTTATGACAGGACCTGGATGCTTCAGAAAACCCCACCAGAAGACGAAAGGAAGAGCAATTTATTTACTGTTTTTCCCCTGACTCCTCTCCCACTGGTCCGAGTCCACTCATGGTGCATTCATTCTGTGCTGTATCATCCGGCCCCCTTTTTCCCTATGTTGTGTTATCAGGCCCCTTCTGGACCCTCCTGGGAAAACTGTATCCCAAGTCCTGTGCTGTGACACTTGATTTAAGTCCAGAAGTGCTAGGAGGTACCCAGGCTTCTGTAGGCTTGGTGGGCTTTCCCAGGGATGAAGGGGCTTCTGCCGAGGCTGGTGCGATGGAGACTCTGCCAGGGTCTGATGCTTATGATGGGAGAGGCCAATTCAGCCAATGGAGTGAGGGCGTTGTGGTTGGTAGTGGCGGCAGCCAGGATTCATCATGAATGCCTGTCTTGTATTTAGACTTCTCTAATTTCTTTGCTAGTAACCGTTCTCTGAGACCACCTCATCTGTCCTTCTCTGTAACACCATCCATTACCTCCTCACCCTCGTCACCCTCTTTCTCCTCTTTCTCCTCCTCATGTTCTCACCATCGGAGCAAAAAATGGAACACCTGCCATTTGTAGACTGACCGCTCTGTGCCGGACACTGCGATGGTTGCTAAGTGAATATTCAAAATCATTCTAGGAGATGGTTATCATGTCTCTATTTTATAAATGATGAGACAGATTCAGGGAGACATATTAACTGACTCAAACCATGTAGGAATTTGAAATCCATCGAGTCTGATGTCATAATTCATGACTTTTCGTTTTATTCTGTCATCATCCACTGTCGTTTACCTTGTAGTATGCTATGCATCTTTCATCTCTTTTATTGTACTGGAAGATTTTTGAGGGTAAGTGTCCCATATTGTGATTTATTATAAGAAATAGATACTTGGTCTTTGTCCCCATCTGTGGCACAGAGCTCCTGAAACCCTTGACATTTCTTAAGAGATGAAAGGCGTTCTTGTTATGTTAATGAGATGGTCTTTGGACATCACTTAAGGATGGAGGCTGGTTGCCAAGGGAACAAGCAAAGTGATGATTGGAACTTGCAATCCTACTTCCCTGACATGAGGGGAGGGCTGAGGGGCTGGAGATTGAGTTCAATCACCAATGGGCAATGATTTATTCAATCATGCCTCTGTAACATGTATGTGCTTAGTTGCTCTGTCGTGTCTGACTCTTTGCAACCCCGTGGACAGCAGCCCGCCAAGCTCTACAGTCCATGGAATTCTCCAGGCAAGAATACTCAAAAAATGCCAAAGGACTAGTTTTGGAGAGCTTATGGGATGGTGCACATATGGAGATATGGAACATATGGAACATATGCCACTTAAGGAGAGGCATACTTCAAGAGAGTATGGAAGCTCTGTGCTCTTTCTTCATAACTTGCCCTTCCTCCTGGCTGTTCCTGAGTTATATCCTTTGACAATAAATGGTAGTCTCACCGGTAAAATGTTTCTCTGAGTTCTGTGAGTCACTCTAGCAAGTTAGTTCAACCCAAGGAGGGAGTAATTGGAGCCTCCAGTCTATCTCAGGCAACAACCTGGACACGTGACTGGAGTCTGAGGTGTGGGGGGAGAAGTCTTGGACTGAGTCCTTAACGTGTGGGACCTGATGCGATCTGTGGGTTCATAGCGTCAGATTTGAGTTACACTGTAGCACACAGAGCTAGTGTTGAATGTTCGCTGGTGGTGGAAACCCTGTGTCCCACCCCATCCCAAACACACATTGTACTTGGTGACCCGAATCTTACCAAGAAACATTGCTAATTCATCTCTGTACATCGTCCACCCTCCAACACTGTGTCTGTACACAAAATGAGAATATGTGAATTGAGAAGGGCACGGCAACCCACTCCAGTATTCTTACCTGGAGAATTCCATGGACAGAGGAGCCTGGGGGTCTACAATCCATAGGGTTGCAAAAAGTCGGACATGACTGAAGCAACTTAGCATGCATACAGATTTATATCTTGGAATACGTTTATGCACTTTTCTCCTTTGCTGTCCAGAATTCTTGACTTCTCTGACTGGCCAGAACTTTCTTTCTGAATAGAGGAAAGGAATATTCAACTTTTGACATCAATATGAGATTTCTAGTTTTTTCATATCTTTCTTTAGATTCTTAAGCAACCAACCAGGCTCCTAGAGTCACTGTGTAGTAGGAGAAAGAGACATTATTCACCCTTGGCCACGGGCTCAACCACACATTCTCGTCTACAACCACGGATATAGATTTTAAGAACTCCTTGGAGAAGGCAATGGCACCCCACTCCAGTACTCTTGCCTGGCAAATCCCATGGACGGAGGAGCCTGGTGGGCTGCAGTCTATGGGGTCGCTAAGAGTCGGACATGACTGAGCGACTTCACTTTCACTTTTCATTTTCCTGCATTGGAGAAGGAAATGGCAACCCACTCTAGTGTTCTTGCCTGGAGAATCCCAGGGACGGGGGATCCTGGTGGGCTGCCGTCCATGGGGTCGCACAGAGTCGGCCACTACTGAAGCGACTTAGCAGCAGCAGGGCAGCATTGCACATAATATGCTTGAGTCCACCACAGGTCAAGATTTACTCTGGAGTTTTATCTATTTATTAAACAAATACAGGAAAACTTAAAATTAATCATTTCTTTTAATTAGAAATAGAGACTCATTTATTCAGTCTCTCATGGCATACTGTCTGAGTGCCCGCCATGTAAAGATGCTGGGCCATGTCCTGGAAGTGGTGTTGGGGTGTGTGGGCATTACAAAGACATCCCAGCCTGAGGTCCAGCCTCCTTGAATATGACAGTAGTTATGATCTCTAACTGGGAAGAGTGAATTCAGCTTTGCCTGATTAAATAAATACATAACTTATGTTTTGATTATATGTAACCAAATGAACCTTACATTCAAGGTTTGCCAAAGCAAATACTAGAGGTAATAACAGACAGACTTGGTGACTTTAAGTGGGAGATTCCAATGTGATAACAGCCCCATAAAAAGCTGCTGAATTGGAATTACCCAGGAGATAGAGTCTGGCTGTCAGTTCACTCAGCTCAAGGTGTTCCTTAAAAGCAAATTCTCCAGGGTAGGAGGAGTAAGCCTGGGATACTCAGACAGAGGGCCAGATAAATGGGACATCACAGTTCCAGTGCCTTCCCTTTGTGTGATGACTTTCAAATATCTTGAAAGGGCCATCTATAAAGAAAACAGTGTCCTAAAAAAAAAAACCCTGTGTTGACAGCTGAGTCTATTTGAATAGGGTCATTTTACTGGCCACACTTCCTCTCAGATTTGTTGGTGGTTGGAGGAATGTAGTCTGCACACCCAGTCTTTGTTCTTGAGACCACTCACTTCTGTGGCTCATCCCCCCGAGGCCCAGGTCAGCAGAGGGGAGTGCATGATGGCCTGGAAACCTCCTTGTGGCCTGGGTGGGCCAGCAGAAAGGAATGCATGGATGTAGGATGTAAGAAAAGCAGAAAGGATGGAGCCAGAAGGCCTCCTGGACTCAGGGAGGGTGGCTTCCGAAGGTGCCTAGAAACAACGGGAAGAAGATTTACTTTTGCTGACTCTTAGGATAAATATTTGGGTTGCTTAAGTAGCTTTAATTCTAGTGGCACGTCTATGTTCATTTCTTGGTTGAATTGTGAAAATTCCAAACAAATGAACAAAGAAATACTGTCCCCTTTTTCTGACAAAAGAGAAAGAAATGTTTAAACACATTTTTAATTTTGTACATTTATTTTATCTAAGTATAGTTGATTTACAATGTTGTGTTCATTTCTGCTGTACAACAAAGTGATTCAGTTATAATACACATACTTTCGTATTGTTTCCATTATTGGTTATCACAGGCTACTGAATATAGTGTTCCGTGCTATACAGTAGGGCTTTTTTGTTTATCTATTCTATATAAAATAGTTTGCTGCTAATCTCAGACTCTCAGTCCACCCTTCCTCTTTGGCAGCCACAAGTCTGTTCTGTCTATCTGGGAGTCTGTTTCTCTTTTGTAGATAAGTTCAAAGAAATGGGTTTATATTTTACTTTTTAGAGATACTTACATGAGTGTTGAGCATCACATTATTGATTTATGGGGGAAAATTACATCAAAATGGCAGAGAGCTTAGATTTGATCATATTACAGAGGCCCTGAATGCTGAGTTATGCATTGCATTCACCAAAAAGTTTGTTCGGGGCTTTCTGTAAAATGTTATGGAAAAATCTGACAACCTTTTTGTCCAACCTAATACTTTGATTTCCTCCACCTTCATCACTGTCCTGGAAAGAAGATGGTTTCTCTGACTCTTCCACACTGTCCATCTTCACATTCCATCTATCTTAGGGTGTCTCTGTTACTTACAGAAAGAGTGCCCACCTGTCCTGCATTTTGGACTACTGTGTACAGATTAAAACTCATATCTAGCATTTAGAGATGGACAGAAAATAGAAAGTGTAGGTTTTCTATATATAAAAATTGCCAACACCAGAAAACATATACAATGCTTAAGATTTATCCCAAATTCAACTTACATTTTGTTTAAAGGACTAAATTCTGCATACATTTAAAATATATATTAAATATCTTTACGAAGGATCTCAGAAAACTGAGTCAAATTATATTCCCTGAGTACCTAGTAAATCATAGTTTTTTATCCTTGTAAAATGGAAAACCTAATATAGTGATATTTTTAATATTTTAGCATTACATTTATTTTTAAGAAGTCTACCAAAGATTTCTATGTTTATCATAATTATTATTTGAGCAACGTTTTTATTTCTAATGATTTGAAATAAAAAAATCAAAACACCTATAAATATATGGTCCCCTTTGATTTTCACAGGAACCCAAACTACCTAACTTTTAAATACTTAGAATCTCAGGGGACTGGAATGTAATGCAGTGATTGGTGTGTCTTCTCAGAATTACTGAAAAGTGTGATTTTGTCTCAAACTCAGCGTACATGTACTTAGCTTTCTTCCCATGGTTTTTTTCCCCCATACTCTCCTCACCCCTCAATATTATTTCTTCCAATTCCATAAACATTCTAAAGAAGTGTCATAAAAAATAACCATGCATTACTTATTAGCATGAACATTTTTGGTCTGCTTCTCAAAGTATAGAGAAAAAAAAATGCATTGCCTCCAAATAAAAATTAAAAGCTGAAGCTGATCAAAGGCCTGAGTATGAATTTTGTGCTATCTGAATTTTTAAGCCTTGGTTTTAATTTGAGGCATTAAATTACTTTGCTTTATTAAGACTTGGATAACCTGGGTGTTTGAAATGCTTTATAAATAATGATGTCACATATAGGATATGACTAGGGCTCCGGTTTTAAACTCTATTGCTATTCACCATAGACACTTGAGAGCAGGAAGAAAACAAAGGAAGGAGAGAACGAGAAACAACTCGGGACTGGAGTCAGAAAATCTGTGGTTGACACAGAGAACAAACTAGTAATTACCAGTGGGCAGAGGGAAGGTTGGAGGGTCAATACAGGGGAAAGGGATTAAGAGCTACAAACTCTTATGTATAAAATAAGCTACAAGGCTCTCTTGTCCAATAGGGGGAATATAGCCAATATTTTACAATAACTATAAAAGGAGCATTAGCTTTAAAAATTGTGAGTCACAATACTGTACACTTGTAACTTAAATAATATTGTACAGCAACTACATTTTAATAATAAAAAAAAAAAGTGCACACGGCAACTAGAGGGCAGCCTCAGCTTGAAGCAGCTGGAGAAAGTCTACATGCAGCAATGAAGACTCAGAGCAGCCAAACAAAGAAAATCTGTGGTTAAAACCCAACATTGTCAAGTCACAATGACAGGAACAACAAATTTTGAGTGACCATCTACTATATGTCAAATGGTTTTTTCCAATTCTTTCACAGACTTATTAGCTGGATGACTCAGAAAGTATTATAACCTTTGTGAAATTCACTTGTAAATAAAAATAATACTGTGCACCCATCTTATCTCATGGTTGCTAGGCGACTCAAATGAGATAACATGCTATATAAACGTAACAGCTACAATTTCCTGAGTATCTAGTATGTGTCAGGCATGGTTTTCACTGCTTTGCAAGCATTACTTCATTGATTTATGTCAACTCTCCTACAAGGCGGGGAGCAATACTTCTTCCTAGACAAGGAAACTGAGGCAAAGACATTTAAGTATCGTGCCCCAATTTTTATAATCAGCAAGGATTTGAATATATATATATATATAAAACTTTCTAACAGAAAAATCTCAAGTTAAATATATTGGGAAGTCCAGTATCTCTAGGATCTTTGGTTAGGAGATTTTCATGAGTTTGTACTAGTTTGATGGAGCTGAAGGAACAGCTCTTGGGACTTGGGATAGAGATCCTTAAGCCTCCAGTTTATATCTTGCTATTCGGGTAGGTCAGTGACCAGTTCAATTCCAGAGTGGGTCCTCTCCTTCTTACTGTCAGGTTCCTGCAGTTCATTCTACCTAGATACTTTACCAATTTACGGTCCACTGGAGATTCGCTCTTTCAGGAGAAAGTGACTTGAATACTTTGCAATGAAATGCAAGTGAAAATGCAGATGAAAGCTGACAAATGTATTTTTACATATAGAATAAACACTGTCCGCAGAACCTTTTCCCCATCGACCTCCAGGTTATCCTTGTTTCTGGGACATGTCAGGATGTGACCATGTTAAAACAGAGCAGGCGGAAGAGCAGAGATGGAGGAACACTTTGTTCTCATATATGGAGGAAGCCACAAGGAAATGTAACTCGACTTTTGTTCTGATAATTAGGGAAGAACTTTCTTATGAAGAAGAGATAGGATCTTTAGAGAAGGGGACCCTACTTGCCATTTTAGACTTTATTCTAACCATCCAGAAATTCATAAAGGGATCCTGTGTTGAGTGAGGGTAGACCAGATAGCCAAGGCCACAAGCCCTGTCCTCACCTTGAATTCAGTGTGGGTGAGACTGGACTCATGATCTTATCCTCATCTCCAAATCATCTCTCATGATGGCCCTCTTTGTGCCATGGTATTGTGATTATTACCTACCACTGATGTTGGGAAACATAAAACCATTTAGTATAGGTGATCAGAGCACACTGGAGCCAGACCACTCACATTTGACTATTTCATCATCATCAACTCCACCAGCACCAGCTCCACCACTTACACTAGTTGGGTGCTTCTGGGCAAGTTACTCAATCTCAGTTTACTTCTCTGTGAAACTGGGTTCATAATAATGCCTGCTATGTAGCTTTGTTGTGAGGACTAAATAGTTAACATTATGTAAAGTGCTTAGAAGAGCACCTGACACAGAATGCTGCTGCTAAGTCACTTCAGTCGTGGCCGACTGTGTGTGACCCCATAGATGGCAGCCCACCAGGCTCCCCCATCCCTGGGATTCTCCAGGCAAGAACACTGGAGTGGGTTGCCATTTCCTTCTCCAATACATGGAAGTGAAAAGTGAAAGTGAAGTCGCTTAGTCATGTCCGACTCTTAGCGAACCCATGTACTACAGCCCACCAGGCTCCTCCGTCCATGGGATTTTCCAGGCAAGAGTACTGGAGTGGGGTGCCATTGCCTTCTCTGTGGCACAGAATGAGTGTTCTATAATAATAAATAAATGATATGGTATTATATATTAGAGGCTTCCCAGATGGCTCAATGGTAAAGAATCCACCTGCCAAACAGGAGACATGGTCCCAGGGTCAGGAAGATCCCCTTGAGAAGGAAATGGCTACCCACTACAATATTCTTGCCTCTATCCCATGGACAGAATAGCCTAGTGGGCTACAGTCCATGGGGTTGCAAAGTCAAACACAACTGAGCGACTGAGCACACACACATATATGATATTAATACCTTTATTCATTAATATATTAATTATTATCTACTATTAACAATATTATATATCATTACAAATACTATTATTTATTATATTATCTATTCTTAAACAACTACTGATTATTATTATCAGTAACTATTACTATCAATAATCCCTTGTCTGTAAACTCTTGGAGCTCAAGGTCCTTCTGTTTTTTCCATCTTGAACAACTCACTGTCCTCTGTAACTCATCCTTTGGCTTTATATCAAATTAACTTTTCCAGTAAATGCCTTTCCTCATTTCTTTCTCTTGCTTTCAGCATGGATTGAGCTCACATTGAATATATGATAAAGTCAAACTTCTTTTTTTTAAAAAAATTAATAACCTTTATTTTTTAGAGCAATTGTAAATTCACAAAAAAACTGAGCAGAAAGCACAGAATTTCCGTACATCCTTCCCCTCCCATGAAGCTTCCCTGGTGGCTCAGATGGTAAAGAATCTACCTCCAATGCAGCAACCTGGGTTCGATCCCTGGGTTGGGAAGATCCCCTGGAGGAGGACATGGCAATCCACTTCAGTATCCTGGCCTGGAGAATCCCCATGGACAGGGGAGCCTGGTGGGCTACAGTCCATGGGGTCGCAAAGAGTGGGACATGGCTGAGCGACTAAGCCTAGTACAGCACTGCCCTCCCATACCCATACAATCATTCACTGTCAACAACCCCCAATCAGTCAGTTCAGTTCAGTAGCTCAGTTGTGTCTTACTCTTTGTGACCCCATGGACAGCAGCACGCCAGGCTTCCCCTGTCCATCACCAATTCCCAGAACTTGCTCAAACTCACGTCCATCGAGTCGGTGATGACATCCAACCATCTCACCCTCTGTCGTCCCCTTCTCCTCCTGCCTTCAATCTTTCCCAGCATCAGGGTCTTTTCAAATGAGTCAGTTTTTTTGCATCAGGTGGCCAAAGGATTAGAGTTTCAGCTTCAACATCAGTCCTTCCAATGAATGTTCAGGACTGCTGTCCAAGAGACTCCCAAGAGTCTTCTCCAACATCATAGTTCAAAAGCATCAATTCAAGTCTCACACTGTTTCCATTGTTTCCCCATCTATTTACCTGAAGTGATGGGACCAGATGCCATGATCTTAGTTTTCTGAATGTTGTTTTAAGCCAACTTTTTCACTCTCCTATTTCACTTTGATAAAGAGGCTCTTTAGTTCTTCTTCTATTGCTTCTTCTTCTATGGCTTCTTCTTCTATGGTTTTCTGCCATTAAGGGTGGTATCATCTGCCTATCTAAGGTTATTGATATTTCTCCCAGCAATCTTGATTCCAGCTTGTGCTTCATCCAGCCTAGGGTTTCTTATGATGTACTCTGCATAGAAGTTAAATAAGCAGGGTGACAATATACAGCCTTGACATAGTCCTTTTCCTATTTGGAACCAGTCTGTTGTTCCATGTCCAGTTCTAACTGTTGCTTCTTGACCTGCATACAGATTTCTCAGGAGGCAAGTCAGGTGGTCTGGTATTCCAACCTCTTCAAGAATTTTCCACAGTCAAAGGCTTTGGCATAGTTAATAAAGCAGAAGTAGATGTTTTTCTGGAACTCTCTTGCTTTTTAAATGATTCAGTGGATGTTGGCAATTTGATCTCTGGTTCCTCTGCCTTTTCTAAAACTAGCTTGAACATCTGGAAGTTCACGGTTCACGTACTGTTGAAGCCTGGCTTGGAGAGTTTTAAGCATTACTTTGCTAGCATGAGATGAGTGCAATTGTGCGGTAGTTTGAGCATTCTTTGGCATTGCCTTTCTTTGGGATTGGAATGAAAACTGACCTTTTCCAGTCCCGTGGCCACTGCTGAGTTTTCCAAATTTGCTAGCATATTGAGTGCAACACTTTAACAACATCTTTTAGGATTTGTAATAGCTCAACTGGAATTCCATCACCTCCACTATCTTTGTTCGTAGTGATGCTTCCTAAGGCCCACTCGACTTCACATTCCAGGATGTCCGACTCTAGGTGAGTGATCACATCATCGTGATTATCTGGGTCATGAAGGTCTTTTTTGTACACTTCTTCTGTGTATTCTTGCCACCTCTTCTTAATACCTTTTGCTTCTGTTAGGTCCATTCCATTTCTGTCCTTTATTGTGCCCTTTATTGTGCATGAAATATTCCCTTGGTATCTCTAATTTTCTTGAGGAGACCTCTAGTCTTTCTCATTCTATTGTTTTCCTCTATTTCTTTGCATTGATCACTGAGGAAGGCATTCTTATCTCTCCTTGCTATTCTTTGGAACTCTGCATTCAGATGCTTATATCTTTCCTTTTCTCCTTTGCTTTTCACTTCCCTTCTTTTCTCAGCTATTTGTAAGGCTTCCTTAGACAACCATTTTGCCTTTTTTGCATTTCTTTTTCTTGGGGATGGTCTTGATCACTGCCTCCTGTATAATTTCACAAACCTTCATCCACAATTATTCAGTTGCCATAGTTGATGAACTTACACAAACTCAAACTTCTCTGATTGCCAGTCAATGCTCTCCACAGCAGGGCTTCAACCATTGTCTCCAAATTTTCATTTTGTTGGAAAGATGCGGACATTTTTTGTTTTAGTTCCGTTTCAGTGACAGCAGCGCCATCTACTGGACAGTCTTTATTCTAAATAGAACTGAGCATCAACATTCTAGACTCCTAAAAACAGTGATTCCTAAGCCCAGTGGTTCCTCATAATCACGTGGAGAGGTGTAATTCTGGTTCTGATTCCCACCCCAGGCCCACCTGCGAATCAAATCAATGATTGGTGGTAGAATCTATGAAGAAGCGAGGCTCTTGATTCGAGTCCTGAAGCTGCTTTGGAGCAGTTCTGTAGGCTATTCCTGGATATTCAAAGCCTCCATCTGGGGTCTTGCCACCCCTCCCCGGTCTAACCCTGTGTCCTTCATTGTGATACAGTTTTTTCCTTTACCCTTCCTCCGGTTTAGCAAAGCATCTCTCTCAATATTTCATTCCCTCTCAGAAATCTGTCGGAGAAGGCAATGGCGACCCACTCCAGTACTCTTGCCTGGAAAATCCCATGGACAAAGGAGCCTGGTAGGCTGCAGTCCATGGGGTCGCTAAGAGTCGGACATTGACTGAGCGACTTCATTTTGACTTTTCACTTTCATGCACTGGAGAAGGAAATGGCAACCCACTCCAGTGTTCTTGCCTGGAGAATCCCAGGGACGGAGGAGCCTGGTGGGCTGCCGTCTATGGGGTCGCACAGAGTCGGCCATCATTGAAGCGACTTAGCAGCAGCAGCAGCAGCAGCAGCAGCAGCAGCAGCAATCTATACAACTGGAAGGTAAATATATTAAAATAAGCATGCAACTTCTTAAAAGTCAATTTTAATTGTTAAAGTTTGAAATTAAATGTATTAAAATTTGAAACTGGAAATATATGATCATGCTAAAAGAATCAACCAATACAGAAGTATATGAAAGTAAAAAAGCAAACCTCCTTCCTCTTGTGCTTCTCTCATGATGTACCAAAATCTTCCATTCCCATAGCTTCTGTTAATAGCTGGAACAAATCCTTTAAGATTTCTTGGCTACACTGAACACCATACATTCTCTTTCAAAAACACCTTTAAAGGGATTTAACTGGCATAAAATAAATGGCACCTGTTTAAAGCACACTCTTTGATTCATGAAGTGAAATGAAAGTCACTCAGTCATGTCTGACTCTTTGTGACCCCATGGACTATGCAGTCCATGGGATTCTCCAGGTTAGAATACTGGAGTGGGTAGCCTTTCCTTTCTCCAGGGGATCTTCCCAACCCAGGGATCAAACCCAGGTTTCTCCCACATTGCAGGTGGCTTCTTTACCAGCTGAGCCACAAGGGAAGCCCAAGAATACTGGAGTGGGTAGCCTATTGCTTCTCCAAGCAGATTTTACTGACCCAGGAATTGAACCAGGGTCTCCTGCATTGCAGGTGGATTCTTTACCAACTGAGCCATGAGAGAAGCCCCTTTGATTGATATGTTTTGACAAATCCCACACCTGTAAACCTATCACCACACTGAAGAATGTTATCTGTTACCTCCTAAAGTTTAAAAGCAGGAACACAACTTCGGACCTTGAGTTCTACAAGTATGAAAAACACTGCCATGTTTCAGTGCTTTTAAGGGCAACACATTCAGAATATACCAACATCCAAATTCTATTTCTAATACTCTCTGAGTGCATTAAGTATTTTCTATGGACA
This sequence comes from Bos mutus, assembly GCF_027580195.1. Taxonomy (NCBI): domain Eukaryota; kingdom Metazoa; phylum Chordata; class Mammalia; order Artiodactyla; family Bovidae; genus Bos; species Bos mutus. The sequence continues at coordinate 62,763,091 of NC_091632.1, forward strand.
CTCTTCCTTTCTTAAGGAGTGTGTGCATGCTAACTCGCTTCAGTCCCGTCCAGTTCTTTTCTACCCCATGGACTATAGCCTGCCATGCTCTTCTGTCCATGCGACTCTCTAGGCAAGAATACTGGGGTGGGTTGCCAGTGCCTTCCTCCATGGAATCTTCCGGACCCAAGGATCGAACCCACCACCTGGGAAGCACTTCTTAAGGTGGAACATGAGAAAAATCCCTTTTAAACACCCTGCCCCCTGGTGGACAGTTTGGGACTTACATGGTTTCAATGTGCCCCAAGCAGGGCTCTTTTTCCTCACGGCAGAGATGACTGTGGGCTGGCTTTTGGTTCATTTATTCGGAGATCCCATTTCAAGGAAGAATAGGGGAAAATCTATGGAAGAGTCATGGAAGTATCATGAATAGTAGCTGTTGTTTCATTTTGAAAGTTTTTGAAATCGTGATTTTAGGAAACAAAAATACTTAGAAGATAATGGTAGAGCAGAGACAACTGGAATAAAGATGGATACCTGTGTCATTTAACAAGTTTCTAGTGACTTCCGTGGCAGTCTAGTGGTTAAGATGTCACCTGCTAACGCAGGGGGTCAGGTTCAATCCCTGGTGAGGGAGCTAAGTTCCCCCATGCCTCTGGGTCAAAAAGTCAAACCAAAACAAACCATAAAGCAGAAACAATACAGTAACAAACTCAATAAACACTTGAAAAAATGATCCACAACAACAAAAAGAACCGTAAAAAAACCAGTTTTTAAAGAACATTCACTTTATCTTTTTTGACCCTCAAAACAGCCTTGTAGTACAGGTATTCCTGTCCTTTTAAAGGAAACAAAATTGAAACGCAGAGAGGTTAAATTACATGCTTGAGGTTTTAAAATTAGAACTTATGACCCCTAGTCCCACGACCTTTCCATTCCACTATACTTCTCCAAACTCTCCCTTATTGATGAGAAAACTGAATCCCAGGGTGGCTCAGCAATGTCTGTCCACTTTTGATGTCTGCAAGTGAAGAGGAGCATGCCAACAAGAGCAGTCTCCTGATTTACAATCTGGCGTTCACGTCACAACCACCTCCCTACTTCGCTCAAACCCCAACAGTGACAGCATAGGGGAAAATTAGTGGGTGAAACTCTTGTTGGAATTTCTGCTCTGAATTGTGGAAGCAGGTGTGTGCAGCGTAAAGACTCTTCTGAGGTGAGTCTGATACAGACCATTAGCAAGATCCCTCCAGGGTAGGGCCAGACCCTGAGCGGGAGGAGAGAAGTGGGGTGGGGGTGTGGATAAGGGGGTAGAGGGGTGAGGGAACACTCCCAGCCTCAGGCCGAGTCCGCAGATATTCCCCGGATGCTCTGACCCACATTCTCGGCCGCTCAGAATGCCAGAGAGCCTCTCCATCAAGGCTGTGTCACACCTGCCTGCTGACCTGGGGACGACCCCTCTCCTCACTGCAGGAAGCCGGGTGGCAGCTGCGGGAGCCCTGGGTTTTATAAGAACCCTCAGCCAAAACTGAGACGTGCTTCTTGAGCAGCTCTCACAGTTTGAGCTCTGGTGCTAAACACATCGGTGAGGTGAGAAAGTCTTATTTCCTGGTCTCCATTCCTACTCTGGGGAATTTTAATGAAGATTTGATCATTCTCCATGGGCTGAATCTTGGCTCGAGAGTTTCCTGGAAATATAAAAATGTCACCTGGGTTTGCTTGCACTTAGGTAACCCTTGATGGAGCACTCAGTTTGAAAGAAACCAGGAGACCCTTCTAGTCCAACTATTTCAAGCCATTTAATTATCAAACTTGCACAAACTATAACGATTCTTCTGCAGTTGATTAAATTTTCTAGGACCACAATTCCTGGAACCTGTATTGCTTTGTAAAACCTATTTAAAAGTACGTGTTCATTCTAGATGCCAAATTAAGCTCTATATGCATTTTTCCTGTATTCTACTATTGACAGGAGATATTGGAATTTTAAATTGTTGGGTGATCAATTGGAGTTTTCAAATTACATAGTGTAATTGTAATTTAAAAAATTCATTTTTTATCTAAGAGGAAAATTTTTTTTTCTGTATAAATATCAATTCCAAATATCAGAATCTGAATCATAGATGCTGAGTTATTGACAGGTTTACATCCCATTCTACTCTGCCTTTAGGATGGGACCTTGGAGGGTGACAAGGACACACTAGAGAAAGGTATGGCTATAAGGTGAAGATTTAAGGCATAAAGTGGGCTGAGACAGGATTGGGAAAGCGAGAATAAATTGTTAGAAGGTAAAAAGTTTTCCTCTTATTTCTAGTATCTGCTATTAGGGGACCAAAGGGGCCTTGGGGGAGGGAGCTGGGAGATTATAAATGTTGCAAAATTGCTGGGGTTAATTGACTAGGAAAAACTAGCCTTTTTGGATGCCCTGCCCTTGACCTCACTGGGGGCCATAGTCCAGGAAGGTAAGCTAGAAGCCAGAAAGAAAGTTTAATAGAGACACGTTGGAAATCCAAGGAAAACTGCCAAGTGGTTGAATCTTCATGGATATTTCTATAAGAGGTACAAAGGACTGATAATATTGTTTGACATAGCAAACCCCCTAAATATCACATTGTGGTTCATCTACCACAAATCTTAATCTTATGGCTGTTTCTAGGGTGAACAGATAATTTTTTTGTCCAGGTTGGGACGTTTTTGAGAGTGAAAGGGGTGCTACTGATGATTATTCTTGAGCAATAGGCTTATGCTTTAGCCCATCCTTGGCAAACCAGGGCAAATGGTCATTCATTGCCTGTCACTCTGCTCTTCCCTCTATTTCTCTCAAATTCTGGCATCCTCTGGTTCATCTACATGCACTTTTCCTCCCAGCTAACTGGTCTGTAGGATTTATTATGTTTTCCAAAAGGAGTCAGAAGGTAAATCACTGCTTTATCCATGACTGGCATAAGTACAACATAAACCTGATGATTTCTCAGTTCTCGTTTCTTCCCACCATTGCTCATTCTCTTTTATGTGTTAAGAGGAAGCCACTTGGTTTAGAATCAGAACCACTCCAGGAGCATGAGCACAACTGGCACCCAGATCTTGTTTTCTAAATACCATTCTCCAGTTAAAGGAATCAGGCTCCTTGGAAACATGGCTAGTTCTAGGCAGACAGCAGGGAAAATACAGGATTGGCCTGGAGGATCTTATAGTGGCAGGAAATAAGGAAGTGCTCACCAAAATGCAATCAAATCTTGAAGAAATATCAGAGAAATCCGAATTAAGAAGCCTTCTGCAGATGAACTGGCTTTTATGTTTCATAAATAGCATGTTCCTGAAACATAAAAAAGGTTAAGGAACTGTTTCAGTTTAAAAGAAACTAAAGCAGCATGACCACTAAATGTAACATGTGATTTAAGACTGTATCCTGTACAGGGAAGAAACAAATAGCTATTCAAGGACGTTATTGGTGCAGTTGATGCAAAGTGAATACACTGAGGACTGGATAGTAGTACTGTGTCAATTTGATTGTCTGGATTTTGATAACTTTGCCGTAGTTATGTAGGGCCATGATGTTTTTATAA